>NC_081844.1:45026000-45722250 GCF_963259705.1 Myotis daubentonii | reverse complement strand
ACTACCACCTCCTGGTTCATAGGTTGAAGCTCAAACTCTGAACCACACTGGCCAGGCTATGCTACAACTTGTAAGATGTATCCATAGATACATGTGGCTGTGGTTTATTTTCAGTGTTCTGTAGCATTACACTGCACAGATATCCTAAAGTATATTATTTCATTGTATCACCAATGAGTATTTAGATTTTAGATTTGTTGCTATTTCAAACTATACGGTAAAAACCTTCTTATATAGGCATCCTTCTGTAAGTTATGTTTATTTATTACTAAATAAATCATATCATTTCTCCTGTTCCAAGGATTCTATTAATTTCCTATAATTTGTCTTAAGGTCTAGAGTTAGGAGATGAGAGCAGAAAAGTGATTTCAGGGTTTCTGTCTTATAATGCTAAATGTGGCAAAAATGAGCAATCCAATTCAGAACAAAACCCAGGGAATTTGGTACCTGGAATAAAATTTTAAACTTGGGCCTGTGTGAAGCAATTAAATTGTCATTTTATCTTTTCTTAGTTTAGCTTCTCTAGTCACTCAAAATCTAAGAATGAGAAAAAATGAAGAGTAGCAGCCAGTAGACTGCTATAATGATTATAAATTGTTTAGAAAATTATGTCTTCTGAATGCTCAATTACATGGAATCAACTTAAGTTTTCCAAGTCATTTTTATGGGATGGTCTTTTACCTTCTTACTATTAGTGTTATTGAAAAACTGATAGACAATTATGGAATCTCAATGCAATATTTAGAAGGCTTTGAAGACAGAAAGACATTTATCATTTTTTCAACGTCCCTTGACTGAAAATGTAAACTTTCAGAGCCTGTGTAGTGCTGATGTGGGTCAACATGATGTGAATATATGTTTAATTTACTGAAAAATCCCTTTAGCTATATGTCTACACTGTTTTACTTTTTCATTATCATCTTCTTAGGAAATATAATTGTTTTGTGCCTGCTTACATTGAATTCATGCCTACCTGAGGCATCTGTTCCTCTTGGGGGTTTTGTGTGTTTGTTTGTTTGGCTGGATAAAATGAACTTGATTAATGGTATATGACAAGATAGGGCTCCCTAAGCCCCACCCCTTCTGTGGAGGTGAGGAGATTCTCAGTGTGTTGGGGTTGATTTGGGGTAAGGACTCTAAGCTGAGGGCCTCTCTTCCTCTTGCTGGGGCCATTGGTCCAGGGGGCTCTTACTCCTTGGAGGCCATGTGGACTATAAGGTCCACCACCCTGTTGCTGTAGCCAAATTCATAGTCATACCAGGAAACGAGCTTGACAAAGTGGTCACTGAGGGCGATGCCAGCACCAGCATCAAAGGTGGAGGAGTGGGTGTCACTGTTAAAGTCATAAGAGACAACCTGGCCCTCAGTGTAGCTCAGGATGCCCTTGAGGGGGCCCTTTGATGCTTGTGTCACTACCTTTTTGATGTCATTGTGTTTGGCAGCTTTCTCCAGGTGGCAGGTCAGATCTACAACCCACACACTGGGGGTGGGGACACAGAAGGCCATGCCAGTGAGCTTCCCATAGAGCTCAGGGATGAATTTACCCACAGCCTTGGCAGTGCCAGTCTAAGCAGGGAGGATGATTTGGGCAGCCCCTTGGCCATCACACCATAGCTTCCCAGAGGGGCCATCTATGGTCTTCTGGGTGGCCGTGATGGCATAGAGTGTGGTCATGAGTCCCTCCATGATGCCAAAGTTGTCATGGAAGACCTTGGCCAGGGGTGCCAAGCAGTTGGTGATGCAGGAGGCATTGCTGACAATCTTGAGGGAGTTGTCATACCTGTCATGGTTCACACCCCTCACGAACATGGGGGCATCCACAGGAGGGACAGAGATGATGACCCTCTTGGCTCTGCCCTTCAAGTGAGCCCCAGCCTTCTCCATGGTAGTGAAGACACCAGTGGGCTCCACAATATACTCAGCTCCAGCATCACCCCATTTCATGTTGGTAGGAACTTGCTCCTGGAAGATGGAGATGGACTTTCCATTGATAACCAGCTTCCCATTCTCAGCCTTGACTGTGCCTTTGAACTTGCCAGTAGTGGAATCCTACTGGAACATGTAGACCATGTCATTGAGGTCAATGGAGGGGTCATTGAAGGCAACAAGGTCCACTTTGCCAGAGTTAAAAGCAGCACTGGTGATCAAGTGCCCAGTACGGCCAAATCCGTTCACTCCGACCTTCACCTTCCTGTCTCAGGGTTGTGGCTGGCACTGCGCAGGAAGAGCAGCTGTCTGAGGAGCAGGAGGAGCAGAGAGCCGCGTTTGTTCCTCTGTGCCAGGTTTACCTGGAGCCTGGGCAGTGCTCATATGTAAGGAATGAAAACGTTCAGATTCAGAAAAAAGCAGATGGTGGAATGTGTTGTTACTAAGCTCTCTTTAATGTTCAATGCCATTTGCCAGAAGTAAGATCTCAATTAATTTTTGAAAATTCAAAATATTATTGGTACCTGGAGGCACTATATAGAAATGCCCTCTGAAGAAAAGGGAAAAGTTGCCTTGGGGAGGAGCAGCAGATGGGCCATATGGTTTTTACTCAATCTTAAAGTTTCAGAATAAAGAAACAGACTTTTAGGCTTCTAGTCTCTTGATTTTTAGTTTAGCATTCTTGAGATTCTTTGACTATTGCAATTTTACTTTCTTTTTTATTTTTTCCCTAAGTTTGGTGCTGGCTGTAAAACAGATGGTGAATAAAGAAGAGAATTTACTTGAGTCTATTTCATAGTTCCCTCAGCCACACTAACTCATTCAGGATTGATTCATTCATCAAGCATAATAGTTTTAACTTCTCTATAAAGTCAATAAGTGTCCTGATTTTTACACTGGAATAATAAAATCTTAAGGTAAAAAAAAAACACACCATATAAGAAAAAATGTTCTGCATATTCATGGGGTCTTTTGAATGCCTGTTCCAAAGGAGATGTTGGGCCTATAATCGGAAAAAAAACTTAGAAAAACTTCCATACAAAAGCCATAGGAGATCTCTTACCTCCCCCCGGAGGAGGGTAAGAGATCAACCAAAGGACTTGTATGCATGCATATAAGCATAACCAATGGACATAAGACACTGGGGGATAGGGGAGGCTAGGGGACTGTCAAGGGCGGGGGAAAAAGGACACATATGTAATACCCTTTGTAATACTTTAAGCAATAATAAAAAAAAAAAAAACCATAGGAGAATACAGCATGCCCAGAACTAAATGTGTATGCAGGTGCATACACACACATACACTGTACTTATGTCTTGATGGACAAACCACCAAAAAGTGGAGCATTTTATACACACACACACACACACACACACACACATACATACATATATCCTAAGCAACCTTTACAACCGACCTGAATGACCGGTTGCTATGATGCACACTGACCACCAGGCGGCAGATGCTCAATGCAGGAGCTGCCTCCTGGTGGTCAGTGCACACTCACAAAGGGAGCGCTGCTCAGCCAGAAACCAGGCTCATAGCTGGCAAGTTCAGCTGTGGCGGGAGCCTCTCCTGCCTCTGTGACAGTGCTACTGGCGGGCAGGTGCAGTGGGTCCGGGATGAGTGGCAGTGGAGCTGTGCCTGGCCCTGGCTGGGGTTCCTCCCCAGCCACCTGCCGCTTCAGCCCTGCTACATCCCTCGGAAGGATGTCGGATTGCCAGGTTTTGGTCCAATCTGCACAGGCCAGCCTGCGGGGATCAGGCCAAAACCCGGCAGTCCGACATCGCCTGAGGGATACTGGATTGTGAGAGGGTGCAGACCAGGCTGAGGGACCCCCACCTGTGCATGAATCTGTGGACCGGGCCTCTAGTATAACTATAATCCTCAACATATTTTGCTCTGGCAATGTTTTCTCATTCCATCTATTGTGTAGTCTTACCATCCAGAAAGATCGTATTGATCATTAATTCAAATAAAAATTGTATTAAGTGTAAATTTTCAAATTGCATTATCTCTATGGTGTTGAATCATGCTATTGGGAACCAATAAGGTAGATTTTGATATATAGTATTGTCTTCAGAAATCTCAGGTGTCAGTTCTCAGAATGGAAGAACACCATATGTCTCTGATGTCTGTGTTTTTCAGGAAAGAAGAGGGGATTTGAGATGGGAATGAGGTGAATAGGGCACAGCCATGATGGCTTCCAAAGGGTTGCTTTTGAGATGCACCAGGGATCCTGTCAGAAGCCTAAGTTGGTGCACATTCTTCTGAGGCTCTAATAGTGCGAGCATCCTTCAGTTATGCAGTGAGCCGAATCTGCGGGATAATTTGCTGTAATTTAAATTAGTAATTCATTTATGTGAGGTAAAATCAATGTAAATATTTATAAAGGAACTTGAGTCAGTGCCTGTAAGTGTTTATAAATAAAATAATAATATTAGATAGAAAGATGAAACTATTAGCTTCACCTGACAGCCTGAAGTTGTTTTATTGCCAGAAAGTTCTTTCTTCCAGCTAATATAATGGTAAAGTGCCTGAAATAGTGTTTGGCCTTGAAGGCATACTCATATAATGGAACTGTACACATTGTAAAGTATTTCACGAAGCCCATTATTTTCAGTGCTTTGCATATAATTTTTATTACTTCCTGGAATTTGTATAAATTTTTCTATTAGTTCCTTTAGGGTAAAGTTTATGGCTTATCTACTGTTATTTCTAGATCCTGGTAGAATGCAGGAATACAGTCAGTGTCCAGTAAAAATATCCTTGTATGCTAAAATATTAAAGCTAATCTGGGAGCCCCAAAATAGATTCTTTTGAATTTATATCTTGTAAATATTATAATAATTGCATAAATATGGGTCTGATTGCAGTTTTCATTATTTATTTTATAAAAGCCTCACTCCCTTTGCTATATAATGAGTTCTTTGGTTAGAACTAATGCTGTCTAGAATAACATAATGGTGTGTAAAGCATTTGTAAATCAGTGGGGGTTGATTTTGGCAGAAGTATTATGTGCAGAGAATGGAATTACATACACAGAATAAATACCTACTCAGTGAGAATAAAGTGCCATTTTTTTCTATGGGGAATATGGTTTCATATAATCAGACACTGCTCAGTTCTTTCAGGGCAACTAAGGTCACATGGTAATTTGGTGGTTCATAGTCAAGTGTTTGGTCTTAGCCAAGGCTCAGTAGCAAACCTGAAACCAAAATAAAAATAGTTATTTGTAAAAGATGGCAGAGCAGTATTCAAAGATATTCAGATTCTTTACTATGATTCCCCTGCTAGTGCCTCCATACCTCACTATCTGCCACATATGCTTCAAGCATCATTGGATCTGCGGTTCATGTGCCCGAAGTGTGTGCTTCAGATGGGATGTTTTAGGGAACACAAGTTGCGAAACAATTATATAGATTCCAGAGTAGTTTAGCAATGATGACAAGAAAAATATATACAAATATTTATACATTACTTAATATGAATGTTATAATTCACTTGTGTTTAATAAAATCTACATTTTATTAATCAAATGTATGGCAATCAATTAAGTATAACACTATTTATAGGTACTATGTCTTAGCCAAAACGTTTCCATTCATTGTTTTATTTGTTTTTTGTAATCACCCTTTGGATGGAAAGAACTAATTTTGTATTGAAAAGTTGTAGAATCTGAGGTATAAATGTAGACTATACTAGTGGTTGGGCTTCCAGCAAACATACATTTTATAATTTCATGCAATAGATTAATAAATTTCTCTATATTTTACAAATTTAACGTGATCTCTCTATAAAGCTTCAAAGGAAACATTATTGTATTCAACTCTAATACTTTGATGATCAACAAGAGAGTAGTAAAATACTCTAAGTAATATTTTGGAAATATTATTTTTATCCCAACCAGAATTGCTTGCAAGAAAAAGAAAAAAAGTGAGCTATATAGGGGGTGATAATGATTATTTGATACACTTTAGTTATTGCATTACCGATTATATAATCTCTCTTTGTTTAGGAAAACATGTTTAATTATCATGTCATTTTAATTATTATGTAAGTTAAAATACTCTAAACTTGGAAACATCAAAAATGTTCTCTCTTAATAAAGGAAATGGAACTTATATATTTTAAGCCAGTTAAAACTTACTTGGTACCTAGTTTTATGTTACAGAATTAAAACTGTAATTAGTTATCAAGAAAACTAAATATACAACAGGTAAAGTGTTTTGGCCTGACTTATCAAAAAATTGTCTGATCTTCATTGAACTATATATATACTTTTTGAGACATAGACTTAATCTTACATTTATAGCCATGGTGAAATCTTCAAAAATATTTCTCACAATGCTTCCTTTGGCTTTTTATTATACCTCTTGGTTCCATTTAAGAGCCTGAGTGCTCTAATTGTCATGTCTCAGCAGTCAAGAGGCTAAATTAAAGGAATTTTAGGTGAAGGAGTGATAGTTTTTCCATGCTCTTGGAGAGGCATCAAAGGAAGAGCTCTGTTTTATTCCCTGTGATTTTCCTTAGGCATTGGGAGCCAGCAAGTACCATCAGAGAACAAAGACCCATTTCAGCATAAAGAAGAAGAAAAAAGTGTTTCATTACCATAAAATGGCCTCAAATATATCTTCAAGAGAGAAGGTACATTGTGAAAAGAGTATTAAAAGATCTCTGCATAAAAAATAGAACCTCTAAATTAAACAAAAATGCTTTCATTTTACAGAATTGTTTGATATTATGGGAACCCAATGTTTGCAGACAAATCGATGGCAAAATTGTATTTTTTAATACTTGTCAATAAAACAATTGTGTCAAGGAGAAGCAGTATCTAACCCAGGGGTGGGCAAACTTTTTGACTCGAGGGCCACAATGGGTTCTTAAACTGGACCGGAGGGCCGGAACAAAAGCGTGGATGGAGTGTCTGTGTGAACTAATACATGTTAACACTGCTGCTGGTGAAGGAGCGGAGGGGAGAGGAAGAGAACCCTCTGCTCTTTCGGCTCCGCGGGCCGGATAGAACAGCCGAACGGGCCGGATCCAGCCCGCGGGCCGTAGTTTGCCCACGGCTGAACCTCAAGGAATGTTATGAACTAGTGACTGAGCGAAGACAAGCTCAGTTAATTCCAGTTTCCGGGGCAGCTTTCTGCCTGGAAGGGGACTCTCTGGTAACAAATAGGGAATAAACTGAAAATTTCTCTGTCTCACATTTCTGAGGCTTCCTCTCAGCCACTGGCAGCCTGGCATCCTCATTGTTCAAGGATTTGGATAGGGTGGTCGAAAATAGTTCTGAATATTTGGCAAATGCTTCCTACCCTTCTAGCCTGGCCCACACCAAATACACATCAGACAATAACGGAAGTATACAAAGTTCTTCAGAAATAGGTAGATCTTAAAACAGCTATTTGTAATTGAAAAGGTGAAGAAATGAATTGGGATTATTATTAACAGTCACTCACATGGTGCCATATTCATCAGTACCATTGCATTATTTTCATCGTTTTAACTACAAATGCCATTTAATCAGTTTCTTCTCAGATGAATGTTCTCTATGAGAATGACTCCAATTTTTGATCTTATGCAGGTAATTTGTATATCCGTTAGCGATACTCTGTCATTTAAGATTTCTATCCCACCTGCTAAGGAAATCTAATTTCTACTCAGCAGTGATATTTAAAATATCCCACAAGTGGCACGACAGAGGCACTACAAAATCACAATGCCCTGGAGCCAATCACAGTGCTCACTCACCACAAACCGCCAACAGGACCATAGAGAGAGTATTGGCGGTGCATCAGGCCTGGTTCTCTTGAGATATCTGAGTTTCCCAAAGGCTCACTTTTTTAGAGTCCACTCCAATTGTCTGCTTCTGCACAGTTACTGTTTCATATACACTTTGTGGCTTTTCATTTTTTCATTTACATCTACTAAAGCTGAATTCGTCAAAGAACAAAAACATAATATTAATTTATTAGGTGGCTCTCAGTTCACAGAATCCATGGATCTATGGGTAATATTGAGATCCCAGAGCCAAGAAAGGAAGTGAAGTAGCAGAAATCAGAGCTGCTGGTGAACAGGTGGCTCTGCTACACGAAGGAGCTGTGGCCAGTACCTGTGTCTTTCCATTGCTTGTTGAGGATTCAAAGTCTTAGACTGGAACGTTTCTTTGCAGAACCTCGGTTGCCTTTCAGTACCTAAACCTATGGGGATTTGGAGATTTTTTTTGCTTTCCAAAGAGGCACCAAGGCTTTATTTAAAAAAAACCTCGCAAGATGGTGAATCTTCTAAATAAAAAAAGGAAAAATAAATGTAATTTAACCTTTTTATGTCTCCGTTTCTTCATCTGTAAAATACATAAAATAATTCTACATACCTCAAGGGCGATATAAGAATTGAATGGCCCAATACATTCAAAACAAGGCTTGACCTTTAGTAAGCACTTAATAATAATAGACGTTGCTATTAGTAGTATCACCTTAATCTAAATGACATATCAACATATATATCATTATCATCATCAACATTATCAATATCATTGATAGTCCCAAAACATACACCTCAATAAGGGATCTCTGGAAACAGTCTTTGCCAGAGTTTAAGCTTATAGCATTGGAGCTTACATTATAACACCAGAAAACAAATAATATAAAATTTAATATTATACTATCCAGCTTTTAAAAAGTCCTCAGACAGCCCGACTGGCATGGCTCAGTGATTGAGCATTGACCTATGAGCCAGGCGGTCACAGTTCCATTCCAGGTCTCCAGGCACACGCCCAGGTTGCGGCCTCTATCTTTCAGTGTGGGACATGCAGGAGGCAGCCGGGAAATGATTATGATTGTCTCTAATCTTTGATGTTCTCTCTCTCTCTCTCTCTCTCTCTCTCTCTCTCTCTCTCTCTCTCTCTTCCTCTCCCTTCCTCTCTGAAATCAATAAAAATATTTTTTAAAAGTCCTCAGATATATTTTCTGTCCCTCCCTTTATAATCTGCCAAGTTGCTAGGTCCTCGATTCCTATCAAGAACTACTGTACATTCATTTAAAATTTTGAACCTTATTCCAATTCTTTCCATACAGGCTGTACCTTTCTCACCTTGTGAATTTTCTAATTATTTTCCTAAAATTACCTACAAAAATACATAAAGATGAACTCTCTCCCTGATAAGCTATATTCATTTTTCTTATTCAATAATGCGATGGTCTACCTAGTAATATTATAGGGTTGCTATCTACCCACATGTTGGGACAGCTCATGTCCTGAAAATATGTTACTTTCAGTGGGAAATAGGTTAACATGGGTGGCACTGTTTTGTCAATTTTCCATAGTAATGGTCATTTATGCCTACATCTTTCCATAAAATTAATGCTAAGTTTTATTAAGCTGTTCACGTCCAGGAGTTTCCCAACAATGAAAATATCTATATTAAAATATGTAAAATAAATTTAAAACTGTGGACATTTGGAAAATTTGAAACATACAACTTTGGGAACAACAAAAAATATAAATATTTAGTAGTGAATATTGCATTTAAATGCTTCCTAACAGAAAAGCATTTACTAATTGCTTATCCATATATGGTGCTTAGTTAGGAGAAGCTTAAGAACAAGTTAAATAACATGGTCTGGGCCAATTAGTCTGTGAATGATTAGCTCACTTGCTTTGAGAGTGGTGCTAATGAGGCCCAGATCACAGGTTTGATCTCTTTGTGGGCTGCTTAGGTTGGCTCTTTGCCACTGCTGCATATTTCACTTCCCACTTTTCTGGTTAACTCCTTCTCACATGCCACTGGTCATAAGGAGAAACAAGATACAGAGTATTGATGTATATTTGCAAATGCGTCAACTCAGTTGGATAAACACAGATGCCCTCTTGAAGAGGGAGGTCAATAATCTTCATATGACAATAACATTTTATCTTCTAAAAGTATTCTCATTGTTAAAGATGAACAAAACTAGTATTCATAAAATACTATGCCATTTTACTAGTATACAAGCATTAGAAGTTATTTAAACTCTGTATATCCATCCATTTCATTTACACAGATGGGGGTGCTGAAAACAAGATAACTTTAAAATATCTATGTAAAAGGAATTTTCCTGTTAGGAATAAAGTAAAAGGAGAAGATAAGTTTCCAAGGACTGAGGTAGAGGTTCATCTTATTTGTATGAATAAGAATATCAAATATTTTATGGAAAAAGTTAATGCATACATTGTTTGTCATTAAAGTAAAAAGAAAAATCAACAATAACCAGAGTCAATTGATGATATTTTGCTAAACTATTAGCAACAGCATCTACTTCACTATTCAGAGAATTTTTGCACATAAAGCTTAGTCATACTTGGTGATACTTCAGTTTCTTTAATTTTTGTGGCAATGTCAAAATTTATTTTGAGTGATAATTTTTTAAGGCAAAGCATTCGACAAATACTGTGTTTGTTTGTTTGTTTTTTACAATAAATCAACCAATAAATAATTGAATTAAAATAGAAGAAATATTTCACAGATGGAGAGCTAATTATCTGGAAATTTCTACCTATATCAAATGATTATGTGTTGCATATATATATATATATATCCATCTTCTAAATTCTTCAACTTTTCTGTATTTTGACTGAGCAAGTTATATGGGTCTTTAAAAACAGTATTACAAAGATTTATATATGTTACTGCCTAAAAATATACTTTGGACATTATATTATGTGCTCTATAACTAATGGGGAGCTGAAAACAGGAATAATTTAGCCAAAGTTTAAAAGGTTAAAATAAAATATAGACTTAAAACTATAACCATTCACAGGGTTTCGATACATTGAGCTAGACTTGTTTTTAAATTGAAGTCTGAGAAAATATGGCTTATTTCCTCATACTTTAATTTCTGTACTGGATATGTTTTGAAAACTAGTGGAAAGCTGTAAAATTTTTTGATTACTTAGGAATGGATTATAAAAACTATCTCTATTTACAATTCTGATTAATAGAAATTCACTGTTAAAAAAGTATTATGCTTGACTCAGGAGTTAGTATGTAATTCACTGGAAAGTGATTCAAAACTGCTTTATATAGACTAGACTATTTGTAATGATTTCTTCCTATATGCAATGTTCATAAGAAATTAATAGCATACTCCTAAAACAATTATCCAATTTAAAGGAAAATGTAGTGGAAATATGATTTAATTATAATAAAAATAGTATGGCTGTAATAAAAATAAGTGCAGGATATATGTAGGATCCAAGTTTCTAAGAATTGTCATCTTCTACATTTTTGCATATTTTTAATTATTAGGGAAAATTCATGATATTGGGGATGCTGTACAGTGGTTTTTGTAGTGCAAAGTTCTTGTATGCACAGATCTGGACATAGAGTGAATTCATGAAACATTAAAGGGTTAATTCAACTATGTCTATGATTTAAGCATTAATTTTTAAAACACGATAGGTTATACCAGTAGGATTAGGAATCATACCGGGCTTTGGCATCAACACATATTAGACAATATGAAATGAGCAGCATCAGGGTTAATAAGAAAAGACATTTACTTTCCAAAATATAGGCATTTGGCACATGTTTTGAGATTACAGAGTACTAATAAAGGACGCCTCTCTTCCTCCTTTCACTTCATTTTTCAGCACTTCCTGGACACATTGCTTGGAAGATTTTTTCTCTTTTCTTTTTTGATTTATTTGTTAAAGATATGTTTAAAAAGTTAGGGCCCCAAACAAAACAACATCTGAGATGAATATTGGATTGGTTTTCCCTCTTTCTTCAATCTTGAAAATGAAAATATATGAAGATCATGAGGACACTGGATTTCATCTTCATTTCTTACTTTATTTAGAATGTGTCTCAGATCCTCCATGTATCATCATCTCGTGCTCATTGTGTGTGTCCAATAGATCAATTCCAGTAGAATAAGCACTTTCACAGTAATGAGCTCAAAAAGCAAATTTGCAAGCGTAAGAACAATTTATGTACTGAATTTGCAGTTCTCAAGGAAGTTGAGGATGAGCATATGAACTGCAAAAATATTTGTTGGTATTTAATATCCATCATCAGAGTGAAGTCACTGACCACATGTAAAACCAAAGATAAAAGCCTGCTGCAAAAACATTAGCACTTATTTCAGCATTTAGTAGTTCTATTAATACCATGGTGGAAGGTGAAACATAGCATTTACATATCCTTGTGTAAATATGATGTTTCACTGAAAAAAATCAGCTGTTCTAAGTTCTGTTCATAATTTATTTAAAGTTTTATGCATTTATAGAAAGTGAAGTGATAATGGGCAATGAGTTGGTTCCATTAACAAAAGAAGAACTTAAAAAATATAAAAGGTACCCTTATTATCACACAATGCTTTAGAGAAAAAAAACAACCCAGTTAATTCTTTTTTTTCTCTTTTTTTTAAAATATATTTTATTGATTTTTTACAGAGAGGAAGGGAAAGGGATAGAGAGTCAGAAACATTGATGAGAGAGAAACATCGATCAGCTGCCTCCTGCACAACCCCCACTGGGGATATGCCCGCAACCAAGGTACATGCCATTGACCGGAATCGAACCTGGGACCCTTGAGTCCACAGGCTGATGCTCTATCCACTGAGCCAAACCGGTCAGGGCAACCCAGTTAATTCTTATAAATTGCTTGGCGTTTTAATTAAAAGCTTCAAAAATTTGAATGGTGTGTTAAATTACATTTTTATTTGTAGTGATAATAAGAATAAATACTAATTTCTTGAGAACATAGAATGATAACACAATATTTTTGCTAAATTAGGAAAGCATTGGAATAGAAATGTACTGGGAATTGGTGGCAGTATACACATAACTCATAATTTTGTCCACATACAACAAAATATTCTATCAATTTAAATGTAGGCTAGTTGTTAAAATTTACAAACATTTCTATCTAAGCACAGCTATAGTAAATAAACTACAAAAATTATGTGATGAAGCTATTATTAATACAAAAATGCCTGTGGCATGGCAGTCAATGGTTTTCCAGTGGCTACTTACCATTATAATTATTGAAAACAAAACTTCCTAAAAGAAGTCATTAAAATGTATTTCTATAAAAATAAGAAAAGAAATGAACAAGTTAATCTATGAGAGGCTGAACTGTTTACAAGTGTAATTTTGAAATTTTGTAATTGTGATTTGGAATACCTCATGTTGTGGGATGACTCTTTTGATGGATTTCCTATTTTTATTGGTTGAGTTTATATTCCACATTGGAATGAAATGAAACTGAATAGGATTCAGATTTTCAACATCTATATTTGGCAAAAAAATCAACAAAATCATAAATTTGAACATATTTTATGGATTTTGCCTCATAAAAATATTTGTGGAAAAAATTGTGCTCAGAATGAAGGCCAAAAAAAATATGGGCTGAAATATTTATACATTTTAATATGAAAAATTAGATTTAAAAATAGTCTCCATTTTGAATTATTTCTTCTGTGCTTATTGGGCATTTGGACATCCTTTTAGTGATTATACTCAATTTAAAAATGCTACAACCTGCAGAAGAAGAGTTGATCAAAGGCAATGATTTTTAATTTATTAAACACGAAAAACAACTTTGAAAAGGGCTATATGGAATTTTATAAAAATACAAAAATAAATGAAGCAAATTTAAAAATATATTCTCAAATACATATCAGTTTCATAGTGTTAAAGACAACATATATGCGGATAGCTATTTAAGGATGGACCAATTATACACCAAATATATTCAGGGAAAAATGAATATTATGCAAGAGATTAACTGGTAAATGACATTTTTGTCAAATGTAAGGATCCCAAGAGAAATAGATTTTTTTTTTTAAATTATTGACTTCAGAGAGGGAGGAAGAGCCAGAGAGAGATCAAGAGAAATATTGATGTGAGAGAGATACATCTATTGATTGTCTCCCATATGCATCCTGACCAGGGGTTGAACCCATAACCAAGGTATGTGTCCTGACAGGGAATCCAACCCTCGACCTTCACTGTAAGGGACAATTCTCCAACCAACTGAACCACACCGACCAGGGCCCAAGATAAGTAGCTTGTTATCACAATGTGTTCCAAATATGAATTTGTATAATAGAGTTTTAAATGATGAATGTTTCCAAGTTAAGCATAGTTTCTTTGCTACTTAATTGTTCTAATAATTATAGGTCAGTGATTACAATAGTGTGATACTTTTTTTCAACATTGAACACTAACTATGGTATATAAGGAATGTAGAGAAATTATAAACAAATAAGTTGAGAAAGCAGAGAAACCAGAAAGTAAAAAAAAAATTAATACTAGAAACTAGAAAAAGAATCAGTTGTACTATGATATACATTTGTTCCCCAAATGTCAAATGTGTCCCAAGAAATACCACAGATGGAAACTTAGTAATATCACCTCGCATCAGGCTGGTCTTATTACTTGAGCAGTAACAAAGCCCTCAACTTCCTCTGTTTTTCCCCCTGAAGTTTGTCCTCATATCATTAACTTGAAATTTCCATCATTTAGTGTTTATTTTTTCATGAGTGGCTATTGAAGGAGGATCTCCAAAATTGTATTGTTGTAATTCTCACATAGTGTTTGAGAGCATTTTTTTTTTCTTTCCTGGCTGAGTGTGACAGGAGTCTCTACAGATCTGGGATAGTGACAGTTGGACAAGGTAAAAGACTAAATGGGGGAGGCCCTGCATCAAAGACCAACCTCATCTCCTTTGGTGGGCCCCTATCAATTTCACCAGCCAACATCTTATTAGTAAAATGCCTCTAAACCATTAAATGCATGGTATTTAATTTAACTTTCTTTGAGTAACTTCACAGAGTGAAGTTAGACAATCCAGGGGTTATTTTTAAGTGAGGTAAGTAGATTTGTTAGACCAATTAGCCCCTGTTGTTACAGACAGTTTAGTTACCTAAATATAAATAATTAAATTTGACTGTAGGATACCTTCGTCTCTCTGTACACTTATATGCTTAGAGTAGCAAGCATGAATGTCCATTCCAAAGGAAATGCGGTTGTATACTCTTTCAGAGAAGTGAAAGCTGCTTTTCCCATTCCTACTGTGAGCAGCTTTGAACATCCTTTCCAATGAATGTGCCAATTTGGTGACTGGTGTGAGCCAAGGCTTGCTGATTTCAAAGCCAGCTTGCATCACTGTGAATATTTCATTTCTGTTTTTTTGCATGCAGGGTCAAAATGATGAAAGCTGACTTGTTCTCTTATGATCTAGAAAATACTTAGTTTTGGGTCAAGAATCACTGACAACTTTACCAAATATTTTCTTTAATGTGCTTTCACTCACTGACTCACTCACTCACTCACTTGGAAAGCTTGAATGCATTACCATCTATCATTGCATAAGTCTAGCTCTACTCAGTTGAAAGCTTTGGGGACCTGAAACTGTTCTGTAAGGAGCAGGGAGCTGGAAAGGGATGTTTTGGAGCTGGATAATTAGACAGATCTGCAGCCTCAGGAAAGAGTTCAGACCAGAAAACCAAGACCAAAACAGTCACAAGAACTAGGCAATTATTATGCAGAAATAAAGGTATTTAAGAAGAAGTTGTAGCTTAAGTATATGAGCAACATAGATTTGGACCAATTAAAATTGGTCACGTACTAGGTGTAAGCCTACTGATTCCGGAAGGAGTGGCCATTAATCCTAGTGCCAGTCCTGAATTTGACTCAGTCCTGCCCAACTATGGGCCCTCACAGATGTTCTAGGAACCTTAAATTACTTACAGTTTCTAATTAATAATCTGCACGTTAAATCTAAAGTTTCCTTTAGCAAAGGAAACTGGAGTCATATTATCTTAAATAATCAAAAGACTACTGAAGCTTTAGGGATACAACTATAAGACAGCAGGGATAAAATAAATATCGAGATAATTTAAGCTATTTTTTTTTCTCCCTGCAAAAGAATCTCTGGTGATGGAGATTTGCATTGAATTCTCATTTGCATTGAATTCTACCAATTAACTAAAATATCAGATAATTGTACAACTTTTGATTTGTATTTTTCCCTTTGCTTATAGACTTGCTGTTCAGTTTTTAAAATAAAAATGGTCCCATTACCAAAGTTCAATGCTCAATTTTTCTTCTTTCCTTTATGCTGTATTCATTCAAGAAATTCAAAGACCACAATTTTTCCTACCAGGCAACAAATCCTAAATTTCTCTAACCCTGACATCTCTCTTTAGCTCCAATGATTTTAATCCTAACCAGCTTCTGTCATTTCCAATCTCAACCTGTCTCACAATGGCAGCTTATAATTAATCTACTTTTAACAATTATGTAAAAAATTAGTACATTTTTAATAATTACATGACTTTTATTGCAATGTCAAAATAGGCCTTCCTACGAAAATTTAGTCTTTCCTTGGCCACCTACCCAAGCTTTGAATAAGGATATATGGGGAGGTGATCAATGAGTACAATATTAATTCAGTTCTCTATAATGGTTGATTGCTTTCTTTCTTTCAATTGTAGTTATTATTTAACCTAATAACCAATTTGCTTTGGCAACATACAAAAAAATTAAATATGCAAAAACAATGAAGGAAGGAAGAAGGGATGGAGAGAGGTAAGGAGGGGAGGGAAAAAGGGAGGAAGAAAGAAAGGAATGAAGTAGAGAGAACAATCTTGACCAATGCCATGTGTCCATCTGTGCAGTGCTGTGAATTCATAAACTATAATTAGATGGTTTTAACATCTTCCTGAAATAAAGAGATGTTTGGCATGATTACCTTTTGAAGCTGGTCTTCATCTACGGAGAGGACAGTGATGTACCACAAATCAACAACTTTTTCCTAAGACATTACAAGTCATTTGCTATAAAAAATTTTGCTATCATTAATAAGAAATTTAGCACCATTAATAATTAAAATCTCTAAGTATATAAAAGATTTATATTTAAAAATAAATTAGAGTAGAGAAACCAAGATGGCGGCATAGGTAAACATCTGAAATTGCTGCCTCGCACAACCACTTCAAAAGTACAACTAAAAGACAAAACGGACATCATCTAGAACCACAGGAAGGCTGGCTGAGTGCAAATTCTACAACTAGAAGGAAAGAGAAAAGCACACTGAAACTCAGAGGAGGTGTGGAAGTAAAGTGCAGAGGTACGGAGGCGCATGAGGAAAGGGCTGGCAACTGAGGACGTGGCTGTCTTTTTCAATCGGGAGGGAGACACACACTCACGCCCTGAACTCCAGTTCCAAGCGAGTCTCTGGGAACCCAGACTCATACGGGGAGAAACTGGACTGTCTGGCAGCGGGCAGAACTCGAGGGTGGCTTTCTCTCAGAGGTGCTTGAAGCGATTACCATGGGACACTGAGACTCGGGGCCTCTTAGGACAGGACTGAGGGTCAGCCATAGCTATTTGCTCCATCCTGTTTATTCCCTGAGATCCCGCCCCACCCAAGCTGTGCACAGAGGTTTTTGCATATGAATGAACTGGCCCTTTGCAAACTAAAATTACCTAACAAACTGCACCTGGGTCAGAGAGACCCAGGACATCAAAAAGAAGGCCCAAGGCCCCACAGCAGCTTGCATTGCTTCACAGCTGGGCCTCATCTGGGCACCTCCAAATCCCAAAAGGAAGAAGAATCTGCAGATCTCTCCATAGCTCCTGCTGGGTAGCCTCAGGCAGAGGCTAAATTAGTACCTCCTTAAGTATCCAAGAGCCAGTGTACCCAGTGGTCAGAGTGGGACCATCCAGATTACTACTCCTCAGGGGGCAGACTCAGTGAGCACCAAAGACACACTGAAGCAAGTCTTGCCCCATAAGGGTGTCTCCAGCACAGAAGTTCTCCCACCATAGACACAGCTGATTCTCACAGCTAATTGGCCTGGAGGTCAATTCCTCCCAGTGATACCAACTACAATCAAGGCTTAACTACAAGTCTGTGCACACAGCCCACAAAGGGATGCACCAAGAGTGTCCACCTCAGGTAATTGGGAGGCTGAGCTACTGGGCCCTATAGGACAGCTAGCACAGAAAGCCACCCTATCAACACAGGGAAGCAGCCAAAATGCAGAGACAAAGAAACAGGTCACAAATTACAGAAATGGAGGAAAGCAAACTACTGAATATAGAGTTCAAAACCACACTTTTAAGGTTTTTCAAGAATTTCCTAGAAACCGCCGATAAATTTAGTGAGATCCTCAATAAATCTAGTGAGACTCCCGAGGATATGAAAAAGGAACAAATAGAAATTAAGCATACACTGACTGAAATAAAGAATATTACACAGAGATCCAACAGCAGACTAGAGTATTGCAAGAATCAAGTCAAAGATTTGAAATATGAAGAAACAAAAAATACCCAACCGAAAAAGAAAAAAGAATCCAAAAATATGAAGATAGTGTAAGGAGCCTCTGGGACAACTTCAAGCAAACCAACATCCGAATTATAGGGGTGCCAGAAGAAGAGAGAGAGCAAGATATTGAAAACCTATTTGAAGAAATAATGACAGAAAACTTCCCCTACCTGATGAAAGAAATAGACTTACAAGTCCAGGAAGCGCAGAGAACCCTAAACAAAAGGAATCCAAAGAGGACCACTACAAGACACATCAGAATTAAAATGCCAAGGGCAAAAGACAAAGAGAGAATCTTAAAAGCAGCAAGAGAAAAACAGTTAGTTACCTACAAGGGAGTACCCATATGACTGTCAGCTGATTTCTCAACAGAAACTATGCAGGCCAGAAAGGAGTGGCAAGAGATATTCAAAGTGATGAATAGCAAGAACCTACAACCAAGATTACTTTATCCAGCAAAGCTATCATTCAGAATTGAAAGTCAGATAAAGAGCTTCATAGATAAGAAAAAGCTAAAGGAGTTCATCACCACCAAACCAATATTATATGAAATGCTGAAAGGTATCCTTTAAGAAGAAGAGGAAGAAGAAGAAAAAGGTAAAGATAAAAATGATGAACAAGTACATATCTATCAACAAGTGAATCTAAAAATCAAGTGAATAAAAAATCTGATGAACAGAATAAACTGGTGAATATAATAGAATCAGAGGCAAAGAAAGGGAGTGGACTGACAATTCTTGGGGGGAAAAGGGTGTGGGGGGTGCAGGAAGAGACTGGACAAAAATCGTACACCTATGGATGAGGACAGTGCAGGGAGGTAAGGGCAGAGGGTGGGGTGGGAACTGGGTGGAGGGGAGCTATGGGAGAGAAAAAGAGGAACAAATGTAATAATCTGAACAATAAAGATTTAATTTAAAAATAAATAAATAAATAAAGTATATTAAAGGTAACTGCTCTGATATATAGCATTCTCATTCTTGTGCTGATATATTTTCCAAAGAGAATGGGGTGCTGAAGCATTGTACAGACTACTGGGTTCCTCCATGAGAGATTATTGAACACATGAAGTCCCTTCATGTATGTAGTTTATAAATTCAAAGGTGAGAACTAGTTATGTTTTTCCTATATGTATTTTACAGTGTAATAGAGGTCTTCATAAAGAATTTGTATGAGTTCTGTAAGACTCCTGGAGTGCCCGATTTATAATAGAAATAAAAATGTGGGGGGAAATGGCCAATTGTAAATGAATTGGTCAGAGTTCCTAAATAATATTTAGTTCTTCACCATGTACATTTCACTGATTAACAATTACACTTCATAAATAAAAAGTAAATTTTCATTATCAATCATATGTAAACTATTACTCAACCCTATAGGTTGATACATTTTATATTTAAGAAGCATAGTGAATTAAATTAGGTTGGGTGCTCAGAATACATTATAGGCCCTTTGTTAAAATTACTGCATAAAAGTTAAATTTTTCTATGTATTAATATTAAAATGTAGTGTTATTCATATTTAAGAAAAGAAAAACTAAGAGCCTTAAAAGTTAGATTCATAACCATGTTTTCTTCATCTAAAACATTGTCGTTTCTACTATTAATCCTAAATAATAAAAAAGTAAAATTATACATACAAAGATTAAAATCGCAATTTACTCAAAATTTTATTCTACATCATAATTTTATACATGACAAAACACTTCAACATTTTGAAATATGATACATTATAATCCTCAGATATTTTTTAACTTCTGTAATATGTATATTACTCTTCTATCTTCTTTATTTTATATTGATTTCTCTAAATATCATTATATTTCCTAAAAATCAACACAGTAGATTGTGAGACAAATTATTGCATCCATTTGGTATTTTTCAAAGCACAGACTTATATAGAGACTGTATATCAATATATTATGAGCTTCTGGTTTTTTTCTGTTCACAAAATAATAAAACATTTGGATGTTCAATCTCTCTTGGCTGTATGAAATATGTAATTAATATAGAAATAGAATGCACAATGTTCTTAGGAATTCAATAAGCTTTTTCAAAAGCATGATGAGTTATTTAAAAAAAGAATAATAGTCATATGACAAATGACTGTCTATTGCAAACACTCAATTATTCCTCAGGCACACCTTGAAAGACACTCCTTGACCTTGTAATGCATATATGCATGAGTCTAGCCCAGTTTTCCATAACAACATGTAGGTCTCTCTCTGTATTTTATATAAATTCTGATTTTCTTATTAACACATATAAAGTGAAGAAAATTAAACAATTTCAACATGTAGACTTTAAAAACCAAAGTCTATTTATAGGGTCATAGTCTGTTCCTTCTTTCTCAAGGGGCAGAATACCTTAAAGCTGCTGTGTCTGCAGGGAGTTATCTATCAGCCTCAGTCCTCCTCCACTCAGTTTGTTATTTTTCAACAGGCTAGCATGGGTTTATTCACATGGTGTCTGGTAACCAAGAGCAGTAAGTGGGTGGGGAAACTGCAATGTGCAATCACCTTTCACGTCTCTGTATTACATTTTTTTTTCTTATCCCACTGGTTAAAGCAAGTCATGTGGCCAAGCCCAGATTCAAGGGGTAAAGTAATAAACTTTGTCTTTTGATGACAGCAAGGCCAATGTCACACCCCAGTGGGGTTTATAAAGATTGGAATGATCGGTTGTCATTTTTGCAATCTACCTCATATCCCAGCCCTAATCCCAATAGGTCTTAATAGGATCTGTAATCTCAATGTATCTCATTACAGGGTGGGATATGATAATTGCATTTGCTGCAAATTATCATTTAAGCTGGGCTCTGGATCAAATATGAGATGTGCCTGGGAAGTTTCCTAACCTCAATTCCTTGAAGAATATTGCATATACTGCTCTATGGAAAAGGGTTAGTCCCTAATCATAGTTTTCCATTTAAATATGTAAGTAGCTAAAATACCAGCCAGTAAACTGTTTCTTCCCTAATACATATAGTGCAAAATCTATTTATACTTAAATTTATTTCTTCCACTGGGTTCTAAGCTCTTGTCTCTGCCACTTTTTTCAAAATGGCAGAAGCATATTTTGGGCTTAAGCTTTGATAAAGACAAGAATCTTGCTTAGTACAACTAGACTAAAATATCCTAGCCATATTTTCCAAAATTAGAAGGACTTCAGAGTTTCCATAACTGTGGAAGCCAAGGGCTAACCATGAGAACCACAGGAATTTTAAAAGTAATGACAACATGCTTGATCCAGAGTTTCATATTTAGTAGCTCAAAATTCCATTTTGTAAGATGATTTGAAAATACATTTTCCATAGGAAGCAAATAGCAAGCCTATTGCTCTCCTAAACAAATCTATGATGCCCATAACGTAATTATGCTTTTAAAAATGAAGCTCTCTTCTTCATACTATAAAACGTTAAAAAAAAGTACCTCTTTTCTTTTAGTCCTTCTTTTAAAAATATATTACACTAGACCTGAGTCTGAAGAGAATGAGTCAACCTGTTTAGGCAAGTATAAAGTATTTTAGGCAACCTAACATGCATGTGGTGTGTTGGTAAAAATACTGTCGGCTTTCTTCACACAAATAGACCACTAAAATGCACTGAGGACAGAGCAGAACAAGGTAAGTCAGTACCAAAGCTTCAGATACATGATTAAGGAGGTTCTTCAGGAAGGTTCAATCTTTTCTGCAAGTCTCTAGGAGTTTATCCAACATATTTATTTGATGTAAAAACAGATGAATAGCCCTCTGAAGCTACATTACCTTAACATAGATTTAACTGTTAGAATATGATTTCTTACCATTGGAAACAGCTGAATCAATCAAACAAAGCAAACTGGTAAAAACCAGTGTAAGGAACACTAATCATCTCTCAGGCATGGGGAGATAAATGTTAACTCTTTGGGAGGAGAGATGGAGGACAAAATTCATATCTGGAGCTTGGGAGTCAGAGAGATTGTACACAAATCTTCCTTGCGCCACTTGTCAGTGGTAGGAAAGTATACTCACTGATATCCAAAATAACCTCTCTCATTTACTGATTTACTTAGTTACTTCCTCCAGAAGAATACTTTTTAGTTAGTATTTAACTGAAAAAATTGAGTGAACCTTATCTTCTTCCTTACCTGGAAAATTCTAATCAAACCCCAAATTCTAATGGGTTTCATTAGATTTTTTACCAAAAAAATGGTTTAAGTTTTACACTTGTAAAATAACCTGCTATAAAGCAAATTATAAGAAGGAAGGAGATTGGTGCTCCAGTCCTCTGTGATGGGTTCATTATGACAGTTAACACATTTTATTTAGAGCTTCAGAGATGTCAAGGAAAACAAATTATTACATAGAATTCATGAAAAGAACTACATATTTTGTCTTATTTTTTTCCCTTTCTTTATTGAGATGTAATTGGCATGCAGCATTATGTTACTTTCAGGTACACAAGATAATGATTCAATATTTGTATGTATTGTGAAATGGTCCCCACAAGGCATCTAATTAACATTTATCACCCCCCCCCCATATTTACAAATTTCTTGTGCTGAGAACTTTTAAGATCTACTCTCTGGTACCTTTAAAATGCACAGAACAGTGTAATTAACTATAGTCACTATACTGCACATTCCATCCCATGAGTTGTTTATTTTATAACTGGAAGAAACTGCATATTTTAAATCAAAATCTGTCATGTTTTTCAAAGTAAGTAATGTGGCACATTTATAAATAGAAGGTTCTTATTTGAGGGTTTTTTCATGTGATATCCCATTCTCCACTCACATAGTACCAAATCCTGACTTCAAATATTAGTTGGATTGGTATCCTCACTAATTTAGAGGGAGTTTGAGATGTTGAAGATGGATGTGAGAAAGGGGACGGATGTGGGGGAGGAGGAAGATGTAGAGAAAGAATGAAGTTTGAGGTCAAGGTAGAGATAAAAATGTAGATGGAAATAGAAGGTAAGAAGCTGATATAAACATGGCTATAGATATGGCATATAAATGCATACATATATAGTATAAAATATTATTAATAACAGAAAATCTGAATAACTGAAAATGTTCTACTGTGCTCATATATGATCTCATCTCCCCCAAGGGTTCCTCCTTGTCCTTCTTGCTAAACCCAAATAGCCAATCAATGGTTGTTAAGCCTGCTGAGCATTTTAATAAACCATGTTTGAACAAATATTCCCAAAGCAACTGAAGTTCAGCTAACTATTTTGGCTAATACTCCATAACATCCCTGGCCTCTCTCTCCCAAGTTACAACACTCTCTCAGGGCTGTTCTCATGCCACAGCCTTCTGCACTAATGCTTATGTCTAACTAACTGTGCTCCGGCTGATTTTTTCTACAGTATCCAGGCTTTAAGTATCTTAGTATTTAAGTTTTTTATGATATAATTTGCATTATTAATATATTTTATTAATATAATGATAATACTTTAGTTTTTTGTGCCAATAATATATCTTTAAATCTAGATTTTTTTTCAGGTATCTTATATTTGCCATCATCAATTTCTACATCCAATATCCTTTACCTAACTACTCCACATTGTTTCATGACAATCTACTTATATTAGTGTGAATAAAAATAATACAGAAAGAGTTCTTCCTTGAAATATACAAAATCTCAATAACATTTGTTGAGTGGATGAATGATTTCATTCACTGAAGCACAAATACATAAACCGTTTCAATTCTAAGTAGCTATGAATATATCATTCCATCGTGTAGACTTAAGGAAATATGTATGTGCTCTGCCAAAGTGCCTACAGTTGCCCATGAGTGCTGGGCATGTCCTCGTTTCTGCTGCAGGAGATCAACTGTCCTAAATTTAACACAAAGTAATTACTCCTGGGATAATTAGAATGCCAAAGAGCCTCCCTTTATGATTTATTCCTGCACTGAGCAATCAGACGTCCTTTGTGAAAGCCACAATGTGGCTTAAGTAGGAATCATCATGCTCTCTTATGTGTGGCTTTCATATCTTTCTGTTGGAAAACAAAGTAGATCCTCATCAAGCACATGTTCATTCTCTCCTGGAGGTTGTAAACGGAAACGCACATTGTAAATTCTCAAGTGTTCAAAGCATATTCAAAGAACAAAGGGGACAAACAAGAGCACTGCCACGGCTGCCCTGCTCATCCCTTTCTCCCCAAACACCCCCCCCCCCCCCCAGTGTCTCTGCTTGTCCCACCTAAAGGAACAGGCAGAAACTTTTGTCCTTAGTGTAAACATAATTGATTCATTTTAATATTTAACTGAAGAGCTGTGCTTCCCTGTTTACTTCTCTGTTCAATGTATCAATAAATCAAATCAGAATGCACTAAAAATGTCTAAGTACCAAATGCTTTAGGTTTACTTCATAGCGAATACATGCTTTATTCAGATTCTGAGAGAAAGGGTGTCATACCTGCTTCATCGATGGATAAACCATTCCTCTTTACTAGCAAAATATTTTACTTAAACTTAATAGGAATTTTCAAACTATGAAGCCAGTAAGCCAGCCAAAGTGCTGTTTTTATGTTGTATCTGCACCATATCATACTGCCAAAGAACGATTTCAATAGCTTTGCTCATTTTTTGTCTAAAAATAATAGAGCTAAAACCATCTGAACTTTGAAAAGAAAGGCATTTCTCCACAATAAACTAAGAGAAAGAACAGAAGCAAATTATTATAAAGGAAACTAAGTGTGTAACCCATAAAGCATATCATTATATCAAATTTTAGGTAGCAAACTGTTCAAACAAACATATGTCACATAGTTTTATTTTCTGCTTGTTTTCAAATATATTCAAGTTGCTTTAGCACAGTTTTCTCAAAATACGTTTTAAAGAATATTTCAAAAATATTTTTTCTAGAACTGGACCTGGGCCTTGGAAAATGTTTTGAGGGGAAAATGGATTCTTTAAGGTATTGCAGAATACCTTAGTTTAAATCTTCTTGAAAACAAGTTTTTTTTGTTCATAATCTTCTTAAACATTTTAGTTTAAGAAACAATGTGTTTATTGTTTCTTAGACACAATATTTGACACATTAGAAAGAGTCAATGAGAATGTCTTTTAAAATGATAGTTGAAGTTTCTTTTATAGACCTCTTTTTAGAATTAAAATACTCTATAATTAATCAATAAAATTTTTTGAAATTTAAAAATAATGTATTGACATCATGGAAATGAATAAAATTACATTTGTATAGTGATGAGAGTCAGTTTCTCTGCAGATAAATTTAGAGACAGAGAGGTCTCACATTAAATGTGGGAAACAATAATTAATGGAGTGTTGCTATATTTCTGAGAAAGCATGAAGGGATGAGAGCCACAACACAACTAAGAGATTTAGTCTTAGAAACAAGAGGGGCCCCATTTCATTACTACAATGGGGAAGGAAAAAAATAAGTGCAGTTAAATTTTACCTAGGTTCAAATAGTACACTTTATTCTTTTTAAAATATATTTTATTGATTTTTTACAGAGAAAAAGGGAGAGGGATAGAAAGTTAGAAACATAGATGAGAGAGAAACATTGCTCAGCTGCCTCCTGAACACCCCCTTCTGGGGATGTGCCTGCAACCAAGGTACGTGCCCCTGACCGGAACTGAACCCAGGACCCTTCAGTCCACAGGCCGACGCTCTATCCACTGAGCCAAACCAGCTAGGGCTCAAATCGTCCACTTTAAATATGTGCATATTTATACTCGATAGCTATGAAAATGAAGGGGCTGAGTAGAATTTAAGCTTTACTCAATATTTGCGAAACTTTGTAGTGGTCTCATTGAGGCCATATTCATCTAATGGTGTGAATCCATGGCCTTCTGTCTCCTCATTGCTCATCTATATACTTTATATATGCTGCTCTTTTTTAATATTAGGTCAATTTTCTTACATATTTTTATTTTGATCAAATGTTTTCCCCTTTCCCAATGTCACAAAGATATTTTCCTCACTACTTTTAATTACATTCCTTAGATTTAGAGTTTTATGTGTACTACCGATATCTTTCAACCATGTGGAGGTCACCCTTGCATAGGAAAAAGATAGGGACATAATTTATTTTTCTTTATGTAGTGACATAATTTTCTAAACCATCTATTAATATTTTATCTTTTTTCCCTAGAGATGTTAGGTTTTATTGTATGTCAAGCTTCTCTTTGTACCCCAATCTGTTTCTGAACCCACTCTTCTATTAGTCTATAGGTCATATCCTACCACACAAACACATTGTATTTTTTATTTCTTTCCCTTATCTCTGTAGCAAATTTTGTTCCCTAGTTCAGCAAATGTCCCCTCTGATCTATTTAAAAGAGGGACATAGTAACTCAGGGGCATTTATTGTTCTCTATTACCTTTAGAGCATTTGTATCGTGTTTCACAAAATCATCTGCTAAAAGTGAAACTGTACTTTTGTGGATGGGATTGGATTTTGGTGCTGGGCCCCCTCCATTCCCCGTGTCTGCAGGTACCTATAGCTCAGACTTAAAGTTGAGATACTTTTTCTGCTCTAAAAAATAAGACGTGCTTAGAATTGTAGCATTCTGAACATCCTGCCATTACAGACACATTCAGAAGAATGTCACCTTAACACCAAGGAGAAATAGGGAGAGACAGCAGTCCTTTTGGTACTGTTTATGTACTGGGGTCACAGTTTTATGCCGGTTTTGGAATGCTCAGTTTGAACTTGATAACTAGAACAGAAAGCACTTGATATTTTGGGGGGGAGAAACGTATAATATCCTATGTTTTCTAGATTTCTCCATACATTACTGGGTTTTATGCTTCTTTGATTTTTGAAATGCCAGTACATATTAGTACAATTAGTACATATTAGTACAAATATGATTCGAATTGAAACTAACCAATCTGACAATGAAACATCCTTCATATTTGAAATTATATAATCCAACTTCTATTGACACCATCTTTATTTCCTTAAAATCCATTCCTTTTGTTATCTTCCCATTTGACCAAAATTATCACTGAGGGTGTTTGATGAAACATTTGGGTATCTTCAAATTCTAGCACAGCTATTTCTTACTAGGAGTTACACGGCTGTGTTTTGTTTTTCTGTAAGTTAGAGATGGGTGTACATATAAACATGAAGTTAAGTTCATGGTAAATCATGCCAAGAATAATACAAATCCAAATGCCATGCTGGACAAAATTCCATTTGTACAAGCATTTTAGAAAATGTTTAAAGGAAATGGTCACACTGACTCCAGGGGAAAATGAATCAACACAGTGCTGTTTTAGGTAACAGAGACATAAGGATGTAGTGACATATTTGTGGCAAAAAAATTGATCTGTTTGCCTGTTTTTATTAACCACTTCCTCATGGGAAATAATTAAGTCAATGGTTCGGGAAAAGAAAGCTTTCATCATCAGTAGTTTTTGCTATTAGTGACCATTTTTAGGTTCCATTTTTGTTTTCTAGGAGACTCATAACTTTAACTTATGTGTCCATATCTAAGAAATAAAAATTACATAGATGAAAAGAGAAATCATATTAAATTTTCTTAAACCCTATGTACTAATAGTAGCTTTGTTTCATTGTGTCAACAGGTTTTGGCCTGTATATTGAAAATAGGATAAAAAGTGTATATATCATTAAAGAAAAAGTTTTATTTAAAATTTAAAGGAAATAGAATAAAAGATCAGACAAACTCACTGTATGAACACCTGCTTCTTTCAGGGTGTTCTCCTTTTTTACTCTGTTAAGACATAACTTAGAGATGAGACAGATAAAGTATGATTATTGCAGGGGTGGGCAAACTTTTTGACTTGAGGGCCACAATGGGTTCTTAAACTGGACCGGAGGGCCGGAACAAAAGCATGGATGGAGTGTCTGTGTGAACTAATACATGTTAACACTGCTGCTGGTGAAGGAGCGGAGGGGAGAGCAAGAGAACCCTCCACTCTTTCGGCTCCGCGGGCCAGATAGAACAGCCGAACGGGCTGGATGTGGCCCGCGGGCCGTAGTTTGCCCACAGCTGCTCTAGAGCAATGGCTCCCAAGGTGGGCACAAGCCACACAGGGACAATTTGGTTTTTAAGGGGGGCAATTTGAGAATGAGTTAAAAGTGAATTTTTGTGCATTTCTTATGGTCTAGGGGTTTCATATACAGTACATAAATATATATTGTGACATATTTATGCATTTCAGTTCTCTATTATGTTTTGTGACTTTATTGGTTATTTTTTCATATCATTTCATATTATTATTATTACTAGAGGCCCGGTGCACAAAAATTTGTGCACTTGGGGGGGGGGGTTGGGTGGGGAGGTCCCTCAGCCTGGCCTGTGCCCTATCACAGTTTGGGACCCCTCTGGGGATGACCACCTGCTGGCTTAGGCCTGCTCCCCGGGGGATTGGGCCTAAGCTGGCAGTCAGACATCCCTCTGGCAGCCCGGGAGCCCTCGGGGGATGTCCACTTGCCAGCAGGGAGCAGGTCTAAGCTGCAGTCAGACATCCTTAGCTCTGCTGAGGAGGTGGGAGAGGCTCCCACCACCGCTGCTATACTGGCACCATCAGCCTGGCTTGTGGCTGAGCAGAGCTCCCCCTGTGGGAGCGCACTGACCACTAGGGGCAGTTCCTGCATTGAGCGTCTGCCCCCTGGTGGTCAGTGTGTGTCATAGTGACCAGTCATTCCCAGTCGGTCTGCTGTTAGGGTCAGTTTGCATATTACCCTTTTATTATATAGGATAGAGGCCTGGTGCGTGGGCGGGGGCCTGCTGGTTTGCCCTGAAGGGCGTCCCGGATCAGAGTGGGGGTCAAAATGCTTAGTCTTTCAGTTTGTAAATCACTCTGGACTTACATCTCAACTGAATCCCATCTCTTTGTGAATAACAATTTATCAAATACCTATATGTATATAGAAAAATGTAACCTTAAAAAATTTTGTAAAAAATACAGTGACTGTTGAGAGTATATTCTGAAATAAGATGTAAGAATTATTTATCTCTTCCCTAAACTCAACCAAAAATTCAAATCCTGTCTTAACTTTTTTAAGGCTCTTCACTTAAGGATTAACCTACCTGAAGGTCACGCAAAACAGGTGAGGATAAATATCAAATCTATCTCATTTTTCTAGCATTTCCACTTGATATGAAAAGATCAACCACATGCCAGAATTTTTAAATTAAATGCAGAGTTTAACTTATTACATATTTATTCCTCATTGTTATCACCCTCCTGTCTCCCTAACAAAATGGCAAACAAACGCCAGATGGTCAAATAGTTTTGGGTAAGAAGGCAGGGATTTTCTACCTGACTGAAAATCTACTAAATTGGTAAAATATAGAGACAATATTAAGAAAAAAAAGTAAATATTTGTTCTATGTATATGTTTTAAAATCACAGTCATTGTCTTATAACAATATTAGCTTTGAATATTATTATAAATCCCTGATGACAAATATTTATTAGTAAGAAATTTACAAAATTAGGAATCAAATACCCCATGCCCCAAGAAACCTTCCCATCATTTCTTTCCTTCAAATATGACCTATCAAGCTGCATCTTTTTACATTCATTTATTTATAATCTATTCTCACTCATTTCACCTAGTTCCCTTTCAATATTTTGTTCTTCATTACTCACTGTACTGAAACTGCTTTTACATCAGACACTAATGATTTAGAATCACGAAACTCAGTGACCTATTTTGTATCTGTGCACTCATCAATCTCTAGAAACATTTGACACTATTTAAATGAGCACCCAATTTATCACCCAAGACCCATTATTCACATAAAAGTACTGAACAAACTCCATCAATTTTATCTTTGCAATATTTCTCCTCACATCTTTTCCAAATTCAATAGAAATAGCTAGGTTTAAAACTCTGCTGAATTACTATAAAAATCTCCTAGCTGATATTTCTGATTTTCTTCAGCTCCTGCACATTCTTAAAACAACTCGTGAATACTACTGTGATATGCCCTAGCCGATTTGGATCAGTGTATAGATAGAGCATCAGCCTGCCGACTGAAGGGTCCCAGGTTCGATTCCAGTCAAGAGCATATGCCTGGGTTGTGGGCCCAACCCCCAATAGGGGGAGTGCAGGAGGCAGCCAATCAATGATTCTCTCTCATCACTGATGTTTCTATCTCTCTCTCTCCCTTCCTCTCTGATATCAATAAAAATATTGATTATGTGAAAAGTTTCATCCATAATTTTAAGTATAGCTAATTAACTCAATTCAATGTTTTCTTCAAAGAAAATGCTTGATTCAAAGGTCTAACCAGTGTCTTTCCCAATTCTTATTAATATGGCTTATTTGTGTATATTAATACATTTAATTGTATATATTCTAGATAGATAAGGCCTGCCTCATCTCGTAGTAAAATGGTCTTTAATAGCCAGGGTGTTGGCTCTGGCTCTTAGTACAAAGGTTAAGCTATATAAAGCACTGAAAAGTGTCCATGTATAAAATGAAGAGCAGAGTAAAGTCCTAAAAATTATTTCTATTTTACTATTAAAATAATTGGGGTTCAACAGGATGAATTACCTGAGACTACATAGCCAGTGTCAGTATTACCCTAGTCAAATGATATAATGTCAAAGTCCAGAATTTGTAATTAAGACAATATATGATAGAATATTTTGAATTGAGAAGTAGTAAAATTACAATATTGTTATTGTTTAGACACCGTTGCTAGCCACATTTAAAACACAATTTTTTAGTATATTGGTAAATATCTTTAAAAATATGAAAGCAAGATTTTTGATTATTGAGTTATTTAATCATCATTCATTTTATAATTAGTCTATTTACTTTATATTTGTTCTCAATTTTGTACCATTCTTAGTAATCATGCTTCTATCTTAGAGCTCTTGGCACAAAAATTTATGATAATTTCTAAAGAATATCTTCTGTGCTTTAGACTATCCTCCCTTTTATACTATTGGGATGTCTCATTGTAATGTTTGCTGGAACAGTAGCAATTTTTGTCTGTTTCACTCCTCCCCAAATTATGTATGTCTGTACTGCAAGAAATTAGTCACTTCTTTCACACAGTTTAATGATAACTCCTACCTCATGTCGTTAAGGCCAAATAAGTCTGAGAATTAAGACCATTTTCAAAGATACTCATGAATTTTTGCCTAAACTATCTGTATTATTCAATATAATTACCTGAATTATGTGTAGAGAGGCTTTAGTTCTTTGCTCCAGCTAAGATATCTGACCTGAATGTTCTGGATAAGAAATAATGAGCAAAATTTATTTTAAATTACTACAGGAAGCATGCAAAGTGCAATACACTTGGTCTGAAGGTGAGCAATTCTATGGGGAGTTGGAATAGTATAACGTCACCTAAATATATATGGGGAGAACAACAGTGAAAGAAGGTGTGGTAGGGTTTGTCTTTTATCTGATCTCAGGCAATATATAAATGCATTTTTAATTTAAAAAGGAAAAAGGGAACAGAATATTTTTAGTTCTTCACTTAATGGGTTTTCTTAGGTCTGTACTTTAATAATAAACTGAGATTAGAGTTTCTAGTTTGATAAAATAAAATTGAATTTATTTTGGCATTATTTATAATTTTTAATTAATTAAATGCAAAAAAGTACACTTAATTACCAAAAGGGGAGTAAATTACATTGGAAAACTAATGCAAAGGAAATCACTAATGGCTCTAGCACAAATAAGTCTTTTCTTCAGTGTGGCTGTAGTACAAGAGGGTGGGGGAGAAATGAAGAAATGAGAGTCTATCCAACATGTTCTGTAATTGTGATTTTTTTATGTCTCTAAAACAAGGAAAATAATTAATTAGGAAAACAGAAATCATTTGAAATGGGTCTTTGTAATAATTCTTACGTATTTGAAATACAAATTTTCTCTAGTATCTTTTTCTCTCTTTTTTAAGATTTTGCACACATTATATAACTAATGTAATAGTAAAACTATTCATCTATCAAAATACAGTTCCTTATTTTTAATGAAAAAGGGTCTTAAATAAAAAAAATTATCACTTGCAACTCAGAAATGAAGAAATGTTTTAATTGCACATGAACATAAAGAGGGGACTATCATCACTCTGTGACCATTTCCAATGCTGTGAAGAGCGTATTCTTTGGTATATAGTATCTTTTCTTGAGCACATCAGCGCTAACATCAAAACTTGGTTATATTTGCCAGAACTAACACAAATAACATTTGCTATTCTCCAAAGAGGAAGTTTAACCAAAAATCCTTTCCTTGTCTACAGTTTTCCTAAGGCTCAACTTTTCCCAATTTAATATAAACACAGCTCTGGATAAATAATTGAAGTTTGTTCTCATGCAGTGTGCCTGTTGACTCAACTAGAAGTCTGTCACCCTTATGTAATTAAATGGATGGTTGCCTTTGAAAGCTGACAAGAACACTTCTTTACCTTATGTATTCTAGGCACTGCTTTCATAGCTAACTGCATTTTTGGCAAGAAAGCACATATAATTTGGCTCCTGCTACTTCAATCATTATAAAAATTATTTATAGAATACCAATGATGGATGATTTGATTCTTTTTTAATCTGGAAAGTTACCAGGGCCCTATAGGAGAGTAAGGAAAAAGGGAAAAAATAAAAATGATTTTTGTTTGTACCAGGTTATAATATTTTGTTGAAATATTGAACCTCAGTTCAGAGATTCAGCATCAACTGTTATAACTAAAAACTGGCACATTCCTCTTTCTCTCTCTCTCTCTTGTACTACAGCCACACTGAAGAAAAGACTTATTTGTGCTAGAGCCATTAGTGATTTCCTTTGCATTAGTTTTCCAATGTAATTTACTCCCTTTTTGGTAATTAAGTGTACTTTTTTGCATTTAATTAATTAGAGAGAGAGAGAGAATATATATATACTAGAGGCCTGGTGCATGAAAATTCATGCACTGGAGGTGGGTGGTCCCTCAGCCCAGCCTGCCCTCTCACACAGTCCAGGAGCCTTCAGGGGCGGGAGGTGACCCAGTGATCAGGGGAAGGCAACACCCCCATCACACCTCTATTGCTGCCACTGACAGCAGTGCAAGCCTTGGCTGGCCCTGGTTACCTGAGCCTCGGGAGGCCCTGAGTGGCTGGGCAGCTGCCATCTGAGGCGTGCCTGCACCTCAGGCCCATCCTGGGCAGCTGGGTAGGCAACAACTGAGGCTTGCTTGTGCCTTGGGCGTCGGCTGGGCAGCCGACTTGGCAGCTGACATCCAAGGCTTGTCTGTACCTTGGGCCCACCTGGGTGGCTGGGCAGACGACATCTAAGGCTTGCCTGCACCTCAGGCCAACCCTGGGCTGCTGGGGGGCTGAGGATGGGTCCAACTGCACCATGCACCTGTCACCCCCCCAGTTTGGCTGAAAGGACTATGGGACTCCAGCAGGGCTGAGGGGACTGGGGTCTGCCATCTTGTGGCTATGGGTGCTGCCATCTTTGTAACAGTGTGATGGTCAATTTGCATACTCCCTCTTTATTAGATAGGATATATTGCTTATAAAGTGAGATATTTATGAAAGATGTTCAATAATCCTATTTAATAAAGAGATAATATGTAAATTAACCCTCATGCACTCACAATATGGTTGCCTACAACCAGGCCGGCAGGGGAATAATGAGGAGTGACCAAACGACTGAATAAGCAGGCTGCGTGGGGCAACCAGGCTGGTGGGGGGGCAGTTAGGGGTGACTAGGCTGGCGGGGGGGGGGGTGGTTTGCAGTTGGGAGCGATCAGGGATCGGGCCTAAACCAGCAGTCAGACATCCCCCAAGGGGTCCTGGATTGGAGAGGATGCAGGCTGGGCTGAGGGGACCCCCCGCCCTGTGCACAGATATCATGCACCAGGCCTCTAGTAACATGATAATTCACTATTTATTTATTGAACAAAACTAAAATAATTTGAGCAATCATTATGTTCTGGAACAACCTGATCAATCCAAGCCTCATGAAATGTTCAGGTAACAATTATATTGGAGTCCCATGGGAAATCTTTGTACAGTAGCATCAAGATAACTTGAACCATCCAGTCAAAGCATGTTTGCTTTCCTCAGAGATATTCTCATAAACAGGTGCATTTGAATTTATGTGTATGGGCATACTGTAACTTCAAATTTGAAGCTACTTCAAAGAAGAAAATCTTTAGTAGCATAATTTGATATTATTCTACAAAGCTATAGTCAATAATTGACTACAATTTACTCTCAGCTAAAACTCTAATTAAATATGAAAAACCATCAATTCTTGATTGAGTTCAGTGGTTGAATGGCAGCAAGCTGATATTGTCTGAAATGGCATACCATGTTCAGATTTGTTTTTAGACAATTTCAGAAACTTTAAATAAAGACTAAATAATCATAATCACAGGATAAAGGTATTTATATTCATGGCTGATAATCATGGTGATGCATAAAACCACATGTGCCATTCAGGTTCTCAAAGATTCCTCAGTGAAATTTCAGGACCTTCTTTTCCAATTTAATCAGAAGATCATAGACCTTATAGTTAATCCCAGAAAAGAATACATTAGAGGAAAAACAAAGAGCAAATATCATATAGTATAGTATGTGCCGGGAGCCGGTCCATCCTTGCTGTTTCAAGGGACCTGGCATATATGGCATACAGTTCTTAATATGTTTGCTCACCTTCTTGGCGCTGTGTTTTAACCAAGGTCACCTCTCCGAGGTTGAATCCCCAGGTAGGGATTTTCCCCTGAAGTTAGGGAGGGAATAAAACCCCTCAACTAAGTGCCAGGCGGGTAATTAATCCCTTTAACTACGAACAATCATGCTTAAACTACATAATCTTTTCTCCCTGGAATGGAGATAAGAAACGCCCTAACCTTTGTAATAGAGATTGATAGGATTGAATCAACTGGTATAAATACAGTTGTAACAAGACAGAAAGACTCAGAACTTCAGACAGAATTCAGAAGATAGAACCTATGCGGGACCTGGAGATGGAAGAGCTTCGCTGGAGAGAACATGGCAAGGGATCCTGGACTGAACCTGACTACAGAAATTGGCAAGAGAACTGACTAGAACCTGGTGACTGAACCTGACTGGAGTACCTGGACAGAACCTGGCTGGAGAGCCTGGACGGAGCCTGGCTGGAGAGCCTAGCGAGGGAACATGGCTACAGAACCTCGCTGGAGATCCGAAGCAGAGCCTCTCTGGAGATCAAGACCAGAACTTGGCTGGAGATCCTGGCTCGGCTGCTGATCAACTGAACGCTGTCTCCGTGTCCTTCCTTCTTCGCCGACTCCGTCCACACCTTTGGGGAACCCCTGGACCTGCTGGGGCTGGACCCCGGCAAGTATGTAATTGGATTAGTTTCTTCATGGTATTTTCCTTCTGTTAGCAGAATATCAGTTTATAATATTCTAGAGGCCCTGTGCATGAAATTCATGCACTCGAGGGGAGGTCCCTCAGCCCGGCCTGTGCCATCTAGCTGTCTGGGAGCCTTCGGGGGATGTCTGACTGACAGCTTAGGCCTGCTCCCCTAAGCCGACAGTCGGACATCCTTAGCACTGCTGTGGAAGCGGGAGAGGCCCCTGCCACTGCCACCCCTCTGCGCTCAACAGCGATGAGCATGGCTTCTGGCTGAGTGGCCCTCTCCCTGTGGGAGCACACTGACCACCAGGGGGCAGCTCCTGCATTGAGCATCTGTCCCCTGGTGGTCAGTGCACGTCATAGTGACTGGTCATTCCGCTGTTCGGTCTATTGCATATTAGCCTTTCATTATATAGGATGGACTGAACACCTACTAAACGCAAGTTGTTTCATGGAAAGGACATAGGTTTGAACTCATAGAGAAAACACTTAAAACTGCCACTCATTAATTTTGTTTTCTTGAGAAAATCTATTCATATTGTTTCAGTTTTTTTCATCTACATAATGCAGATAGCAGAAAATGTCATCAACACCATTAAAAACAATGTATATCAAAACATTTGTAAACATAAATTACTAGTTATGATAACTAGCTAATTCAAGATAAATTGAAATTGAAAGCATGGTAACAAAACAATCTAGGGTCACTGTGAGACCAGATAGAGAAATGACCTTTGAGCCTATGGGAAGCCATGTATTTTACATCTAACTTTAATTTCTATACTTTTTCCTCTTTTGATATTGAATGCAATATTGAGTTTTAGGCAGCATATTTGGTGCTGCTTACCTAAATTAGGGCCAATATTTAATATAACACCTGCTGAACCCAGCCCACTTAATTTTAAAAAGCACCAAATACTATGCATGTACCTGCAGAATGAAAAGTCAAGATGCAGCAGCTGCACACTTGGCTACCATCTATTAAATTTCTGTAAGTCTCTAATTTTGCCTCAGCCATGAATAGCCATGAAAATGTAGTTCAAGGTCAAACTAGAGTGTTTCGTACCTTTAGACCAAGCATGAAGCCTATGAACCATTTGGCTTGAATCAAGAATGAGGCCAACAAATTGCCTGAAAGCTATATTGTTTGTTTAAGAATTGGTAGGTGGAGATATCTCTCTGAACAGTATACAATATAAGGATAAGAAAAACCTAAATTTTTATCTAAACTATGCGCATTCAGTTTCAAGGAGGTGAGACTGTTGACTAGTTCTAGTGAATGGAAAGTGAACAAAAGTGATGTGCATTATTTCTAGGCCAGGACATTTAAGAACTTGCATGCTACACTCTCCACATTGTCTCCTCCCCTGGACCTGAGGATGAGGCAGCACTGCCTTAGATAAGGGATTCTATATCTCTGAATCACTGCATAGAGGAGACTTTCTCTGGAGGATTGCTCTACACATATGTGATTTAGTGCCTACTTTAGTTTGCTTAGTCTCTGATAGTTGGACTTTATTTTGTTAATTTCTATTGTACTGATGCATAATTCTAATTTTATGCCTGTTGATTTTATCTCCAATACAAAAGATGAATCTATATTAGTAGACTTTTTAACTTTTCATTGTTCATTTGTTATTAGTATATTTGATCGCCTTTGATAAACCCATCCTTTGGAAAAGGCCATCTTGACTTAATTAATTTGTGATCTGATTCAATAAATTTTCCTGTAAAGTCTTAACTACATGCTAATTTTTTCATTTACTTGTAAAATTACTATTGACTATGTGATGAGTAAATCTTTATTAACAGGCTGTGGGACTTAATCATGGAAAGCAGAGTCTCAATTGGAGAGGAAATCCATGATAAACCTAACTAATGTCATAGATAAAAATAAATGACATATAAATAATAAGTAATGATTACTGGCCCAAGAAAATGACTTAACTCAATTAACTATATATTATTCAAAGTTTTTACTTTAATGATGAAAACTCTTTTGGAATTTCAATTATGAAATAACTCACATATTACCAGGGTTTCACAATGCTCTCTTACTTCCACAGTATACATTTTCATTGCTTTCTGAAATTTAGTAGTAAAGCCATATTGTCCTTGATGCATGTAACAATGGAGAAAAATACCTGCTGCTTTAAAGAAAAAGAGGAGAGACACTTTAAGTGAGTTAGAGTTCAATTATACAGAATTATTTTTAGATTTGACCTAGAGTGTTGGCTTTAAAAATAAAATAACGTATCTCAACTCCTTATGAAAAAATGTGAGAGATGAAATAGCTAGTCAAACTAGGCAAAAATGCAGCACATGATGGATATGGTTTGTTTTTATTTATGTTTTATTTTTAATGGCCCAAATCTTGGAAGCATGAGACAGAAAGCAAAAGGATCTATTTTTTAAAAAGGATCTAGAAATATGTTTGAATTTAGAATTCAAATTTACGATTGGAATAAAGAGAAGTATTTATTCATCAAATAGTCAAAAGCAATTTTACAAGTGACAGAAAATTTTGAGCATATGATTAAAATTTTACAGGGAATTTATTGAGTCTGTTCTACAAATTAGATGAGATGTAGCCAGCTCTTTGCATGCACAATTTTAACTCAGAATAATTTCTTTGAATTAGGTATTATTTCAGTTTTACAGTTGGAAAAATTGGCTTACGAATTTCTAAACTCATTCAGATAATAAAAATGAAGCTTGTATTTAAAATTTTATATGTCTGATCACAAGGTTCTTAATATTTCCACTGGATCTCATTGTTTTCCTTAGAAGTTGTCTATGCTAATTTTTTTTTTAAGAGAAGCAAATGGTAGCCCAATCTGTGATTGGCAAAAGGAAGGCAGAGATTAGCTAAATATGACTCCTATTCTATTCCAGGACTCAGTTTGCTAAACCAACACTCATTATTAGATTGAGTATAAAGTTTAAGAAAGGAAATTAGAAGTTTAATTGAGTGCCGTGTGGCCTACTATAAAAACCATAGGTGTTATAGTTCTCTGAGCAAGTTTAGTTGTCCTGTCTATAAAATGGAAAATAATAGCCTCACTATAGAATTTTCATAGACAAAAGCGATAACACATAAGGACTTGAGAGAATGTCTGGCTCATGCTAAGAGATCAATACATAATATTATTTTTATATATTTTTGCATACTGCTACCTGGACTGAATTCAACCCAGAATAATTTTTTTCTTCTATGCAGATAAAAAGTAACCAGAGTGAAGTTAATAGGTTTCAAAAAACTTATGTGACAGCAACCCAAGGGATAGAAGGAGTGATTGCATTGTTATTTTTTAAAAATATATTTTATTGATTTTTTACAGTGAGGAAGGGAGAGGGATAGAGAGCCAGAAACATCGATGAGAGAGAAACAACAATCAGCTGCCTTCTGCACACTCCCTATTGGGGATGTGCCCGGAACCAATGTACATGCCCTTGCCGGAATCGAACCTGGGACCCTTCAGTCCACAGGCCGACGCTCTATCCACTGAGCCAAACCGGTCAGGGCAGATTGCATTGTTTTGCTAAAAGGAAGACAGGCTATAATATTCAAACACATAGCAATATCAGGTAAGAAATTAAAGATAGAACATTTTACTGAATGTGTCTATGATCACCGCATGACTCCCATACCTACCTCCCAGCAGTGGAAGAGAAGACCACACAGAGGGGAGCAGCACCTGCCACCCAGGAAAAGGTCTCACTGGGGACCTTCTCAATGAACTTCCCATGGAAGCGGATCAGAAGCCACCTTATGGAAACAGCCCACTGTTCTGGTCCGCACAGATATGTTACTTTTCACAGGAGGCTGACTTTTTACAGAGCACTGTAGGAAGTGTGTGCTACCATTGCAAATATTCCCACAGGAGACCACTTTACATGTCTCTGGCTGCAATCTTAGGATGGATCATTTATCTCACATAAACCTTTTAGGTTTTCATCGAACAGTCTGGAGAACGTTATAAAGCCTTGTGCTGGCTACTAAGTTATCGATCTTGAGCTCCAGGTCCACCTTTCCAGACTGTAGTGACATCAGGGCTGAAAATGCAAACTGTTCTCTTTGCCAGTGCTCCCGTTAGGCTCTGCCAAAAGAGGACGCTAGAGGGGGAGGGGAGCACCTAGAAAGCTAACGAAAGAACTTCTTTCTTCTTGCTGAACAGCTGATTTTCTGTGCCTGTTAGCATAGCTCGATTCTGCCCTGTCCTTGGCAGGGGCAGTTAGTTCCAGAATCAGAGGGTTTTCCAGATTGACGTTTTTCATCACTTGCTGACCCAGTTCATGAAGCCCCTTCCAGAGGACAGCATCATCCATCTGGTACCACTGCCCCTGCCAGATGTTTGCACAGCTCTGCCCCTGACTCAGAGACACTACGGCCAGGGGAGCCCCACCCCCTTTTCAGAGGTCTTGGTTTTACTCCATGAAGCCACTCCCCTCTAATTTTAAAATTTTAATAATGCCAACCTCTTGTTATTGTTTCTCCAACTCTAGGGGTGGTAACTTTTTTTTTTCCTGCAGTCACTATCTCTGACGCCTTTTGTGGAAAAGAGGTAACATAACACATCTCAGATTGCCATCCTTAGAAAGTACTGCTCACAAGATCGGCCCTGGACTGTTGCCTGGGAACTTAGATTTTGAGAAGGTTCCCACCATACCCTGATACGAATGATTAATTGTGCAAACACTGGTTTCTATCAAGCACCTTCTTTCTTTCTGGGAGTCTAGAAGTTTGGTGTATGAGAGGAGGGAGCGCCTGTGTGACTGCTCCCAATAAAACCTGAGTACTGAGTGTCTAATGAGATCCTCTGAGAAAGGACATTCCACATGTGTTGCCACAAATCACTGCTGAGGGAGTTGAGAGCATTCTGAGTGATGCCACTGGAAGAGGAACTCTGGAAGCTCGAATCTGGTCTCCTCCAGATTTCACCTACATTCCGTCTCCTTTTGCTAATCTCATAGCTCATTGCTGCAATACACGGTGGCCATGAATATGACTATATGCTGAGTTGTGTGTGTCCTTTCAGCAAATCTAGGGGTGGTCATGGAGACTTCTAACACAACTTACTACTCTTTTTTTTTTTTTGCCTACAGTGTTCCATACCTAGTAATTTTAATATCTAATAACTCCTTGTTTTAAATTTTCTCTGCTAATGTAACTGGTGTAGATTAAGCTCTAACTTAAAAATGTTCTATAGTAGCGTTCTTCACAGCGTTCCTTGTGCCTGCCTTGAATAATGACCTGGACACAGTTACACATATAGCCACACATAAGAGGTACTAAATCACAGACTCCAGGGGAGGGAATTGGAATGTGGTTTAGCACACACCCCTGATGGAGATAATGCTTTAAAACAAATTTGAGAAACATTTCTCAATGATGTGGAATAACTTGATTCTTCTTTGAATACTTGAGAAGGTATTTGTAGTAAATTTTTTACTCTTGCCTTTATGGAGTGAATTTCTTCTTTAATATGGACAGATCACTCCAGTAGTCAGCATATTTTTGACAATTAAGATATGTGGTACTTAATATCTTGGAAAATTGTGTTATACTCTAACCATTAGTTATTCATAGAATCTGTAAGGAATATCTATTTCAGGTTTATTATAAGGTCTTTGGTAAGGTTGACAGAAACTCAGTTGTGAAAATGGACACTGGTACAGTAAAGAGTTTTACTTCCTCCTTTTAAATAACATTTTAAGTAGCAGAGATTTTTTTGGAAAAATTTCGAGTAAACACGCAAGAAAATAACAGACAATGAGGTAATAGATAATGAAATGCCTCTAAATATTTCTGTGGAAATGATACTTTTTATCAATAAATAGGCAAAGCCAGAATAAAGAAAATAAATTTTAAAATAAATGGCATGTGAATGAATGAGATTTTATTTTTCTTATATTCAATATATGTATTTTCTTTATTTTATTTTTATTGTATTTTGGGGGGTAAAACATAGGGATTTTAATTACCAAAGCAAAGTATAATCTTTTTCTCTTTTGAACATGTAAATATGTAAGTTACTCTTACCTTTTCCCCTGCCTATATTGTCAATTTCAGATAACAACTATGATAAGAAAATTTATAGACTGAAAAATTAATAAACTTGTTATCAATCATAATATAATTTATAAGCTTATAACTGCACAGAAACTTCATTTCTTTAACATTAACTTTTCTCCTTTATTTCCTTTTGATTCAAACTGGAATTGTCCAGCAACCTGCCTCACCTCCCTCCCTCCTTTCTTGTATATCCAATCCCTTAATTATTAAGCCATTAGGACAGTTAGGTTCTGGTCAGCATCTAACAATCTTAGGAACAACGTTTTGGGTCTGTTGACCATGGAAGCAGAGTTTCAGTCCAACTACAAATAATACCTAGACCTCAGCTGTGTTTCAGCCTGGACCCATGAAAGTACAGCAACCTTACAGAACAGGCCCTCATGAAATTAGACAAAATGATGCCATGGCTGACATCAGGACCTGACACAATGATCAACTACTTTCCTTCTATGACTACAGCCAACTATTAGAGCCCATGACTCCAACTCCAGCAGTAACTGGAGTTGATTAATGGATTTTCTTATATATTAGAGGCTCAGTGCACATAATGCATGCATGGGAGGGTGGGTCCCTCAGCCCAGCCTGCACCCTCTCCAATCTGGGACTCCTCAGGGGATGTCCGACTGCCGGTTTAACCAGTAGTCGGACCTCCCTCTCGCAATGCAGGACCACTGGCTCTTAACCGCTGAACTGCCTGCCTACCAATCACCCCTAACCACTCTGCCTGCCTGCCTGCCTGATGCCTCTAACTGCTCCCCTGCTAGCTGGCCTGGTCGCCCCTAACTGGCCTCCCCTGCCAGCCTGGTCACCCCTAACTGCCCTCCCTGCTGGCCTGATCACCCCTCACTGCCTCTGCCTTGGCCCCTGCCACTGTGGCTTTGTCCAGAAGGACGTCTGGATGGATGTCCAGAAGATGTCCTGTTTAATTAGCATATTACCTTTTTATTAGTATAGATAATCTAACCCCTACGAACAACTGGGAAGCTAGGTTTAGATACTTGCTCATCTGTGCTTCTGGAATTGGCACCATTTCCTTAAATAAATCTTTATTTGCTGAAAACTTCTGTTCACATTTTATTAGGCTTTAAGGAACCCCTTAATTCAGTATCATTTCCAAAGGTGGTGTGGTATTTTGTGACCTCATTATTTTATTCTGAGTTTTAAAGCAATACTTGAAGCAAATAGAATAACTCAAGCCACTTCTTAAACATGTGGGATTAAACTGGATTATTCAAGATCTTTGACTGATTGAAGGTGTCTGCTCTGATCAGGTCAGAGATGGAGATATCTGGTCATTGTTTTGGATTCAGATTTGTTCTTATAACAATGTTCCACCAAACATCTCAAGCTTTCCTTACACATTATAGGTATTAAACACCATCACAGGACACTTGAAACAGAATACTTTGATACTTATTTCTCTGTACCTTTGAAGTTAATCTGGGGAAAATGTTAGGATATCAGCAGTGAAAACATCCTTCCTTTGTCACATCATGGTATTGCCACCTTCTACAACTCCTAGTTGACTAATTTGTTGTTTTTGGCTATCCATTATACCTGTCTGACGTGATTAAGATCCTTGTATTCGTATTTCAGATTCTTTGGTTCCCCCATAAAGGAGATATTCCAGAACTTTTGCAATATATCTTTTGAATTGCCTCATTGTTTCTTAATGGGGTATTGATAGCATTGTGGATGGGATGATGCTTTGTGTTTGTAATATTGCAGGATATTTAGCATCCCTGGCTTTTGGCTACTAAAATCCTACAATACCCTCCTCCATCATTTTGACTACCAAATAAACCATATACATCCTTGATGTAAGACATATGCTCTACTTAGAAACCATTATGCTTGAATTTTATCATCAGATAATTTAAATTGTTAGATAATTTAAGAGTCAATAAGAACATCATTTTAAAATTAATCACACTCTGTTCCTGTCTGTGGGATTTCCTGTCTTTGTTAACACCTAATTCCTTGACCTCTTTTCTGGGCTAGCATCTCATCTTGGTCACATGCCTGGCAACATGGTTTCCATAGTGCATGACCTTTTCCTTAGAGACTAAAGCTCATGTCAGTTTCCTGACACGAGGGCCATCTTATCCTTTCCCTTACAAAGTTGTCCTCTCCAAATAAGCTACCCACTAAATTCCAATTTCCTGTCTGAGGCAAGCCTTCAATTCTCTACTAATTTGTCAAGAAAGGATGAGTAGTAGGCCCTGAGTCAGTAAGGGATTTCCAGTTTGGTTAGCAGATTTAACCACTTCCAAGGTACTCCTTTATGAATCATGTCGATTTTTACTTTCCCCTCTCTAAACCTTCAGATTTCCCTTCACAATCACGTCATTTAAGTTTTATAATAAAATCCGCATTATACTTTCAGAGACTGTAACAGACCACTTCTAACCAAAGTAAGAATTGATTTCTTAGCCCTGGGCAAAGAGAAGTCTTTCTCAGAATGCAGTGATGTGTCTGAAAACTTGAATATGAACTCCACTTACTTAGCTGTGAGACTTTGGGCATGCCCTTTAGTTTCTCTAAGTGTGTCTATTTTAAATGAAGGGCAGGGTCAGTTAGTCTCGCAAACTTCCAGGAGCACTCTGAGTCTAGATTAAATGCTAAAGGAAGTTGAGCAATTTTTGTCTGTGAAGCAGAAAACAAGCGATACTTGTATTTTAAACTCTAAGGTACAGTGTGAACGGAGATTATGTGTAGCTCTTGAGTAGTTGTTGAGTTATAATGACCAGTTTAAGGTATAGAAGAGAACTAATGTAGAAAATGTGCTGAAGTGGCTTCCGCACTGTACTTCTAGGAAATCTGATCCTTTTCCCAATTTATATTTTGCTATTGTTCAAGCCCCAGTTCCCATGCAATCAAGACAAATAACTGAGTGTCTCAAAGCCGAAGTCCTCTTACTTGAGCATAAATCCATGTTGTCCATGGCAATAAGTTCCTAAATCAAATCAATTTTTCATAGGGAAGAAAAAAGAAAAGAGGAATTAGTTGCATAGCCAACATTTCAAATCATTCCCCTAATCCAGCTGTGTTTAAAAGATAAAGATATATATTTATGAATATTTAACTTATTTGCATCCAAGTAGTTAAACATGTTATATGTAGTCTAGTGTATTTTTGATCAGATATTTAAAAAGTATAAATGAAGTGTAGGCATAATAAATAATGAAATAAAAATATTTATGACTACAGAGGTGTATTTAGAAATGGATTCATGAGCAGAGATTACATGACATACAAAATTTTAACTCAATTATCACATTAATTGTGATAATGAAATCCATATATTTTGTGTTTTGTGAATATCAGTTTTGATTCTGAATTGTTCCTTTTAAAATATATTTTACTGAAAAGTGCAGGGAATAAAGGAACCCAATTAAAATAAAATTTATCAATTTAAAAATAAAGCTCTCATAACTATTAGGAAATATAGGGGATCTGTTTTTTATATGCCAACTGTGGTTTAAGTGCTGAGTTGCTGAATCTTCAGAGGATAATGATACATTCTCAGTCCCTGGATCAAACTCTGCAATGGCCCCTCATCTTAAACTAAAACCAAATCATTTACAGCAGCCTCCAGGCACCAACACGATCCAGTTAACTCCCCGACTTCACGCACTTCTCTCCCAGACACTGGCTCCATTCCAGCCACACTGATTTCCTGGTAATCCCTCCAACTTTACCTGTGCTCTTGGCTTCAAGCATTTGCACTGCCATTTCTTCTACCTGAAACGACTTTCTCTGGCTGTCTCGTGTCTTTTAAGTATTTGCTTAAATCTTACCCTTCCAATAAGGACTCCCACTATATTTTTAACTGTAGCCCATTTCATACCCCAGTTCTTTCAAATCAAGATATAGCTCGCTGTTGTATATATAAAGGGTGTCCCCCCAAAATAGATGCACACTTTAACATCTGATAACTCACTCACTTTTCACTCCTTTTCAGGTTTAACTGATTTGAAATAATGGGTGAAGTCAGACTAAGCTTTAAGCAAGGAAAATTTATCCTAAAGTGCCACTAGACTTTTTTTTTATGGTGGTACATAAAAGATAAAGTTTACTGGACAAAACAGGCAACAGTCCAACAGTTGATGAATTGAGGGCACACAGATACTGAAGGAAATGATTCTTAATGTTTGTGATTCCATTGCTTCACATTATCAGCAGATCCTAGACCAGAACTGTCATTGGTTTGAAAATAGGCATTGTCAAAATAAATTATTCACTTCTGAATAAATTTGAAAATGAAATGTATTTTAATAAACACTGCCTTTATAATCATTCAAAGTGTGTATACACATTTTGCTTTCTATGATATTTAGTGGCTCATAAAACACCATCTGATTTATTTATATATTTAATTAATTATGTGATTTTTTTCTATATCCTCATAGAATATAAACAGCAAAAACAGAGTTGTTACTAAAGTCTGAATGTTTATGTCCCTTCCACCCTCAATTCATATGTTAAAATCATAATGCCCCCTGGCAGGTGTGGCTTAGTGGTTGAAGGTCCACTTATGACCAGAAGGTCTGGGCACATGCCCTGGTTACAGGCTTGATGCCCCAGTGTTGGGTGTACAGGAGGCAGCCAATTGATGTTTCTCTCTTATCGATTTTTCTCTCCCTCTCCCTTCCTCTCTCTAAAAAAATCAATAAAACATATTTAAAAAACAAGTAATAAGCAAGCAAAAATATATGTTTAGAACAGAGCTGTAACTTAGTCTTAAGTATCACAGTCACTGATAAAAACATGTAAAATATATTTTCTTTATGAAAATATGAATTATGATTATGTCAAGTAAGAAAAAACAATTCAAATTCCCATGCTTAAGACTATTTAAGTACTTCATTTTAATTTTCTTCAACTAGCCTTCAGTTACATGACAGGAAAATACATGGGGGGCTTGCTACTTAAAAACTGAAAATTCTAAGCAGAGTTTCCTGCCCTGAAATGACTATGTTGTTCCAAATTTCTTTCTGAAAATTAAGAGCTTATAAATAATCTCATCAAATCCAAAGTGTAAATTGGCTAATGCTTTAATGGTATTTTCCTTCAGAAAACTGTGGCCTTCTGAGAACATTGTTTCATTCGTTACAGGAGACAAACTATTCATTACACATGGGCCTTATTTCTAGGGCCAAATCTTACAAATCCTATACCTTTAATAAAAATAATAATGTACATTTTACGAAAACTTACTTTTGAAAAGGCACTTATACACATAGGCTAATTCTAAACTGATTCTCACAACATACATAATGGTGAGGGCTCGTATATTTAATCCTAATTTATAAATTATTTTAAAGACCCTGTTTTCCAAAATGAGTAAACTATTCTGGTTTAGAAAATATGTAGGACTGTTAATGAAACCCACACCTTTTCTCTGTACCGCTCTGAGTAGAAAACAGATGTTATTGATGATTGAAAACAATTCTCTTATTCATATTCTAAATTCAGAGATGCGTACTTAGGAGAGACTCAGCTAAATGTTATACTACTTAAAAGCCACACAAGAATAACACTTTGAAGCTAGTATAATAAAAGTGTTTGTTGAATTATGGTCCAAATGTGGGATTTTCACCTGCAATTATCCTTAATCCTGGCATCTCAAACCTATTCCTCTTTTCTTTTAAACATTTTAATCAAGGATCCCATTTGAGCTGGAATTTAAAAAGGCTCAGAACTGTTCCTGCCTTGACACAAAACTTTTGGGTTTTGTTATGACTATAACAAGTCATGTTTTTATAATCCTCTATTTCAGGGTAGAACCGTGAAAAGTAGCTTTTGATGTTTGGCATTATTATTTGCTTTCTTTCTCTGGCAGTTGATCTTGGCATTCTAGGGTGTTTTATTCAAAGGCTGTAGCAATAGCATACCCTCCCAAACTTAGGCTACGGACTTAGAACAAAGAGACTGGATGTTATTTGGGTAATTTCCCTATTCAGTAATCTCTCAATTTTAAAGTTGGTTAGATTTTTATTCTTAATTCATTAACTCTAGATATGAAAATGTTTTAATATGTGATATTAACAAAGAAAAAGGCAGGCATTATACAATATCTTAGTGAGACCAATAGCAAATGTAGAATTGGACAAAACAATTTCTAATTTAAAGGTTTTGATAATTCCAATGTACTTATAACTTGAAAAAGAAATAAACACCTATTATCCTTAACCCAAAGTATTTTACCCATAACATTGGATTGCTCTCAGAATCTAGTTTACATTATAGGACTATGCTGTTTTCTTTTCTTTTGTTTGAGTTACTTATCCTTTACTATCATTTCAATGCTTATTTATTTAACAAAAGAATTATAATGAACTAGCCCTGTTCAGTGAGGGTTAGGCTCATTTCTCTTGAAAAAGAAAAGAGGAATATGTTGTATCTTGAAAAGTTATAGGACTAATTGTATATACATATATTTCATGAAAATATTTGCATATTATTATTTCTTAGTTGATCTAATATTTAATCCTCTAGATCTCTAAATTAATATATCATGAAAATAAAAATTATAGTTAAATGTGAATGAACTAGTCTCAAACAAAAGCAATAATTGCACATAAACTAAACACATTATTTATGGTGTCCCCCCAAAACTGTATACACACACTTTGAATAATTATAAAGGCAGAGTTTATTAAAATATATTTCACTTTCAATATTGAGGTATCAGCTGTTAAAGTGTGTATACATTTTTGGGGGACACGCTGTATATACAAACTCATTTATACATTTACTAGGGGCCCGGTGCACGAAATTCGTGCACTGGGTGTGTGGGGGGGGAGTGTCCCTCAGCCCAGCCTGCCCCCTCTCACATACTGGGAGCCCTCAGGCGTTGACCCCCATCACCCTCCAATCGCAGGATCGGCCCCTTGCCCAGGCCTGACTCCTCTGGCCTAGGCGTCTGGCCCGGGCAGCGGGGACCCGCAGCTGCAGCGGCCCCGCGATCGTAGGCTCCACTTTAGGCCCAGGCAAGGGGCCCCTAGCTCCTGGGACTGCCAGCTTCGACCGTGCCCAGCTCCCATTGCTGGCTCCACCCCTACTTCTTGCTGTCACTGGCCAGGGCGGCAAAGGTGCCTGATTCTCTGATCATGGCTGGGGGGCAGGGCAAAGGTGGCCCCAGGGCCGCCTTTGCCCTGCCCCCCAGCTCTTAGCTCCCCCCTGGGTTTCCGATCACTGTCAGTGGCAGGGGGCTTCTTCCTGCTTTCCCTTTCGCCTCTCTGCATTGTGCCTACATATGCAAATTAACCGCCATCTTAGTTGGCAGTTAACTGCCAATCTTAGTTGGCAGTTAATTTGCATATAGCCCTGATTAGCCAATGAAAAGGTTATCATCGTACGCCAATTACCATTTTTCTCTTTTATTAGTGTTGATACAATATTGTCAGTTAGTAGTGCCATTTGACAAATAAGGAAACTGAGGCACAGAAAGGTTAAACAGATAGTACAAATTCTTCCAGTCAGTAAATCCCTGGGCTAACATCTGCATGCAGTACTGACTAAAACAAACAAACAAAAAAACATGTTTGAAACCACTTGCTACACGGATAATGAATTGGAGTATACATGCTATATGTGTGTATCGTTCAGAAATGTTAATTTCAGTACACTGGATAAAGCTGTGCCATAAAATCTCTAGATGACTTTGAATAAGCTGATTACTGAGATTCAATATCCTTATCCATAAAGTGAAAATATGACTTAGCCTAATTCAATTAAAGCTACATTTTTAGAGGACATAAATGTGGCACCAAATTAATCATGGCCGTTCTTCTGATGGTAATCATTCAAAACAATTGGCAACAAAAATAGTTTACACGGGTGAACGTCTCAACATATCGGTGTTTCAAAACTTCCTGTTAGTACTTTTGTGTCAATACCACTGCCACTTATGAATTACTGCAACTTGCAATTTTGAGACCACAAAAGTCCCCCAAAAACACTGAGCTGGAGAAATTCCTGTCACATAACACAGGAACGTACTTGCATGCTAGTAAATGAATAACAAGCCTGTTGTTCTTCAGTTTATGAGAAAATACTCTTAAAAATAGCCTAGATTGCCTGCACTAGCTCAGTCAATTTCAATTTTAGCTGCTTTTCTAATTACATTGGAATATAAGCAATTATATCTAGATTATAGGGAGAAAACAAAATAGCTCCTTACTAACAAGTGTGACAAAAGGTACAGTCTTTGAATCCTAAGGGAAGAATGATGATGTACTATTACAACAGGCATAGCAGTATTCATTGTTCCTCAGAATCTCAACTACCTTTCCATGTATTTTTGTGGCAGATATACACCTGAGTGGCTGCTGAGCCATAGGTACTCACTACTTTTACTAGATGCTACCAACAATTTCTAATATGAATGTACCAAATTAACTCATAGCAGTGGGAGAGAAATCTTGTTGCTTCACTTGAAATCCCTGATAGCATTTGGTATTTAAACTTTTTTTTCCTCTTCAGTCATTTTGAAGTTTGTTTTAAGGCACTATAATTTTAATTTGCATTTTCTTGTTGATTAAAAGAAAATTTTCTATTTTTTTCCATTTGTTATTCTCTTTATGAAGTCTCTGTTCAAATGTTTAGCTCATTTTTCTAGTGTGTTTCCTAATTGACCTGTAAATATTATTTATATATTCTGGATATGAATCTTAAGTCAAATGCATGTAAGGCAATATATCCTCAGAATCTGTTAATATGCCTTTTGTTCCCCTAGTTTATTTTTTATAAATAGTTCATTAATTTTTTGTAGTCAAATTTATCAATTGTTCGTTCTCTTGCTAGTGCTTTTTGTGATCCATTTAAGAAATGGTTGGCCTCACAAAAGTGATGACAGTGTCCTATATTTTCCCCCTTTCCTCCAATAACTTGTTTGCTATTCGCTTTTCAATCTGTACTCCACTTGAAATTGATTTTTGTGAATTGAATGCAGGCAAAAATTCTTTACCCACATGCATTTCTAGTCAACTCAGTACTACTTATTGAAATGTCAATCTTTTTTTCAGTTAACTGCAGTGTAACATTTGTCATAAATTAGATGACCGTGCATATGCTGCCTATTTCTGGACTTTATTCTGTTCCATTGGTCCATCTTTTCATCACTGCACTGAAATCACAATTTTTAATCATCACAGCTTTATAAGAGGTCTTACAGCTATCAGTTTAACCCCTTCTTGTTTTCATCAGATTGCCTTGGTTATCCCTAGGCCTTTTCATTTCTCATGAGTTTTTAAATCATTTTATCAATTTAAAAAACAAAATAAGACAAAAAACAACTATGTATTATGTTGAAATCACATTCAATCAAGGAAGAAATGCTACCTTTACAATAAAACTTTTGAGCCATTAGCATAGTATGTCATTCCATCTATTTAGAATTTCTTTAATTTTTATTATTTTGTACTTTTTAATATAGAAATGTGATTTCACTTTTATAGATGCTTTGATAGCTGGTATATTTTAGCTCTCTTTTTCTTTTTTGTTATTGGAATTTAGAGAAATTTAAATGATTTTCATACATTGATAATTTTATTTAACAACCTTGGTAAATTTGCCAGTTAATTTTAATAGTTTGTAGATTTTCTGTATAATAATTCGCATTGTCTTCAAAATAAGGACACTTTTATTTCTTCCTTTCCATGTATTTTTTATTTTATTGACATGTTAAATAATGATGATTATAGAAGACAGCCTTAATATTCTTTCCCATTTTCAGGTAAAAAGTCTAAATATTTTATTATAAAATAATAAATTGATCTTTACCATCAGTTTCATGGGAGATATTCCCTATCAGTTAAGAAACTCTACATTTATTCCTAATGTGTTGAAAGTTTATAAAAAATGTGTATTAAGGGAAATAAAATTCCTTTTCTGAATCTATTGAGATGATCCTATAACTTCCTCCTTTTTTTTCTGTTAATGTAGTTAATTATACTTAGATAATTTAAAATATTTAACCTAGTTTGTATATTTGCCTTATTAATCATGGTTTATTATCCTTTCCATAATGGCCAAATTTGGTTAATAGTAAGTTTAAAATTTTTCACCTTTGCTTGTGACAAGAATTCAATTGTAACTTTTCTTCTTTGTAATGATTTCGTAAACTTTGTATGTCAAGGTTATGCTGGATCCTAAAAATCTTGGTGTACATTTTCTTTTGTTGTATTTTCTAAAAGATTGTATATAAGATGGGCTATTTCTTCCATAAATATTAAGTGGAATTCATTGTTGAAGCCACCTTATCTGGTAGTTTCTTAGTCAGAATGTTTTCTCTATCTTTAATGTTTTGATAGCTATTAAAGATGATGAATGAATCAAGTTTTCTATTCTTTTTCTGTCAGTTTTGGTAAATTATATTTTTTTAAATGAATGCATTTCATGCAAATTGCCAAATTGGCCACACTTTGTTCAGAATATCCACTTATTAGCTTTTTTAATGGAAGATTGTAATGTTTTCCCCTTTCTCATTCTTCTCATAGGCAATTTGTGTTTTTCCCCTTTTCTTCTTAATTAACAAGGGGTGTGTCAATTTTGATTGATTTTGTCAAAGAACAAACTTTTATCCTTTTTGGTGATTTACTGTGTGTTTGTTCTCTTTTCCATTTCTTCTTTTTATTTGGATTTAATGTCATGTTCTTTTTTTAATTTATTTAGTTGGAAGCTTAGTTCATGATTTTCAGTCTTGTTTACTAATACATGGATGTAAAGGTAAAAATCTTCCTCTTGCCGAGGCCGGTTTGGCTCAGTGGATGGAGTGTCGGCCTGGGGACTGAGGGGTCCCAGGTTCGGTTCCAGTCGGGGGCATGTACCTAGGTTGCGGGCACTTCCCCAGTGGGGGATGTGCGGGAGGCAGTTGATCGATGTTTCTAACTCTCTATCTCTCTCCCTTCCTCTCTGTGAAAAATCAATAAAATATAAAAAAAAAAAAATCTTCCTCTAACACTGATGTAGATTAGGATGTTTTCGTTGTGTTTTATTTTCTTCATGGTGGGGTTCAAACATTTTCTAATTTATTTTTTATCTAATCTTTAGTGAATTACTTAAGAATGTTGTTCAATTTACAGGAAGTTAGGGATTTTATACTTAGAATTATCTTTGTATTTGTTTTTCTTGTTCTGTTAAACATTTATAGTTTAATTCAGTGATGGCGAACCTATGACATGCGTGTCAGAGATGACACGCAAACTCATTTTTTTTGGTTGATTTTTCTTTGTTAGATGACATTTAAATATATAAAATAAATATCAAAAATATAAGTCTTTGTTCTACTATGGTTTCAAATATAAAAAATTTCTATGTGTGACACGGCACCAGAGTTAAGTTAGAGTTTTTCAAAATGCTGACACGCCGAGCTCAAAAGGTTCACCATCACTGGTTTAATTCCAAAGTTATAAAATATAAACTAGATGATTTATTTTTTATAACTTGTTAAAATTTACTTTATAGCTCATCATAAAATTAGTTTTTCTAACAATTTTAATAAAACCATGAAAATCTCAAGCATATTCCCTTTTTTGGAACATTATTTTGGCTGAGAAAATCAAATGGTTTCTTTCTTCCATTTCTTTCAGCACATTTTGTTTTGGTAGTTTGCTTTTTCTATTTAGCATTAGAATTTTTTTTTTTAAATAAAACCCATCTGCCTTTGAGAAATCAAAAAAATAATAATAATAGAAACAAACAATTAGCCAATTATATATTACATTTCAGTAATAATAACAACAGGAGAACAAACTTTTCATGTAGATGTTTATCTATACTCTGAAGCCCTGAGAGTATATTCAGCTGTAAAACCATCTATGTTCACATGATATTTGTTTTTGAGTAAAATTGAATTGATTCTGGATAGTTCAATCTAGACATTCTAAGTTCTGCATCACAGTCATGCAAAGGTATCATTTATGCCTTTGTTGTGTGTGTGTGTGTGTGTGTGTGTGTGTGTGTGTGCACGCACGTGCGCTTTTGCTTTTAGATGTTTGTACCAAAAATGCTTGTATTTATTTCAGAAGTTGTATTTTTTTTATCTTATATGTATTTTTAACTATGTGACCAAGTCAGGTTTTCCTACAAAACTAGAGTAAATTTTGTAATGATCAGGTCATTATAAATATATTTTAAAGCCGAATTTTCTCTTCACATCAAAGTACTGTGAGCCAAAAACATAGAGTAAGTCTGACATGTGAAGTTTAACATTAAATCCTTATTTACTAAACACCAGTAAGAGGTTTTGGGTTAGAGAATGTGAGGGATTATGTTCTCATTTTACATGTATAAATTCAAAATAGTTTTAGTTATCAGCTTTTACAATGTGGAAAGAATTCCAAATAGAGTATTTAGCCATTATTTTCAAAGGGTGATACATGAAACCTACATAAGAATTTCTCATTTGTTCATTAACAGTGTGGATAACACTGTTAATCCAGCCCACTGACTCATAATCTCTGGGTGGGATGTAGGAATTTGCATTTCTATAAATTTCCAGGTGATAGGTAGGCACAGTAAACTTTAAGAAATAATTGCAGAGTCAGGGGATTTATATAAGTGCTAGATTTATTGTGTAATTTGCTATTACAAGTATATTTGGTATTATGGAGTAAATAGAATTCTTTTTTCAAAAAATAACACTCTACTTTTTCACCATTAAACTTGACATTATAGAATACAAGTTTTGGGTTAAAAATCCATACTAAACTTGCAAATGCTTTATGGATTGTTTTTTTCTAAGTAATATTCTTTCATTACAAGAATACAAAATTTTGATATACAATCAGTATGTATAATAGTTTATTTTAGCAATTATCACAGAAAATGTGTTACATTATCTTTCCAAATTTTGCAATTTTATACATAAAGAAATATATTTACAAAGTTAAATGCTTCACTAAAACTGCAGTTAAAATAGAGTCAGTATTAGAACCCAGGTTCAGTGTTTTCTATACTATTCTCCAATGTCTTTCCTCTATACTACTGTCAGTTTTATTTTTGCTCCAGATGGTAAATAACTTCTAATCAGGTTATGATGTGTATTACTAATATGGGTGAATAGGACTTCAGATAATATACAATTAAAGCATTTTAAAGAGCAGGGTAGATGTGTAGTCTAATTTTCTCTGCACAGTACAGCACCTGAGACATTCTAATAGAAACTATTGCTCAACTTCGGCAGTAAGAAAAGAAAACACAGAAAATGACATAACTCTCTTTACAGATATAAATCAGTCAGGAAACAAATTTCTATAATGTAGTCAAATTATTTCATTCTTTTTGCTCAGATGAGGAATAAAAATAAGTGCAGGAGAAAAAATGAAGTTGTTGCAAGAGAGAGAAGATCACTTTTTACAAAGAGAGCTTAACCTAATTTTGACATTATTTTGGTCTGGCAGAGCAGATTGTGTCTCTCTGTGTGCATGCTTTCCTAAAAATATCTTAAGAGTAACTCTGAGGCTTCATATGGTTAAATATAGGAGATTAAATGCATGGGCTGTCTTTACCAATTTTTCAGGCCCTCCAAATTATAGTGAATAGACATAATGCATCATAGAAGAGCAGATAGAATAGTTAAGGGAATGACCTCAGAGAAGAGCAGTTAGTTTTAGAAAATGAGAAGTGGATGGATGAGGGACAATACATTTAGAAAACTACAGAAAGCTGTATCTTAATTCTGTTTGCTTGTTTTTGTTGCTGTTGTTAATTCTCACCCAAGGATGTGTTTCCATTGATTTTTAGAGAGAGTAGAATGGAAGGGGAGAGACAGAGAGAAACATTGATGTGAGAGAGTCACCTGGATTGGTTGCCTCCCCCAGGGCCGGGATCAAGCCATCAACCAAGGTACATGCCCTTGACAGGAATCAAAACCAGGACCCTTCCAGCCATGGGCCGATTCTCTATCCACTGAGCCAATCTGGCTAGGGGTCTTAATTCTGTTTTGATGTGTTTCTTTCTATCACTGTTTTTATTTTATTGACTAAAGGTCCGGTGCACAAAATTTTGTGCACTGGCAGTGGGGGGGGAGGGTGTTCCTCAGCCCGACCTTTGCCCTCTCACAGTCTGGAACCCCTCAGGAGATAACCACCTGCTGGCTTAGGCCTGCTTCCCGGGTGGCAGAGGGCAGGCCTGATCCCGTGGTGCCTGCCCCAACTCCCTGGATCCCAGATGGCAGGCCCGGATCCTGTGATGGGTCGCAGATGGCAGGCCCGGATGGTGGATGGGCGGGCAGTGGATTGCGCTGCTGCCTGCCCCGCCGACCCGGGTTGCACACAGCAGGCCCGGTTGGCGGCTGGCGGCAGGGCGGGCGGCGGATTGCACTGCAGTATGCAAATTTAACGGCCATCTTTGTTGGGTTAATTTGCATACTCTTCTGATTGTCTGATGGATGTAGCAAAGGTAAGGTCAATTAGCATCTTTGTCTTTTATTAGTGTAGATGAATATCCTCTTTGTCCAGTGGGATTCTTGGCTCTTGTGTGCTTTAGATATGATCCTAGTAACTTTGAAAGCTTCTTTGTTCTCTGGTATGTGAAGTTATTTCAGATCCATCTTATATATGTTGTGCCCTTAATCTGAAATGGTTTCTGCTTCCCAGGAGTCCTAGTTCCTCTGAGAAGGAAAGAAATATTTAGAGATCATAATCTTGGCACTCAGTGCAATCAAGTCTAGTGAGTTTGTTCATTCCACCTCAAAGTAATCCTATCAATACTGTTTGTTTGGTGTAACTTAATTTCAGGTTCCTTCTTCTCAAAACAGCATTGCTATTTGACTCTTCAATCATTCTTATGGATTCAATGCATTTTTCTTGGTTGAGTAAAATGCTTTCAAGAATATACATCTGCGTTCCCCAGAGTTTGGGATCTGACAAGTGAATGATCCAATTTTCATGTTATTTAGAAACTATAAGAATTCAATGTCCTGAAGCATGACACATGAGATGTTATAAACAAATTTTAGAAAGACTGTATGTGATATAGTCACTGTCTAACATTTTTGGATGAGAAAAAATGGGAAATGATTATTTTTCACTGTCTTGCTGTCTTGATGTTACTGTGGAAGGACCAGAGAGATTGTGGTTATTTGTATTCTCACCACAATTCTTAGTACAGCTTCTGGATAAAGGTTCTTGGGTTTTTGTTTGCTTGTTTTTATTTTTACATTTGATTTCTTTTATAATATGTTAAGTCATATTGTCAAGCAGTAAATATTTCCAGAAATGATTAAAACATAGAGATATAGAAGAAATATCATATAGTGTATTCTAAAAGTGATTTCTAACTTATTTCAGGTGATAAGATGAGATCAGTGCTTAAAGAAGTTTAGAAAAGAACAACAAAAAACTGTGCAATACTGTAATAGATATATCACTATGTAAAATTTTTAAGAAAGATGAATTTGCATTGGAAATATATTCATTCATTTCTTAATTTATTTACTTATATGTATTTTTCCAAAAATGTTTAAATGGTTTATAGACTACTTATGGTATATATTTAAAAAGAATCACAAGGCACACAATTGTCAAATGAACAGAGAAATTGTGCAAAGAGAAATTTGACTACAAGTACTAATAATTTTATAAATATGCACAATTTATGAATTCTGACTTTCACTTTCTTTAATTTACATTAATAATGTGAAGTTAAAGATTTAACAAGTTACTTAACACAATGCTGTTTATTACAGCAGTGATGTACTTAACATTGAACACAGCATAAATGCCCCACTGTATGGGAACCTTTCAATTACTAAATGCTAATACAGTTATAAGGTATATTATTTTGAAGCCACTAAATATCATACTTTCATATATTGTTTAATGACAGGAAAATACATAACATTAATTTTTGAATATTATAGAAAATTATGTGTAAACACATTTGAAATCTGTTAAAATAGTCATCAGCACAAAAGTCATAGAAGTCTATAGTATGATAGATCCAAGTATTTGAAGTGGTTATTTTCAGTGGTTATTTACAGCTCATTTTAAATTCCTTTTTATATTATTTTCTGTATTTTTCAATGCTTTTACAAGAATTTCTTTTGTAAGATTACTTTTTTGGTAAGATAAAATTTTATTGACATTTTAGAATTTAACACATAAAAAATAAGATACAAATTTACATGTTGGTAAGATGGGAAAATACAGGTAAGAAAATTAATTCATATATAAATTTACGGGAGTAATTAACATGCTTTGAAGTATTTTCCAGCTGCTAAAATGGACCACACATTTGGGACCAGAGTTCCTGATAACAAGGTAAACATAGACACAAAAATCTCTTCTGCTCTTGGCAGTACAAATAAGTTAAAAGCAAACCAGTTACTCAGAGGAAGCACAATTGTCCCTGGTAATGGGGCTTAAAAGATCTTCTGTTGGTCTTTACAAGAGGATATTTTTATATTGTCAAATGGAGTAGATAGGAAGTCTTTGTCGAATGAGCAGGATTTCAACTACACCTTTAGGTTTAAATATTTGAATAGGTAGAGCGGACACTGGATAGACACATTACAAACAGAGAAAGCAACAGGAACAAAGCCATAAAGTGATGAATGACCTTCACATGTTTCAGGTCATTTAAGATGACAAGAATAGATTTTTTTTTGGAGAGATTTTGATAAAGTATGACATACAAATGTAAAATATGAGCCTCTTGGAGAGACAATGTGAGACTCTTGAAAATAAAGATTAAATTAGAAAGAGAAAAAGAGAGATAAAGACACAGAGATAGAGAAGATGCATTAAGTTATATTGGGGATAAAGAGTATGTATCACAACCTTAAAAAAATAATTGATCAACCCAATGGAGGAAAATAAACAAAATTCAGTTTTGTAAATTTAGAAAGAAAACATAATATCGTAATAGTAGCTACTATTTATTGACCTTTTAGGGAGTGCTGGAAGTTTTAACTTGTCTGTAGTCTTTACAAAAAATTTCCAAGGTAAAAATATTTATTTCCATTTGATTTATTTTTAAATATATTTTTATTGATTTCAGAGAAAAAGGGAGAGAGAGACAGAAACATGATGAGAGAGACTTATTCTAAGATGGAGCCCGCAACCTGAGCATGTGCCCTGACTGGAAATGGAACCTTGACCTCTTGGTTAATAGGTTGATGCTCAACCACTGAGCCACGCCAGCTGGGCTATTTCCATTTTAAAGATAAAGGCATTAAATTGTTAAGTTGCCAAGACTGTACAACTGGTAAGTGGTAAATTAGGGTTTTTGTCCTGGTCTGCCTAGTTACAATGCTTATATGCATTTGTTTATCGGTAGTTTGGTGGCTAAAAACCTAGGCTCTGGATTTAGACATAAGGGTTTAAAAATTGTCCTATTAGCTGTTAGAATCTCTTGGTATCTCAATTCCCTCATCTTGTTACTGAGTATGATAATATATCTCACAAGTTAACCTTGAAAATTAAATGATTTATTGCTTATAACATACTTAGGGCAATGCTTAACACATAGTGTTTATCTCTCATTATGCTCTTGTCTAGCCTCACCTTGACAAAATTGTGATGAAAATGTAGAAAAAAATAAGGTTCTAATACATTCATCTGAAATAAATTATTTATTAAATTTTGACACATAAGTTTTAGAAGAAAAAATACATTCTTTAAACTTAGTACAGAGTGCTTTCTCAGAGCTCAATTGTCTAGACCTTGAAATTGCCAGAAACCTCTTCAAAATTTTACCTTAACACTCAAATTAGTAATTGAATACGAGGATTACAGATGATCAATTATTGCTGTAAGAGTATGTGATGCATTCAGACATTATGTAAAATTCTAATGACAGATATAAAAATTACAGTTGCCTGTATTAAAATTCTCTTTTGTTGACAGACTCCAGGATGTACTCATCTTTATCATCAATGGAAGTACTCTGATAATACTGCTGCAGTTAAGATAATTGTTTACAGGCTAATTACCAGTGTGGGTTGGCCATTTACTATTTTAAACATTGACTTTATAAAATGGGTTAGTAGTTTTAGACATCTTCTAAGTTTATAGTAAAGCTTTTCTGCAAAAAGAAAAAATGTTTACTACATAAAACGTGCATTTTCTGCACAAACACTATAGTTTGTTCATACATTTTTCGATTATTCTTCAAGCATTCCAGCATGAATTATTCAAATGGACTTTAAAACCATGTTTGCCTGTTCAGATTTATATGACAGTTCTTCATATTGCAGGAAAATTTCTCACATTTGGAACCTTACTTCATCTATTTAATCTCTGAGAGAGAGTGGAATAAGGTTTTAAAAAAAGTCACTCTACCCTATAAACATTATGTTTAAGAATTAATTGTCTGCTCTTCTGATCTGGAAAAAAGGTACAGAGGGAAAAAAAAAAGAAAAGAAACCAATGATCTGACTTGACAGGCTGATTGTTTTGAAATAAAGTTTAAAAAATAACTGCTCACTAGAAGTATAAGAAAACCTATTATGTATTAGTGTTGTTAGTAACAAAGAAGTAGCCTGACCAGCGTGGCAAAGTGGTTGAGCATCAACCTATGAACCAGGAGGTCATGGTTCGATTCTTGGTCAGGGCACATGCAGTGTGGGGCGTGCAGGAGGCAGCCAATCAATGATTCTCTCATCATTGATCTCTCTCTCTCTCTCTCTTTCTCTCTCTCTCTCTCTTTCTCCCCCTCTCAGTTCCTCTCTGAAATCAATAAAAATATTTTTTAAAAAGAAGTAATTGTTTTATATTTAATCTTTCTTTTATCTTAAATTTCTAAATATCTAAAAACAAATTGGAACAAAGGGGTTAAGAATAGAAGAAATAGATAAAATCTGCATTTTGTAACATGCCGTATGCTTTCTGAATTTAGCACTTTTAATGACTTTTAGTTGCTATCCATTAGGACTTCATGAATCATTTCTCAAAAGTAAATATAGATGTTATTAGTCTAAATAATAGTGCAGTTACGCCAAAACACATCATGATAAAATTGTTGAAAAGTAAAGAAAAAGAAGTAATCTCAAAAATAGCAAGAAAGAAACTATACCTTGCTTGTACAGGAAAAAAAATTTCAAATAACAGTGTATTTTTCATCAGAAAAACATGGAGGCAAAAAAGAAGTGACATAGCACTGTTCAAATGCTGAATGGAATTATCAATCCTGAATTTTATGTCCAGAAGAAAGGATAATGGAAAAAGTAAATGTATACACATTTTCCTTCTCTTCTCAATTATATTTATTTAATAGTCAGAACCCAAAGTATAAAATTGTCTGGTGTGGATATCCATACCTATAAAGGAGTATTTAAGACAATTATCTTTTTAACAGTGGAGAATTAAGGGACCCAAAACAAGGAGAAACCTCTACACTTCATGTGAACTGGTTAAATGTGAGCATCAGTAGTCCTCTGTGGTGATAGAATAGTTTTCCATCTTGATTGAGTTGCTGGTTAAAAGAAGCTATATATACTGGTAAAGGGTGGGGCAAAAATAGGTTTACTGTTGTGAGTACACAAAATAGTTATTTTTGTATTATTATGTATTATTTTCCATAGGAACTACTGCACACCTATTTTTGCCCCACCGTGTTGTGTGTTAAATTGGCATATAACTATACACACATGTTGTCTCATTAATACAAATTCCTGGTTCTGATTCTGGCTATACTTTCACAAGCTGTAATCCTTTGTTGGGGGATGTGTTAAGGGTACATGGAACCGCTATGTACTATCTTTGGAACTTCCCATAATTCTTTACTTACATCAAAATGAAAAGTTAAGGTGCATACACATACACACTCATGGAAAAACAAAGAATTTTGTTTTGAAGAAACTTACGTATGTGTATACACTCTTTTGTTGTTTAATCCTCATCAGAGGATATTGTTTCCATTGAGTTTTTTAAAAAGTTTTTTAGAGAAAGTGGAAAGGAGGTGGGGAGGTACAGGAATGTGGAGAGAGAGAGAGAAACATCAATGTGAGAGAGCCACACTCACGGGGCCAGAGACAAACCTGCAACCTAGGTACGTGTCCTTGATGGGGAATTGAACCCGCTACCCTTCAGTGTGAAGGCCAATGCTCTAACCACTGAACACACCATCCAGGGCTGTGTACACCATCCAGGGCTGTGTACACACTTGTAAGCCTTTATTCCATTCACAATGATCCCAATTTTAGATTTTCCAAAGGTTTGGATTCCATAAATAGATCTAAAATACATAATTATTCAACTGACCTTTAAGCCCAGCAATATGCTAAAAAAATTGATTAGCAGAAATGTCTGAGTTACACCTTTCAAATTATTTTGAAATGAATGCTCAAGCACAAATCAATTGAAAGCCAGAGTCATTTACACAGTGATAGGAATTAAACCAACAGGATTATGATTCATTGTTTAAGGAAAAAAATCTCTATGTTCAAAATATTAAAAATCAAGAACCTACAGCATGTCCCAAAATTCACGCAAGATTTGCAATTGAATTGCAAATCTTGTGTGAATTTTGGGACACCCTATAGCTTCACAGGAGGTGCAAAGCAATGTACTGACAAGACTCATGCACCACAGCCTCTTCCAATGTCCATCGCTCACACAACTAAGGTACATGGTTACAGCCAAGAAACTGACCATCTATAACCCATAGAGGTTACTCAGATTTCAGGTTGTATGTGATCTTGTGTGTTCGTGCAGCTCTATCCAATTCCATTACATGTGTAACCTTGTATGATGAACCGCCTGAGTGATAAAGAGGGAAGAGGGAAGGGAAATACCTATGCCATAATGAAGGGATAACAAAAGGGTGATAAAATTGTTGGGTGAGAATTAACAACAACAACAAAAACAAGCAAACAGAATTAAGATACAGCTTCCTGTAGTTTTCTAAATGTACAGTTGTGTGAATTGTTTGTAGAATTTGCTTTTCTTAAGGTCTTTAAACTTATTTAGACTAAGATTTATACTGCTGTCTCTGAGGTAAAATTCCCGTGATTAAAATAAAAATAAATAAGCAAGAATGGCTATTTTAATGGAAGAATTTATTAAAACTGTGGCCTACCATTCTCGTTTCAGATTCTTTTACCATTTAAATTAAAAGTGTCTGGGGGTGGGAGAAGTGTTTGAGAACAAATAGAATTCAAATGACCTCTTGTGTTTGTTAACCTTATTAATTGCTTTAACATCCAAGTGCCTGCATTACTGGCATAGAAAGTGCCTGTTATTTATTGCCATTTATTGTGGAAGACCTTTGTTCTTTGTGTTTTTCAGCTCTGTTATTCTTAAGAGCCAGGAACTCTGACAGCTGCTGCCAGCCCTGTGCAGTTTGTTCAAAACAATAGAAAAGATTGCCTAGCAACCTCACATCCAGCTTCTGGTACCCTCCTGGAGATTACATTCCACACACATTCTGCTCATCTCCACAAGCTCACAGGGACGGACACACACACACACACACACACACACACACACACACACACACAATCCTGTTCACACCACTGCATTTCTCCAGCGTGCAGATCAGAGTTCATTGCTATTTACTCTTACTCTGAAGAGATCCCATAGAGATTTACAGAAATGAATTGGTTTCCATCTCTGAGGAGTTAGTTAGTTAGGGGTGTACTTTCTAAGGATGTGAGTGTGCATCTTCCATTGCTAAAAATTGGAGGGACATATTCCTTATACTTTACTAACGGTATAATGAGACTTCTGATTGCTTATGTCTTGTTTTCCCTATCTAGATTGACTCGGGCAATCACTTCATTTCTTTATCATAATATCCTCATCTGCAAAACAGGAACTTAGACAAAATGCCTGCTGAGTCCCTTCCAATCTAGTGTTCCATAATTACATAAATGGCTTTGGACTTGTATGAGACTTTTATACAGAAAATTAAGAAAGAGGAAATGATTATGGAAAACAGGGTTTTTTTCTCTACTTTTAACTACGCTATCAGGCCAATCATTTCTGTTTGTAAGACTGAAGAGAAGAGTGGATCAAGTAACCTCAAACAACTACAAAAAACTGGGAAGATGTCAGGAGTACAAATAGTACAAATGTACCAGTATTCTATGTGATTATATATATATATGTATATATATTCCTATTATGTGTTAGGAAATTATTTGATTTAAGATCAGAAGCAGAAATACAGAAATTCTGATGCAGGAGTAAAAACCTACAGCCTATGTTCCCAATCCAGCCTGTTACCTACTTTTGTAAATGCACATTTCTTGGAACATGGCCTACCCAATTGTTCATATACTGTCTATGGCTGCTCTCCTGCTACAAAGTAGAGTTAAGTGATTCTAACGGAGGTCGTATGCCCCCCATAGCCAAAATACTTACTATTTGGTCCTTTACAGAAACATTGATTGATCCATGTTGTAATGTATGGGGAACTTGGTTTATTTAGACTTGAAATCAGTCACCTCAACCAGATTCTGTGCATATCAATAAAAGAAAAAATTTGCAAATATTAAATTGTCAAATCCAATGTTATAGATACGCTATTGTTTCACATAGTCAAAAAGAAATTAAAGACTGAATTTGATTGAAGAGGACTGATTTGTATTTGTCATTAATGTTTCCAAATGGATCAACTATTATTTTTAAGTTCTCTCATATTTATAGCTAAATATTTGAAAACTGTTTGGAAACATCAAGGTTACTACATTTCAAATATAGTACCTATTCAGAGATGTTATGTGAATATTTGGAGCCTCTCTAAAAAATAAATTTATAACACTAAATCTGAGGAAAATGTGGAATTCTGGATTTCAGTGACCTGAGTTCCCTCAATATAATTGCCATTGATAAAACTCACTGTCATGATTGTAGATGCATATTTAACAATGTAAAGCTGTTAACTGTATGTTGTAATGTACTTTACTATGCACTGCTTAATAAATCATATGTTACTCATTCTGACATGGTTAACAGAATCTTTAAAATGGAAACAGAAAAATGCTAACTCAGAGGAGAAAGAATTGTTTATCATTTTGTTTCTTCCTTGTTGTTAATCCCTTTTATCCAATGCCCTAAATAGCAAACTGCACAGAGATAGAGTTTAATCTTACTAGGAACTTCCTAAAAACACAGTAGTTTTATTCTTGAACAATATAACATAGATTAATATTTCATCTAATGATGCTCTAGAAACAATCATCTAATTTAATCGAAACAGTTATCACTGAGTAATAGGTACACCCCAGTCCCGTTGCCAAAGCATTAGAAAATGATACTTGCAGAACATAGAAGAGTGGGTTGTATCCATCTTTTCTCTACATATGGGCACCTATGACGGGATCTCCTGCCTGTCCAGCTACTGCTCGTCTTGCTTGTTGCCATGATAAGTGATGCTGCATTGCAAGATGACAGCAAGAATATTGTGAGAAACTGGTGCAAAAGGCAAAGGGTAGTAAAGGAGGGATTCACAGTCATGCAAAGGAAAGAAAGGCACAAGGAGGGGAAGGTGCAATATAGCTACACAGTGGAAAGGCGCTTAAGCCAAGGTTTGAACTTTCATCCATGTGTTATGGTCTATATGTACAAATGCTCTTGATTAGAGTGGGGGGATAGAAATTAACCAACTGAAAAATTAAAGAAAGAAAGATATTTATGGATTTCTGTGTGATGATGTAAGACTCACTTTCGCATCCACTTACCATCTGGCTTCTGCTATATCAAGAGGTATTTAACCAGCTCTAACCTTAATTCTTTGGCATTATTTATAGTCAGATGCGCTGCTTCCAAATGTTGATCTTTTTGTAATTGTAGTTATCTTCAACTCGATCCCCTTTTGCTGCCCAAGTTGGGTCAACATAGTCTCTGTGATGGTGAAAATGTATTGCCCTGTTTTCCTATTAGGTCTTCTTCCTTAGTCTACTTATAATAGTCAAATTATCTGGCGACTGGATGTCTTTTGCCTGTGGATCTGCTATCTGCTGATAAATGACTTTGATTTTGATGTTGATCAATTGCCCAGATTCTGCCATACTGCCTCCCCATATTTTGCTTTTGCTGCCATCTACTGGGAAACCAATTACTTTGTCTCAGACCCTTGCTGATAACTTGCTTGAAACTATTCTGCTCACTAGACTTAGCTGAGTGTTATCACCTCAAGCTAGATTAGTTGCCCCAGAATCAGATCTACCCAAGTTCATGGGTCTGCTTCTATATCTAAGTTGTGTAATCATGCTGCAAGTAACCAGGGAGATGAATACTAGAAATCATTGAAATGAAAATGATAGTGTAAATGAGAAGGTAAATTTGTTTTTGCTTGCTGTTCATTTTACTTAAAGTATATTTTTCTATGTGTGTATTTTGCCATATTTCCAGAGACCTGTCTATGTCTTTACAGAAGGCTTGCTAATGTTAGGCTAATAGTAGTAAAGAGGCCAGTTTTAGGCAAGTTCATGTTGGCTTTTCTACCAAAGAGACTTAAAATTTAGCTCTAGTACCACCGTTAACAAGCAGTGTCACTGAGAAAAAGTTATGTAATTGTAAGTCTCAGTTTCTGATTTTTAAAATTGTGGCAATACTACCAAAAACCTAATAAAATGTGTGAAGAATAAGAAAAGGGTGCAGGTAAAGTGCTTTGTTTCACTGCCAGGTCTACAGCACTTACTGATATGTGGGAGTCGCTGCTGTTGCTGTACCACAAATAACAAAGAGAGAATATTTAGGTTGAGTTATGGTTAAAACAAAATGAAATCACTCCCTTTCTCTCTTTCTAAAACGGTTCTATTCTATGACATCATCTCCATTTTTACCTCTCTTTCCCCTCTGGAAGAATTTTTTGACCACACAGGATAATTCATATATGCCTTTGCCTAACTGGACACAGGCCAAAGAAAGAAATAGAATCTAAAAGGAAATTGAAGGAGCACTTGGGATCTCTAACGCAGAGGGAATAATCATGTCCTGTTTTTAACTACTAATACACAATTTAAAGGAACTTGCATTTCAGTGATTTATATGATACCTCCTGGTTTTGGATTTTAAGGTTAAAGGAACCGTGTTTAAATCATTAGAAGAGACGTGGCCAATCAAGTTGAAAGAAGCCAGTTTCTAAGAGAAACTCATTAATGGGCTCTTAACCCAGTGACATTTGTCAGCGATGTTGTTCTTTCTAATTCTTTGGCAAACGCATGGCTAAAAGTGCTTGATAGATAGAATATGTCTATAATTATAAAAGGAATGCATGAATATTTAATTGGTTTTTGGTACTCTTATCCTACCTATACCCTCATCAAAATTCTTATTGAACATTTGACAACTTGAATCATAACTAACTTCAAGTAGAGTAGGTTGATTTCCTCTTACAACCCCACTACATTAATAAAATTACTTAACAAAAATAGTAAGGTGGCAAGTCCTCCTCTTATGGTTTGGACTCAGAATTTAGTGGCAATTGCTTTTTGGAATGTAAATAACAAGGATAAAGTTTAAAGACTGCAAACTAAGAAAAATGTTGCATGGTAAGGTTAGTGTTTACCTTGAACTTTGAAAATTTCAAAACATATCTACCTAATTATTTTAGAATTTTTGAGAATTCTAAGGATCGTCTTTATTCTCTAGTGAGAGCAAGAGTTAATAACATTTATTACTGAGAAGTAAAAAGAAAGTGAAAAAAAAATCTTGACTTCTAATTCTTACAAATTCCTTTGTCTTTAACCTTCCAATAAATGCTTGAATACCAATGTTGCAATCTGCTCAGGTTGCCATAATGAAATATTACAGGCTGATTGGCTTAAACAACAGAAATAAATTGCTCAGAGTTCTGGAGGCTAGGAAGTCCAAGATCAAGGTGCCAGCCAATTTGGTTTCTGGCACAGCAATCCTTGGCTTATAGATGGCCTCATTCTTGCTGTGTCTTCCCATAGGGGATAGAGAGAAAAAGAGAGAACGCCTTGGTATTTCTTCTTATCAGATTGGGGTGTCAAACTTCTGACCTCATTTAACCTATTACCTCCTATGAATTTTATCTTCAAATATAATCACATTGGGCTCCAGAGCTTTCAAAACACAACTTTTGGTGCTACACCATTTAGTCCATGTCACGTAATTTGTGTTTTCAAATGGAAATATACTTTTTAGTGTTGTGTTTATTACCTTTGTAAATACTAGCAATATTTATTTTGGCATAAGTGCCTTGAATCATAATACAAAACTCAGATAAAACTATTGTGTCCAGTAACATGAAACTATAATCTTAAATGTTAGAAATGTGTTACCTTAGAAAATAAAATGTGTGAAAATTACTATCAAGTCAATGTATTTAAAATATATAAATATGAAAGTTAATATGCTGTGATATACCTACCTGTTAAGAACTGTTTTTAAATGCTGATTATATCATTAAATAAGAAGAAATACTCAAAATATTTTTAAGACTGACTCAAGGATATTTAAACCATTTGAAATTAAGCCAGCAAGTAGCAAGCAAAGGAGATGGAAGAGATGATCTATTGAAATTGTCAGAATTTCAAGATATCAAGAGATATCAATAGAAAGCTCATTTAATGTTAGCAGAACTTGTATTACCTTAAATTAGCACAGAGATTTCACATACATTATTCAATTCCATCTTACAACATCTCTCAAAAAAATCAAGAAACAACATTATTTCCTACTCATTTAAAGAAAGTAGTCTAAAATTTCATGAATTTGTGAAGTATAAAAGTTTCTCAAACTATTTTATTTGCCTTTAGTCATAAATTACTTGAGTGTATGACTATCAGTTTATCTTCCCTTAAGAAATGTCTGAGCATCAATAGGTGGGAAGTTCTCAGAGCATTAAAGTTACCATTTAAGCCTGTCTTCTAACTTTCAATATTTAAACAGCATCCTCTTCACTTGCTGCTTTTCATTAATAAGTTTAAAATTGTTATTAGTAGGAAAATCAGCTGAGTAAACTTCAACTATGTTAAGGTTCGTTATTCGTTTGGATAGTTAATTAGAAACCAAATTATTGCACAAACTCTTAATCTCATCCTGTGGGTTGCCCAATTCCTCCCTTTCCATTTCTGATTCTTACCATACTCTTCCTATTGTTAGTGAATAGAACATTTTCTCCTTCAAAGGGAAAGGACTATAAAAGTTCCTCAAACTATTTTATTTGCCTTTAGTCATAAATTACTTGAGTGTATGACTCTCAATTTATCTTCCCTTAAGGGATGTCTAAGCATCTGAAATGCCGCCATAGTATAGTTCCCTGGGATTATTCCCAAAGAGATGCTTTTTGGTGATTACAACCTCTTATCTGCATAGCAGTGATCACTTTGTGCCAAGGTAGAGGTTTGGCGTCAACATCATGCGCCGCTAGAGACAGAACCTTCTTTGTTCCTGTTTAAATAATAACATCAATCTTTTTGTGCTGACCATGCATTGGAATGTTTAACATTAAAGATGGGGGGATTTTGAATGCAATCTGAAAGTAATGCTGGCAACTAGCTGTGACTTATTGTATAAACTCAGCATACATGTATTTAAGATATTGAATTAAACCAAAGAATAACCATCCCGTAGAACTGGAAAGAAGGAAAAAGCAAATATTATTGTATCCATTAGAAATTCTGAAAGCCACAGTATTTCATAAATATTTATTTCTTTGACTCAATGGCACCTTTTAAATGGAACTTCTTTTAGGAACACAATGCTTATCTCAGCTCCAATTCATTCCTAGATGAGAGTAGAAAAGAGTTTTTCCCATTATAAATGGTACATTTCTTTCAGCTGAAACTCATGAAAATAATAGACTGCTCTCTTTTGTGAATAGTCACTGTACATGATGTGGTCAGATATTTGGGGTTTGGGGGTTACTAAGAAAACTACAGAAAACCCCTAGGTATTTAAGTACAAATGCAAGAGGAATGGCTCCATGATATTTTGTGAATAGGGCTACGTAAGACTCCTCCCATCAAACAATTGAACATAAGGAATTAATAGACAATATGAAATTATGCCAAAAACTCTTCCTTAAAACTGAAAGCTCTGTTAAAAAGGGTAAACATTTTATATGGAAAAGTGAAAAGCAAAGAAGGTGTGTGAAATTTAATTTTTCATCCTTCCTAATAATAAAAGTTTTCTTAATATCCTATATAATAAAGAGCTAATATGCTAATTAAACCAAACAGCAGAACAAACATCCCGACAACCTTCCGGAAGACCTGGTGGCTGAGGTTGTGAGGGGATGCGAGGGCTGGGTCTCTTGCACGAATTTCGTGCATCAGGCCTCTTGTTAAAATATATTTATGGCAAGGAATAAATCATGAAACAACAAAAACATGAAGTCTTTGTCTACTTTTACAAACACCTTATAGAAAATAATTTTAAAAAGTAGATTGAACATTTCTTTTCAAACAGCTTACTAATTTTAACTTTCAACCAAATAAGCAGTGTATGAAAAACACGAATTACAAAATGTGAAAAAAAACATAACTTGGAAGGGGAGATTCTGGATAATAGACAGAATTACACTGGACAGTTAAATGTAGAAAAATTGGTCACAATCCTATTGGTACTTTAGGCACATTCAAAACATAATGAAGTAAATATTAATGTAAAAACAACAACAAAAAAGATAGTAAAATTATTAATCTGATCTCTTTCTCAGTAGACGTGTAAAAATTGGGTCTGGTAGGCAACAGATGAGAAAGGATTGATTTAGGCCTTTGAAGTGAAAAAAAAAAAAGTCTCCAGACAGTTGTGTCATGGAAGCCACAAAGTCTAGAATGGGCTCAATAAAACACTGTGGGGAAAGGTATATATTATGGGAAGGATCTAGAAAAAGTTAATTCTGGAAAATTGAATCACAGATCACAGACAATTACCTACCATCTGGAGAACAGAATGATAAAAAGGAACACACAAGGAAAAAGTTGAAAAGTAAGGGAGAGTATAAAAATATTTCTAGGGCTAGCCAGTAGGTAGATACTCAATCATGGAAAGTACCAGGTTATTGAAAAACAATCAAAACTTCTTTTTGCAAAAAGTTAAACTATCAGGAAAAACTGCAAAAGCTGTAGCCATCAATAAATTATAATTTGTTAAAGCATTAAATGCTTTTATGAAAAATCCCATTGGCTATTTTGTATTATACTGTTGACATTGTATTTACATTAATACTATATTCACTATAATATTTTAAATTTAAAACCTGGTCTTGGAATTACTCTTTCATGTTGTGTGATGTTGTCATGTTTCACCTTCCTTCAATGTGAGTAGTTAAATTTAAAAAGAAAAATGAACATGGGCAGTTCAGAATGAATAAAACTAACTAGCGCATTCACATACAGGCTTCCTGAAGTTATGTGTTCCCTGTTGCTTGTTCCCTGGACTAATCTTATAATCGGTCATGGCAGCAAGGTGGTCTCTAAGCAAGCAGTGCACATTCCTTTCTAGTGAGTCAACTTTCCAGCTCTAACAGTATCGGATGTCTTTTAAATCAAACAAAATGAAACTATATGCTAGAGAAAATGCATGTGATACCTTGGGTTTAGCATTGATTTAGTCATTTGTCCTTTTATAACTAAACTGGTAGCAGTTAATGATACTACCACTGTGTTTGGTCTAACATTCTAAATCAAGAAATTGAATTTAATTCTCAAATTATGTATTTAAAAAGCTAGAGTGTCAGGGTATTGATACTCATAAGATTCTTAAATGTGCCATTAACAGTTAACTTCAAATTTTTTCAAGTTGGTTAACTGGTTAATTGAAATACATTGAATGTTCTGTCCCTAAAAGTATTTTGTTTGAATCTTTACTTCTTAAACATAGTCCCATTTGTCCAAATTAACTTTACTTTTTATTGCTCATCAAATTTTTTCTTGAAAATCTGTCTCATATAAAACAGTATTTCCTTAAGAAATGTATCTATTAGCATATGAATGGTCTGACCATCTTGTATTTACAATTTGTATCCTCACAAAACAAAAAAAATATAAATTTTGTGATGGAGTCTGTTATTTCTGGCCCCTGGCTGTGCAGCATGCTGAGATCAGATAGCTACAAATAAAAGACAATAAGAAAAATATAAGAGATGCCCTAGCTGGTTTTGCACAGTGGATAGAGCATTGGCCTGTGGACTGAAGGTTCCTGGGTTAGATTCTGGTCAAGGGCACATGCGTGGGTTGCAGGTTCAATCCCTAAAAGGGGCCATGCAGGAGGCAGCTGATCAATGATTCTCTCTCATCACTGATGTTCTTATCTCTCTCTCTCCCTCTCCCTTCCTCTCTGAATTCAATAAAAATATATTTTAAAAAATAAGAGAAAAGAAAATGAATAAGCCCCTAAAAGCTGAAAATAAAATAATGGGCTTATTTTTGCACCTCAGTGTTGATGGACTGTTGACTGTTTGGGATAGACACAATGCCAATCAGCCACCAGCCTATTTGGCTTCAGGAAGCATCCTCAACTCACTTTGGTTCATATGCTCTGGTTTATATGATCCCGTTCTATTGCTGTACATGTTAACCTAATCTAAGCCTCAAAAAGTTAGTTCATCCAAATAAGACAGTGGTACAAACATTCACCATCCTACCCAGCATTTTTTAATTATTGTTTTTGCTAGATTTTATGCATAATGAATTTTTGTAACTCCAGGATTCTTTTTTTAAAAAATATTTTTATTGATTCGAGAGAGGAAGGGAGAGGAAGAGAGAGATAGAAACATCAATAATGAGAGAGAATCATTGATTGGCTGCCTCCTGCATGCCCCACACTGGGAATCCAGCTTGCAACCCAGGTATGTGCCCCAGCTGGGAATCAAACCCTGACTTCCTCGTTCATAGGTCGACACTCAACCACTGAGCCATGCCAGCTGGGCCAGCATTCATGTTTTATTAATATTTATAGACCCTTCTGTCATTGTTCTTGGAATAGTATCAGACATCAGTGAAGGTCTGCAAGTAAGAACTCTGATTCTGATCTCTCGCTCTTGGGACACCTGGCAGGACTGTTTCTTTACTCTCATAGATGTTTATCATGTGATTTGCTTTGGCCACTGAAATATTAGCAGGAGTGAACTGTCTGACTCACGAGTGGAAGTGTCGGGAGCTGGTTTCTCCGTCACCATGTTCCCCTTCCCTCTGCCTTTTGACTATCAGTGTCTCATCAGTTTGGAGCGAGGACTGAAGACAGTAGATGTAGAACAGATAGGTAGCCTGGGTGAAAAATCAATTTTTTTAATCCGCTGAAATTTAGTGATTATAACTAAAGCGCCCGGCTCTCCTGACTGATAGACTTGAAGAACTAATAAGGTTTGAAGTCATTTCTAGATTAATTTCTAAGAAAATATCTGGATTAGAAAAATATAATAATATAAACAGCTTTTAGAAAGAATATGAACTAGATTTTCCTATTAAAGCAATTCTTCTTCTAGAGAAAATACCTTCCAAAATGATATGTTTATGATAAGACACAGGTTCTGCCATGTGAAATTGCCCCTATTTGACCATGTTTAACCTAAAACTGGCAACTTCATGTGGTTTAACCCAATAAATGTCCTAATGATATTACACTGTCTTTGTGTATCTAAGAAACATGCACATTGTGTTTTTGTGAGCTGATTCTGAATAGATATAAGATTACTCACACTTAGTTTTTGCTTAGAGTTTAATTTTATTTCATTAATGCCTTAGGTTGAAGACATGAAAAAGTTAGCCCAAATAACACAGTGTGATTAATAAATATTTGCCTTTGCAGACATGACCTCATGCATTTTTAAAAGTTTTTGTTTTTTAACATGTTAACTGTTGGCTGCTGAAGGACACATATTTAAGGGCATAACAACATTTCTTACACTTAAAACACTGTGACAGAGGCTCTTATGTTGATTTAGAAAGTTTTGCCAATGAAAAATAAGGTAACTAAATAACCAATATTATTATGTTAAATTCATCCACTAAGAGAGTTTGCAAAATGATTAAAATGCAATTTTTCATTCTTAGAGTGGAAATATTTTCATTAAAAATATAATATATATGAAATATTTGACTATTACTCAGGTTTTTAATTACTGAAATTCACCCAAATTCACCACATTGAAATAGTGTACAAGAGGAATACTCAAAAAGGTTTCACTGGTTTGCTCCCACCTGATTTCTGAATTGTACCAAATAAGTCAAATTTGAGGTTCGAGTTCTACATGCTTTGGAAAACTGTGACTTTCTGTGTGTGTGTTTTGTGTTTTTTTTTTGAAAAGACATTCGAGAATTATTTATAAAACTTTAAAATTTCCAGATGTAGCTTCTCATAAAGCTCTTTGGATATCAAATGCTGCAGCATTTAGCAAACATTTTGATGAGTTATGTGTAAATGAATCAGTAACAGAAGGATTAAATTTCTCCCCAAATACACAAGAGCCTAAAAAATCAGGGGAAAGAGTGCTTTGGCAGAATTCAGTTTGGTTTTGTCGCATTCAAAAGTTTTAAAACATTGTCTTGAAGCTTTTCTGAAACTGAAACCTTACTATTTTTGATTCTCTTTTGTTACAAATCCAAATTGAATATTATTTCCAAGTTCTATTGGTGATAAACAAATGGAGAGCACTGAGCTTCATCACACCTAATTTCTATAATAATGTTTTGTAGAGTTACAACAATTAAAACTGGAGGAAAGTGGTCAAATGGTGCAAACATTCAGTTAAAAGATAAATATGAACTAGTGAGGTAATAGACCACATTGATTATAGTTAAAAGGAACCCCTAATAGTTTCAATTATTAAGTAGCTAGGCCTATACACCTTAAGTTTTAATAATTCAAGAATTTAATAGAAATGTGCAATAACACTATACATAAATTAAGCAACACACATTTGACTTTATTTTCAAACTAGAGGCCTGGTGCATGGATTTGTGTCTCAGGGGGGTTCCTCAGCCTGGCCTATGGAGATTAGGGCGAAACCAGCTCTCCGACATCCCCCAAGGGGCCACGGATTGTGAGAGGGTGGTTCTCGAGTGATGCACACCAGAATAGGGCTCCCTTCTCTCTGGTTCCGGGTGCATCACCCGAGAACCACAGCGGCCAAGTCACTGCAGCTCAGCAGCCCTTGCTTTGAGTGTCTGTCCCCTGGTGGTCAGTGGGCATCATAGCTGCCAGCCGGCCGGTTGAATGGTTGGCCGGTTGGCCAGTCGTGTAGGCTTTTATAGACATAGATAACTACAGTTAGTTACAAATGGGTTATACGTACACAATTGGGTACCATACAACTTAGTCCTTCAAATCCAGTTGGACATTGCCACCCTCATTTTTTGTTCCACCCTGATCTTCTAGTAGTATTGACTTTTACTGTTTGGGAAAAGTGGGAAACAAAGGCTTATTAAACTGCAGCATCATAGAGAGGATGTATCATAATCTAACATAGAAACTGAACTGCCTTGACCTAATAGATCAAATGGTGTCCAAGAAATGTTGACTGTTTCCATGTTTCCTTTGAAAACCGAATATGTCCCATGGTGTTCCTATGAGTTTACTATGCTACCCCAGGGTATCTCAGGGTGCAGTTCAAAAACTGTGGGTTTTATCAATTACATTAAGTTATCTTAAAACTGCTTCAAGGTTTTTAATATCAATTTATCTATAACCAAGCAACTATTGCCAACAGTGGAATCTAATACTAACAAAATCTAATTACTTTTATTGAACCTTGGTAATAGTACTTTATAATGTATTATAATATATTCCTACATTAAAAAAAAAATTCTGCCCTGGCCAGTTTTGCTCATGATTAGAGCGTCAGCCCAGGAACCAAAGGGTCATGGGTTTGATTCTTGGTCAAGGGCACATATGTGGGTTGCAGATTTGATCCCTGGCCCTAGTTGGGGCATGTACTGGAGTCAACCAATTGATGCTTCTCTCTCTCTTTCACTCTCTCCTTCCCTTCCTTCTACTCTATCTAAAATCAATGTAAAAATGTCCTAGGGTGAGGATCAAATAAATAATAATAATAATTCTAACAAAATAAGAAAAAAAAACACAATCATTGGAATCTATGATCTTTATAATAATCATAATATAACTTATTTCCAAGGAATGTTCACTAAAAACTTAATATAATATTTTTTAGTTTTTCAAAAGATATTTGCAAAGAGAGAGCTTACTTAGCTATTCTTTCATTAAATTTGAAAAAGTTTTACATTATAGTGTAGAACACTGTATACTAAGAAAAGAATAAAATAACAGTCACTCATTTTGATGTTATACACATGAGTTATGTCTAAAATAAGTAAATGGATTTTTGTGTCAGAGTAATTTACAAAAGAGCTTCTCTGAGAGACTTTAAATACCAATAATCATCATTCTGCCTATCAGAGATTCACATGCAACATGCAATTAAAAATACCAAGCAAGAAACTGCTAAAAGAAAAAAAAATACCATGCAAAAGTTTTCTTTAAAGTAGTGTTATTATTATTTTTTTCAGATTAAGTATATAAATATTTTTAGTAAAAAAATTAAATATTTTCTCTGAAAAGTTAGTTGATGGAAGTCATGTGTGTATGGCCATAGTAGGCAAATACTTACACAGTATTCTATATGCAATACTTAGTAATAGTTCATACTCAATCTGTGTGTCTTAACATCAGGCATTGTTTCCATACACATATAAATGTAATTGCATTTATGTATGAGAGGTAGATTAGGTAAATAGTAGTTGTTTCTGGACTGCTTGGTTATTGGAAACTTTCATTATCTCTTTTATCCTTCAATATATTTCTGTGGTAAGCTTTTAAATTAAACAATAACAAAGGAAATGTCATAAAATAGAAGGACCTAGAGTACTTTTCATTTCCTGCTGACTGACTAGGTCTAATTGAGCAATTGATAGAGGAATGATACATCAGTCGATAGACAGTATATGTTTTCTACTATATCAGAAAGGTACAAAAGCCTACTTTATCATCCCCTTATTTCTTGCCTTCAGTTGAATATCATGTTTTTAGAAGAAAAAAGATAAGTGTGTTTACAGAAATAGATATGTTTACATACAAATAGACATATTTGTATGTAAAAGAAAACAACCCAGGGATCTGTTTTAGGAACATCTTTGGACATGCCCACAATAGTTTCCTGGCAATGACAGGACAGTATTCTACTGAACACAATTATTTGTCTTTTGCACTCTACTAAAAACTGCCTGTCGCTATGATACAGGTTGAATAAATGAGTGCTCCAAAGAAGAATGAGAAGTTGGTCACTCGCCTTCTAAGTTATTCTTTCATAGTTAATTTACTTCCACACAGTCTGAAGAACAAATATCATTTCTTTGGCCTCCAATGAAAGATATCTAGCCTGTTTCCCCTAGGAATCGTTCTTGCAAAACACTCAAGACAAAGTAAACATGCTAACAAATCAAGCTAAGAAATATAAACTAGAGAAAATTATCCCTGGCTATATATTTTATTCAGTTCTGATATGCTAGGTCATATTATAATCCAAAGCCTATTTATCATATACCATTTAAAAATGATTACTCAATGAATGAGGAAGATCTTTTATCCATATTCCTTTTCTACCAGTTTTAGACAAAATCAACTTCACTCAGTACAAAAAAAAAAAGGCTTTGAAACAAAAAAACTTGGAGAGACTTGGCCCTGCCCTCAAGAGCTCAAATCTGCCAAGTTTCTAATCAAAAGTCAAATAAGCCCTTCCAATACTGAGTGGCAAAGATAGTTCTTTGCATGGAGGTTGGACTAGATGACTTTGAAAAGATGCTTTCATCTTTATGCTTCCAGGAGCCAATGCTATGATGATCTGGACCTTTATTTTATTTCACATCGTTCCTTCTTCTGCTTGGTTTGTAAGCCATTTGGAAGCATTTACAGAACCTGGGTCTAAAGTGGTCAACATTGACAACAGCACTTTTTAAACAATAATGAAGCCATGTGCACAAAACAAATGATTACTTAGCATTTGTGCTAATTAATATTTCTACTTTGCTATCATGCATGTAGGTTTAAGTATGACACAGTTTCATGTGGAACTCTCTAAAACAATTACACTGAATTTAATTTAGAACCCAAGTGCGAGAATACTGCATATTGGAAATTTCATATGTACAATTAATATTCTCCTCAGTGACATAGCAATGTATTATTTAATTCAATTTGAAGCACACTTCGGTAATCAGGCATTGGGGTTTTAAATGACTTGTTTGTTATGATGTTTCTTCACTTGCATTTTAAGTGCTAATCATCGGAGTTTAAAAAAGTAAACAGAACTCTGAAGAGGGCAACTCATTTGATGAAGCTACTTCAAAAGTGGAAAAGCGAGGGAGAATTAGGTCATTCAGTATGGCATTCTGCCTGTAATTGCATTTCTCACCACTGCCTTAATTAGAGCTGTTGAATCATTTCAGTTTTGCACATTCCTTCTCCAACATTATTAGTTTTTATTACTATGGGCAAACTCATTATCACCTTCTTTCACATTACTTTAAATTTATTGATTTAATTATATCAATTTGCAATAGCAAAAATGCAACTTCGAGGCATCTAGCTTCATATTTCAATTTTCAAAAACACACTTTTCAAAACCAGGGATCTGTTTCAAATAGTTTTTATCTGAAATGAGTGAAGTTATGTGCCATTGTTTTGTTTCAAATTGTATTTACTGAGAGGATCACTTTTATTGAATGTTGTTAATGATAACAAGTAATAAATGCAAATATTTACTTGTATGTGTTTTTTTTAATTTGTAACACAGCACTTAGTATTTATTCTGCAAATGTTCACAGGTTTATGTGAATATTGTTCTCAAAATGAAGGAAAATGAAAGGATTTAAAATGTTTAGACAAGAGCAGCTTATCAGTTAATCCTCCCCAATCAGCATTCTGCTCTAAAGCTAACATCAACCCAGGGCAGATAATATTTGAAAAGGAGAAGAAATAAATAAAATAAAATGATTCAAATAATGTCCTTGGTTGCTTTGGGGTTACCAAGTTTTTCTATCACTCCCGACTGTTTCTACTTGTCCCTTTCCAATCAATTTTACATTTCCCACTTAGGCAACCACATTCTAATTTCTATCCCCTTGTATTATGTTTGTCAGTTATTGGACTTATAAATGGAATCATACATTATATAGAGAAGAGAAATCTTAAAGTCTAATCTTCTTAATGGTAATATTAATACTTCAAACCTATTGTCACACAAAAACTGACATTCAAGCTTCTGGGAGAGATGTCCAGAAATATTTTGTCAAGAATAATCATCAGTGGGAAAAAGAGTGATTTCCTTTCTAGTGTTTAAGCCTCATCAATGTTTAAAAAATATATATATAGTAGTCTCCTCTTTTCTACATTTATGCTTTTTATGGTTTCAGTTACCTGCAATCAACCACAGCCCAAAAATATTAATGGAAAATTCCAGAAAAAAACAGTTCATCAGTTTTAAATTGTGCAGCATGATGAAATTTCACCGCATCTCCTTCTCACCCACCATGTGAGTCCACCTTGTATATGTTGCTGCCTCTGAGACACTTAGTAGCTGTTTAGGCTATCAGATTGGTCAGCACAGAAAAAGAGAGAGAAAGAAAAAGAGAGGGAGAGAGAGAACATTTACATAGTTTGCATTACAGTACATATGCTCTATTTGATTATTAGTCATTGCTGTTAGTTTCTTACTGTGCCCACTTTATCATAGGTGTGTGTACATAATAAAAAACATAGTTTTATATAGGATATATATATATATATATATATATATATATATATATATATATATATAGTCTACAGTTTCAGATATCCACTGGGGTCTTGGAATATATTCCCCATGGATAAGGGGGGGTTTATATTATCATCTAACTTTAAGCATTTAAGTTCATGGTGAGATATAAGTACAGATTTTAAGTATTTAGTCTCATCCAAATCATTCTGATTTTCAGCCTTACTGTGGATTAGTTTATTTGGCAGTAAAGGTAACCTATAAAATAAGATCTATCAACACACTTCGAAATCACTGTAGACCAGTAATTTTCAACCTGTGTGCCACAAGAATTTTTAAAACATGCAATACCTGACTATTTAGTCAGGGGCACTGACCTCTTTTCCCTTAGACCCATGGTTGGCAAACTGCAGCTCGCGAGCCATATGCGGCTCTTTGGCCCCTTGAGTGTGGCTCTTCCTAAGCCTTAGGAGTACCCTAATTAAGTTAATAACAATGTACCTACCTATATAGTTTAAGTTTAAAAAATTTGGCTCTAAAAAGAAATTTCAATCGTTGTACTGTTGATATTTGGCTCTGTTGACTAATGAGTTTGCTGACCACTGCCTTGGACTGTCAAATAAAAAATGACAACAGCCAACACAACAATAGCCATCCAGTGTGAATGAAACAAAATATAGCTATATCTCTTGTCAGATTGGCAAAAAAAATATCATGCAAGATGGGGCAACAGTAGGGTTACAGTTGTGAGTATGCAAAACACAGAGTTAACTTTTGCATTATTATTATGTATTAATTATTGTATTATTTTCTGTACAAACAACTGTAAACCTATATTTGCTCCACCCCATATATTTTTTGGTATGCCACAGAATTTTATTAATTAGTTTATGCATGCTGTGAGATGAAAAATGTTGAAAATCACTTCTGTAATCATAAGACAAGGTGTTTTTTATATTTGTATGTGTTTGGAAGTTGAGGATGCAATACCTCATACTTAACTTTTCCCCCCTCCCCCAAATAGAATGCCTTTGTGGTAAAAACTAGTTTGTTTATTTGTGTTTTCTTCCTTAAACTTCTCTGTTAAAAAAGTAAGATATTGAGTCCTTGAATCTTGGTGCTCTTTAGCAAGCAGCCAACTTACTTTTGAGTCTCTTGTTAGTGGGCATGTGGTCCATATTATTTTCATTTTAGTTTCCTTAGAACCACTTCTCCCCATGAAACTTAATCTATTGAAGGAAATAAATTATATCATTATAACATAATGATATATATGTTAATGTGTTGGTTCCTACAAATTGCAGTGAAGTCTGAGAGGAAGTGGCAATGAGAATGTCCATGGGAGAATTAATAGTTAAGTGCACAAAAGACAACTATGATCTAAACTTTGTTGGAAGATTAGAAGTATATAGAAAGACTAGAAGGATTTTCTAAGCAGAAGAAATGACATATAAATGAAAACATCATTGAACTATTATTAAACAGCAAAACTATTTAAGAAATTATATTTTTGCAAGATATAATTTCAGAAAGAGTGGGAAATTAGCTGATGTAGTTAGTAGAGATGAGTTTGTGAAGGGTCTTATATTACTTGAACCATAGAAACTTGATCCTTTTAAAACCAAAATGTGGGCTGTTTGAGTTAGAATTCGTTGTCTCACAAAAGAATGGATTTGAGGACAAAAATGGTTAGTGGAAGCAAAGTTTATTGAGAGAAGCCAATCCTGGAAAAGGTGCAGCTAGAGTTAGCTCCTACTCCATGCTGCAGTCGGGTATAATTCAACATCCAAGCTAATTAAAGTCTATCAGTACATGTGTGGAGGCCCACATGGCCATAAGCCACGTGGGTGCAGGGGAGAGCATATCCTGCCATAGAAGAATCAGAAACCCAGAGCACACAGGAGACAGAGGTGAGAATGAGGAACCACCGGCTTTTTTAATCTTGCTAGCACCTGATTGGTCCTTGCAAAGAATTCTGCCTTAGCAACGTCCTTGGGATTGGTTTATGCTCCTTATTGCCTTGTGATTGGTTATCTGCAAGCTGCTGGTCTTAACAACATCCACACATTTTAAAGCTTATGGTTAAATGTCTGGTTCTACTATTAAGCAGCCAGGTGAACTTTGGAAAGTTACCTGAGTTTTTTGCTCAGTATGAAAAGAGTAGATAATATGACTTTATAAATACTTCCAATCTTGAGTTTTTGTTTTTGTTTTTTTAGTTCACTGGTAGTTAACTAGTTAGTTCCAGGAGGCTGATTGTGGGTTCAATCATTTTAAAATTTTTATACTCAAAATAACTCATAGACTTGCATTAGGAAAATATATTTTAAATTATTTTCTATATTTAATATGTTTATCCAATAACATTATGTGGTTTAAATTAATTAATTCTGTAACATTAAGCCATTATGTTTATTTTATTTTTTTAATCTATTTTTATTGATTTCAGAGAGGTAGAGAGAGAAAGAGAGAGAAACATCAATGATGAGAGAGAATCATTGATTAGCTGCCTCCTGCACGCCCCACACTGTAGATGAGCCTGCAACCTGGGCATGTTCCCTTGACTGGAATTGAACCTGCGACCCTTTAGTCCACAGGTCGACGTTCTATCCACTAAGCCAAACCAGCTAGGGCTAAGCCATTATGTTTAATTAAACTATAGTTGATATACAGTAATTATGTGTTTCAGCTGTACAGTTTAATTAGTCAACATTAATATACCCACCATGCTGTCTAGTAACCATCTATCATTGTACAAGATTATGATGACATTATTGACTATATTCCCTATGTTGTACATTATATTTATTTTAATTTTATAAAGTAAAACTTATTTATTTTATAACTAGAAAGTTGTACCACTTATTTTCCTTCACCATTTTTGTCCTTTTTCCCAACACCTTCCTTTCTGGCATCCATCAGTTTTTTTCTCTATGAGACTGTTTCTGTTTTGTGTTGTTTATTTGTTTGTTTTGTTTTTTAGATTCCACATATAAGTCAAATCATATAATATTTGTCCATATAGTATTTGTATGACTCATTTTCATTTAGCATAATACCCTCTAGATCCATCCATGTTATCACAAATAGCAAGATTTTGTTCTTTTTTATGGCTGAGTAATATTACTTTAGATAGATAGATAGATAGACAGATGATAGATAGATAGATGATAGATAGAAATATGTAGATAGATCTCACATTTTTTATACATTCATCTATCAGTGGACACTTAGGTTGCTTCCATATCTTGCCTATTGTAAATAAGGATACAATGAACATAAGGGTGCATAATAGCTCTTTTCAAATTAGTATTTTCCTTTTCTTCAGGTAGATACTTAGGAGTGGAATTGCTGAGTCATATGGCATTTCTATTTTCAATTTTTTGAGAAACCCCCATACTGTTTTTCATATGGGCGGAACCAATTTGCAGCCTCACCAGGAGTAAACAAAAAATGAATTTTATTAGCTTAATTGCTTCTATACACAATTTGTAATACATAGTAGTCAGTACTGGTCATACAATCTTGTGTTCCTCATACATTCTGTGAAAATCCACAACCACCTGGAAAAATAGTAAGAAGAAACGGACAGCTGAATGATCTACCTGGCCTATTGAGTAACAGAAACATCCTACCTCTTTAGCATGCTTCCATTGTATTCTCTAAGAACAACTGAAGTATGAGTGAGTAGACATCAGGTAAGCCCACAAAAATGTATTTTAAATTTATTATTGAAGCTTATTTAGACAAAACAAATTGCATATCACTCTAAAACAGTAGGTATCTTCTTACATCAGCATGCTTTTGGAAAAAAAAATTATGTCTACATGCCCATATGGCAACTGCTGTATTAGCCAACAATAAAGATAAATAAAACTGAAATAAAATAGAAGAATCCAAAGGTGATTTTGAAAGAGTTCAAAGGAAATAATAGAATATTTGAATTCTGTGCAACCTTTAACTACAACCAAGCAGACTGCCAGATAACAGCATCATACATTTTGTATATGCTTAGAAAATGTTCTTAATATATAATTTTTCTATATTCTTCCCCTGTAACATATGTTTCTGAGATTTTTCACCAGACACAAAATACATAAGGATAAGAGATCCTTCCAAACGCTTCAATGAAGCCAAGAATCTCAAGATATATTTCAAATAAGCTCATTGTCAGAAAACTAAAATCACATTCACTCAGCATGTTTTGATGCAAATAACTATTAAGGATGAGCGTAATCAAAGCAAGTCAATGCATGTTAACATTTAAGAGCATAAATAAAGCCATCCTATAAATTAGCCATGCCTTGTTAATCTTCATTTTAAAAAAAAAGGACTTAATTATTAAGAGCAGGGAATATGGTAAATGGCTGGCAACTTAACAGATGCTATGCTAAATTCATTATTCTGTATTTTGCCCAACCTTGTTGAAAAGGACATGTGGTAGGAGAGAGATCTTCAACAAAACCAGCAGGGGATTAATTAAACAGGGTGGTTTGTTCATAACTTTCCTCATCAGTTATGTTCCATTGAACTCTAATGGTAAACAGGGCACAAGCCAAAGATGACAATTTAAGACAAGCTCTCAAGCAAAGCTGTCATGCAGTGATCCATCCAATATTTACTGACACACTGCTATGCCCTGATCTATCTTATTCAATCCTCCTGTTCAACGGGAGATTCCTTCCGTACCCTTTTCTAACTCCTATCTCTCTCCTCCCCTGTCCTCTCCCCTCTTCCTACATTACCTGTTCTGTAACATCCTCATAGATCTCGTCCAGCCAAAGCAGCCCCTTCCCTGGCTCAACAAAGATCAGGATATGCAAATCAATGAATAACCATCAATTGTACCAGTGTCTCCTTTTAAAAATCCCGAATAAGAATTAAAAGTGTAACAGATGTGAAAGTGAGACTTTCAGCCTTCTGCTTTGGTTCTGTCATTTATCCATTATAACGTTTCTACCTTCTATACCCAGACTCTATATAGAATGTTGGGGTAAGAGGAGAAAAGGAATTTTTCCTCTTCTCTCCTCCCCGCTCCTTCTTCTTCGTGAGCACTTATAGATATTGACAAGGCTTCAAAAATAATAAATATATGAGTATTCGATCAGCACAATCTAAGCAATTAAGTAGTCATTAATACATTCCAAGCAATGTCATTAGTGGTCTTCAGGTCTAAAAGATATTGGATATCAAAGTTGATTTACTTGAGGAATTATTTGTTATCTTCTATTAAGGATCAAAACCACAGGGGCTGAAAACAAAGAAAGATCTTCATAAGAAACACAGCCTGTTTGTAGATATCAATTCCCTCTGCTCCCTTATTCCCTGCTTCTTCCTAGGGGTAAAATGCTGGGGAGCAGAGCGGGTGGGATAGAGCCTGCACATGCTAACCACTTACCTCCATATTTGGGGAGAGGTTCAGCAGTATTTTCAAAATAGTCTCCTAAATCACAAAACAGAAAAACTGGTAAGAGTGAATGAAAGTGCTTTTTCTCTCAATTCTCTTAGATGGAGGAGTGAATTAAACAAAGGAATCAAACTGTATTAATGTTATGAATTATGTTATGGGAGTGTGGAAATCTATTGTATAGAAAATATACACACATCATTAACTTATTTACTTTATAAGACTTTTAAGGCATTGTTTAATGTTCTAGCTAGCACATAGTTATCTTCATTAAGATAACATTGAATTATCTTTTATTAATAAGATGGATGAACTAAAGCTCCAGAAGGAAGTAGAAAGAACACATTGCTGGTATTTTCTGTTGTACTTTCTGGAAGATGATCAAGACATAAAAGAACTTCATAACTAATAAATTATTCTCATCTTTCTTTAAAACCATATTTAAAAAAATACATAAATAGAAATAATGATTCATAGGTATTATTACATACATTAAACTCAAATATGCATGTACAAAGTGGGTAATTAAATGCATTATATAACACCTAGAATATGAAATAGAATTTAGTTAGAACATCACTGGTAAAAGTAATATTTGATATGTGAAATATAAAAAAATAGAACATACTGATGCATATACTTTATGAACTCTATGGAATATTTATGAACATGCCACATATAAACTGTACTCACTGTAATTTGTGAATTAGGGGTGTATGTATTTTCCTTCACTTTTACTATATCCTCCAAATTTTCTGTGATCAACTGGTATAAACAGGAAAAAATACATTTAAAACAGAGAAAATAAAGTGTTAAAATAAACCATTAGAACCTACCTACAAATATGAAGGAAAATGTCTATATTCCTGACATAGGTTATACATCAGTTTTGAGGGTTTTTTTGTCAGAAAATTGATGTCTTCGATTTAGTAGTTGATCTATTAATAATATGATTACAGCCTTTATGATGAGGTAGAAAGAAACCATATTTCTGGAGAGAAGAAACTTAAGAACTGTGAATGATGATTAAGAGCATTAATTTAAAGGTTTAAATACTCAAATAGACAAAATGTGGCTATTTGTGTAAACCTTGCACTAAGTAGCTTCCTTAAAGAAAATAATGTTGATTTTAGTTTTGAAGTGTCATTACCATGACTACAGCTCCCTGGAGAATGAATTTAGTCTTTCTGTGAAAAGCAGTATTTATTTTTAAACAAGTACTTCAGTGACACCTTCATCCTTGCAAATGTGGGATTCAATGATTTATGCATGAGAAGGAAAAGATTGCAATCTCTCTACGTCTTCTCAGTCCAAATGAAACAGAAATTTGAAGTCGTTTCCCTTTCATTCTGAGTGATAACAGGTTTTCACATGTATTTTTCAGATAATTGCCTCAATTTTCTTTCCATTTGTCTGAGATTTCCTTAATTCTCCACAAGCTTTCTCCCTTTGGGCGTCTGGGCACCAGGAAAGAACTGAGATGATACAAACCCAACATTGTTGCAGATTTCTAAAACGAAGGGCAAACATGAATAAAGCCAAGAAAACAGCTAGGAGAGGCTCTTGGTTACTATGGAATTATAAGCAACTCTAGCAAAGCTTGTGTCAACATAGATTTTCAAATGACCAAGCAGTGTTCCGAGAGGTTTTGCCATGAAAGCAAGTAAATACCAAAATTCATTTGGAAAATCTGAAGCACAGATGGCCATTGGTGTGCTGGCAAAACCTAATTCCCGGGGCATCTCTGGATCGGCACAGTAATTATGTCTTAGGTTTGTCTTCTTTATTGCTTTCTATTTTTTCCCTAAGCACTAAACAGAATTATTTCCTTAGTGGGATCTTTAAACACCTTGAAATTAGAAATTCCACTGCAACTTAAATAAGGGGCAAACATTTCACATCTAGTTCTACTCTCATCCTACACAATCAGCTGGGGAGAGATTTACCTACTGTTGGTTTTTATTCTGCACAATCATGTTTTGTCTTTAGAACTAAGCGAGGTGGGAATAATGTGGGGTTTGGAGTCAGACAAACCTGCATTCAAATCCCTGCTCTGACCCAGACCCTCTGGTTAACAATGGGCAAATGCTTAACTTTTCTAAGCCTCAGGCTCTGCACCCAGAAACTGGGGCGAGAGTAATCATACTGAGAGTTTGCCTACCCTACATGCAGAGACTGCCAGGACTCACCATCATCCTTTGGCTTCTCTATTTTTCTCAGCCTTGCAGCTAAGTGAGGGCATGGGTCTGGATTTTTGCCAATAGAGGTGTAAAGAGAAATGATAGAAACCATATACAGGCTTAATGATAAAAAATGCCCCCCCCTTCTAATTTTCTAGAGTGGCTCAGAGAACTCAGACAATACATTTTATTTACTAGATTACTGGTTTCTTATAAAGGGGAATAGCTCAGGGATAGCCAGATGGAAGAGATGCATGAGGCAAGGTAGGAGGAATGGGCACAGAGCTCCCATGCTCTGAGCTCACAACTCTCCCTGCATCTCCTTAAGTTCACCAGCCTGGAAACTCTGAATCCTTCCTTTGGAGTTCCTATGGAGGTTTCATGATGGAGGCTTGATTGATTTAAACATTAACCACAGTTGATGGATTCAACCTTTAACTCCTCTCTCCTCCCAAGAGATCAGGGTGGACCTGAAAATTCTAACACTCTCATCACACCTTTGGGTGCTCTGGAACCTGCCCCATTCTATGGTTTTCTAAGAGTTTTCCAAAAGGCACATCATTAACACAACAAAAGACACCTTGTGACTCCCATCCCTTAAGTAAAGCCAATGGGTTTAGGACCTCTGTGCCAGAAATGGAGGTGTGTGTGTGGCGGGGGGGGGGGGGGGGAGGACACAGAGTCCAAATATATATTTCTTATAATAAATCTCAATATCATAGATACTTAGATCCCATTTTGCATATTCAAAAGTCTAGGATGTCTGGAGTAATCCAAGAAGACAGAAACGAAAGAGACAGAAACGAAAGAGGCCATCCGTGGAGTCACATGTAACCCAGTCTGACATGTCAAGAATCCATGAGTTTACGGAAAATCGTAAGTTGTAAGAAACAAAGTAATATTCTATCTTTTCTTTTCTTTCTTTTTTTTATTCCAATTAATAGATATTTAAGAATCTCCTACAAGTGTGTTTCACATTATGCGTGATCTTACAAAAAAATAAATAACACGTGGTTCCTGCCTTCAACCAGGTTAGTTTGATGGAAGAGACACAGGCAGGTAAAATATACATTTTAATTTAATCAAACTAACACAATGGCAGAAGCATTTTACAGGTCCTCTGGCAGCACAAAAATGAAGCAGTTTTAAAGCTTATTGGGTATTGTTAAGTCATCATATCTTTATATAAGCATACATACTTTCCATGTGTAATGACTAGACCTTTTTTTCATATGTATAGAAATAAACAAAAGTGCATACCTAGAGTGTAGATTGTCACATAGATTTCTATTGTCTTGTCCTTCTATCCCCTTTTTCGTCCTTAGATAACACGAATTTATGATTCAGAATCCTGCTTTGGCATCCCCACTTCCTGAACACCTCCCTAAGCTCCACACCGCACTCCTGACACTAACCGTGTCAGGCAGAGGGAATCGCTCTTGCATCTCTGTACTGTCTGGGACAAGATTTTCCTGTTCTTGGTGAGCTTCATGGTTTACCGTAATTACAAGTTGACACTGTATTTCCTGTGCTGGACTGCTGTTTCTTCCAGACCAGAAACCCTCTGTGTGATGCAGGTTTCTATGGGGGTGACACAGACTATATGCTCAGTAAAAGTTTCACTTAATTTTATTCAGCAAGATGATATAAATAAAGCCATTGCAAAATGGAGTCAGAGATGGCATCCCAGAGGAACGGCCTTGCTTGTCTTGCTCCTTAGCCCTTTGGAATGCTCTAACTGGGAAAAATAACCTCTGGACTAGGCCGAACCCACATTGTCATACAAATAACCATTTGCAAAGCTAACAGGAAAGGAGGCATCTTAACTACAGGGACTGAACATCAGAACTAGTCCCACCCCCGTGTATAGCTAGGGGATTATTTAGCTTATTTGTACCTATAGAAATTCCTTCCTTGGCTTATTAGCACCAATAGAAATTCCTTTCTTCTATTCATGTAATTATTTCCCTTCCTTTTCTCATAAATAGCTCTTGCCTCACCTCATAATCAAAACACGATTTGGGTTTCTGACTGAATCAATGCTCCCCAGAATTGCTTTGATCTCAAATCGCTTTGGTCTTATATTTTTAGGTTACCATAATCCATGCCCTTACTACCTTACAGGATTATATTAAAATCAAATATCATGTATTATGAAAGTACTTTGTAAAATACAATTCCCTATGTAGTCATTCCTGCTCTGTATTGACATGCTGAAGTAGGTGCAACCTGAAATAAAGAAATTTAATATAATTGAATACAGAATTACCTCACTTCTATGCTTCAGGAAGCAATATTGCTCTCAGCTACATAACAGAGCACACACTTTTCTTTCAAAAGCTTTATGAGTATCTATTCTCCATTCCTCAGTATAAAAATGACCTGCTTCTACTTTGTGCAGATTTAATCATATATAAATGCTATAGTAAATATTTTCATTAAACTCTAAGGGCTCTCCTTGGAGCATACATGGTAGCTTAGGAGATCTGGAATTATGAAAGGAGGAAGGAATGATAAACTGTTCCAGATTGAGGAAGACTATGGAGGGGTGACAGCTGAGGACAGTACATAGCTCTTGAATTGAATAATTTTCTTTACAGGCAATCAGTAGGACTAAGGGGTAGAGGAGAAGAATGGCGCTGGGCAAAACTTGAAGAGTTTTCTGAACTAAAAGGAATATGGGACTTATTTGTATTACTTTGGCAACTTTTCTGTAATTTTAAAATGACCTCAAAACAAAAAGTAAAATTATGATATTTCCTAATGAAAAAAGATTCAACATATTAGAAAGGTATGATAGTTCTACTATTGTATGTATCTAACAGCATAGCTTCAAAAGATAAAATCAGATATTGACAAAGCTAAAGGAAAAATAGAGAAACCCAGATCAGAGTGGGAGTTTTAAATAAACATCTCTCAGTAAAGACTGAAAACTAGACAAAAATCAGAAAAAAATAGAAACTGAAAGTGAAATTGACAAACTTAACCTAATTTACATATGTAATAATTTGCACCCAGCTGTTGCAAAATACATATTCTTTCCAAATACACATAAAACATAGTCTAGAATTGAGAAAAATACAGTAAATTTCAACAAATTATAAAGATTTAAAATCATACCAAATAGGGGAATGTTAAGGGCTAGATTGTGTCCCCTTCAAAATTTATATGTTGAAGCTCTGATACCTATTACCTCAGAATATGACTGTATTTGAAGATAAGACCTTTAGAAGGTGATTGAGGTTAAAGGAGGCTGTTAGGCTGCACCTGCATCCTATTTGACTGATGTCTCTATAAGAGGGAATGTGGACACACGGAAAGTTACCCGGATGCCCATGCACAGTGAGAAGGCAGCCACCTGCAAGGCAAGGACAGCACCTCAGAAGAGACCGACCCTGCTGACACCTTGGTCTTGGATGTCTAGCCCAAGAACTTTGATCAAAGAAATTTCAGTTATTTAAACCACACAGACTGTGGTATTTTGTTATGACGGCCTAAGCAAACTAATATAGAAAATATCTTGGCAACACATATAATTAACAAAGAACTTAAATCCAGAATATATAAAGAACTACTACAAATAATAAGAAAAATAAATCTAATAATAAAACAAGACATTTAATTAGTCAGGTCACACATTTATATTTGTCAGATTCATAAAAAGTTGCTCAAGATGGTGTTATAGAAATGCAAGTGAGAACTACACCCCCAAAAATGGAAAATAACAATCTAACTATACAAAGTATTGTTGGAGTAACTGGATCCCTAAGATATTTCTGATGAGGGTGTAAATTTTTATTAACACTTTATAACTCTGTAACTAGGTTATTTAGGATGCACAGAGGCCTAGAATAACAGGAATGTGTACATATGTGCTTCAAAAGACATATTTTAGAACTAGAGGCTCAGTGCACGAATTTGTGCACAGGTGGGGTCCAGCTGGCCCACCCCGATGGGGGCCAATTGGACTGGGCTGGCAGGGGGAGAAGGGACATGGGAGGTTGGCCAGCTGACCCTGCCCCTGATTGGGGTGGGGGGCGATTGGGGACTGGGACAACTGGGAAGGGGGTGTGGGAGGTTGTGGGGGGCAATTGGGGCCACAATCGGGCTGGTTGGCTGCTGCAGTGCGTGTCATAGCGACCAGTCATTCTGGTTGTTCAGGTCGTGTTGCTGTTCTGGTCACTGGGCTTTATATATCTATATATCTATATATCTATATATCTATATATCTATATATCTATATATCTATATATCTATATATCTATATCTATATCTATATCTATATCTATATCTATATCTATATCTATATCTATATCTATATCTATATCTATATATCTATATCTATATCTATATCTATATATATACACACTTATAGCAGCATTTTCAGCATTACCCTAAACTAGAAATATGGGTCAGTAATAGAATAAGAAATATATTAAATTATGTTACTTTACCAAAATAAAAAAAAGTCAGTTATTGCTACATGCAATGACTTTTATGAATCTCACAAACCAAATGTTCACAGGAAGCCAGGTACAAATTGTATGAGTACATTTAATGTAAATGTTAAAAAGAGTAAATCCCATGGTTTTAGAAATCATTGTAGCAGTTGCCTTTTGAACAGGGCAAAGTAACGTGTAATGGCGTGAAGGACCCTCTGGGAGACTGGTGGTGTTTTATACCCAGATCTCATTGGTGGTTACCCCAGTGTGCTCACTCTGTAAGCATTCCTCAGGATGTACTTATGAATTATACAATTTGGTGTTAAGATTTTACTAAATATAATTTTTTAAAAAAAATAGAAACTCATCATACCTTGTTCTAACTGGTTTTGGAATATTTCCTGAGATAGATCACTGCTTGAACAATGTTTGTGTCTACTAAAAACAAATGAATTTTGTTATTTTCCATTAATACTATAGAAGTTTCAAGGTTGCTTCCTCCAGTGATATCAATAATTCTGGACAATTTTTTAGATCCATTCATTGGTTTTTATTTCTGAGATCCTATAGGTGGTACACATTTTCATCGTGTATCCAAAGCTGGTCTCCTGCGCTTGAGATCTGTTTGTTTATTTTTTCATTTAAAAAAATTGTTAAAAGTGTGGTAAAATTGTTTAATGGGGTGAAAAATGTTCACCATGACAGTAAATTAAAGAGGATTAAAGAAAAAGTATAATTATATTACACAGAAAAAGTATATACATATATAGGAAGAAAGCTATAAAAGATATACTAGTAACTATAAAGATAGAAGTCAAAATATTAGTCCTGGATATAGTAGTTTTCTATTACTGTGTAACACATTGCTACAAACTTAGTGGCTTAAAACAACATTCCTTTGTTATTTCACCGTTTCTGTAGGTCAGAAGTCCAGGCACAATTTAGGTAGATTCCCTGCTCAGTCTCCAGGTTGAAAGCAAAAGTGTCAGCCAGGGCTGCGGTTTTCATGTGGGGCTCAGGATTCTCTTCCAAGCTCAATGGTTGTTGGCAAAATTCATTTCCTTATGGTTGGATGACTGAAGTCCTTGTTTTCCTGCCAGCTCCTGAAGGCTGCCTGAAGGTCCTTGCCACACGGCCCTCACAGGCAATTTACAAGGTGGGTGCTTGCTTTCTTCAAGGCCAGCCAGAGCAAGTCTTTCAGGCTTTCTCTTCTGCCCCCAGCATGAAAACTCTCCACTTTTAAGGGTTCACCTGATGAAGTCAGGCCCACCCAGGATAATCTCTCTTCTGCCATATGGTGGAAGAGAATCATGGGAGTCATTTCCCATCATATTCACAAGTTCCACCCCAAGTCAAATGGGGAAGGAACTATATTCAGACAAGGGTCATGGGGTTTATCCTGGAGTTCAGTTTACCACTCTGGATGCTTGGGGTTTTCAATTTTCTTTGTTATGACTTTCTATTACATGTCCATAATTTAAAAAATACTATTAACAGAAAGCTCTGACTAGTCTTCATGCCAATGAGCATTGTTCCTTAATTTTAGAGCCCATGCTTACCTTTCTTTTTATAATTGTGCCATTTTCAAAATTTGTAATGCAGTTATAAGATATGTTTATTCTCATGGGGCCCCATACTTACTCAGAAGGGCTCTGTGCTTAGGTTAATATTCTGTTGTCACCTTCCTGAAACTCCTGATAATTTTAATCTTTGAGACCGTATCTGTAAGTAGAGTCTAATGGAACAACAGTGCAGAGGAGATATACTCAATATAGGTATTCACCTTTCCTTGTTGCCCTTTTCACAGGAAGTGCACACAATGCCCCCTCAGTACAGAGTTCCTTTGCACCCGCAGTGCATGGAAACTCAACCAAACTCAAGGCAAGGCAAGCATGTTATATCTACATGTGATTATGCATAAACATTGAGGGCCCAAAGAAGCCATCCATTCTGTTCAAACCAGATCTTACATCACATAGAAAAACACAGTGGGATTCTAAGAAATACTAATGCCCAAGGAACCCTGTCATATCCTCTCTTACTGTGTGAATTCTGCATGTAAGCAAACCACTTACACTGGAAAGAATGCTGTAGAAAGAAGGGGAAACAGAGAATCCATATTTCTTTTTCCTCTCAGTGCTATTTAGTTGTGTCCAAATAGTTAGAATGTTGGTAGAATGTGCATGTATCTAGAAGTGAAACTAAACCATTTGAGTTTTGTACAGTGTTTCCACTGTTCTGATGGAATGAAATACTCAGTCATATGAGTCTATGAATCATGAATTATGTGATTTCTGTGATTCTTCATTCCAGGTATTTGCATTTAAAATTATTAGTGCACACTATAAATATGAAATATAAAATGTCTGCTAGTAATTTAAAATGTTGTTGTTGTCTTTTTTACCTGTAAAGGCATTAAGTAACAGAAAATGTACATATACCATAACAAGTCAAGATAGATAATGTGAAAGAAAGGTAAAAGTTTTATATTTTAGGAACTTTGATAACTGCTTTTTGTCTCTTGTTTTGTAAACAAAAGACCCTACATTTTCATTTTGTACTGATTCTAGCTGTAATTATATAGCCTTGCCTATATTCATGCTTGGTATAGGTCTAGGATCATTTTACTCATAGATGGCTATTTTTCTCACCCAAACATCAGACAGATGATAAAGTCCCTAACTGGCATAAAATAGGATATTTCTAATCCATGAAGAGTATGAGCACCCAGAGATCCTTATGTATGAGCTGTTTCCCTTGTTTCTAGGAATAAATCTACTTTCAAAGCCTCCTTGGAAGGAAACATCTTTGAATCCTCTAATAGCTTACTATTCATTTCTGGTGTCCAGAAATTTCAGGTTTTGCTTCAGTCTTGTTTGTTTGTTTATTTGTCTGTTTGTTTATTACGGGGTTATTTTGCCTCACAGTCCCATGAATTTATAGTAACAAAGGATTTACACGCACCTGTGCTTTTCTTAGATTTGTAAACTTTCACCAGTGGATGGATGGCTGACATCTTAAGATCATAAGAGCCAAAATTAGGTTAAAAAGTTGGCGATATACTATATTCTTCTGTAGGATTTCTTATCCCTCACATAAATGTTACCATCAGAGCTCTGGTTGTTTGAATTTTTTTATAGGTAATTCTTAAAAACAAAACAAGAACAACTCATAATAATAATTGAACTAAGTAAGCCATATCTGTATGGTGAATTCACCATATTTTCCTTTATATATTTTTTCTCTCTAAAGAAAAAGTTCTTCAATTTTTTCCTCTCTTTTTCATCTGCAGTGATTCTAAATCTAACTGGATAAATCAAGGCATTGCTTCCAATTGTCTGCAAAGATAACCCTGCAGAAAAGAATCACTACATATGAACATAGCTTAACTGAACAAAACCTCACATTTTACATTTTTTTCTTATGCATTGTGTATATAAATGACACAATCATTATCAGAGAATTAAGCAAATTATACAACTATAAAATATTAGCTATTTCTATGTTAAGGTTGCCTTTGGTTACAATGAACACATAATGATTTAAAATATAATAAGGACATTTTTTTCATCTTAAAAAGCCAGAGTTTGAAGATTTCTGACTTGTAGTCAGTGACTCTGGGATTTATTGGATGTTTCTCACATGGAGCAAAGTGACTTTTAATGCTCCAACCATCACCCATTTTTGTTTGGGGTTGAGCATGTTGCCATTCCAAAAAAAAAACTGTGATTTTTTTAACAAGGAAGAAAAAGGAACAAATATTGAGTAGGTAATTAATAGTAATATCTGACCACATACTAGCATTGGTATTTTTGAAACAATTTATTTGATTGGCAGTCTTCACTATTAATCATTAGATGCCAATGTATGCACTTTTGCTTTTCATAGATTTGTAAACTCTCACCAGTGGATGGATGGTTGACATCTTAAGATCATAAGAGCCAACATTAGTTACTAAAATATGAAATTTGTTGAAAAGTAGGAAGTCAATAAAATTAATTGAAATAAAGGAGTCTGTAATTCTCATTAAAAATTCAGCTACTGGTTGTAAAACAAGAGGTTGCAAATAAAATTTTACAATAATAATTGTAAGAATTTGAGCACAGAAATAAAACAGATTGTACATTTTGATCTTCTAACATCTTGTAAAGAAAAAGTTAACTGGAAAAGGATAATTTTGATGTGTTTCAAATAAGAGAGAATATAGCATTAACTGAGTTTTTGTTGTGTTTTTTTTTTAACTTTTACCCAAAATATTCATGCATAACAAATGCCAATGTGTGGTAAATCACTTGATATCTCTAAAAGGTAGTCTAAGAAAAACATTTAGACCCAGGCTGTCCAGGCACCCCAGTGGGGACCCCCACCCTGAAGGGGGTGTGACCAGCTGCAAACACCCATCAGCCCCTCACCCAGGCTGACCAGGCACCCCAGCGGGACCCCCACCCTGATCCGGAACACCCTTCAGGGCAAAACAGCCGGCCCCCACCCATGCACAAGGCCTCTATCCTATATAATAAAAGGGTAATATGCAAACTGACCCTAACAGCAGAACGACTGGGAATGACTGGTCACTATGACACACACTGACCACCAGGGGGCAGACGCTCAATGCAGGAGCTGCTCCCTGGTGGTCAGTGTGCTCCCACAGGGGGAGCTCTGCTCAGCCACAAGCCAGGCTGACGGGCTGCCAGTACAGTGTTGGAGATGGGAGCCTCTCCCATCTCCTCAGCAGCACTAAGAATGTCCGACTGCAGCTTAGGTCTGCTCCCCCTGGCAAGTGGACATCCCCCAAGGGCTGCCAGGCTGCCAGAGGGATGTCTGACTGCCAGCTTGGGCCCGATCCCCCAGGGAGTAGGCCTAAGCCAGCAGGTGGACATCCTCCGAGGGGCCCCAGACTGCAAGAAGGCATAGGCCAGGCTGAGGGACCCCCCCCCCCCCCAGTGCACAAAGTTTTGTGCACCGGGCCTCTAGTTAATCTATAATTGTGACTATTTCTTAATACAAGCAATTGTGGACTTTAAAATAAAAGGAAGAGTGAATACTTAATACATCCCAATCTATTTATAAGCTGCAAATCTTATAAATAAGAGATAGAAGCTATGAAAAAAAGGGGAATTTTTATATACTGTTGGTGAAAGTATAAATTAATGCAGCCACCATGGAAAACAGTTTAGAGGTTGCCTCCCAAATTAAAAATACAACCAGCAGCCCAGCCAGTGTTGCTCAGTGGTTGAGCTTCGACCCATGCACCAAAAGGTCATGGGTTCCATTCCCAGTCAGGGCACATGCCTCGGTTTCGGGCTCAATCCCCAGTAGAGGGCGTGTAGGAGGCTGCTTCTCAATGATGCTTCTCTCTCATCAATGTTTCTATTTCTCTATCCCTCTTCCTCTCTCTCTAAAAATCATTAAAAGCATATTTTTTATAAAAGGTATCTGTACTCCAATGACCATTGCAGCATTATTCACAATAGTCAAGGTATGGAAACAATCTATCATGTCAATATATCATATCATAGATATGTGTGCGTGCACTGGAATTCAGACATGAGGAAAAAGAAAGCCCTGCAATTATGACAACATAAATGGACCTTTAGGGTAATATGATAAGTGAAACAAGCCACACAGAGGAATACAAATAATGCATGTTATCACCTATCTGTACAATTGAAATAAAAAGTTATACTCACAGAAACAGATAGTAGAAAAGTGTTCCCCAGGGACTGGGGTGTGGGGAAAATAAGAAGTTAGTAGAAGGGTACAGACTTTCAACCATGTGACAAATAAGGTCTGGGGATCTAATTTATACTACAGTGACTATAGTTGATAATACTGTATTGTGGAGTTAAAATTTGTTAAGAGAAGAACTTAAATGTTCTCACATACAAAAAAACAGATCAATGTGTGAGTGATAGATATGTTCATTAGATAGGGGGAATCCTTTCACAGTATATAGGCATATAAATTCACCATGAGGTACATTTTAGATATCATTCTATTTGTCAATTTTACCTCAAAGAAGCTGGAAAAAAGTGTGTTGTTAAGCTGTGAGAGCGATCTGGCTGCGACATCTGCACCCCATTAATCCCCAGGGTTGATTTGGCTGATCTGGCTGGCTAGGCGGGTGTCCCCCTCCTCCCTCATTGATCCATGTGCGTCCCTCCCAAAGCTGCGCTCTGGCTCAAAAAGTATGACCTTCCCCCCAGAGGAGAGGACTGGTCTTAGATCAAGGTTAGTAGCTGTGCTCCCCTGCTAGAACCTCCAAACAAGCTCTCAAGGTCCATTTGTAGGAGAGTGTAGGGTAGTCAAGCTTCCAAAACTCCAGACACATCCAAATGAGGCACTACAGGTGGCAGTCTGCCTTTCTGGTGTGTTTGTCAGCATAAAAATTTTTAATTTTGCCATGAAGTATCATGTTACTTGTCGATTTTTTTTGTTAATGAATTCTATCAGATTAGGGAATCTCCCTCTTATTTTTGCTTGCTTACAGTTTTTTTTTAAAATATACTTTATTGATTTTTTTACAGAAAGGAAGGGAGAGAGATAGAGAGTTGGAAACATCGATGAGAGAGAAACATTGATCAGCTGCCTCCTGCACATCTCCTACTGGGGATGTGCCCGCAACCCAGGTACATGCCCTTGACCGGAATCGAACCCGGGACCTTTCAGTCCGCAGGCCGACGCTCTATCCACTGAGCCAAACCGGTTTCGGCGCTTACAGTTTTTAATTAGAAATGATTAATGAATTTTGTCTAATAATTTTCTGCATCTTTGGAAATGATTATATGTTTCTTTCTACTTTATCCTGTTAATGTTGTGAATTACAATGATTGAATTTCAAGTGTTAAGTCAACTTGCATTCCTGGGATAAACAATACTCGGCATTGAAGTATTAACATTTTTTCTGTTACTGGGTTTGATTTTCTAGAATTTTTAAGAATTTTTGTCTTTGTGTTCATGAGAGGTATTGGTCTGTAGTTTGTATTTGTTTGTTTTTTTTCTTTAGTCAGTTTTGGTATTAGGGTAATGCTGTCCACTGTTCTTATAAAACCCATTGGAGCCCTAACCTGTTTGGCTCAATGGACAGAGCATTGGCCTGAGGACTCAAGGGTCCCAGGTTCAATTCTGGTCAAGAGCATGTACCTTGGTTGCAGGCACATACCCAGTAGGGAGTGTGCAGGAGGCTGCTGATCAATGTTTCTCTCTCATCGATGTTTCTAACTCTCTATCCCTCTCCCTTCCTCTCTGTAAGAAATCAATAAAATATATTTAAAAAAGAAAACATTGGAAATTGTTTGCTCTAAGTCCTCTATTTTCCAAAATTAAGATTGGGTTTATTTCCCTTCTAATGTTTCATAGAATTCACTTTTGAACTGAATTCAGATTTGTGATTGAAATTTTCTTTGCAAGAAGTTTTATAATAAGGAATTAATTTTCTTTAGTGTATACAAAACCACTCAATACATTTCTGTGAACATCTCTAAGCATGTTCTTTTTTTTAATGTTAATGAGGTTTGGGCATTTAAAGATAAAGGTCCATGTTTATGAGAAACAACTAAGCATTTGATTTCTTAATTAAGATATGAGTATTTGTTACATTCTCTTAAAATTAACTTATCCGTATTTTATTTAAAGAACACATAATTATCATAGTCAGAAATAGATATACTCAAAATATCCTCTGGCTAGTCTTTTGAGGAGCACTGATGCTAAGTATACCAGAAAAATGCAAAGCAATTCACTGGTTTATTTTAAGAGAATAAAAAATTCAAGAGTAAATATTACTTTTCTTTTAGTTCTCAAAATAAATCTTATATTTTCCTCCGGTGAGTTAAAGTGGTCTTCAGTATAGCCAATTATAACTATGTGGTTATACTATGAATTATGAACCCATATATGAAGCAATAACTGTGGGAGATTACTTAGTATAAAAATCTCTCATCCAAAGATACAAATATGTGATGAAGAAAAAAAGTGTTCTAAAAACAGAAAATTTCACTGCAGGTGCCTGTTATTGGCAATGTCATGTAATAAAGTAGTTGGCATTGATCAATGTTTTCATAAACCCTGTGGTATTCTGCAGGCTTATTAGCAAAGTGCCCTTGGTGAAGTTGCAGGTTTAAATATCTTGCTAAGGGTGAGTGCTTCTTGCAATGAAGAAATAAGAGTCTCCTCGCTTTTTCAACAGTTGTTATAAATGGCTCCCTGTGGGTTTGGGAAAGAAGTCAGGTCTAAGATAAAACTGACCTTAACATTCTTGGAGGTCCTCCACCACCTGTATAGTATCAAACTTGCATAGTCCTGAAGCATTCGGTGTTTGGGCCTTCTCAGCCTAAGTTAATGGAACAGCCAGATTGCAGCACAAATTGCGGTTGCTAACGACTCCTCAACTGAGAATTTATCATCCCACACTTTCATGGGAATGACAAGTAGTAGCACAAAAGCACCTCAGAATCAAAGCTTAAGCAGATTCTATCGCTACTTCCAGCACACCCACAAAGGCTACTCTGTGCTTGATTCATGCCAACTTTGACAGTCTTCTGTTAGGTATTTTCACACAACTTACCTGTGCTTGTTTTTTGTAATATCTAACATATGAAGAAAAAATGTAGTAAATAAATGTTTGTATTCCTTTTTTTAATGCTTTCATTTCTTTTAATAATCTTCTCAGGTTATAGCTTTTTGTGTTTGTGTTTTCATGTGTGTTATATGCTGCAGTAAAATACAAACTAATTCTCATGATCATTGATGATTATACCATCAAAATCAAGCACTTGAATTTCTAGAGGATATAAAAGGAAAATGTGAATAAATACAGGAACTTATACTACCTAAGCTGAATATTAATAGCTGCCAATTAATAATGAAGTAGTTTATGCAAAACTACTATTAGAATCAAATTTTTAAATAATGTAGGAACTACAACGAATGAATTAAAAAAATCTTTGCTTTAGAGCACCTTGCCATCTAATTTTTCATTTCTTATGGTCTATATTGAAGAGGCAAAAAATCAGGTTATGAGACTTGGGCCTCTATCTAGTATATTTTAATAATGTGCCTATACTTACGGCTGCTTAAACTGGAAAACTTTTGCCATCTCCTCTTTCTTCCGAACTACCACATTCTCCAGTTGTTCTCTATCTTCTGTTATTTTCATTCTCTCCCACTTCATAGTATATTTCTATTAGAATAGGTTACCACATCAGAAGTTTTCCAGCAGTTGAAATAGAATATATTTTATTTCATAATTATACATTACTAAATCACTTGTTGGATTCACTACAGGAAGAAGCCAATTGAATATGCCAACTTCTCTCATAGTTTACTGATAATTTGCTGATGTACTCAACTTTTGTACACTATATTTTGGGGTTGGTATTTGAAAAGTGTGAAAATTGAAGACTAAAAATTGAGTTACACTCATCTTCTTCTGAAATTTGCATTCCTTTTAAATATCTTCCATGTACACTGCCATAGGATTGATGAATAACAAAATAATCAATTTCAGGAGATTTTGATTATATTCTTCCCATAAGAGAGCTTAGGAATATGGTAAGATGCTTTCCTACAGAGTTATGACATCATAATACCTAATTCAGAAATATATTAGTGTATATTTGTAAAATGAAAATATTTATAACTATTTTCTTGATTTTGTGCAATTTTGAAAACAATAGAACTTACTATGACATAGCTAGAGTGATTTTTGACTGCCTCAGAGTCTTATTTCAAAGTATTGTTGAAGCACTTAGGCAGTTGTAAATTGGGTAATACCATGAGAACCTTCTGAAAATTACTTGTAACTCAGATGATATTATAAAAAGACTCCTTGTGAAATTTAATTGAAAATTATTCATGTCACGTTAGTCTAAATAACACTGAAATGAGCCCAATTACAGTGACACTAAACATAGTCCATTCAAAATAATGCCTTTATGCTAATTTTCCAAGCTGGCCACAAATATCTGTCAAATTTGCTGGTTGATCCTACTATTAGCTCAACAATTACTGAGCAGATAGCATGCTTATTTGGATAGATTCAAAGGTTATTTTATAAAATTTACCAACAAAATGTTCTTGTAAAATACCAATAAGAATATACTCTGTATACAAATAAGCAACAGTAGATTGCTAAACTATATTTCCTATTGGGTCAGAGATGAGAAGTATAGGTAAAGGGTCAATTTTCATCTATTAAATTAGTTATGGAGGGATCAGGTGCTTAACATTGGACTAATCATGTGAAAAAACAGAGTAACAGGGTACAACATGGCAGCCTAGACACATTGTGTTAGCAGGGTATATGGGAAGGGTGGGGACTGTGGCCTCATCTTAAATACCCCATTATGATGTTGATATTTCTTTCCATGTCTCTGAATCCCAAGAACTGATAGAGAACACATCTTCATATCCTTCAACAGTATATGATAGTAAGAAAACTTACAAAATTTCATTATTTTAGCAATCAGTCTGACCCAGATTATAAAGAAACTAGAGGCCCGGTGCACAAAAATTTGTGCACTCAGGGGGAGGGGGGGTCCCTCAACCCGGCCTGTGCCCTCTGGCAGTCTGGGACCCCTCGGGAGATAACGACCTGCTGGCTTAGGCCTGCTCCCGGGTGGCAGAGGGCAGGCCCAATCCCTAGGTGCAGCCCCTGGTCGGGCTCAGAGCAGGGCCGATTGGGGGGTTGGGGCACCACCCCCTGTCACACTCAAGGCAGGGTCGATGGGGAGGTTGCAGCGTGACCCCCTGTCACGCACAGAGCAGGGCCAATCCGGGGGTTGGGGCACTGCCCCCTGTCACACACAGAGCAGGGCCCATCAGGGGGTTGAGGAGCTCCCCCCTGTCACTCACAGAGTAGGTCCTATAGGGGAGTTGGGGCACCATCCCCTGTCACCCACAGAGCAGGGCCAATCAGGGGATTGGGGCACCGCCACTCTCACACTCAGGGCAGGGCTGATGGGGAGGTTATGGCTCTACCCGGTCACACACAGAGCAGGGCCCGGGGGAGGGGGGGGGGGGCGGGGTTGTGGCCCTGCCCCCTGTCACACACAGAGCAGGGCCGATCAGGGGGTTTGGGTGCTGCCCCCTGTCACGCTGATCCCGGTGCCGGGAGGCCTTGCAGCTCCGCTGATCCCGGTGCTGGGAGGCATATTACCCTTTTACTATAGAGGCCTGGTGCACGGGTTGGGGCCAGCTCATTTGCCCTGAAGGGTGTCCTGGATCAGGGTGGGGGTCCCCACTGGGGTGCCTGGCCAGCCTGGATGAGGGGATGATGGCTGTTTGCAGCTGGTCACACACCCTTCAGGGTGGGGGTCCCCACTGGGGTGCCTGGCCAGTCTGGGTGAGGGGCTGAGGGCTGTTTTCAGGCTGGGGGTGACTGAACTCCCAAACGCTCCTTTTTTCCTTTTTTTTTTTTTTTTTATTTTGGGCCAGCTTTAGCTTGAGGCTTGGCTCCAGCTCTTAGGCCTCCGCTCCTGAAAGTAGGTTTCTGGCCTTTGCATACAATGTTGCGAATCTGCTGGCTGAAGTCGGTAGGTATTTGTTAAAATGTTTCAAACTGTAGGCTCAGAGCCTGCAGCCGCAGGCGGGGAACATTGGTTTCCTTCGTCACTGAGACAACCAAGCCTCATGTTAGTTTCAAGCTGCCTGGCTGCTGGCCGCCATCTTGGCTGACAGTTAATTTGCATATCTCGCTGATTAGCCAATGAAAAGGGTAGCGTTCGTACACCAATTACCATGTTTCTCTTTTATTAGTGTAGATGTTATTTATAGATAGTATCTAGAAAAACTTATTCTTAGTCATTATTATGTAGATTAAAATGATTTAAGTCAAGCCATATCTTTGAAAATCATTATTCAAACACCGGGAAAAGCCAGATTTATTTATAAGTAATCCATATTAAATGAACAGCAGCACCAAGACTGGCTCTTACAATTTTTATCTGCTAAAGATTATCGATTTGTATGCTACACAATTAGTCATCTTTTAAAAGCTTTCAGATGATTAAAGAGAAATACCTCCGAAGCCAAATTTCCTTCTCTTCCACAGATGGTGACTTATGAGACAGTCTTTTTAATGAGGAAAATACACCAAACATTGTAATTTGGCCATCAGAACAAGCTCCCTGTAAGATACAGCTGGAATGAACACAGAGCGTCATCATTTGGCAGGCACTTAAACATCTTTCAGCACTTTATTAAATTCTGAAGTACAGATAAAATAATCAAAATTGAGATTAAAAACTGTTGTAAGAAACAATAATTAATTAAAATAGAACAGTTAAAATAAATATTGTTGTAATTTGCGCATGCTTTGCACTATTCCCAGGGGGGAAAAATGCATACCCACATTTACTGTCCATCGTCAATGCTTTCCACATGGATTGTATTTTAAAAAGAAGCTCATAGATCCTGATTTACCAAGTATCAAAGGGATAGCTAGCTGCATAAACAATTCTCTAGATTGTAAGGAAGCCCTCAAGAAGAAGAAATGAGACTTTCAGGCAATTCATTTATACACGAAATAAGGCAAAGGAAGGCGTCGTCTATTTAGCATCATTATCCAATGGAGAAATGCTATAAAAATCATGTAAAATTTAATTATACTCATAATTTAGGGATGATGTCAAGGACATTGTCTGCTAGTTAATACTATATGACCTCCTATTCAGCTCTCAAAAAAAACCCCCATATTTAATTAACTACTTAATTTTTAGATGTATGATACAACTATCTTTGTTTTTATTGTTAGTTTATTTTTATCACTTTATTGATAAGCCCTTTAGCCCCTAATGATTAAAATTTAAGTCTTACCACAGTCCCATCTGAATTACCCCAAAGTTCAAAACTCCATGCAGGTTAAAAACATAATAAACTTTATTGTATCACGAAGACTTTTTATGGGCCACTGGTCTAAAATATACTGACAACCAAGTATTTGAATCTCTATCTTTCTAAAGGATTACCTGGGTATGAGATGTATTATGTTAAAGGAGGCTACATGGAATTCTCTCCTTAGTATTCTATTATGATATATAAAGAGAGAAATGTTGGCAATATTCCTAGAAATAAGGCTTCGGGAGAGCAGGTGGATTCATAAAAGGAAGTCCAGTTTTTACAGGAAGGTGAGTGTACAGGGATAACTCCCGTTAAAAACACCTCTGCCTGCTTTTCATGTCACTCTCACTCAGCTGGCTGGGAAGCCACACAAAGACTTTCTGTCTCATGCACAGGATCAGACTCAAAATATTTATTAAGTTTTCCTAAAACCGTACACATAACTTGCCGGACGTCTAGACAGGAATAATTAGTATTGAAAGTAAAGGATAACTTATGATGAATTGTGAACATTGGTGACTAGTTGATTAAACGTGTATAGATGTTTTGATATGTAAGGTCCATGAAAAAACATCGGTTTCCTGAGCTTGTCTAACCCCTAAGATTTTATTTCCACTCAGTCTCACCAAGCTTTCTCTCATTATCCCTACCCGGAGATTCCACATTTGTCAAGTTAATTTGTGGGCTGTCATCCACACATGAAATTTGCTTGCCTCCTCTGCACCACCTTAGATGATTTGCTTTAACTGGGGTTCTGTTTCTACTTCACTTGGTGAATCATTTCTCTAATTTTCTTCTAAATGCATTTTCTGCAACTTACCCTACCTGGGGGAATTCCGTAATTGGTTCCTCTTTACCCTCTTCATCTCTGCAATAGATAAATAAATATGCTCGACTCCCAGTCACTGGGCAGGTTGCTCAGTACATTTGCTATGTGTGTTTCTTGGATCTGTTATGTTAAATGTACCTAAATTTAAAAGTCAAATCTCTGTGCCAATCCAGATGTTGTGTACATTGGTGTAAACTTTCATTTTAGCTTCATGTATGTTATTTACCTTCAAATATTCTATGTCTCCGTTTATTGGCTGGTGAAGTGAAAATAAAAATGGGAGGTATTGTATGAAAAAAGATTTCTAGATCTAGTTTCCTTTAATGGAGAAAATCTCTGAACCTTTCAGTGAAATAATAAGTGGGACTCGAGTAACCCTATGTCACCATAAAAATTATTTTTAATGTTTTGTAGAGTATTATTGGGCCACTTTGGAAAATGTTTAGTAGTTAAATGGGGCTTACCAATTAAGGCTAGAGTCTGTTATCATACAGGGAATAAGATTTAACATTTGCTAGTGGTTTTGAAGATTATTTATTTATTCATTCATTTATTTTTATTGATTTCAGAGAGAAAGAATGAGGGAGAGAGACAGAAACATCAATTATGAGAGAGAATCATTCTCCTCCTGCACACCCCCTACCAGGGACCGAGCCTGCAACCCAGGCATGGGCCCTTGACTAGAATTGAATCCAGGACCCTTCAGTCCACAGGCTGACTCTCTACCCACTGAAATATTCATTTGTAGAAATATGTTCTAATTGTTGAGTAAATAATATACAATGTTTAAAATTTCTTTAAAATATAAACATTTGATATTTGAGCAATATATTAATATATCTATTGAATATGTTAACATATAGACAATTTTGGTTGAAAATGCTTTATTGCATCCCCAAAAATACACAAACATATAGCATGTCTATTTAGTTTATATATAACATAAAATCATGGTGTGTGTGTGTGTGTGTGTGTGTGTGTGTGTGTGTTGACAGTAATGGCTACTGTTGGTCCCAAATCATCAAATTTAAACAATATTCCAAAATATTGAAAGCTATAAAAGTATCCCTCATTTTTATTGAAAATACAAGTTGTTCACATTAAAATTTTTCAAAGTTTATTATTAAATATATGGTGTCCTAAGATTGCTGATAACTCCTTAGTTAAACTTGGCAAACTAATGATGTACACTGCTAGCACTTTTCCTTTTTAGCATAGCCTTAAAATAAAAGATTTAATCTAACTTCTCAACTAAAGACAACAATAAACATGTCAGCAAAAGAAATGACCAGAAATACAAGACATCTTTCACAGCATAATCTCTCTGAAGATACTATCTCTTGTCCATCTCTCTGAAACTTCTTGTTGGCAAGATTCAGAGGTTAGTTAGACAATAGATATGGGTCAGTTTCTACCCACAGAGTGCCTTAAGTACATCTTTGATCCCACTTCTGACCAGTGATTTAGTCCCATTATGTCCCCTACTCTTTGAATCCTTCCTTCTCTGAAGCAACAAGGAGGCCCAGTGGCATGCACATCCCACCTGAGGGACATGAGTCATCATATGTGGGACACAAGATCTGGCTCAAGAATGGAGTCCCATATCTCCAGATGCCTCCGAATAAAAGGATATCTGAGCACTGAGCTACCAAGTGATTCTAAAACAAATGACCACTAGACCAACCCCTTGGCATAAAACATTTATCACTATGAAGTGTGATAATCATTACCAATTGGTAACATATTATATTTGCCTCTTCTGTTCACCCTTCCTTTTTCCTAAAATAGAAGTAGCTGTTCTCTTTTATGCTCTCTAAATACTTATTGGGTGTTTATCTTGTGCACTAATCATTGTATTTATGTTTGTTTTGAGTCTGTCTTTTCTAATAATCTCTCACTCATGTACAAAGTAATAGAAAAATACCTTCATCAAATATTTCTTTGGTGTCCTTTGGTGATTAGGCTCTGGAGAATTTTCAATGATTGTCACAGACACACTATACTATAGTCTAGTGACTATAGGGTTCAAAGTACAGGTAAAATCATTTTAATGAATACCCTTATAATACTGAATTGAGACTATTTCCACATCTTGAATATTCAAACACTACAATTTATATGGGTACTATATGGATACTAGCCACTTAATGGCTTTTCTGTTTACCAAATATATCTTTGATATAGTTTTATGTAAAATAAAACATTTTTAGAGCTAGATAGACACATGTATAGACTGTTAGCCTTGACAGATGACCTATTCTCTCATTCAATATCAGTCTATTTTGTGGGAGAGTATTGAGTGTAGAAAGATGGACACACTAAAAACAAGTTAAAAAATAAAGGTAGCTCAAAAATGGAAAAGTTAAAGACAGAATCTTTCTCTTGGATAAATTGTAACTTTAAATTATGTCTGTTCCTTATGTGGGAAGCAAGATCAACTCAAAATTTATCGATAAAGACTGTAAGTCAATTCCTTTTCCTGTGGCCGTCTTTATGTTCACACCAAACGCCTGTTGATGAAAAGATCCCACTCTGTTTCATCTTCTCATCTTCACGAAGGCAGGTTCTTGAGATGCATTTTGGGCTAGTGGGTACACTTGATACCCTCTGCTCCTTTCACTAGCAAGCTCCCATCAATCAGTCTGATCCTCAATATTCTTCAAACCCCATTGTCCTGTAAGGAAAAGACTGGGAACAGGATTGGAGTCTAGACACAAGGAAGGAAGAAGTTACATTGTCTTGGACTAAAGAAGTCAGTGTGTAAACCAAGATAGTGGCAATATGGAAGGAGAACACTGGAGAGATTTAAGAAGTTTTAAATATTTAGAAACATCCTATATTCTTACCTCTCTCTCCAGTCATCTAGAAAACATAATTTGTTAATATTTAGGTTTATAAACTATATCAGAATTGTTTCATATATACAGATAAAATCAATAAATCATAAAATAAACACCCTATATAAAAGAGTACGTCTCTCTTAAGTGAATTAAATGTCATTTAGTAATTTTTTTGTCCAACATATTTTATGGAGTTTCCCCACAATTTCAAGGAATAAAAATTGCCTAAAATAAGCCATTAAAGAAGTGGTTATTTTGACCAACATCAAATGTTTTAATCACATAGTGAGGAAATATGTGGGACTATTCTATCAAAGGGCCAAGTATTCTGTTCTGTGATGGTTTCTTTATTTCTATGTAATTTTCTCCCTCCTTGCCAAAGGTAGCAAGAATGATAAAAATAAATCACTTAGAAGACAAAGTATCCTGACTCAAGTAGTTTGAAAACAGCCTTCAGAAGTTTGAAGTTTAAAGCTTTGAAATCTCTTGTGAAGTCCCTTTCTCTCCGTTAGAGTGCAAAGCAAAAGGTCAAACCCTTCTCATTTCTGCTAGTGTTGAGTGATTTGGAGAATGAAATGTTAAATTCATTTTCACTTGAAATTTGAGACATGGAACAAAATGCTATTTCATTTTGGCAACAAGAAGATAGTTATTGACAGTCTTCGATTTTGAAAGAGATCTAGGCCATGCCAGTGATGGTCCTGAAATGCTTTCTTATCTGAGATCAAGTGTGTGCAGTCTGACCAGCTCTTCACACCGTAGAAGCCCTGAACCAAAGCATCTGCCGCTCTCTGCTTTCATTTCTTTGAAAACCAGATTTTCAAGACTTTGAAAGAAAGAAGATTTTGATAGGCGTATCTATCAAATCATTGTATTAGGGAATGCAGCTTGATCTTTGTCTGGATTCAATTATATAACTAAATCATAGAGAAAAATACGTTACAGGCATTTTCTGCATTAATATATTAGGGTTATTTTCTCTCAACTTTTGATATTTTTTATCACAAAAGTATTTTATTTAACAAAACTGAGTTAAATGTTCACTTTTGAGTCACTGAATGGAAAAAAAAATGTACAGGGAAATTTCCTATATTCCATGAAGCCGAAGCGGGTTAAATAGAGAAAATATAGGCACTGAAGAATCAAAACATAGACTGTCGATTAGACAAGGTAGAAATATGAAGGAACAATTGAAAAAATATCTTTTTTTAGTATAGTAAGATAGAAATGCGGCTATTCTACAGAATTTGGTCTGAATTTAAAGTGGAATGAAAGCCACTAAGAAGGAAAGATACCTTTCTGTCAAAATGTTATCTAGTGGACATTTTGGCATTTTTGTCACTTAAACTCCAATCTCAGGGGAAAACATGACCATCTTGAAGGAAAATGCTACATAATGATAAATAATTGCATCCAATTTTAGAAGTGTTAAATATGCTATAATCTCAAATTTAGCTTTATTTATTTATTATTTTTTCTTTATTGATTAAGGTATTATATATGTGTCCTTACCCCCCCATTTCCCCCCATCCCCCCACTCGTGCCCTCACCCCCCTGTTGTCTGTGTCCATTGGTTAGGCTTATATGCATGCATACAATTCCTTTGGTTGACCTCTCCACCTTACCACCACCCTCCCCTACCTTCCCTCTGAGGTTTTACAGTCTGATAGATGCTTCTCTATCTCTGGATTAGTTTATGTTGTTCACTATATTCCACAAATGAGTGCGATCATGTGATATTTATCTTTCACTTGACTGGCTTATTTCGCTTAGCATAATGCTCTCCAGTTCCATCCATACTGTTGCAAATGGTAAGAATTCCTTCTTTATTAATGGCGAGGCAGTCAATAAAGTTACGGTTTTCATAGTAACTTGATGTATAGTTTTTAATAAAATTATCTTAATGTATTCTATTTATGTTTTAGCTACTACAAGTAACATGGGAGAGAAGAAAGAAAAGAATGATTCTTTACATGACTAGAAGTGTTTATATAAAAGCTGTAATTCCGCTATGTATTGATTGAGAAAGTATATTGGTATAAAATATTAGTAACTGAATAAGAAAGAAGATCTCAATTCCAAATTATTTTTATAAGCTGTCCTGAATAAAAGTGTAGGAATGTGATATAAAAGCAAATTCAAGTTCTAAGCCAATAGCATCCAAGGAGAATGAAAAGGTAAAATGGATTTAAGAATTCTAAATGTGGCCCTAGCTGGTTTGGCTCAGTGGATAGAGAGTCAGCCTGAGGACTGAAGGGTCCTGGGCTTGATTTCACTCAAGAGCACGTGTCTGGGTTGTGGGCTTGATCCCCCAGTGTGGGACATGCAGGAGGCAGCCAATCAATGATTCTCTCTCATCATTGATGTTTCTCTCTCTCTCTCCTTCTCCCTTCCTCTCTGAAATCAATAAAAATATATTAAGAATTCTAAGTGTAAAGTAAGTTGATTAGAATTTTTCAAGAGTGTTCATAAGTTCAAAATATAAATAGACATAATTTTAATTGTTCACTTCTCTCAGGATAGGGAAGAACTCTCTAACTGTGAAAGGAATGGGGGAAATGCAATGAAATGATGTGATAAATTTGACTGCATAAAAATTAGAAACTCTTTTGGCATCAAAGTATATCACAAGACATTTAAAAACACATATGAATTAGTAAGAGGAACAAGGACATACCAGTATAGTATATATTACTGTAATTTTTTACATTTTTGCTTATAAATATTAATTAAATATTTACTTATCACAGAACCAAATTACATAATTAACTTGAGTCAGATTTACTTTAAGTGGCTCTAAGCTCTTACCTGTTTCCTCTTTCTTTTGCTTTGAGAAATGATCTCTATATTTTCCCAATTATTTCTAGGCATCTTTTTTTAAAAAAATTTATTTTGTTTAAAATATTACAAATAGCAGTACATATGCCTCCTTTTTATCCCCATTGACCTTCCCCCGGCCTCCCCTATCCCCAACCCCCGCACATGCTCTCTCCCTCCCACCAGTGCCTTGAGTCCATTGGTTATGCTTATATACATGCATACAAGTCCTTCAGTTGATCCCTTACCTCCCCCCGCCCCCCGCCAAACCCTCCCAGCCTTCCCACTGTAGTTTGACAGTCTGTTCGATGTTTCTCTGCCTCTGTATCTATTTTTGTTCGTCAGTTTATAATGTTCTTTATTATCCATAAATGAGTGAGATCATGTGGTATTTTTCTTTCACTGACTGGCTTATTTCACTTAGCATAATGCTCTCCAATTCCATCCATGCTGTTGCAAATGGTAAGAATTCCTTCTTTTTTATAGCAGCGTAGTATTCCATTGTGTAGATGTACCACAGTTTTCTAATCCATTCATCTGCTGATGGGCATTTAGGCTGTTTCCAAATCTTAGCTATGGTGAATTGTGCTGCTATGAACATAGGGGTGCATATATCTATTCTGATTGGTGTTTCTGTTTCTAGGCATCTTTAAGTATGCCAAATAATTATCAGTGCCAAATAGTCTAGTTCCACTTCCAAAATTAATTTAGCAGTTGATCCCTTGCATTATTATTATTACATGTTTCTATTATTTTTCTAAGTATGCCAAAATTACGTTCTTAAGAATAGAGCTAACAGAGATTGTGTTTTGGTATGGACAAAGTGGAAACATTTAGTCATGTAGAACTAATATAGCACAAGAGAAATATTATCTTTTGAAAACATATGCTAGAAACAGGTGCTTATTTCTTACCTGGAAAAAAAAAACACCTTTTAACATTCAGCCTATTTGTCTCATATTCCTGAGTGTTTGTTTACTGCAATGTTTCTAGATGTTTCTTTAGTGTGTGGCAAAATGGACTTACCATGAAGCTAATAAATCCAGTTCTAGGCCCTCTCACTGTCCCAGTTCTCTTACCAGGCCTGCAGAGAGCTCTAGCAAGGTGTCCATGTGACTGTCTTTGTGAAGTGTGCGGAAAAACACTTCAGCTACAATCTTTCACCTTGCTTCTGCTGCCCTGACCTCCTCTCTCATCTAGTGTTTGGTGGCTTTGGAGTGACAGTGGCACTTTGTGAGAAACTCCCCAAGGGGAAGCTGAGTTTGGTGGGATGTGTTTCTGTGGTTCACAGTCACTTCTGTGCCAGATTTCTTGCTGGCTGCGCAGTTGAGATGGGCTTCCAGGACATCTCCTACTGCTCAGACCAAAGCACAGGGCCAGAGTCTTACTGCAATATCTGCCCTGCATTTGCCCTTCCCCTGGAAATACGTAGAGAGTAGAAGAGAAAAAATTTTTTAAAGCATGGAGTCTGGAACCAGTACGTGGACATTTCTTCTTTTCATTAGTAACTTGAATTTTTAACTGGAGAATTGTATTCTCATCAATGCCTGATCAAAGTTTCTCTCCTGTTAGAAATAAATTGAATAATACAACATATGCGGTTATAAATGCTCCATATTTTTCCTCTTTGATAAAAATCACATTAAATAATTTTATAAGATTTTGCAAACTGCAACTTTTGCCTCTGTGAGAGCAAGTGTATATTTTACACCTTGACCTCTTCATAAACCCATAGCACCCTCGCATCTCTGAAGCATCTTGTCCTAATAGGAGGAGAAACAAAACTCTTGTTATGCATGTGTTTGCTTATATATTGGTTGTCACTCCTGCTAGACTATAAACTTTTTGAAAACTTAGAAGTGTACAACGCAAACTGGCACCATGCCCATAGTAGCACATAATAGATGCTCAATAAATATTTGAGTTGGAATAAACTAGTTGTAGCTGTTAACCTAAAAATAAAAGCCAAAGTGAGAGGCAATATGTGCTTATTTGAGATTAAAAAAAAAAGAATTAAAATTCTGGGAAGCACTCATTCAGTTAGAAACAGTGTTCAGATTTGGGGGTGAATAAGGCAAAAAATTTTTATGAGAAAGGGAAGGGGAATAATTACATGATAAGAAAGAATTTCTGCCCTGACCTGTTTGGCTCAGTGGATAGAGCAACAGCCTGCAGACTGAAGGGTCCCGGGTTTGATTCCAGTCAAGGGCATGTACCTTGGTTGAGGACACATCCCCATTGGGGGGTGTGCAGGAGGCAGCTGATCAATGTTCCTCTCTCATCGATGTTTCTAACTCTCTATCCTTCTCCCTTCCTCTTCTGTAAAAAAAAAAAATCAATAAAATATATTTTTTAAAAAAGAAAGAATTTCTATTGGTTTTAATAAGCTAAGGAAGGAATTGCTACAAGTGTTACTGAGCTAAATTATTCTTCAGATACACATGGTGGTGCTCATTCTAAAGAATGTCCTTAATTTTTAGTCCTTGTAGTCGGAACATCTGCTTTTCTGGTAGCTTTACCAACCGTTGTTTGGAATACAATGTTGGTTTGGCCCAATCCAAAGATTATTTTGTCCAGTTTAAACATTCCAAAGGTTTGAGAAATAAGACATACAAGGCGGTTTCTTTGGGATAAAGGCTCATCCATTTTGAAATGTCTCCATTTATATAATTTTTCACATAGCCATACTTTGTATTCTAATGAATGAGTGGGGGTGTGGGGGGGGGGCGGGGATACATAGAGCAAGGGAAGCTGCCAAATAGAGAAAGGAAAATTGTTTAGCATTCCTGGTACATAGTCTCTGGAGGAGAATCACTTTCCAAATGTTTTAATCATCTGTGGATGCTTTTCTTTCACTGTGTTCTGGGTAGTAGCTTCACACAACAAAGGTAAATGCCACACAAACATTGTGGGATTCTGTTTTACTTGTTAAATTCTCCTTAAGAATCTTAAGTGTTTTTTTTTTAAAAAGTTACATACAAACAAAGCTTAGTAAGTATAAATTTCATCCCTATCACATGAACATTTAAATTAGTGTGGATAAGTAAAATCTTCACATACATTTCTTGAAATATATACTAGATATTACTTATTTGTGAAGTTTTAAAATGTGATTTTTGTCTAGGTCTGCCTACACTGACACAAATATATGCAAACTATATAATAAGTGATTGTCATTTTCTGATAGTGTATTTATACTACATTATCTGTAACTGTTACATATTTATCAGATGACTATCGTAGGAAATATTGATTCAGATTTTTCTCCTCTTAATTTTGAAAACAGCAAAGACCATCCTAGTTTCCCATAAATCTTATGCCCACATTTATTCAATGCAAATGTGTATGAAGCTGAATAATTCATTGTAAAAAGCAAAGAATATCCTATCTAATAATAGAGAAACATGGTAATTAACCGTAACTTTGCTACCCTTCCCATTGGCTAATCAGTGAGATATGCAAATTAACTGCCAGCCAAGATGGCGGCCGGCAGCCAGGCAGCTGAAGCGAACATGAGGCTTGCTTGCTCCAGCAATGGAGGAAGCCAAGGTTCCCCGCCTGCTGCAGCCCAGCTCTGAGCTCCAGATGCAACAATGTTGCAATTATAGAACCTAAACAAACCCCAGGTACCTGCTTTCAGCCAGCGACGCCTCAGAGCTTAGAGCGGCCAGTGATGGCAACAGAGTTTCAATTATAGAATCTAAACAAACCCAGGTACCTGCTTTCAGCCGGCAACGGCCTCAGAGCTGGAGCCAGCTCTCAGCTCCAGTGACAGCTATAGAAGGTAAATAAATCCCAGAATTAAAAAAAATGGAAAAAGGAGAGGCTGGGAGCTTCAGTTGACCACTAGCCTGAAAACAGCCCTCAGGCCCTCACCCAGACTGTCCAGGCACCCCAGTGGGGACCCCCACCCTGATCCGGGACACCCTTCAGGGCAAACCAGCCGGCCCCCACCCATGCACCAGGCCTCTATCCTATATAGTAAATGGGTAATATGCAAACTGACCCTAACAGCAAAAGGACTGGGAATGACTGGTCACTATGACACACACTGACCATCAGGGGGCAGGCGCTCAATGCAGAAGCTGCCCTCTGGTAGTCAGGGTGCTCTCACATGGGAGGAGTTCTGCTCAGCCACAAGCCAGGCTGATGGCTGCCAGTACAGTGGTGGTGGTGGGAGCCTCTCCTGCCTCCTCAGCAGCGCTTAAGGATGTCCAACTGCATTTTAGGCCTGCTCCCCGCTGGCAAGTGGACATCCCCTGAGGGCTGCCGGGCTGCCAGAGGGATGTCTGATTGCCATCTTAGGCCCAATCCCCCAGAGAGCGGGCCTAAGCCAGCAGGTAGCCATCCCCTGAGGGGTCCCAGACTGTGAGAGGGCATAGGCCGGGCTGAGGGGAACCCTCCCCCCCCCCCCGAGTGTACAAATTTTTGTGCATCAGGCCTCTAGTTTTAATATAAAAGCTTACTAATGAAAATGTATGTTTTGTCATTGTTTTTGTTTCAAAATAATTGTATTGTCAGTGAGCCATGAGCCTGACTTTCCAAACAGCAGTGATGACTTGTGGATTGGATATGAAGATGAAGAAAAATTATATCTTAGAGGAAGAGCAGTTCCCTTCTGTATCTTCTTTTGAAATGTTCTTCAATGAGTCTATCTACAGTGAAGTCTTGTTTCTTCTAATATTTAAATTACTTTTAACTTGAATGTGTAGCTGTTTTCAATTCAAACTTTACACTGTTCCAACAAGGAAAAAGCTATGTGTTTTTAATGTTAAAGCATTAATTTTTCTTCATGTAAATAGTTTGAGGGAACTATTAGAATCAAAATTGCCTTACTTCTGCCTCCACAAATTCTGTAAGGAAAAATAAGGTAAAACATACAACAATCCTGGGAAGTAAAAGAGCAAGCTATCATCATACAGAAACTTTGAATAATATAATAGCTACAATGCGGGTGGGTTCCAATTAAAGAGTCTCCCTTGCTCATCTGGAAAGAAATTTCTCAAAAAATTAATATGGTCTTGGAAGAAAAAAAAATCAAGGGACTTTCTTGATTCAAAAATTATGTCCTGTCTTAGAGGAGTCAGAAAATGAAAGCAGGACAGGTCTCAGAAGTTTTACTAGCATGTTTCAGTCAACCTAGCTGTCTTTGTCATGGCACTGGGCTTGCTTCCATCTCTATAGTTATGCAGAACAGACCTCATTATAACCTAGGAAGTCTGTTTCCTGATCTAATTTAGGTCAATTGTTTCTTCCCCAGAATTCATGAACATATATTTGGGAGCTATAGGTGCTCAGGTGTTTTCCATGTGCACAAAGCCTTTCTCTAACAAGAAAGAAGAAATAGACCAATGTGTAGAGAGCCACAATAAGAGAAAGGGAAACCTTGCTGTAACTGGTTTGTCTCAGTGGATAGAGCGTTGGCCTGTGGACTGAAAGGTCCCAGGTTCGATTCCGGTCAAGGGCATGTACTTTGGTTGCGGGCACATTCCCAGTAGAAGGTGTGCAGGAGGCGGCTGATCAGTGTTTCTCTCTCATCAATGTTTCTAACTCTCTATCTCTCTCCCTTCCTGTCTGTAAAAATTCAATAAAATATATTTTAAAAAAGCGAGAGAGAAAGGGAGACCCAAGACTGTGTTTAATTTCCACCTTTCAGCTCTTCTTGGGATCCAGCTGTATCCTTGATCTTCCCAAGTTTAGTTGCACCAGCGTCTTGCAACAAATGTCTTCCCCTTCAGTTTTGACAATATGTTGGCTTAACTATAATTTATGTCACCCAACTGACACAGAGGGAATACCCAGTGAAAATCACTGAAGACACCAAGAATAGGCAAATCCCAAGGGCAACTTCAAGTGCCTGCTCTAACCAGAAAAATGTTAGTGGTAGCAGAAGCTAATCCCCATGGTGCTATGAACAGTATTTAGCTCTGTACTATGTTGATGACCATACAGTTTTTCTTGTGGCAAACTTTGTATTTTCTAGGAGAAATAAATAATTAAATAAACAATGAAAAGACATTAGAAAAAGTACTAGGTCAGGAAACACAGGATGACATTGGAACGTTCACAGAAAAAAGGCAGAGGGCAGCAAATGGCAGGCATTGAACAGGAAGAGTACTCCACGGAGAATGCAGATCATGAGTGATTGCTTCGAGGTGACACAGTTCAATATAGCAGAATTAGAACTAGAAAAGGGGGAAAATATAAAATAGACCTGAACAAATAAACTGGGCATCAAACTCAGGAAAAACTACATAATTTTTTTAAAGTCTAGGCTTTGCCCAGCCGGAGTGGCTCAGTGGTTGAGCATCAACCTATGAACCAGGAGATCATGGTTCAATTACTGGTCAGGGCACATGTCCTGGTTTCAGGGTCCGAGCATGCGGAGGCAGCCAATCAATGATTCTCTCTCATCACTGATGTTTCTGCCTCTCCTCCCTCTCTCTGAAATCTATAAAAGTATATTTTTTAAAAAGTGTAGGCTTTATTTGAAGGTTGATAAGTAGATGTCCTTTTTTATACAAGAAATAACATTATGGGATTTTGTTTTTAAAAATTACTTCATATGTTGTGAAGTAAATGAATTGAAGGTGATCAAGAGTAGAGAGTGAGAATAGTTAAGAGGCTATCACAATCAATCAGTTAAACTGACCACAGAAGTTAAATTGACAGAATTTAGAAATCGCTATTTTGAAGGAGTGACAAAGAAGGATGAGTGGAAATGACCAGCTGGTTAGTGGACTTCACTCCGATGGAGGATGAAGTAGAGGAGATGATTTGGAGCAAGATAAATGTTTTGAATTTAAATGTGTTGATTTTGAGGTGTGAGTGAGCATGGAGGTTCAAATATCCAATTTGTGAGATAGTAACTTCATACTCCAGAGAAATAGTCTTACAAAGCTATATTATATTTAACGTAGTTCTCAGCAGGAGAAAGAAGACACAGAGTTATTCATGAGTTTAAAAGAAAACTTGATTAGGTACATTGGGTCTGGAATTGTACACATAATTACACAAAAATTAAAAGAAATTTAAAAGTCTTCTCAATAAAATCTTCCAAGTTTCTGCTTTCCTCCCCACTCTTCTAAAATGAAAAAGCAAACAAGACTTCTAATTAAAATTTAAGAATCACTTTCAATATTATTCAAATGTAAATTGAAAAGACCTCAGAAAAATTCAGCAACCTTCTTTATGAAAACAATACACTTGTCTAGGATAACTCTCTCTCTCTCTCTCTCTCTCTCTCTCTCTCTCTCTATATATATATATATATATATATATATATATATATATATATATGTCACTAAAGAAAGCAAAATTAATTTTCAGGTAGCATCTACTTTGTAATCTTGATAAAATACATTTATTGTGAAATAAGGAAAAAAGAGGAGATAAGAAAACAGAAGTAGGAGATTAATATAGAACTGGATTATGAGCAATCAGATTTTAAATTGCATGTAAGATATTTACGGAATATTTTGAAAGAAGAATGTGATATCAGAATTTTAAAATACAATTGAAGTAATGAGTAGCAGAACTATAAAAGTTGACAATCATAGCAGGGGTGTGGCGGAGAGTCTTAAAATACCTTTCACCGCACCAGTGGTGAAGACTGGATGCTGAATAGCTAATATGCAGATGCCCAGTGCTTCTGAGGAGCAAATGAAAGTGCAGTCCTATCGAAATGCATGGTAGAAGCAAACTGTCATGAAGAACTGGGTTTACAGCTTCCCATACAATACCTGGATCAATGGTCAAAATCTAGATATATTCTGGATAAACACTAATATATCAAAGAAAAAGAAACAGCATTATCAGAATAATATTGTTTGGGGTATTATTGACAGAAAAACAGAACAAAGTAAGACTCAGCCATGAGAAACCTTATGGTCTGTGGACATCAAAGCATAAACTCTATAGAAAATATCTAAAGTAATTTTTTTAAAAAATAGAAACAAAATTTGTCTAGGGTGATTTCAATATAAAGAGAGCAAAAAAGAGGATCTTAAAGTGATAAAAATAAAGTATGACATATTTGATTGACGAGGGGCCCAGTGCATGAATTTGTGCACCTTGAAAGGAACTGTGGGCCATGAGGCTGCAGTGGGCACAGGGATGGGTCTTGGCCCATCCTCTGTGCCCCCACCTAGTCCCTCCCAGCATGGACCCTGGTTCCTTGTCTGCCAGCAGCCCCACTCCCACTGCCATCATTCCCACACACTGACTGTGCAGAGTGATTGGGGCCAGTGCCAGCAGTGGGTGTGAGCGGGGCTGGCATCATCAGTGGGTGCGAACCGTGGCTGCTGCCCCGATTGCCCCTGAGGGCTTCTCCACCTCCTCCTGCTCCTGAGGGGCGATCAGGGCAGCAGCCGCCACTTGCACCTGCTGATGGTGCCGAGCGATTGGGACAGGCACTGGGCACCGGCAGTGGGTGTGAGCAGTGGCTCCGGCGCTGGCAGCGGGTGAGAGCACTGGGTGGGACTGCAGCATGTGGGCATAAGGAATTTTTAATAACCACCAGAGGCTCGCCCCAATGACAGCGACAAGTGCCCCAATGTGGTCTGGCATCCCTGCTCACCTGCTCCACCATCCTGCCATGGCCAATGCCCGCCATTTTCTGCACTCTGTCGCCTGCTGACCACGCCCACTATGTTCCGTGCACACCCCTTGGTGGTCAACACACAACATAGCGACCGGTTGTTCGGTTGTTCCACCGTTCAGTCTATTTGCATATTAGCCTTTTATTATATAGGATAGAAGAAACAGTGCTATTAGCATATCATGAGCTCTTAAGAATGAATTTATCCCTAGCTGGTTTTGCTCAGTAGATAGAGCATTGGACTGCAGACTGGAAGGTCCCAGGTTTGATTCCGGTCAATGGCACATGTTTGGGTTGCGGACTCAATCCCCAGTAGGGGACGTGCGGGAGGCAGCCAATCAATGATAGTCTCTCATCACTGATGTTTCTATCTCTCTCTCCCTCTCCCTTTCTCTCTGCAATATATATATATATATATATATATATATATATATATATATATATATATATATATAAAGAATACATTTAAAAATAAATATCCTTCTGGAAAAAAATACCAGTTAAAGCAATGAGACTAGAGCATTGTTTTGCTGTGTTCTGGGTTCTTTTTAATTATATTTTTCAGATTTCAGAGATAATAAAGAATAATAACACTTGGTATATATACAAAGAAACAAGCCCATGCCCACATTCTATTTAGGGATAAGAAATAAAGGAAAGTTTACAAAAGCTGTTTTGCAATATGTATCTCTGGTCTCAAAACTGTATACTAATATACACACTAGCCCATAATTTCCACTTTGAAGGGGAAAAGATAGTGAAACTAAAATTGAAGTATTTTATTTTAAAATGTGATTTGGCCATAACTGGTTTGGCTCAGTGGATAGAGCGTCGGCCTGCGGACTGAAAGGTCCCAGGTTCGATTCCAGTCAAGGGCATGTACCTTGGTTGCGGGCACATCCCCAGTGGGAGGTGTGCAGGAGGCAGCTGATCAATGTTTCTCTCTCATCGATGTTTCTAACTCTCTATCTCTCTCCCTTCCTCTCTGTAAAAAATCAATAAAACATATTTAAAAAAAGATTATTTATAAAAAAAAATAAAATAAATAAAATAAAATGTGATTTGTGTATAAGATTAGTAGAAAATCTGGAAATCGACATGCCAAAACATTTACAACTTTGTTTCTAGAGTGTGGAATTATTGGTCATTTAATTTCATTATTCATATTTTCCTATATTTTTTGAATCTGTTATAACAATCATATATTTATGTTATATTAGAAAAACAATTAATATCTTTAAAAATTTTAGTTGTTTTGAGACATGCAAGTTGATTTCCTTTCTTTTCATTCCCTGAAATGCCTTGTTATACAATGCTCAAATATTTACCTACTTGCATGACTACCTAATTATACAATGAGTTTTGATTCATACAAGATTAAACAAAAAGTATCCAAGAGTTTTGACTATTAGGCAGAAAATTTTAAAACCATTTTTTTTTAAAAAGGTGATGTCCTAATAAAATGAAGATCTACACTTATCTAAGTAATCAGTCAATAGATGTGACCTGCATATTCTGGTATTCTGGGTATTTGAATACGTGAAAAACTAAATATTTAGTAACAATATTGTTTAGATTGTTGTTTCTAAACCATGAGAATCATATGAAATTCACTCATGATTCTTTTCTCCGGGCTTTACACATTATAAGACTTGAAAAATTCCTTGACTCTGAACTCAGAAAAATGAGCTAGCTTATGGTATATGGTGAAAACTTCTGAGTTGCCCCTACCCCTATCATTCAGAATGGCAATGGAGTTTAGAGAAATTCAGTTGTCACTTGATCAGTTCTAAATCCCCTCCTCAGTAACCTAGCGGTGGCCTATACTTGTTATGGAGCTAAGGTAGTATACAGATTCCAAAACTCAATTCTAAATTTCTGAGAGAGGAGGCAGGGGAGAAAAAAAATATGAAAAAGAGAGGTGGAGAAAGAATTCATGTGATTGATGTTCCTTCTCTGCTTTACTAGTTCTCTTGCTGACAGAAGTTAGATTTGCTTCTATTGGAAGCTAAGTCCCCGCAGGCAATATGATATACCTGAAGGGAAAACATTTCCCTGGAGATTAATTTGCCTCAACCATAGTAAGCCAAGTTAGAAAGTTTTAAGGAAAAGGTTCATGAATGTCAAGGCCTGCCTTAGCACAAGGATTGTCTCACTGAACCACTCCCACAGAAGCACTAAACCACAAGCCTGAAACTTCTATCAAAGCTTAATGAGCCACAGGCTGCTTCTGCAGACCAGGAGACTTGAAGTCAAAATGACAGATTCATACCACCTTGTATCACCCATTCCTAAACCCAGGCTGGATACTTACAAATGATTTCTCAGGATTGTCATCAATAATTAATACAAAGGAGACTCTACAAAGAAGCATCATGATCATATGGAAGCAAATAAGTTATTCATGGGCTTGGATCCTAGGACCTGCCACAGACTAGATGAGGTATTGTTATGACTTATGTCCACATGATTTTTCAGAATCATTCAATTGTTTTATAAAAATAGTAACTTTCAGTAAGTTAAAGGTAGGTGGGATTTTCCTGCCCATTCCAATGTTACTATTAGGTGGCATGTTTCAATGAAAAAAGTCACAGACTAAATTCTATGAGGCATAAAGTATTTATCACTAAGCAGACAATAAAGCAGCCATTCAACTTATTATGTAAGCTCAACCAAGCCCAGTTCTCTGAACTTTTAGCTGATATGACAGCACATTGCAGAAACATTTTCCCAAGACAGCTGTAAAAATAAACTAATGGCAGAATTAGCTCCAAGGAGTCCTACATGGTTAAAAGCAAGGGGAAGGAGACCTAAACCCTGAGTGTCATTTTGAGTGGTCCATAGTACTGAGCTCACTGTATTTTCATACCCTACTGATTGAATGCAAGGCCAGTGATGCCTGCCCAGTATAAGCAGACAATCTACCTATCTTCAACACCACCCCTCCACCAGTGAAAAGTAATGTCTAGCATTTTATGCTCCTCAATAACCATTTAATGTTTGGGGAATCAAAATTGAAGACAAAACAAAACAAAAACAGCTATAGGTTTGGAGCATCCTATCCTAGTGTGTGAACATATGGTTTTTTATTGTTATTGTTTGTGTTTGTGATTGTTGTTCTTTTTCAGAATGCTAACTAATCAAGCATTTTTTAAAATGTTAACTAAGTACCTGGAATGTGTATTTCTGATGAGAATACTTAAAATGTTAATAAAATGCTACTCTAGTGTAAACTTAAATAAACATATACACCATACTATCTATGCCAAGGCATTTTAAAATAAATTAGACCATAAAACAATTATCTTGGGTTACAAACTCTTTGAATATCAATTACTTTATCTTTAAATCTAACATTTTAAAATATCCAGTGGAAGTAGAGACCATACATATATCTTAAATAGGAACTCGCCTTTCTGCTTTTTGTGCTTGGAAATATCTGACATGTTTCCAAACACATAAAATAGGTTCTGTGGAAGGAATGCTTTATCGCTTATTAAGTAGCCACTCGGTGACAATCTTTATCACAAACCAGCAATGTAGGCCTTGTTATTCCCCTTGTTCCCTCTGAAGAGCCCTACCATGTGCATCATGTCTGTCCTGACCCGTGTCGCAGCATCTATGCTTTAAGGTTCATCATTGTTCCGTTTTGCAGGGAAGAGCTGGCTTTGGAAGTTTCAGTCTACAACTGCAGTGACTCAGGTGATTATTGCCTCCAATCCTTTGTAGCAAGAGGCAAGGACTGCAGAAGTCATTATGAGCCAAGAGGAATATAATTAGGAGGTAAGCATCAGTGTGTGTGTGTGTGTGTGTGTGTGTGTGTGTGTGTGTGTGTTTATTGTTAATACAACCTAGCACAATTAGAGAATATTCTAGAGCACAGTTCAGGCCAGGATTCCCACCTCTCTCGAGATATAGTAAATGACTTGCAAATTGTCCTGTGTTTTTGTTTCTTATTTTATTTTTTTTAACCATTTGGGGAATGCTGAGCTGCAGTGTTAGTGGAATTTAGAAAAGTGTAAAGGGCTAAGACGTCACTCAATTCTTTAATATTATCTTTAATAAGTAAGATGTAGTTTAAAAAGACAAAAAATGAAGAAAACTTAAAAGACCTTTAAGAGTGGACATTGCTCCTCAAACTCTAAGTAATGACTGGGACCCTGAGAAAGCAAAATTCAATATTGGTCAATTAACTAATGGACTAATTAATTCCATATCCTGATAAAAATCAGAAACTTTTATTTTCAGATATCTACTGTTAGATTTTATCATAAAAGACCCATCTATGCTATTGAATATTATGTACTTACTTGAAATTGAAGGAAGACTAAATAAATCAAGGGAGACCCTGAGGGAACATATACGATGTTTTCATGACAAGAAGTATCTCACACTTTTTCCAAGATAATTCCACTTCTTCTCATCCTCTGTACTGCATAGGAGCAGAGAGAAAAAAATCAAGGATATACAACTGGATTTGGCTTCACAGACACACCATCTGTGTTTCTCTGTTCTTTCCAATTTTGGCAGCATCATGAGTCTCAGCTTCTTGGATCTGTGCTGCCAGAGCAAATTGTGCAGGTGTGGGCTCCCTGCACGCACACACTTCCTTACCCTTAGCTGCTTCTTACAGGAAAGAACCCACTGCAAGTTGTCATCCAAGTGCTGCCCTCCTCAGGTTTGAAAATATGGGGACTACTGTATGCCTTATGCCATTGTTTCCCCCAATGTCAATAGGCGTATATTGACAAGGAAATCAGTGATTGGGGACTGTAATGACTTCTCTTTCATTGACTGTCATGCCACACTGAGGGATTCTGATTCCTCACGGTAAATATGAAAACCCACTGATAACTCCCCAGCAGTTCATTACCTATGTCTGACCCTTACATGATGTCAGAGAAACAACAGCCCAAAGAATGCATCTGTGCTCTCACTGGGAGGTCACCTCAGCTTAGAATGGAAGTCAGCTTTGAACTTGACATTTTATTGAAGTATTTCTTCTGATGATTCATTGGAATATAAAGTGCCATTGAAAAGAAAGGTATAACACAGCAGGCTTTTTTTTTTCTCCCTCTATCTGCCTCTTAGGAAAAGTCACCATTTTCATAGCCCAGCTCCTTCACTGTTTGCTTTTGCTACTGTTTTTATTGAGGTGGCCCCAGACCAGGCATCGGGACTTGAGCCGGGAGTCAGGAAACTGTAGTTCCTGTCCTGGCTCTGCCCTGGACTCTTAGCAACTTGCTCATATTTCACCGCACATCTTGCACCTCTAGATGATGAAAATGCTCCCGTCTCCCAGAAAAGTTAGTGGAATTCATGAGAGATCGTTGATGTCCTCTTCAGAGAGTTCAGGTCTCTACTAAAAAGATAAAACGTATCCCATTTGGAAAGAATCAGAAGAAAGCAATGGATTTGAACTTGGAAAGTGTATTAAAAGGCAGAGACGGCGACAGAAAAGCAGGAGACCTCTACCGCTGGTTGCGGGAATGAGGGGAAAGGCACACACACATTCCCCAACGAAACAAAGAATTGCTTGAAGTGCTTTAATACAATGCCTCTAGGGTCTGTCTCGTATTTCACTTGCATAATAAACTATAAAGCATTTACGTTAAAAGTAGTGCCAGGTTATTGTTGTTGTGTGTTTTTTTCCTTCCTCCCCCATCCTCCCCAAAATAAAACATCAGCATTCATTTGCAGACCTGTATTTCATCACACTTCCAATATTTTATTTGATCATTTTCTTTAAAAAAGATAATATAAGCTCCCACTCAGAGATCACTTTCATATTTAAGCCTCTAATTCTATTACAAAGCAGAAACTTTTCCTCCTCTGTCATTTTTTTTTTTCAAATGGGGCTCATTAGATTTTATTTACTGTGCTAGTTTACTTATTTCCTGGAATCTGATTTTATAATTCCTGTCCTTTCTGGACGTCGTGAAAATGCAACTTTTGACCTTCCTTTCCCAAAGCTTTTCTGAGATGGGGAGCCAACCACGTGTGATGGATGGTTTCGATGGCAGTGAATCTCAGAAGCTTGCACACAGGGTGGTCAAGGTAAATATGGAAATTTAATTCATTTCTAGGATTCAAATATGTCAAGTTACGGGTATGTGACTATGTTTGCAGGGGGTGAGGGGGTTCAGTTAGTATAATTCCATTCTGTTATTTGGAAAGAATGTAGTACGAAACTGTGTTTTTGACCCAGACTATATTGCCCTAAAAAATAAAATACTAAGCAAGTTTCCCATTAAATTTAACTCTCTAAGATGCCCTGGCAAACAAAACAGACTTCAAAGGGAACGACTCCAGCTTTCCCCCAACTTTGCCAACCAATTTACAGGCAGCCGGGTACTTTGAACTTTTAATTTCATTTAAAAAGCTTAATTGGGAGTATCAAAACCATTCCTGATTTAACATCACCAGCCTATAAATTGCAGCTGAATATTGTGATTAGGTCACAAAAAATCATGAAGCATCGCTCTTTGAAGTCTGATTGTTAATCCTCCTCAATCAGTAAGACTTGAAGGGGCACACCGGGTCCCCTGCTCACCTTTGCCTCCCTGGCCCGGTTCTTAGCACAGCTTCCTACACAGGTAAGGCTAGAGGGCACTTCCTTGTATCCTTCTGTGAAGGAGTGCACATCCATGTTTTAGCAGTAAAACTGCAAAATAGGTTTGCTACCGGCAAACCACACAAGTAAACCACAAACGTATGTTCTTAGAAATGAGTGTGCTCCCTCGCTATCCATTTATCTGCGTCCAGCTCCTTAACTTGCAAATATTATCTATCCTGCCTCTGAAATATAAACATTTTTACTTGACTTGAGATTCCATAAGTCATGATTGAAAACAAAACAAAAATCAAACAAAAACGTTATTACTGCTACACTTGGATACTGCGCTCTTACTCTTCTCTCACGTGCCCTCCTCCTCACTCCCAAAGGAGCGCACACGGACTAACAAAAACTGGGCTCTGCTTCTCTCTTACTATTGCCTTTGTCCATCCTGAAGACTCTGCTAGCATTTAAAGTATCTGATTATTCAACCAGATCACTGATTTGGTATAGTTAATAATTCAAAGAGGGAAGAGTGATGAAAATTATGCATTGCAAGCATGGAGTATCCAGGGGCTCTCTACTAAAGAATGTGGATTTCATTTTTCAGAGAGATTTTTTAAGAGAAACTTAAACCTGAGTATAAACTCACTGGCAGTTAGGATAACCGTTCACATGCCTGATCGAGACACTTTATAAAAATGATCTGTCCAAGAGAGTTTAGGTGAAATCTTGTCTGGACGTTGTGGAATGAACGGCAAAATCTCTTAAAGTCCCACAGAGTCCTTTGATTCTACATTAAGCAGGCCCTAGACCACACACAGGCACTTTTTACAACATCGCTTCTTTGAATATTTGTTTTCTTTATAGAACAGATGGGAAGACAGAAGAAAAAGTCCTATTTATCATAACAGTCTTATAAATGAAAATCATTTTACAATAAAGATACAATTACTACAATAAAAGATAAAATATTCATATTTATCAACTTGACATTGAGTTCAATCCAAAAGTAAAGGATAAAGAATAAGAAAGTTTTAAGGTTTCTGCCTCATTTTATTTATTTTTTTTTTGTTAGAATATTTATCTTCTAAGTCCCTACAGCAGAAGAGAACACTTTTCTTCCTCCGGTCAGGGTAGTGCAAGTATGTTCCTCATGTTTAGTCTGTACCATTGCAGATTTTATGGTCTGGTTTTGACTCACAAGGATAATTCCAAATAAGGAATCATGAGAATTTATAAGCTCAGTACTGTGGAACAAACACGTGTTACATCCAGGCAAAGGAAACAAAGTAGGGAATTTCCTTAAAATGATGAATTCATGGCTGTGCTATTTCTGTGGTCCAGAAATGACCTGTAAATAAGCCTAGGAATGAGTAGAATGAATTCCTTTCTACATCTTTGTAAGGATGAAGCAGCGATGATGTCTTACTGAGAGCCCTCTTCAGCAATGTGGGGCATTTTGAGAAGGGCTTTTCTCAGCACACGGCTTATGAGAAATCCACTCCTGTATTCTAGGGTAAGGATAGACCATACTCCTATTATGACAAAACAAAACTTTTTTTAAATCCAAACAGCATTTTTGTTAACCAAATTCATTACAAAGACTACAATGAAGGGGAGTAAGCTTAACTTGAGGGTGCCACACCCTCTTCAGAAAATTTTATTCAGAAATATTCACGTTGATTTTCTTCCCCCAGGACAATCTCACTGTACTTCAATTACCCAAGATTACAATAAGTAAAAATCTCCTTTTTAACCTGATGTTTCTATGCTATCTGTGAGTTACTAATCTCTCAGTAACTGAAGTCATCTGAGAGTGATTGATTTAACAAGATATAAACTATATTAGCATTAACTAATGAGTATATAAAAATAATTATAATTGTTATTAATAAAAATAACCAAGAATATAATTGATTGAACCCCTATTATGGTGCAGGTATTTTGCTAGGTACTTTATCAACATGATTGCATTCAAGTCAAAACCTAAGCATGCAAGATAGAAGTTAACTGTCTGCATCTGACCTTGATCAAACATTGTTCCCTGGTTTCTATTATCCTATCTTTTTAATCCTCTTTTTCTCTTCATAGCCAACTTTGTTAACATAATCCTTTTACTATTGCCTTTGTTCCTTTCCTCATTTTCACTCCTTAGCCCAGTTTAGTTTTGTTTCTGCCACCAATACTCCACTGAAATTTTTCTGGCTGATGTTACCAATAACTTACTGGTTGATGGTCTACTGCGGCCGTGGGCAAACTACTGCCCGCGGGCCGGATCCGGCCTGTTTGAAATGAATAAAACTAAAACTAAAAAAAAAAAAAAAAAAAAAAAGACCGTGCCCTTTTATGTAATGATGTTTACTTTGAATTTATATTAGTTCACACAAACACTCCATCCATGCTTTTGTTCCGGCCCTCCGGTCCAGTTTAAGAACCCATTGTGGCCCTCGAGTAAAAAGTTTGCCCACCCCTGGAATGACTGCTTCTCACACTTGTCTAACTGAGCTTACCTCCCACATTTGGCATGCTGCCCACTTACTGTTCATCCACCTCCTTCCCTGTTCGTGAGCTCCTTCCTTAAACTCCAAAACAGGACCCTCTCCTGTGATTTCCTCTTTGTCTTAAACTCAGTCCACTCTTTCATCTTCGTTTTAGACCCCCTTCCTCAAACTCTTTTACAAACTCTTCCTCAGTGATTGCACCCACTTGTTTCAACTACCAAACTGGCAATATATAAATCTTTATTTCTAGTCTAGTCTTTCCCCTCCAGTTCGATATCCACATTTGAAAAGGCCTTCTTGATTTGGCCACTTATTTTTCCATAATCACCTCAAACTTAACTTATTTCAATAGAATGCATTATTACTACTTTCTTCCTAACCCATCCATCCTGAGTTCCCTACCTCAATGAATGAGTTCAAACATGATCTGGATGTGCAACCTAAACTCTGTTTCATTGAGATAAATTTTCCAGAAAAAGAAAACAAGAATGTGGTCTCAGCTATAGAAACAAAAACATATGCCACACATGTTGGAGAATATTCACAGATCAAGATTTTGTCTCTCAAGATACCTGAATTTGTGGGCCAAAAAAAGTCAGCTCTACACCCGAAAGATGAATTTTCAGAATAGCCAGCATCTAAAAACCCAATAAGGGTAAAGGAGTCTTGAGTCGGTTGGCATTAAAGAGAATCACATATATTGGAAAACCAGAATCAAAACTGAGAGCAAGCTAGTAAATATTTTGATTAAGAAAAGACTTTAACACGTCTTTTGATTAGGTAGTGTGTTTGTATGTACAGTGAAATTAGTTTGTGTTTCAATGAAGAAATTGTTTTGTGAATGATGTTTTCAGATAGCCCCGAAATAAATGTAGTACTCTCATACTGTTGAGAATAACACATCTATGTTCTTCGTTGCCATAGCAGCCTTAACTCAGCTGGCTTTTACTTTTTATTAGCCACCTGTTTTGAACCTCATCTGTCAATAACAGCGTTGAAGTGATAGATATTGTGTTGAGAGCTCCAGCTTTGCACAGGACTGTCTTGGTACATACACAACACATGTATGAGCTATATAAATATATACAAAATACTTAACCTTTTCTGTGTCTTTTTTCAGAAATTAGCAGTTGAAAAGTGTGACAGTATTTCAAGTCAAATTAAATTTGTGAATCATTTATGCCAATTCCATTACTTTGTATAACACAATACAACCATTTGAGTTGCAAAAATACATTTAGGGTTCTTTCTCAATTGAAATAATAACAATAAAAATGATAATAAGGGCAAGAGCTCAGAGAGAGTTTACCATGTAGCAACCCCTCTTAACTCTTTACAAGCATTCATTCATTTAAAACTTATTCATTGACATTGAAATCTATGGTGGTTGTTACTATTATCATCTCCAGATGAGGAAATTGAATGATAGAGTATTTATGCAACTTCCCCAAAGTCACACAGTGGCAGGGCCTGGATTCAAACACCAGGCAGCCTGGCTTCCGAATGCATGTTTTAAATACTACACTCTACTGGTTCTCAAGCTTTAAGTGGAATGTCTATTCTGGAGTGTGAAAGCTACTTTTCATTTTTATGGAGCCTATCCACATTCACATAATGAAGAGAACAAGAATGGATTGAAAGTTTATGATAAATGGTTGTTATTTTACTGTCAGTGAACCAAATTCCAATTCCAACACTAGAAGCCACTGGCCTGTTTCTAATAAAAACAGATTTCAAAATAAAGCATAAATCACCCAAAACTCTTATAAAGCACTTCATTAACATCAGCATCTAAAGGAATATAGCCACTATATTTGCAAGAGACAATAAAAGGAATAAAATATATACCCAGATCGCCTTGGTATAAAATTCTAAAACCTGATAAAATGTCTATGGTGACAAATAATCTCTGGGAAATTGAAAAGCAATTATTACCTTCTCCGTTGGCAGGCAGGAAAATGGAGGTACTGTTAAATGGTGCACAAAAGAGATTAGTATGTTTATTGAGACTATTCTAAATTGAATAGAAAGGTAACACACTTTTTCTGTATGAGCATTCAAACAGTTCTTTGAGGAAAATTGAAAAGCTGTAGTTTGTGTAGCTGGAATAAAGGAATAAATCTTGTGATAGTGCTGTTTACACAAACACATGGTAAAGGTGCGCTGCTTACTTTTTTCTTTCTTTTTTTAACATTTGTATTGATTTCAGAGAGGAAGGGAGAGGGCAAGAGAGATAGAAACATCAATGATAGGAGAGAATTTTTGGTAGGCTGCCTCCTGCATGCTCTCCACGGGGGATCTAGGCCGAAACCTGGGCATGTGCCCTGACCGGGAATCAAATCTTAACCTCCTGGTTCATAGGTCGACACTCAGCTACTGAGCCATGCTGGCCGGGCTGCACTGCTTATTTTTTTATTTGGGGAGATTATGTGCCATGTGTCACTTTGGGGACAGGTAAGAGCCCCTTCCTTTCTCCGCTACACTGACCCCAGATGACACCTCAGAGCCTGTTTGCCAGGCTGAGACCCCCTGTGACATGATGGCAGAGCACGGTGGTCAACCGGTGCCTCATGAATGAGAAATACATTTTAGTTGTTTTCATCTTCTAGGAGTTACGATTTTACTGTTGGTTACTTCATCACGCCTAAACATTCTAACAAACATGAATTTACCTCCATAAAATCAAGTCGGAAAGGGGGAAAAAGTGTTTCTTTGTTTTCTTTAATTGAACCATAATCTAGAAATTAAGTTGTAGCCTCCTTTGATTGGGTTGGCAGTGAACTTAATGCTATTCTATATTGAAGTCCATTCCCATGACATACATTTTACTAATATTCTGATTCTTTATATAGCACTATACTTACACCTATTGATTCAGGGAATCCCCTTTGGTTTTTCTTCTGGACGATTATTCCTGGAAAAGAAAACCAGGCCTATCTGACACTTGGACCGAGAAGACTTGATGGCTTTCAGGAATCCTGCTTCTTGTACAATAATCTTGTTGAATGGTGGGAACCCTTCTTCTCCTTCTTCACTTTACATCCTTTCATTTTTCATGTTTAATGCCCAGAACAGATAAGAATCCAAGTGTTATGGGACCTGAACTTATTCAGTTTGAAAACATCTCTTTGAGAAAGAAAAAAAAATACATATAATTTCTCAACTTGATCTGGGTTGTAATTACCAGGATACATGTATCAATACTAAATCACTTAAAATTTTACTATGTGAATGTTATACAGCAATAGAAAGCTCAGAGGCGAGCATGATTTAGAAATTAAGCTCAGAACTTTGAAAGACTTTCCTGCACTTGAAGGTCCCAGAGGGTAAGTTTCATGATCTTCAAGGTAAAGCAGTACCTCTGACCTTGAAGTACCTCGTGACCTCTGTGGCCCTACCAGTCTGAGTAACTCCTTTCTGTCTTATCCCAGGATAATCCTTGCCAGGAGCAGGAAAATTCAATTTTTAAAAAGTCAGAAAGGGTTTGTCTTTAATTTCCCCTGAAGCAAGGGAGTATGTAGTCCATCTATTGGGAATGGGGAAAAATGATTATACAAAGAACTGTCAGAATTAATGTCTCTATAAATTATCTTGCCTCATAGAGATATGAAGGGAAAGGTACATGTATCTTGTAGAATTGCATTTCAATTGATCTTGTACATTACTCACTTGCATATTACATTTTTCTCCAAATAAAGGATTAGAAGACTCTCATCTAGCGTGCAAGTGAACACTGGCACACATCCTGGTAAGTCTATAGGAGAAATGGAGAAAAATACAGGGCTATTCCAATGGCATACTTACTTCTCTTACAGTGTTTAAAGGTAAACATGATACAAATTAGGGTAGCCCATTCGACAAATATATTTTCTTTCTTAATTTTACAATATCATGAAGAGAACATCTTTAAACATAAAAGTTAAAGGTCCAATAGAAAATAAAATATTTGTATTGTTAACTAGGATATAATAATCATTGAAGGTTCTGAATCAATCCCTCTATTGTTTTATTTTTTAAGTGTCTATAAATGATGCAACCTGCTTTTGTTCTGCACCTCACTTTCCCAGAAGAACAGAACTATGAATTACACTTTTTATGTAAAATTGTCTAAAGGGGAGTAGAAAAGAAGTTTTCCAAAGTCTCCCAGCACAGGTATCTAATATTAGTTCAATAAATTACAAATTATTGAAATGACTCTGCCATAAAAATCAGTGATCTTAGTGACTTGGTCAGTTATGTTGATTCTTAACTCGTGTTCTATTTATTTAACGTACCTCTGGCAAACCTTCCTACTGCAAAAGAATTCTGTATTTGGCTAATGAATCTGATTTTATTACCACAGGCTTCCTATCTTACATTAAATAGCTTATAGCCGTGAAACAACTTTTACTTCCAACACAAGTAAATGGTTCTATTTCATCCTGATAGTAAGGATGCTGTGTAACACTGCATATCCTCCCATGTGAACAGGTTTTCCACATACAAATAATTACTAGCTGAACTTGTTTAAGATATTAAATTTCACAGACAACACTAAACATTAAAGTAGGAAATTGATAATGCCTAAGTATGGGCTGGTGGATTAGTCATAGAAAAGCCTTCTTAAAAAATCTGCTTTTTAAAATTTCTTTGAATTTTAATAAAACACAAAAATGCAGACAATAATTTTTCACATATGATTTGTATAACTAGTGGTTTTAAAAATACGTAAATTAATACTAAAATTACAAGTTGACTTCTACCATGTTGTTATTTAATGAGTAAGACATTAGTAGTCGCAAATCGTAACATTAGAATCACACTTTTTAGAAGCTTTCCATACATATACATATACATATACATATACATATACATATACATATACATGTACATGTACATAAACATGAATATATCTATGGTCCCAAGTGCACTAGCAAAAAGCATTGCTTCAGTTTCGAGTACCATATTATTTGAGAAAGTGAAAGCTGCTTTGCAGGTTGGCTAGAAGTTATGAACCTCCTCTCTCTCCAATTCCCTAGCAAAACAGTAAAAGAACACTAAACAAAAACACCTGGTTAGCCTACATGACTTCACTAGTTCGCTAGGAAAGTTCAAAGCTCTTTGTAGCTGTTTTGCTGCCCTACTTGTAATTAAACCACATAAACTACTTCCTGAGTGTATTGCTCACCTATGAAAGTTCATTAACTATTTCAATGCATTGGGGTATCATTAGGGCACCGTTACTTTATTGCATAACAACTATAACTTTAGAACTTGTGTAAGCTGAACTATGAAAATAAACACAGACCCAGGGGCCCAGAACTCTGTTGTAAGCAAGTAGGAATTTCAGTGTAAATAAAACAAAATGAAACATATATTGAGCCTACTAATAATGCTACCACAGATATTATTTCAATATGCAATATCCATATATATGTCATTAAGAGTTTAGAAAGATGACAAACTTAAAAATTTTATATGGTAATATAGAACCTTTTTTCTCCACATACATATTTTTTCCTAAATAAGATGTTAATATGACTAGGAGATCTAGAGAGAAAATGTAGATAGTAAAGAAAACATAACCATACTTCCTTTCTCTTAAGTTTCACACTTTTAAAAAAAAATTAGAGTTTGATCCTTTTTCTCTGGTGTAGGCCAACAATGCTTTACAGATGAATTTCACAATAGAAGTCTTCATAACCTCCATGATTCTAAGGCTTCAAAACTACAAAAAGCATTTTGTAAACTTCAAAATTGTTAGTAAAAACAGAAATGTCATTAATAGCCAATGCATTCCACTTTCATTACATTTAGAGTCTATCATCTTATAATATCCAATTACTTAAGTCTATAGGGTTGTGTGTGGTTTAAAGACATAAAAATAGGAAATGACTTGAACATAGATGTACTCTTAGCTTGTTTTCTGTGTATGTTTTAATCCTCACCTGAAGATATCTTTTTATTGATTTTAGGGTGAGAAGAAGGGAGTGAGAGAGAGAGAGGAGAAAGAGGAGAGAGAGAGAGAGAGAGAGAGAGAGAGAGAGAGAGAGAGAGAGAAACATCTATTGGTTGCCTCCACTTCACACCCAGACTGGGGGATTGAACCCAAAACATTTTGGTGTATGGAACTACACTCCAACCCACTGGGCCACCTGGTCAGGGCACATACTCAATTCTAACTCTAAAGTTGATACTCTATGGAACCTTTTCTTAAGGTTCCATAGATTGTGCTATCATTTTTGTATTAAGCAGACAAAATTTAAGTAATAAAGAGTCATATATACACATAAATCATCATTGTTATTTCATATCAGATTAATCTTTCAACATCACTTTTATGATACCATTTTAAAACTCCAGTAAACAGCTGTTTTCATCTTTTCTGCCACATCAGATCTAAATGAAGAAGCCCACATAATCTGACTGGATCTCATAAGTCCAACCTTATGTTCTACTAGCCCAAGTGCTTCTCTAGTTATAGTGGTATCATCCCTCTTCCATTGATAGGCCCTGCTCATATAATCTGTGATGAAAATGGGGCACTGTTCAGAGTGAGAAGGGAAGGTACTAAATATTATAACAAATAGCCATATTCAGGTTTCTCCTATACAAAATGAAATGTGTGGTCAAATCTAGCGCTCCATGCCCTCTCAGTGCCTTAGAATATTTTCCTTCTGTTATTCACATCTGACATGTATCCTCTACGACCTGGCCCAGACCCTGCCTTTTTCAGAGATCTTTTGTCACCTAGTTTATCTTTTCTCTGAACCACATCAGCATCCGAACTACCAACGTATGTTTCAAGTGTATTCATGTCACTTCTTGGTCAAGACTGTGAGCATTTTTTATGGAAAATAGGGGTTAGTCTTTTTTTTTTTTTTTTTTTTTTTTTTAGTCTTGAAGAAACCTATCCAGTACAGGGCAAGTAAGGGATATTCTGTGAATACCTGTGGAATTAATTGAATTAGCCCTTCAACCTCTAAGTCTTCACTTAGCTGGGAGAGGATTAACTGTAATAAACTCATAATAATTTAAGTTTATTAAATTAAGAAATATTTTAGCTGATTCCATCCTAACGTGCCTTTAAATAAGAAACAAATGGAGCACAGAATACATAGATTTTAATAAGATAAAATGAAGGGTCAGAGCACGGAGTGCCATCTGGGAGGACTGAGCTGGTGTGCAGAACCTCTTTGGTTGGCTCCAGGCAAGATGTCTCACTTTCTGGAGAAAAAAAGAAAAAGTCATAGGGGAAAAAAAAGGCCAAGAATGAGCTAAAGACAAATTCTTCTTATTTCAGAGTTTGTTTTTAGGGCTGGCATTGGCTGAACTTTTTCTACCCAGCCCCAGTAGTTTCTTAATTTACTACCCAGAGGCTATTTGGAAGTTTGCTGCCTTCTCTCCGTCCTTCACGCCCAGGTTGTGGCATGAGGCTGCACTGAGAATACTTCTAGTGCATTTTCATAAACTATAAACAAAAGTGTGAGTGTTAATGATATTTTATTGCTCACAGAAGATGCAGATCAAGCTTCCAAGAATTCTGGCAGGAAGACTGTAGCTGTCGGGTTACACCCTGCCTCCAGAACTTGAGACCAACTGTTACCAGGCACAAGCATTCATCCCCCCAAGACTACGCTTTCCTCAGCAGATTTCAACTGAGTTAATGTGATCCAAACTCAGTTTAAAAGCTAGTGGATCAAGGTTTGGTGTTAAGCTCTGTACTGATACTACAGCTAAATTTCCTAGGCTCAGATTAACAAACTTTCTCAAGTTCCCCCTCCATCACCACCCAGTTTATAGAACTGCACTTAATTTGAAAAATGCTACATTGCCTCATGCTGCTCATTTTCTATGAGAAATTTCAGGATAATTTAACTTCACTGAGGACAGGACATGTAATGAAATCCTTTTCTATCAACTGCAACATCATTGGCCAGGTATATCTGTGTAGATGAGGTAATTCTCTGAGCAATCTATATCATTGAATAGATGCTAAAGGCTAGTCAAATTTAAAAAATGTAGATGTATCTATTTATCTGTATATATATATATATATATATATATATATATATATATATATATATCATGGTTTTTTTTTATTATTGGTTAACAGAAATAAATAAGGATTTAGCTTCTTACATTTAGCTAACTGTAAGCATTAAATTAATAGGCATCAAATTAATAGGCAAAATATCAAAATTATTGACTTTGTGATAAAACAAGGGAAAAAAAAATATATATATATATATACACACAGTGGGGCCTTGACTTAAGAGTTTAATTTGTTCCGAGACCGAGTGCGTTAAGGAGCTCATTAACTCAAATTACTCTATCAACTCAATGCAAAAAATCGGCCAAGAGACAGCTGGTATTTCAAAAAACTAGTAGTCGGGACACTTGTAAGTCAAGCCACTGTGTGTGTGTGTATATATATATATATATATATATATATATATATATATATATATAACCTAATAATAGACAAACATGGCAATTGACCATACCTTTGCTACGCCTCCCATTGGCTAATCAGGGCGATATGCAAATTAACTGCCAACCAAGATGGCGGCCGGCAGCCACGGAGCTGGAACGAGCAGGAGACTTGCTTGCTCCAGTGATGGAGGAAGCCAAGGTTCCCCGCCTGCCGTGGCCTGCTCTAAGCTACACTCAAAGCAACAAAGTTTCAATTATAGAAGATAAATAAACCCCGATACCTGCTTTCAGCCAGCCGTGGCCACGGAGCTAGAGCGCAGGAGGCTTCCCTCCCACCTGCCCTGGACGGCTCTGAGCTCCACTCAGGCAACAAAGTTTCAATTATAGAAGGTAAATAAACCCCAGATACCTGCTTTCAGCCGGCCATGGCCATGGAGCTGGAGCCTTGGGTTGCCCCTGGCGATGGAGGAAGCCAAGCCCTGGCTGGCTCTGAGCTCCACACAAGCCTACAAAGTTTCAATTATAGAAGGTAAGTAAATCCCAGAAAAAAAAAAAGAAAAAAGGAGAGGCTGGGAGCTTCTGTCACTGGGGAGGTCTGGCCAGCCTGAAAACAGCCCTCAGCCCTTCACCTAGACTGGCCAGGCACCCCAGTGGGGACCCCCCACCCTAAAGGTGGTGTGGTCAGCCTGAAAACAGCCATTAGCCCCTCACCCAGGCTGGCCAGGCACCCCAGTGGCACGCCAGTGGGGACCCCCACCCTGAAGGGCAAACCAGTCAGCCCCCACCCATGCACCAGGCCTCTATCCTATATAATAAAAGGGTAATATTCAAACTGACCCTAACAGCAGAAAGACTGAAAATGACTGGTCACTATGACACACACTGACCACCAGGGGCCAGACACTCAATGCAGGAGCTGCCCCCTGGTGGTCAGTGCACTTCCACAGAGGGAGCTCTGCTCAGCCACAAGCCAGGCTGATGGCTGCCAGTACAACGGTGGTGATGGGAGCCTCCCCTGCCTCTTCAGCAGTGCTAAGGATGTCAGATTGCAGCTTAGGCCTGTTCTCCACTGTCAAATGGACATCCTCCAAGGACTCCCGGGCTGCCAGAAGGATGTCTGATTGCCAGCTTAGGCCCTATCCCCCAGAGAGAGGGCCTAAACAAGCAGGTGGTCATCCCCCAAGGGGTCCCAGACTGTGAGAGGGCACAGGCTGGGCTGAGGGACACCCCCCCCCCCCCGTGCACAAATTTTTGTCCACCGGGCCTTTAGTATATATATAAAAGTCTAAGCGACCATTACAGTGGAACGACTGGAACAACCATTCGCTATGATTCACACTGACCACCAGGGGGCAGATGATCAAAGCAGGAGCTGCCCCCTGGCGGTCAGTGGGCTCCCACACTGGGAGTGCTGTTCAGCTGACTGAGGGGCACCAGACACAGGCCTCACAGCTGGAGAGTGCCTCTGCAGTGACGTGAGACTCTCCCGATCAGGATTGAGTGGGTGTGAGTGAGCCCATGACAGGTGCAGCAGGGCGTGGATGAGCAGAAGTGGCAGGCAGGAATGGCAGGCAGCATTGGACTGCTGGTTTTGGCCCAATCCCCACAGGCCACGTCAAGGGACCTTACCAGTGCAAGAATCAGTGCACTGGGCCTCTAGTAAATTTATATTTATCTTGCTCTTATAATTTAGAGAAAAATGAATTTCTCTTTGCACAAACATTGTAAGATATTAGTAACCTCCTAGCCCATATATTTCTTAAAATAATTATAAGGAACTTACGCTGTTTTGCACATGTGCCTATATTTGTATTTTAATCATGCTCTGTGTTAACAGTGAGATTGAACATTTTCATTTGTCAAGACATGCCTGTCTTTCTGATGTTATGAGTTAGCAACACTCAGGTTACTGTGTTGAAGAATCCTGTTAGCACATAAAATTGCAAGGCATCAACATCGTGCTGTTCCTTATCTCCAAGGCAAAGACCTGACATTTCAGGAGGGAAATGTTATCAGCACTTCTTATCTTTGACTTCATTCAGCCAGCTGTGGAAGCTGCTTTTCCAAGGGGAAGGAAACATACATGAAATGCATGGATTGGGGCTCTAATTTGGGGGTCATCAACTCTCAATATGGCTTGTAGCATGAATAATTTAGCTCTAATCTGTTTTAAAAGCTGTGATATGGCTGCTCATCAGTGTGCGTCAGTCAGCAGGCACAAGCAACTTACAAATGTCTCACTGTTATGTGACCTTGACAAATTAGAAATTAATAGTGTAGTCACTAAAGAGTTCTGCCTTCAAAATGCGCCCTCACAAACCCAGTTTCTTCTTCTTTTCTTCAAGTAACAAATATGTATTGAATTTTTAAAATAAAAAAGTAACTCATGTCAATTGTAGAAAATCAAATAAAAAACACAAAAGAAATAAAAGTGTCTAATATTTCTACCTATTGCTATTTTGAGAAATTTTTTTCTGGGCTCTTCTCTATTTATACATGTGATATAATAACATGTTATATGCATGTTAGTGTGTGTATATGTACATCTGAGTATTATATTTTCTTACAAAATCAAGATTACATTGACTATGGAGTTTGGAATACTATCCTACTACTTGTCTAACTCAGACATACATATATTTTCATTCCACTACATCCAAATTACTTCTTATTTGGGGCACTTTGAAAAGTTTGTGTTTTCATAGAGTTTGAATTAGGATGAAATAGAGCAACACACACTTTTCAGAATCTATTTCATAGTATTAGCTCAATTAATAGTTAGCTACTATTTTATCAAAGAGGACAGATGAAGAAAGTTACTAGTAAACAAACTTTTGCTCAATTTGTAGAAGAATATTTAGACAATGAGAATTGTTAAAGATTGGATTTAGTTGCCTGACAAGACAGTAACCTGTTTAGCACAAGAAAACTGAGCATTTAATAAATGTTACCTAACTGCCTAATCCAGCCGTGGGCAAACTACGGCCCGCGGGCCGGATCTAGCCCGTTTGAAATGAATAAAACTAAAAAAAAAAAAAAAAGACAGTACCCTTTTATGTAATGATGTTTACTTTGAATTTATATTAGTTCACACAAACACTCCATCCATGGTTTTGTTCCGGCCCTCCGGTCCAGTTTAAGAACCCATTGTGGCCCTCGAGTCAAAAAGTTGGCCCACCCCTGGATCTATACCAGATGCTCTTCCATGTAGTGGTATTATCACAGTGGAGAAAAAGATAGAAAAAGAAATAAACAAAATCTTGGTTTCCTAAGACCTTATATTTTTAGAAGAGTAGAGACATACCAAAAAATATACTGTATTGTATAGTGCTAAGTGCTATAAAGATAAAAAAGAAGAGTGATAGATAATTCTAGGAGGGAGTGCTATTGGGTGGAAGTGAGATCAAAGAAGCATTCTCTGATGAGATGTGAGGAGACACATACATGGTACAAGGGGGTAAGTCATGTACTCAGTAGGGAAAAAGCATTCTAGTCTAAAGGCCCTGAAGAGTGCACTTAACATCCTATATATTAAAAGCCCAGTGACCGAACCGCTGAACAACTGTAATGACCGGAACAATCGAGGCCTCTCACCCTGGCTGGTCCCAACCCTGAGTGGCCCCCAACACCCCTAAATCACTGCTTGGCTCCCTGATGCATGTACATTTAGTGAAAGCACAAGAAGATAATTATCAGTCCCTTCTGTCCCCAACCAGAGTCTCCAGAGGCCTCTGCTAATACTGCAGCCAAGGTGTGGAATTCTCTCTCCAGGGCCCGCAACCCCAGGAGACCTTCCAAGTTAGCCAAAAAGGCGACCTAAGCATTAATGGATGGCAGCCCTTTGCTGAGGAATATAGAGAGGCTGGGTGGGGATTTTGTGAAATTATGGTGCCTTGCAGATTAGGTGAGCTTCCAATCTCTTTTTAAGAGGGATGGCGAAGAGGACCCACAGGCTGCCAGGAGCAACAGTGAAGGGTAGGCACATTCAAAACCAGAAAAACTTTCAAACAGACATGAAGATTGTATTGGGAAACTGAGGGCAGAGCTCTGGGAAGAACGCAAAAATCATTAAAGGGCCATTATCCATCTTGATATATGTTTGCAAACAACTTTATCTCATGGCACGTGAAATGCAAAACAGTACTGTTGTGGGCTTTCTTTTGGCCATCCTGAAAGTATAATTAGATCCAGCTGGGGGAAAGCTATGGCTTGCAGCGTTAGACCCCACAGCCAGCCCCGCCTGATGGGCCCCCAACAGGGCAGGCCCACTGGACCCCACGAATTCGTGTACCAGGCCTCTAGTGTTTAATAAAAACAGCAAAATGAGCCAGGGGAAAACATGGCAGGAAAATAAATCAGTGAGGTAAACTGAGTCTAGACTATGAAAGTTTCTCAAAGTCCATAAAGAGATTATAGATTTTTCTTTGTGGAACTGTCTGTTCTCTCCCAGTAAAGAAAGCCAACTCATGAAAACTGTTCCCTTTGCCAGGGTGGCAAAGGGCATGAAGTCATTAAATGGTTGGGAAACTAAGTCAGATGATCATTAAATTCTTTTTAACCCTGATATTCTGTCTAAAGGCCTCTTTATAGAGCCTCAGTAGTTCAGTAAATCTGCAATTTCTTTCAATGGTCAGCATCACAGCATTTAGCACACGGTCTATGACTCAGGACCTCTAATATGACTTACAAATCCAGGAACTTTAGACAGACTTTGGATTATTAAAATATGCGATTTTAAAAACGAACACCCGTGATTTCATTTCAGCCAAAAAGAAAATAAAAAAAATTAGGTTTAGATTCATTCTTTTATTTATTTATTTTTTAATGTATCTCTTCATTTCCTCTGCTGCATTCGCTGCTAAGTCCTCCTGGCAACACCTTGGGCAGTGAAGCTCTGGATAAAAAGCTGTAAATAAAACAAGGGCAGGGAAGTTATTGAAAAGAATATACTACAACTGTTAAACACCTCTAGGCTTTCCTCGGACATAATGCTACCTCTGGGTGCTCACAACTGGCTACAGGGTCACAGCATCCAAAAGTCCTCCAGGCAAATGTCTGATTGCAGTTTTGTTGAGGTTTCCAGTAATCAGAAAAATTCTCATCTCACAGGAAAAATCGTAACTGAGATTCTTCCCACTTGAAAATACCAAGTGCTTAAAAGCAGAGAGTTTAGCCATGATAGCTAAATGATGGTTGCTCAGGTCCAGGAACAAAAGGCAAAGTCAATGGAATACATTAAGAAAAGTTAAGATGCATGATGTTTGTGGGTTGGCTGGCTGCCATTGAAGTGTTCACTAGATAACCTCACAAAAGTTCTGTGATGAAATGTCCTGAAAGTCAACAGTTTGGGAACTTTAGCATGTGGCAAAAATCCCTTGGAGAACTTGTTAAACAGAGAATTGGACCCTACCTCTATAATTTATTTTTTAAATATATTTTCATTGATTTTAAGAGTGGAAGAGAGAGAGAGAGAGAGAGAGAGAGAGAGAGAGAGAGAGAGAGTTAGAAACATCAATGATGAGAGAATCACTGATTGGCTGCTCCCACATGCCCCACACCAGGGACAGAGCCTGCATCCCAGGCAAACCAGAAATGAACCACAACTTCCTGGTTCATAGGTCAATGTTCAACAGCTGAGCCACAAAGGCTGGTCTAGAGTATCTAATAGGCGAAAGCTGGGGTTGGATAATTTGCATTTCTAACAAATTCCCAGATGCCACTTCTGTGGCCTTAGAGACAATTACTGGAGAAATTGCAATTTTGTCCTGAATGAACTGTATTTGCCTATTCAGCTTACTGAATTTTATTTATTAGGGATTGGGAGCCTAAGTTCTAAGATTTTTCTATGAAAACTTGGGCCCTAGTCTAATTTTGTCTTCATGTTATTGTTGTGGTGACTAACATTTATAGAGACTTGGATTTGCCAGAAAATTTATAGATAAATAATTACTTATTATTCAAAAAAATTCTAAGAGGATGTGCATTACTACCCCTTTTTTAAAAAAAGTAGATTTTTACTGATTTCAGAGAGGAATGGAGAGGGAGAGAGAGATAGAAACATCAATGATGAGAGAGAATCATTGGTCAGCTGCCTCCTGCATGCCCCATACTGAGGGCCAAGCCCACAACTCTGGACATGTGCCTTGCCCAGGGATCCAACAGTGACCTCGGTCCATAAGTTGATGCTCGAACACTGAGCCACCCCAGACAGGCCTATTCTATTATTTTTAAAATGAAAAAACAGACTACAGTAGGTTTGGTAAATTCTTTGAGATTACAAACCTACTTATGATTTCTCCTGTTGCATGGTTTTTCAGAATGTAATGTGACTATAAATGATCTGGGGATCTTGTTAAAATGCAGAGTCTGCTGATCATATAATGAATCAGTGTAAATAATAATATAATGAATAATATAATGAATCAGGCAAAAAATTATCAATATTACTATAATAGATTAATTTATATTATGCCAAGCACAACATTATTTACATAATTTAAATTAGTCATACATAAGATGTAAAAATATTTTATTTCATCAAAATAAATTATCTACCTCATGTGAATTGAGTCTTTAATCTATAATCTTTCAATTCTATAGGATACATAAGTCTTATAAACATAAAAACACAATAAAACCATAATTTATCTTTTTTGTTTAATAGAAACTTATATTTTAATTTTAGTTAGAATATAAGAGATATAGCCTGTCTCAATAAGCAATCAAAATAGAAATGGTATGAATTTCCTGTTGAGAGCTAGAATCATCAAATAGCCCGTGTTACTATAAGAGTTACAGGGCAGGGACCTGCCCCAGCAGGGCTGCCTCAGGCTGGCCTGTAGTGTGTGAGCCCTTGACTTTGTGTAGGAAAGATTTCACAACAGGTGTCAGATGGGGTTGAGAGTATGTTTATTAATGCTGGGGACAGTGAAACAAAGGAAGAAATTAGGATAGAAAAAGCAACAGGGAAGACCTAGGCGGTGCTCTGCTTTGGTTCTAGAAATGAGGCAGGAAAGAAGTAAGCCAAGGCGGGTCTGCTTATCTCACTGGGATCAGAGAAAAGGTGGCCTTGGAGACAGGTTCAGGGGGTGAATCTGGGTTGAGATGCCACTACCCGTTGCTCCCCTGGCTGCAAGTCTCATGGGGATCCTTAGAGTTTTCCTAAATTCTTCCTAGAAATAAGAAGTTCATGCCCGGGAAGGGGCATGGGCATACTCTAGAACAGTAGTTCTCAACCTTCCTAATGCCGCAACACTTTAATACAGTTCCTCATGTTGTGGTGACTCCCAACCATAAAATTATTTTCATTGCTACTTCATAACTGTAATTTTGCTACTGTTATGAATCGTAATGTAAATATCTGATATGCAGGATGTATTTTCATTGTTACAAATTGAACATAATTAAAGCATAGTGATTAATCACAAAAACAATATGTAATTATATATGTGTTTCCTGATGGTTTTAGGCCACACCTGTGAAAGGGTCGTTCGACCCCCAAAGGGGTCGCGACCCACAGGTTGAGAACTGCTGCTCTGGAATGAGCCACATTTAGTCTTTGTCCTGAGGGGTTTTTTTATCCTTTTGTTTTCCTACAGACAAGAATCTTAGGGGAGGGCTTCAGTAGAATAGTCATCAACTTTCCAGGTGTATCTTTAATATGCTGATGCATCAAGACTGAGTGTAGGGGGAGTTTGAGGTTAGTTTTACATTTTACGTTTAGTTCTGTCTGGCTTTAATGGGGATTTTGTTATTTGTTCCCCACCTTCATGCCTCCGTGGCTTTAGCTGGGACAATGGGTCTTTGTTCTCTATTTTGCCCGGCCCTGGTGTTTTAAACTAGTATTTTCTGGTTAGGGAGGAGGGCATGAACCATTTGCTCTCAAGTGTCCTTGGTTAGGGGAGATAAGGGCTTGCATTTCACAAGCTGGCTGCCCAAACTGTTTGCCCCACCCCCTCCTCAGTTTCCCAATTTCATTTGCCCAGGGATCGCCCTAGCTCCTCACTATCCTGCCTCATCAGTACCCTGGCCTTAACTTTGGATTACTTCTCATCAGGAAATTTTTGTATTTTTTTCCTTCATGAATTTACTTGAGGGCTATATATAGCCATTTTTTTTCTTAAATGCATCTCTAAAATACATTTTAACTTTTTAAAAATACTTTATTGTAAACCATAATATATCTCTCCCAGTGTTCTCTGACAATATATAAGCAGTCTTTTTAAATACCGCAAAAAAATATACAAAGCTTCAATATCAAGAGTGTGACGCTAGAGTATTGCTAAAAAATATCACCCAAAGATTTCTCTTTTTTTTTAGGATAATTTGTTTCACTTGGGTATTTATTATTTGGTTAGATGTCAGATACTATGATAATGTATGTTCGCATGTAGGTTTCTGACCAGTAAATAAAGTAACCCAAAGGTTGCACTTTTATTGTCTTACAGGATATTATTCTGTTTTGCATTAAACTAGAGATTTAATTCTAACATTTCTTCTTTCAAAATGCCTGGAAATAACCAGCTCTTCAAAATGATTTTTAATTATTTTTTTTTTACCAATTCATTAACATCCTCATCAGTGAGTTGAATAAAATCTTTGACATGTGTTTATTCAATATTTGCATGTGAGTCATCTTTTTCACTCTTTGAAAATTCTACTTGGACAGTTTTAGAGGGTTATTCACAGAACGCCCAAGGGAACTCACCTAACAGAGGCCATTCTAATGGCATTGCCGGAGAAGTAACTGCAGAGCTCTTCAGGCCCACGCACGTTTTCTTGTCTCTTGGAAACCCCAAAAAGCACTAGAACTTTACCTTTGGTGACTCTGCTTTCTAGGGATTTTGTTTTTTCCTTCCTAATTTTTTGGTTTCTGTTTATAGGTTTTGTCCAAGTACAGTATACTGGTCAGCCTGTGCAAAGCTACCTCATGGCTTGACTTCTCTCTCCAGGCCCAGAGAAGGAGATCATGGACCACTAGGCTCTCCTCAGTGCACAGTAGGGAAACACCCTGTGTAGCTGTGAGCCAGTTGGTTTGCACATCAGTGATTCAGAATCTCCCCGGGGGATGGGAGTCTATTCTCTCAGGTGAGAGATGAGAGAAATCTGGTTTGTTAACCTTTTTGTGTTTGTTCATTTTACCATATGTGAACTCAAATAAATGAAGGAAATAATCTCTTAAACACTGGGAAATAGTACAGACCTTTCAGATTTGTATTTCTTTTTTATTTTTGACCTATAGCTGAGGTGGTAGAGTTAAAGCTGAAAGCCGTCTATGTATCTGGAATCAAGACAAGCCTTTACCTTTTATTTTGTGAATTTGAAATATTTTCCTACCTCTAGGGGATATTATTATACTAGATTATAAAAACTCTCAAATTAAAGAAATTCTATTAAAATTGGTCTTTAGGGAAAATTAAGCACTTATATACATCTAGTATTTTCAGAACAATAACAAAACTAAACTCTAATACTTTAAATATGCTAGTCTTTAAACAAAATCCTCATAGAAACCATTAGCTAAAAATACTTTTATATATAAAAAGTAAGTGCACTAACTTGAGGTGAATCTTTGAACAAACAAGTCTGGCTTAATAATTTAAGATTAAAAAGTAAATAACGAGTTATATATAATTTCCGGACTTTATCAGCATGAAGTATAAAACAGGCATACATTTTATTTTTTAAGAGGATTCAGGTTTGTTATTTTATGAAGAAGCTAGTTAATCTGGACTGCCTACATTTTTTTTCTACCAGTTTACAGTACAGAATATATCATTACTTCTGCTGATTCTTTAGGATTGTGAAAATGGAAAACTTGTGCTCAAATTGAATCATAATTTGGCCAATCTCTTTACATCAATAATAATTATCCTCTATGATGTGCCAGATTGATGTGAAAACTGAAATCTTTCCTTAACCTAATTTAATTCAGTTAATTGATAGGTAATCTACACTAATAAAAGAGAAACATGGTAATTGGCGTACAACCGCTACCCTTTTCATTGGCTAATCAGCGAGATATGCAAATTAACTGTCAGCCAAGATGGCGGCCGGCAGCCAGGCAGCTTGAAACTAACATGAGGCTTGGTTGCTTCAGTGACGGAGGAAACCAACGTTTCCCGCCTGCGGCTGCAGGCCTCTGAGCTGCAGTTTCAAACATTGTATCAAATACTGCCCGACTTCAGCCAGCAGATTCGCAACATTGTATGCAAAGGCCAGAAACCTACTTTCAGCCGCGGAGGCCTAAGAGCTGGAGCCAAGCCTCAAGCTAAAGCTGGCCCAGAATAAAAAAAAAAAAAGGAAAAAAGGAGCGGTTGGGAGCTCAGTCACCCCCAGCCTGAAAACAGCCCTCAGCCCCTCACCCAGACTGGCCAGGCACCCCAGTGGGGACCCCCACCCTGATCCAGGACACCCTTCAGGGCAAACCAGCCGGCACCCACCCATGCACCAGGCCTCTACCCTATATAGTAAACGGGTAATATGCCTCCCAGCACCGGGATCAGCGGAGCCACGAGGCCTCCCAGCACCAGGATCAGCATGACAGGGAGCAGTGCCCAAACCCCCTGATCGCCCTGCGGCTCTGTGTGTGACAGAGTGCGGCGCCCCAACCCCCCCCCCCCCCCCCCCCGCCCCACGGGCCCTGCTCTGTGTGTGATGGGGTAGAGCCATAACCTCCCCATCAGCCCTGCCCTGAGTGTGAGAGTGGCGGCGCCCCAACCCCCTGATTGACCCTGCTCTGTGGGTGATAGAGGGCAGCGCCCCAACCCGCTGATCCGCCCTGCTCTGTGTGTGACAGGGGATGGTGCCCCAACTCCCCTATCGGCCCTACTCTCTGAGTGACAGGGGGGAGCTCCCCAACCCCCTGATGGGCCCTGCTCTGTGTGTGACAGTGGGGAGCTCCCCAACCCCCTGATGGGCCCTGCTCTGTGCATGACAGGGTACAGAGCCCCAACCCCCCTGATGGGCCCTGCTCTGTGCGTGACAGGGTACAGAGCCCCAACCCCCTGATGGGCCCTGCTGTGTGCCTGACAGGAGGCAGTGCCCCAACCCCCTGATTGGTCCTGCTCTGTGAATGACAGGGGTGGCGCCGCAACCTCCCCATCGACCCTGCCTTGAGTGTGACAGGGGGTGGTGCCCCAACCCCCCAATCAGCCCTACCCTGAGCGTGACTGAGGGTGGCATTGCAACCTCCCAATCAGCCCTGCTCTGTGCATGACAGGGGGCGGCGCCCCAACTCCCCAATTGGCCCTGCTCTGTGCGTGACAGGGGGCCGCGCCCCAACCCCCTGATTGGCCCTGCTCTGTGCGTGACAGGGGGCAGCGCCCCAACCCCCTGATTGGTCCTGCTCTGTGAATGACAGGGGTGGCGCCGCAACCTCCCCATTGACCCTGCCTTGAGTGTGACAGGGGGCGGTGCCCCAACCCCCCAATCAGCCCTACCCTGAGCGTGACTTAGGGTGGCATCACAACCTCCCAATCCGCCCTGCTCTGTGCATGACAGGGGGCGGCGCCCCAACTCCCCAATGGGCCCTGCTCTGAGCCCGACCAGGGGCTGCACCTAGGGATTGGGCCTGCCCTCTGCCACCCGGGAGCAGGCCTAAGCCAGCAGGTCGTTATCTCCCGAGGGGTCCCAGACTGCGAGAGGGCACAGGCCAGGCTGAGGGACTACCAGTGCACTATCGGGGCCAGGGAGGGACGTGGGAGGTTGGCCAGCCAGGGAGGGACTGGGGGAGGGCTCCAGGGCGTGTCTGGCCCATCTCACTCAGTCTCGATTGGCCAGACCCCAGCAGCAAGCTAACCTACCAGTAGGAGTGTCTGCCTCCTGGTGGTCAGTGTGCATCATAGTGACTGGTCCAGCGGTTAACCAAAGGGTCAACCAATCTGTCAGCACATTATGATTTTATGCTTTTATGCTTTTATTATATAGGTTAGGTACATTTCTGTTTATAAAGGGGAAAATGGGAGAACTTTGGTTGGAAGCAAAGTGCTTGGTTACATAAGAACGGGGGGGGGGGGGCAGGGAAGGATGGCAAAAGATAAAAATTGAATAAATAAATTACAGAAGGTTTTCAGAAAGTTTGTTTTATTTGTCTTAGATTATAATAACAATAATTAATGTGCCTAAAAAGTAGTAGTGGAATATGTTCATTTTGGCAAACTTCTCTCTATTGATGAGTTTATTACAACTCTTTGAAAAGGGATTTTGTGAGTCTCTTCCTGCCAGGTATGGTATTAATACAAAACCAGAATATTTGGCTTTCGCATTCTTAAAGTAAAATTGGTTTTGAAATATTGCTTTCTCTTCCAACAATGTCATTCTTTATCTTCCTTGAAATCAACACAGACAGTGGAAAGTTTATATTGCATCAGAATAAAACAAAATAATAGGAGTTTCTTCATAAATGAGTATGATTATTTAAATATTGTGTTGCCATCTTGATTAAATAGGTAGCCAAATACTCTTTCTGAGGTACACATGAACACATCGTAGTCAAGTGACCAAATATGTTCTCTTAACTCCTGATTTTTACCTTCCTATGATATGGGTGTAATTTTAGGAAAAAAACTATTTAGGATGTTTTTCTTACCTGCAACTAATTTTTAGATTTTCAGAAGTCTCTAGAAAAATTACAAAGACTTGTTGTTCACCTTATAAAAAGAGGGATACTAGAAATAGATTTGTTCGGTAACTCCATATTTATTAATTAGCTCGGCACTATTGTAAAAGTTTTGTGGGAAAGGTTGTCAAATCAAAAGAGAAACTTAGCCCTAACCGGTTTGTCTCAGTGGATAGCGTGTTGGCCTACAGACTCAAGGGTCCCAGGTTCGATTCCAGTCAAGGGCATGTACCTTGGTTGCAGGCACATCCCCAGTTAGGGGGTGTACAGGAGGCAGCTGATGTTTCTCTCTCATCGATATTTCTAACTCTCTATCCCTCTCCCTTCCTCTCTGTAAAAAATAAAATGTAAAAAAAGAAAGATTTAAAAACAAGAGAGGGAAACTTAGCCCTTCCTATGTTACTTTTGTATGTTTTCTAGTATAAATATTTTAGAGAAAATACTCTTTAGCAGTGTGCTCACTTTGCATTATATATTTTACTCTCAGTGAAAGCATTGACTTACTTATGCAATGGTTATATACTGTACCTCAGTAGAGAATTTTACTATCTTCCAGTGTGATGTTGCTGGACACTGTAATAAATCCATTTAATCTTAAAAAAAAAAAGCAGGTGGTTTAGTCTTCTCTCAGATGCTGGTCTAGAGGCTCTACAGGCTAACACTTGCTTCTCTAACAAAAAGGACAGTCTCAGCCCCTAATGGAAAGACCTGTACTTAGCTCCAGTTTAAGTATTGACACTTAAGGAACACCAATTTTTGATGGAAGCCAGATTGATATATAAAATGGTTACTTGCAGAGGGTCAATAAAAATCTATCCTTTTATTATGCAACCAAGGTTAGACCTGGAATGTCATAATTCAGAATGAGTATCACTTAATCAAATATGAAAAGCCTACCATTAAAGAACAAAGGGGGCACATATGGAGTCAATGTGCAAAAATTTCTACCTAGGACAGTTGGTCTTCTATGCTTATCAACAGTCTCAAGTCACTTACTAGTAATCAGGGAATTTAACAAATTTGGGGAACCTGAAGAAGAAAACAAAGTAATAAAAATCTAAAAGTACTGAAGGTGAAAACTTATAGAGAACATTTGTTACTTGGTGTCTCTGGCTTGGGATAGAAGAGCACATGATAATGATTTTCAGTAGGCCTAATCTTAATTTCAAAAATGAAATTTCCACACAAATGTTCATTTTCTACCTTCAGTGTTCAATCCTCTAAGCTCAAGAGCTGTAGATGGTTAATTTGTAGCTCTCTCCTGCACATAGGTAAAATATTAAGTGAAACCAGCCTATTTTGAAATTAAGAAAAATGTTTGGAGATTATTTATTATCAAAATGGAGGAACCTTTAGGAAAACATCCAAAACTTGACAATGAGAAGAGTGCAGTGTGTCCTTTCCTGGTCATAATTGGAGCACTGTTTAACAAGCCCAACCAAAGATTATTTAGAATGATTTACCTGTGTTTGTTATTGCTGTTTTATAATAATAATAATAATTAAAGCTTAGGCACTGTGAAGTTGCTAATTTGTATATTTCTGTCCAATTGAAAAGACAACCTCAGTTCATTGGTTTTTTTAAAAAATATATATTTTTATTGATTTCAGATAGGCAGGAGGAGGGGCGGGGGAGATAGAAACATTAATGATGAGAGAGAAGAATCATTGATTGGCTGCCTCCTGCACACCCCCTACTGGGGATCGAGCCAGAAACACAAGTATGTGCCCTTGACAGAAATCCAACTGGGAACACTTCAATCCATAGCCAATGCTCTATCCACTTAGTTAAACAAGCTATCGCCTCAGTTCATAGATTTATTGCCATGTAGGAAATCAACCTATTTTTAAATCAAAATTGGAGATTATACTCTAAGATTATGTCTTTTAAAATGTCTACTCAATAGTTTTTGAACCAACTTTACCACCCTATTCATTCCTTTATTTGTTAATAAGCTCCATAAACTATTTGGCACATCTATTTGGTATAAAACTCATACTTTTAATGTTTGAAAATTTTACTTTGACAGTAAATACTCTCATAACCAAGCATCATAACCACCTTGCAGAGAGCTCTTGATTAAATTTACTTTTGTACTGTAGGCCCGTTGTTCTCCATTGCTCAAAACCCACGTTGTGCTTAATTGAACTCAATAAGGACAAAAATATCATCATTCTAAATTCCACCTCTGTCAGCTTTGATGTCTAAGAAAATTTATAAGTATTTCTTTTCAAGTGATGGGTCAAATGGCATGCCCTGGCTTGACATGATATAACCAAAGACAGAAGCTAATGCAATAAGCTATGAAATTTTGTTAAAGCTGACATGTGAGTTTAAGAGCTTATATTTGTCACAGAATGACTTACTTCTCTTAATCCTTCTCTTCGTTTTGGAAGATTACAACTTCTTAGATCTATACATTTTTTTAGAATTCATAAGAATTTTAAAAAATTTAAAACACACACATATAGCTGTGTGTGTGTGTGTGTGTGTGTGTGTGTGTGTGAGTGTGTTCTTAGTTTGTGAATATGAACCAATCGTCGTTGTTTCTGGGGGGTGGAATTAGTGAATATGGAATTTTAATAATCTCCCTGTTGGTATGTTCAACCAAGCCTTTTTTTTAAATGTGAAAGTCTCAAATGAATGAATTATATTTTTTAAAACAATTAAAAATGATAACAAAGGAAAATCAATGTGCAGAGTATTTCCATGGATTTTTACCTTTTTTCCCCTGACAATGTGTTGATGGAAATAACTGAGATGGTGATGGTACTTTCCTCCAGCTCATTACCATCGGGCTATTTTCTACAGTATTTACAGCTTCCGTCCCACTGATTCCCATAGCAACAATATAGAAGCAGAGTTTCATAATTAATTGCTTCGGACTCATTCAGTGCAAATCATTGCCCAGGAGTGGGAGTTCCCTTCCCTACTGAATTGCTGGCATGCAGACCTTTCTGGAAAGCCGTTGTTGGATGTCACAAGCCAGCAAAGAGCCAATGCAGTAAGTGTTCCATCAGGAGAGGAGAAGGAAGCCCAGCAGCAGCGCCAGGGAGTGCACAGCTGGGGGAGCCAGACCCTGCTGTGCCTGTGTGCTCAATGCCACTTGTCTGCTTGGTGCATAGCTCACCCAATTGCTTGCGTTGGTTTTCTCATTATTTTCAACCATATATCCCCAGATAGCTTCTGGCATGCTGTCCTCAGCACAGAAGCTCATAAAAACTCAGCAAGAGGAGTATTGGCTTTATTATCCTTCTCTATAGGACTGAAGCTTTTTTAAAAAGAAAGAAAAAATAAGAACCTGAGGTGGAAATGTGTGACAAGGCCTGGGGGAGGGACATTTTGAAAATGAGGCCACATGCCCATCGTTAATCCTCAGTCACTCAAGGAGCAAGCATTCAGCTAACTTATCACCCAGCATGAGAAGGTGCTGAGCTAGGGCAGGGTTTAGTTAGATGAAAAACAGGCCAAAACCAGGGAGTTCAGATATCTGGAATAGTATCCCCCACACTGTCATTAGCTACTGTGATCTCTCCCCAGTTAGCCCCTTTGGCTCTTCACTTAATTATCTGCTAAAATCAAGGGTGAGGATTTGTCTTCAGAAATATAGGTAAAACAATGCTTAGCACATAATGCAAGCATAATAAGTGCTAATTATCATAATGAAATCCTTTGCAAGGCTCCTTCTTGATGTAAAGTTTACTCTTCCATAATTTCTGAGAAAATATAAGTTGCTTTCAATATGCTTACGGATTCAAGAATAGTACACATGTGATGATTTAAAAATGAGGCAAGACTATACATGTCTATGCTAAACTGAGCGATACACTCAAATCAATGAGGAGTAAGAGAAAGGAAGCTGCCCATTTCTCCTCCCTCTGCCTGAACATACGTATATCTTCACTCTTTCTTCCTTTTTTCCTGCTGGAGACAAAGGGACCCTTTCTCCTTGTCAAGGATATTCATTTCACATGTACCCCAAACCCTATTTTCTGCCTTCTTCCAAAATACTGTTCCAAATAAACATGTTTTTTATGCTCATCAACAACTCTTTTTTCTCCTCGTTTCTTCTCTGTGAATTAGCAACAATCTCAGGTCTCTCCTTCTGAGTAACCCTCTTGGTTAATAGCTACCACTATGCCTGCCACCTTTTCCTAAAAAACTACATGTTCATTTGTTTCGTTTTGTTGTTAAGAATCTCATGTGCCCAGAATTAAAGTTCAGGCATAGAGTTATCATCAATCTCTACAAATTCTTTTCTGTTTTTTTGGGGGGGGCGGGTGCGCATTTTTTCTTCTGCAAAGTATGTTATTTCAATCCAACTTTTTTATTTCATTTTAAAATATATATAAATCCCTGAATATGCATCATTTGGTGTATATTTATGTGTTTAGGATTCACATAAATAGGTTAGGATTATTAATCTAATTATCTTGCTTACCCTTTTTTTTCCTCATCAATGTTTTGTTTTTGACATCTATTTACCTATCTAACATAGATTAGGTTTATCAATCAAATCAGCTACTCTTCTGCACAGAATTCCTTTGTATGCGTATATTTCATAAGTAAAGGGGAAATCCTATGTTTTTTATTATTATCCGCTACAATATATAAGCTGCAATGACCATCTTCTTAGAGATCATTGTGTGAATTTGACCTATATTATCTGGCGAGTATAGTCCAAGTGAGGGATTGCTGATTCTTAGGAGAAATAAGAACAATTTTACTGCTTTCTGGAATGGCTAATTCTGTAGATACCCCAAGGTTGCTTGAGGTTCTTTGTTTTTCACATAATTGCCACATTTACTTTACTAATACTCAGTAGTAAGTTAACTGATATCTCCTTGACTTTACTTTCTTTTGTTTTCTTTTAATACTTGCTATTAGGGTAATACTGACCTCAGAATGAGTTAGGATATATTCACTCTGCTTTTACCCTCTGGGAAAGATGATAAAGAATTGGTATAATTTCTTCCTTAAGTGTTTGATAAAATTCACCAGTTAACTCATGTGGACCCAGTGTTTTATGTTTGGGAAGATAATTTAATTTATTGCATAAACATAGAACTAGGCCTATTTAGATTATATATTTCTTCTTGTGTGATTTTGGCAATCTATGTCTTTCAAGAAATTGGTACATTGCATCTAGGATACCAAACTAGTGGGCATAGAGTTGTTCATAAAATTATTTTTATTATCCTTTGAAAGCCAATAGGATCTGTAGTGATGTCCTCTTTCATTTATGATAGTAATTTGTGTCTTATCGCTTTTTCCCCAGTTTGCCTAGCAAGAGGTTTTATTGCTTTTACAGATCTTTTCCAAGAACCAGCTTTTTGCTTTGGTGATTTTCTCTATTAACTTTATTTTGTGTTTTAAATGCATTGAATCTGCTCTAATAAGTATCTGTTTTTGCTTCTGCCTACTTTTAATTTAGTTTGCTCTTTTTTTTTCTTGTTTTCTAAGGTGGAAACCTCAATTATGGATTTTAGATTTTTTATCTTTTCTGATATATGCCTTCAATGCTATAAACTGTCTTCATATCACTTCTTTTGCTGCATCCTACCTGTCTGTCTCTCCAGTTTTGGGGTGATAATTATTCTGTGACTTCTCTCCTCTGACAGAGCCAAGAAAAGTTGTTGGTTTTTCAATTTGTTCAGCTTTCTGCTTATTGTTAGGACAGAATGAAGACCTCCTTTTTTCCCTTTTTATTAAGTTTATTGGTATGACACTGGTTAACAAAATTATACAGGTTTCAAATGCACAATTCTACAGCACATCAGCGGTACACTCTATTGTGTGTTCACCACCCCAAGTCAGATCTCCATCCGTCACCATTTATTCCCTCTATACTCTCCTCCCCTAACCCCCTCTCCCCACCAAACACCACGCTGTTATCCTAACTGTAAGTCTATAGTGTTTAACACATATACATGTCATTTGATCTGTTCCTTGCACCTTTGTATTTCCTCTTTTCACCTCTCCAAATCCTGTCTAGATTTTATGGTTAATTTAAAAACATACCTAGCTATCAGACTTGGTTAACTTAGTTTTTTTTAATTTTTAGGTTTATGTCGAGTACATTTTACAGTATTTTATTTATTTTGGACTCCATAGGGAGCATACATGCAACTAAGTATATTTTTAAGGGCTAATTAATAAAAAAGAAAACTGGGTGGAAGAAGTTGGATTTGAAATGGTTCTGAAGAATGGGTCATAAACTGACCAAATGAGCTATGGCAAATTAATTAGACGAGATGTCTTGAAGACCCTGTATTAAAAATGCAAATTTAAATGTTTTCTCTTATTTCCTTGGTGCTTTAAAACAGGTATCAACAAACTATAGCCAGTGGGCCAAATCCAGTTACTATCTATTTCTGTAAACAAAGTTTCATTGGAATATAAACAGTTTTGTTCATTTACATAATTTTACTCAACAATGACAGGGATAATTGTGCTACAGAGACAGTATGACCTGTGAACCTGAAAATATTTACTATCTGGCTCTTCGTGGAAAATTCTTGAGGACCCCTGTTTTAAAAGTATAAATGGAATATACATGGAGAGCCCCGTTGGGTCTCAAGGAAAACACCAATACAAATTCCAAGTTTGCACTAGTATTCTCATTCAGGTTAGCCTGAATGCTTTAAGACCTTGCAGGTCAAAGTGTGGTCCACTGAACAGCAGCATTGACATAACCTGTGAACACATTAAAAATGTAGAATCTGAAGCCCCATGCCAGACCTACTGAATTGGAATCTCATCTCAAAATGCAATACATAGGTACATGACAGTTTGAAAACTGTACTTTGAAAGTGTCAATTGTTGAACCAGATTTCAAACCCAGACTTATGCCACATGCCTGAATTCTACTCTAACAGTTGTCACTTACTCTGTGGTTACCAATAAGTAACTTAAATTCTCTGTGCTTTAGCTATCTCATCTGTAAAGTGAGCCAATGTTATCATACATATCATACATATTATTGTTATTATAAGAAATCATGGAATAAGTAATATTTAGCTTTAAAATGTCACTGGGGATCCAAGTGGTTTAGATCAACAAGCAAATTATTGGCTGATTAGTAATAGTGTCTCAAAAGAAATTAGTAGATACAAATCTGAATCAAAGCCTTTATTTTTTTTTCTACCAATAACAAACCAGCATGATTTTCTTCATGTTTCTTATAGAAACTTTTGGTATTAGCTTTTCCAAACATTTAAATCTGAATTAAAATGCTGACCAATAAAATACCAAAATTTTTCTTATACTTGGCAACAGTGAATTTTCCCAGAGTGTCTGTTTCTATCAGCCATAATCACTGCTTTTCTGCAACATATTTACATCTAATGGCACCTTGGCTGACAATGAAATGGTCTCTACCTGAATTAGATCTCCTGAGGAACAATGCCCACCAAAGCTACTGCTCTTGGAAATTTCCAGAATATGCATTTAGTTTATGAGTTAAGAGGTTATTTTATGGGCACCTGTAAATAGTAAAAAAAGATAAGTAATTCAATCAGAAGCCATTTAAAATGTAAGCCCATTCATTGACGGGGGATTAGGGTGAGTCTTTACATCTGGAAGGAGGGGGGAAATACTATTCATTCTTTAGCGTGTAAAATAAATCAGCTTTTAAATCTGGAATTAGCAAGGAATTTGCTGTGCAGAAAAGAGTGCTAGCTAGCACTAGTTTCTTAAAACTGGCATTTTCAAATATGTTATTTATTTGAATAATGTTTAGGTTATGTTCCTGAAGACGTGGGCTTTATTTAAAACAACAAGACCATACTATGCACAGGAGATATTTTTAAAAACATACTTTTATTGATTTCAGAGAGGAAGGGAGAGGGAGACAGAGATAGAAACATCCATGATGAGAGAGAACTATTGATTGGCTGCCTCCTGTATGCCCCCTATTAGGGATTGAACCTGCAACCCAGGAATTGAATCCAGGACCTTTCAGTGTGCAGGCTGATGTTCTATCCACTGAGCCAAACCAGCTTGTCAAAGAAGACATCTTTTTAAAGTGTGCTAGTGTTGGGCAGGAGGAAGAGTCAAGTATGGAAGAATGACCATTGAAGGACTGTTATAAATAGAGTTTCTAAAATCACATTGTCCAATATGATAGGAGCTAGTCACCTGTGACTATTCAAATGTAAGTAAAAAATCTACACTAATAAAAGGGTAATATGCTAATTAGACCAGGTGACAGGCCATCTTTCGGATGTCCGACTTCCTTCCAGATAAAGTCATGGTGATGGGGGCCAAGACAGAGGCAGTTAGGGGTGATCAGGCTGGCAGGGGAGGGCAGTTGGTGGCCATCAGGCCAGCAGGGGAGGGCAGTTGAGGGCCATCAGGCCAGCAGAGGCGGTTAGGGACAATCAGGCAGGCAGTCAGGCAGGCAAGTGGTTAGGAGCCAGAGGTCCTGGATTGTGAGAGGGATGTCAGACTGCTGGTTTAGGCCCGATCCCTGTGGCAGTCAGACATCCCCGAGGGTTCCCAGATTGGAAAGAATGCAGGCGAGGCTGAGGGACACCACCCCCCGCACATGAGTCTTGTGCACCAGGCCTCTAGTTTTCAAATAAAATTAAAAATTTGTTCCTCAGGTACAGGAGCCACATTCTAGTGATCAAGAGTCACATGCAACTAGTGGCTTGATGTGGGGACAATACAGAAATATTTCCATTATTTTAGAGAGTTTTGTTGGACAGCAATGTTATATAATATAGCAGCAATGTTCAGCCTTTTTCACCTCATGGAACACATAAACTAATCTCTAAATTTCTGTGGCACACCAATATATATTTTTGACTATCTGACCAGAAAAGAAGGTATAACTTGACTCACTCAAAGTGGACAGCTTTTGTTATGTTGGCTGTTGTCATTTTATTTCAATTTGACAATCTAAGGGAGAAAAGGTCAGTTCCCCAACAAAATAGTCAGGTATTGCATGTTTTGAATATCACTGTAATATAGCAATGAATATAAAAGGTACAAATTTTGAATAATTTGATTTGGAATAGGAAAGTTATCTTAACTCCATTAGAATTTTTAAAGTATCATTTATTTTATAGAAAACTAAATACCACATTGTGCTTTTAAAATATTAGTTCATTGAATCAGTGTGAAATTTCAGGTCCTGCAGAATCTAATAATAGACTTATTTTCCTTGAAATTAAAGGCTTCTTCAATTTTTGACAGGGAATTTGGGGGGCTTTCTCTTTTGACAAAGAACCTTGTAATGGAAACACCACAGACATTATTACCAGTGATACAGCAACCGTGAAGTAAGTCGCAGTGTAACACTTTGGACTTCCATTTTTATAGTTTGATTTCGATATCTTGTTCTTGCAAAGGTAATTGAACATAATTAAAACTAGAATGGTCTCATTAGGGAAATGAATATCCAAATCCAGTTTTATCTTTAAAAGTATTCATTTAGTAGCCAAAATAAAATAAAAATATAATGCCTATAAGGGCAAGGTATAAATCAGGTTACATCTAAACTCAGTTTTGGAGCAGACATGGTTTATTTGTGTCTTCTGGGGAAGGACCAGCATCAGACAGGTGAGGGGGGGGCAGGGGAAGCTCCCATCCTCTCCATCTCACTCTGCTCCATCCCTTTTTTACTCCCTCTATCCAAGGTCCACTCAGGACAGGGAGCAGGGAACTGGGAAATCATGTTTGGTATCTGGCTGTTTTCACAAACATTAACATTATAGGTTTGTTGGAGTTTCATGATGTCACACAGCACCTAAAAATTCTTGTTTACAATAATATTCTGTCTTCAATAACTATCACTTTATTATGAGCAGAATATTCAAATTCTTCCATAATTTGGCATCTTATGATGATCAATATACTAGACATATTATCATCTTCATGACTTCCCCATCCATGCGGCAGAAAGCATAATTTCTACTGTAGTGTAATGGTGATTCCAAGCACTTCATAGTTTACAAAAATCCTTACAAAAGCCTTTTTTTCTCTACCAAAGAAGGAGGGGGTTGGGTGAGAAACCTATGCAGTCTTCCTTTAAAAGGAAGAATATTCTCTGAAATTTTCTCGGTGAGACTTTCCCATCAGCTAAGAGTAGCCAAAATGTGGTGAAAAAATACATTGTGTGTTATTTATAACTTTTGAGTAGAAATTACACATTATGGTTAATAATTTATAAAATAAGTGTAATAAGAATGTAAAAATCCCTCAAAGACTCTTTGTTCCCAGAATGACTACTTTCCCCCCTTAATCTGATGAATTGAACTTTGTAATGCTATTATCCTGCCGACATTTCTTACCTCAGCAGCTGGTATTTTCTGATAAGACTGGTTCTGTTTAGTCCAAAAAGAAAAAAATACCCAAACAAACCTGTGATATCAGAGTTTACTATATCCAGGATCACACTGATTTGGAAATCTGCCATAATTGTCTGAAATAGCCCTAATTAGGGCATCAGAGAACATACATGTAAAACTCCGTTTATAACCTCTCATATGTATATTTGATCTAATAAAGACAATTTGAGGTTTAGACAACTTAATGTGCGTAACTGTATAATCTTTATGCAGCCCGCCGTGCCAAAAGGGGTTCCTTGCCAAATATCCTGAGAAGAGCCTGTGCCAGCTTGAACTGACAGTGGAGGGACAGACAGTGACTTCTGTGGATCACTGCGTACTGTCACTGTAATCTTAATCACTGTCTTCTAGAGTGAGAGAGAAAAGGTAGAGGAAGAGAAATGGTAATCTTCTGCCATTTTTATTAAAAACTTAAGAGACTTTTCCTCAGGATTATAACAACATTCTACAATAAAAGAAAATTGTTGCAAGTCATTTTCACTTCTGAAAATATAAGAGCTCCACCTTGAGGCAAAATTATTTTATAATACCTCAGAGGTTACATTTGAAATGGAGGGCTATATCTGTGATGACTAGTGGCCAATACTTCCTCAAGGAAAAGAAACCAAGAAAAGAATGCCAAAGTTATGCAACAAATTTAGAAATTTACATTGTGTTAATACTTTTGGTCCAAAACAATGGGAATTAGTTATCAAAGGAAGACAGATTATTATCATCTTAATGGTTATTGTCAGAATGGAATTTTACTTGGCCAAAACTATGTTGATAAAATTTTATTTGAAGTTGTTTAAAAGGTAAACTAGGACTACAAAAATATTCTTATTCTTCTCCTTTCCACTGGTAAATAAATTTCTAATACTCAGAGGGAAGGCAGGGGAAGGTGGGTGGGAAGAGATCAACCAATGAACTTGTATGCATATATACATAACCATAATCCGTGGACACAGACAATAGGGTGGTGAGGGTGTGGGGCGGGGGCAGGATGGGAGCGGGCTAGAAGAGGTTAATGGGGGATAAAGAAGCACCTATGTCAGTGATGGCGAACCTATGACACGCGTGTCAGAGGTGACACGAGAACTCATATTTTTGGTTGATTTTTCTTTGTTAAATGGCATTTAAATATATAAAGTAAATATCAAAAATATAAATCTTTGCTTTACTATGGTTGCAAATATCAAAAAATTTCTATATGTGACACGGCACCACAGTTAAGTTAGGGTTTTTCACAATGCTGACACGCCGAGCTCAAAAGGTTCATCATCACTGACCTATGTAATACTTTCAACAAGAAATATTTTTAAAAATTAAAAACAAATAAAAATAAAATACTGGTTATTTGAACACACACATTTCTAATACTAGCTAGCCAAGAAAATATCCAAATGTAACTTTCTCGAAAAGTTACTATTTATGTCTTACTGTTTGCAAAATGGCTGCTTGAATGAGAGAAATGGTAAAAGCCAGCAGATACAATTTCATATTTCACTCACTTTCTGCAACTTAGCCTTAAGGCTGGTCTTTTATTAGTTTTTGTTTTTGACTCACCTATCTAGGGTCAAGCTTGAAGCTGCAGGAAAAAAAAAATGTGTGTGGAAATTGAAACCTGCCCCAAGCAAAAATGAGAATAATTGCCATTAACTTACCCATGCTCTTCCCCTGATGACAAATATGCTAAGAAGCATCTGCATCCCCCACTATAATTTTAATAAACCATTTTTCTATATTTTCTTCTGATTCTTTTATAATTTCATATAATTTATTTAACTATTCAATCTACTTGGATTGCTTATGTGTGCATAAATAATATTGTGAGCTAATTTTCTAGATTAATAGCCAATTGTCCCCATACTGCTTATCTCAAAGTGATCATTATTGTGATGTTAATCTTATATTACTGAACCCTCTTATTAATTAGAATAATTTTTCAATAGATCCTGCTAGATTTTTGAGGTAGATATCCATACCATCTACAAATAATGCTACTTCCCTTGAATCAATGTTGATAATTGCCTTTTCCTAGAAGATCATAAATTTATTGTAGGTTAACCTCATAAATATTGACTGACTTTATATCTCTTAGTGCTATTGACCCATTTCATGGGATTAGTGCCCACTGGAAGAGCTGGGTCTGCCCCAGACTCTGGGTGAACTAGCTGAGAACCATTTATGATGGTTTTGCTGCTAAGTGTGGCATCTGGCCACAGTCCGAGATCAGGGAAGAGAGGAAGGAAGATGGAGAGATGAAGCTGAGTGAGGTTTGAGCCGTGACACACACTCTCTTATTCTCCCGTTGTCCTCTGAGGAAAGCAGCTGGGGGCTCAGGAGGCCCAGTTCATAAGAAAAACACTCCCTAATACGTGTGTCTGCTCCCCAGCTGTTAAATTCTATTAAAAAGCTCTTATTCTCACAGTCCGTCCTGACACCTTCTCCTGACAGCTGCAGATGCTCTTTCCGAGCTTGGGTCGGTGAGGAATGTATTATATAAAGAAAAAATTAATTGATGAATATTCTCAAAATAGGGCAGGAAGAACTATTTAAATAAATATGGAAGATGCGCAATAATGAATAGAACACATTTTTTTGAGATTGAAGTTCTTATTCTTACAGTATATTAAAATCCAAGCATTCTGTGGGAATATCAAATGCATTTAAATATGTGGTGCATTCATCATGACTAAATGTGTACTTTTTAAAAAAAACTTAGGAACCCTTTCCATGAAAGTTTTTAGAGATCAGCCTGTAATGATGACACCACTTGAAAATTAGGAAAAAGAACCGTAATTGTGAGTGTTAGAAGTGATGGGCAAACCTGTAATTCTCGATTTGTTTTGACACAAAGAATGTAAAGTAGTCAGTAAATACTAGCTATTTTTACAGATTAAAAATTGATAAGGCTCCAAGGAAGAAACCCATGTGTCTCAAGTTTTCTAGATGCAATAGGGAGATAAGTATACCTGCCAGGTGACAATCGCCTCGCAGCGATTAAAGGCCCAGGGTTGAAAGATGCTGTGAAAGAAAGCATGTGTCAAGCCTCAAAACCTCACAAGGAGACCTTGAGTATTCTTGATGGAAATGTAGGTGCTTCATCTTTTTTGCTGGGCACCAAATTAATACGTTTTAAAAAACCTGAAATGTCCCTTCAAGCAAAAATTCCAGAAAGGGTTCTTTCACGATTTGTTAGCTCTAAAATAAACCACTCTCTAAGCCCCTTCCCTGAGATTCAGTAACTACTTGGGTGGTATTTTTATATAAAAGAAAAAGATGCAAGTTTTGCACTTTCTATATGGAGCTAGAGCCATGCCAAAAAAAAAATTAAATGATATTTTTATCTTCAGTAAATGGGTATCTGTCTCATTAAGCAGTGAGAGGGCAGGGTGGGAATGTATCAGAGTGAATCAGGGGGAGAAAGCTTGGCCCTTTCATTACCTGCCCTAGTCAACAGAACTGCATCATGGCTGCATCATCGTGGGGGTTTCTTTGAGGAGCAAAAAAAAAGTCCCTTGCATTCTTGCCCTTGTTTCAGACTTTATCACTTACCATATGTATACATTATGGGTGTTTTTAAATATATTTTTATTGAGTTCAGAGAGTAAGGGAGAGGGAGATAGAAACATCAATGATGAGCGAGAATCACTGATAGGCTGCCTCCTGCACGCCCCACACGGGGGACTGAGCCCACATGCACCAGGAATTGAATCGTGACCTCCTGGTTCATAGGTCGATGCTCAGCCAATGAGCCATGCTGCTCAGGCTACATTACGTTTTTTATGTGATTACTCAAATTAGCTAATCCTAAACTTGTTTAGCCTATCTTATCCATTTCTCCCCTCAAAAACCACAATAAAGGCTCTTCCCACATTTCCTCTCCATCAAACTTTTCCCAAACTCATCTATCTCTTTCCTCTGTCAGTTGCTCACTACAGTGGAAAATATCTGATGTGTATGCAGGGTGGGGCAAAGTAGGTTTACAGTTGTTCTTATGGAAAATAATACATTAATTAATAGATATTAATACAAGGATAAACTCGGTGTTTCATGTACCCACATCTGTAAACCTACTTTTGCCCCACCCTGTATTCTAGCTCTCAAACTCGATTGTAGATTGCTGGGCTTAAAACACCATGTCTTGTGCTTTTTTGTATGTCTAGGATAAAGCCCAATGCTTGCATATGATGCTGGATGATTAATGATGGTTAATTTAGATATAACTAGTAATTCAACCTTATTCAAATTATTTTTTTAGAATGGAACAGGAAATAAGCAAGTAAACCTACAAGTATGCCTTAAAGTACAAAATCCTTGACTATAAGTTTAAGAGCTTAGTTCATCATGCTTCTTGGTTTCACAAGGCATCTAATTCTTGGCGCTTTGTGCCAGCTGGGCTGTCTGAATACTAACTAAGCCCATGCCACAGCACACAGAATAATAGAATTGTCTGTGACAGAAAAATGTGTGAATTAATATAAGTACAAATAAATATATTGTTCTATTTTGAAATACTTTGTCTCCAGGGTTATAAAGCCCCTAAAATTCGTACAAGAAAAAAATGATTTCCTTAGAGAACTTACTAGTATCTCATGGAACCCCAGGACAAGAGCTACAGAGGAACGAAAACAAAGATGTTAAACATTTTCAGAAACCAAAAGAGTTCTCTGTCCCTTGCTCTGACTCTCTCTGATTCTCTCTCTCTCTCTCTCTCTCTCTCTCTCTCTCTCTCTCTCTCTCCCTGATATTTTTTTTCTTTATTACCTATTTTATGATTCTTCTTTCCCTGATAGCCTCTGCCTGTATTCCATCAATGTACATGGCTCTAAAACATCACTCTGGCCTCAATGGGCACATTGTCTTCCAGTGTGCAGTGCACACCCACACTGCTCTTGTCTCCACATCAGTTTCCAGGAAGAGGGGAAGAATCTGGGGTACCTAGAGGATTCCCTTCTGAATTGGGGCAGAACTCATTTCCAAGAGTCATAACTCAGGATTCGGCTTTGATTTATTTTATGTCCTTTATACTTCTAACACAGATTGTTCTAAATACCTATATACTAATTTTATAAAAAGCTAGATGCCCGGTGCACAGATTCGTGCAATGGTGGGTGGCATGGCCTGTGGGGATCAGCCCACTGTGGGAGCGCCGCTCATCCCAGTCAGTTGAGCAGCTGTGGACACGCCCTCTGAGTGGCTGCTCCCACTATGGGAGCACACTGACCACCAGGGGGCAGCTCCTGGTTGTGGTTCTGGTTGTTTTATACTAATATGCTAATTAGACTGGATATCTTCCAGACATCCTTCCGGACAAAGCCAAAGTGGCGGGGGCCAAAGCAGAGGTGGTTAGGGGGCAATCTGGCTGTCAGGGGAGGGCAGTTAGGGGGCAATCGGGCTGGCAGGGGAGGGCAGTTAGGGGGTGATCAGCCTGGCAGGGGAGCAGTTAGGGGCATTAGGCTGGCAGGCAGATGCCCTTAGGGGTGATTAGGCAGGCAGGCAGGTGAGCGGTTAGGAGCCAGCGGTCCCAGATTGCAAGAGGGATGTCCGACTGCCGGTTTAGGCCCGATCCCTGTCTCGGGCCTAAATGGGCAGTTGGACATCCCCTGAGGACAGGGATCGGGCCTAAACCGGCAGTCGGACATCCCCTGAGGGGTCCCAGATTGGAGGGGGTGCAGGCCAGGCTGAGGGACTCTTCCTCCCCACCATGGACATGCTTTGTGCACCAGCCTCTAGTTTATATATATACTAGAGGCTCAGGGCACAAAAATTTGTGCACTCGGGGGCGGGGGGGGGGGGGGGAGGGCGGGTACTTCAGCCCGGCCTATGCCCTCTTGCAGTCTGGGACCCCTCAGAGGATGTCCACCTGCTGGCTTAAGCCTGCTCCCTGGGGGGATTGAGCCCAAGCTGGCAGTCAGACATACCTCTGGCAGCCTGGCAGCCCTCGGGGGATGTCTACTTGCCAGCGGGGAGCAGGCCTAAGCTGCAGTCGGACATCCTTAGCACTGCTGAGGAGGCGGGAGAGGCTCCCACCACCACTGCTGTACTGGCAGTCCTCAGCCTGGCTTGTGGCTGAGCAGAGCTCCCCCTGTGGGAGCACACTGACCACCAGGGGACATCTCCTGCATTGAGAATCTGCCCCCTGGTGGTCAATGTGTGTCATAGTGACCAGTCATTCCCAGTCATTCTGCTGTTAGGGTCAGTTAGCATATTACCCTTTTATTATATAGGATAAAGGCCTGGTGCATGGGTGGGGGCTGGCTGGTTTGCCCTTCAGGGTGGGGGTCCCCACTGGAGTGCCTGGCCAGCCTGGGTGAGGGGCTTATGTTTGTTTGCAGGCTGGTCACACCCCCTTCAGTGTGGGGGTCCCCACTGGGGTGCCTGACCAGCCTGGGTGAGGGGTTGATGGCTGTTTTCAGTCTGGCCATACCCCCTTTAGGGTGGGGGGGGTCCACTGGGGTGCCTGGCCAGTCTGGGTGATAGGCTGAGGGCCGTTTTCAGGCTGGCCAAGCCCCCCAGCAATGGAAGCTCCCAGCCTCTCCTTTTTTTCTTTTATTCTGGGATTTATTTACCTTCTATAATTGAAACTTTGTAGCCTTGAGAGGAGCTTAGAGCTGACCAGGGCAAGCAGGAGGAAAGCCTCCTGCTCGCTCCAGCTCCATGGCCACAGCCGGCTGAAAGCAGGTATCTGGGGTTTATTTACCTTCTATAATTGAAACTTTGTTGCTTTGAGTGGATCTCAGAGCCCGCTGCGGCAAGCAGAAAACTTGGCTTCCTCCATCATTGGGGCAACCAAGCCTCCTGCTTGCTACAGCTCTGTGGCTGCCAGCCGCCACCTTGGTTGGGTTAATTTGCATATAGTCACTCTGATTGGCTGGTTGCCATGGCTTAAGGCATAGCAAAGGTATGGTCAATTTGCATGTTTGTCTTTTATTAGTGTAGATAGATATTTTTAGATTCATCTTAATAAAAAGCTATGATCTTTGAGCCATGGCCTCCGAATAAAATTTAGATTTCAGATTAAGCATGCCCCTTTGAGATTTCATTTACATAAATACTTCAGATACCTTATTATCCCAACCCTTATTTTCAACTCCACGGCAGCATTTCTGATTATATCACTCTTGACAAACTGCATGGGCTTTTCTACTTTGGTGCATCATGAAGTGTCATTGTGAAATAGAGATGCCTCTTATCAAAAGACATATTTAGCCAAAATATCATAAAACTAGAGGCCCGATGCATGAAAATTTGTGCAAGAGTAGGCCTTCCTTCACCCGGCTGCCGGCACTGGCTTCCCTCTGGTACCTGGGACCCAGTCTTCCCTCCTCTGGCCTCCCACAGGCACCCGGGACCCAGGATGGCTTTCTTCCAGCCCCGACTTTGTCAAGAATGACATCCGGAAGACACACTGTCTAATTAGCATATTACCCTTTCATTATTATAGATGAGTTTTGCCCTTAATTTTGGTGTTTGTATTAGAAAAAGCCAAGTAATTGTATTGCGTTGCATTCATCTTTCCTTTATTCTATTAACAAGCAGGCAGTTCAGAGTCCTGAGTCAAAAGTTGGTCAGAAACTCCTTTAAACAACACACTTCTAAGGTAACCTTTTTTTATTGACAGTCAATCTGTCAATAAAACTAAAACATCTTTCAGTTTAAAAATAAAGCCATAAATCCTATTTATAAGTGGTCTTCCAATTATTGAAAGACTGAAATAATACATTTAAATATAATTTTAAAATTAAAATGCATTCTATTTATTTCAGTAGGAAACTATATATCTATATGACTTGTGGCATAATCTATTGACAGTTTATTAAAAGATATTAATGAAAATTTATTTAATCCCATGCAGCTGAATTATCTCACACAAAATTGAGTTTAAGAGATGTTTTTGCTGGCAAATTTATACTGTTTCTCTCAACATTCTTCTCTGCTGTGAGTTGCTGTTTCTATTACAAGGAGCACTTTAAACACAATTGTAGTACAGCTGTAGTCATAAAAGATTTTGATGGTGTTTAAGATCCACAGTAGTTCAAGTGGCTTCTGAAGCTTTAATCAAGATGGTTTTGAGTGATTAAGTCAGTGTTTTGTAGATAGTGATTTCTGTCCTAGAGATAATATTCAGTGGCCACCATATTGTACCTTTAAAAATAATGTAAAATGTGGTATCATTGTGTAGTTTTGCTTTACTACTAAAAACAAGAAATATGAAAATTTTTGAATTCAAAATATGCACCAAAGTACTATCTCAGATGAAATCAGAATGCATTATAACTTAATAATTATATCTCATTGTTCCAATTTACACAACCTTATCTTAATTTCCTTAGTCCAAAAACATGTACCTATAGAGCCCAGGCCTAGAACTCCTGCCATATCCATTCCCTTTGGAGCAACACATAATATCTGGTACACTTTTTTACTTATTCCTTATAATATTTATATAAATATGTTACTTTTTAAAGTTAATTTTTATTTTTAAAATACATTTTTATTGATTTCAGAGACATAGAGAGAGAAACATCAATGATGAGAGAGAATCATTGATTGGCTGCCTCCTGTATGCCCCCTACTGGGGATCAAGCCCACACCTGGATATGTGCCCTTGACTGGAATCAAACCTGGGATCATTCAGTCTGCAGGCCAACGCTCTATCCACTGAGCCAAATTGGCTAGGGCTAGAACCAGAATGGTACTTAACTCTCGCATTCCCAGGAAGGCATAACTCAGATTGTCACACAGACTTTTCTAATCTGGTATTGATATTGTTGGTAGCTGGTAAAATCAGATTATTATTTTGTGGCACAAGATAAGTAAGTTAATATTTTCATAACTGTTCACCTTGATATGCCAAATTTCTATTAGCACACACTTATGAATGGTAGAAGCCATTAACATATATGAAGCTTTGGTCGAAACAAGTCACTTTCTACTTCCCAAAATAAAATCTCAGGATAGAGAAAGAATTGAACTTTAACTATAAGCTATATTTTCCCAAGCAATATGTGAGGATAGTTTTTAAGAAATCAAAGTATAGCCTTGGCCAGGTGGCTCAGTTGGTTGAAGGATCATTCATACACCAAAAGGTTTCTGGTTTGATTCCCTTCAGGCACATACCTAGGTTGCATGCTCAATCCCTCCTTGAGCCACATATGGAAGGCAACCAATTGATGTTTCTCTCTCACATCAATGTTTCTCTCTCTCTGCTTTCCTCATTCTAAACACACACACACACACACACACACACACACAAAAACACAAAACAATAAAAAGAAATCGAAGTACAAATTTTTTAAGAATTCAAGCCATAATGTATGTTTAGTCAATATAAGAAGGATTCAGATAAAATAAATAATTATCTTTCTTTTTTCTTCTCATCCCCAAATTTGTATTTAAAAAAAAGAAAGAGGGAAAAAAATAAAGCCACAAACCAAACATTCAGCAAAGCTAAGAAAAAGATAAAATTTTTAGACTCAAAAATATGTGGGAAGGTTTGCAAAAGCAGGTAAGATGGAGCAGAAATGATTTGGGAAGAAGTAGAGGGAAAATATGGTGGACAAGAGATCAAGGAATCAGATCTTGGCCTGTGCCAGAAGAAAATATATTTCTTAAAAGTGAAGAGCTTATCCTATGGAGCAAATTTATAGCTATTCTTTGCAACAAGACGGGGAGGAACTACTGTGACAGTGGAATTGGAAGATGTCTTCTAGATACAGCTTTTACTCAGAGGCAAAATGAGCAGTGCCACATGAAGAATCACCAGGAGAGCCACGTCTGCAGGAAGCCCTCTGGCTTCGACAGGGCAGACAGAGGCTTTTGGACTATGAAGCCTGGATGGCAGCACTGTCACCTCACCCTGCACGAGATCCTTTGTTGATGGCTGGTTTGGGGAAATACAAATTATTCATAGACTAGGGGCCCGGTGCACAAAATTTGTGCATTGGGTGTGTGTGTGGGAGGAGTGTCCCTCAGCCCAGCCTGCCCCCTCTCACATACTGGGAGCCCTCAGGCGTTGACCCCCATCACCCTCCAATCGCAGGATCGGCCCCTTGCCCAGGACTGACGCCTCCACCAGAGGTGTCAGGCTTGGACAAGGGACCCCCATCTCCCCCAATCACTGGCTCTGGCCCCCGCCCAGGCCTGAGGCCTCTGGCCCAGGAATGATGCCTGGGCAGGGGCCCCCCATCTCCCTCTGATCGCTTGCTCCACCCCCCGCCCAAGCCTGACGCCTCTGACCCAGGCTTCAGGCCTGGGCAAGGGGACCATCATATCCCCCCAATCCCCGGCTCCGCCCCCCACCCAGGCCTGATGCCTCGGCCAGAGGAGTTGACCCTCATCACCCTCCGATCACCAATCACCGGATCGGCCCCTTGACCAGGCCTGAGGCCTCCGGCAGAGGTGTCAGACCTGGGCAGGGGACCCCCAGCTCCCCGCGGTTGCAGGCTCCGCCCCTGCCCAGGCCTAACCCCTCTGGCTGAGGCGTCCGGCCCGGGCAGCAGGGACCCACAGCTGCAGCGACCCCGCGATCGTGGGCTTCGCTTTAGGCCCAGGCAAGGGACCCCTAGCTCCTGGGACTGCCAGCTTCGACCGTGCCCAGCTCCCATCACTGGCTCCACCCCTACTTCCTGCTATCACTGGCCAGGGCAGCAAAGGCGCCTGATTCTCCGATCATGGCTGGGGGGCAGGGCAAAGGCGGCCCCAGGGCCGCCTTTGCCCTGCCCCTCAGCTCTTAGCTCCCCCCTGGGTTTCCGATCACTGTCAGTGGCAGGGGGCTTCTTCCTGCTTTCCCTTTGGCCTCCCTGCATTGTGCCTACATATGCAAATTAACCGCCATCTTGTTGGCAGTTAACTGCCAATCTTAGTTGGCAGTTAACTGCCAATCTTAGTTGGCAGTTAATTTGCATATAGCCCTGATTAGCCAATGAAAAGGGTAGCGTCGTACGCCAATTACCATTTTTCTCTTTTATTAGTGTAGATGAATTTAAAAAACAGCATCTGACCCATCAAAAATTCCCCCCCAAGGGGAGGGCGGGGAAATGAGAAGAAAGCAGAAAAATTAACAATTGATGAAAATTTACTGAAATGAATATACATACTACCAATGGATCAGTTAAAAGTTGATGACCAAATACTTTGCCAAGAATTCAAGCATCTTAATGAATTAATCACATTTATTGAAGAAGACCACTGATCAGAAACAAAAGAACTACAGGCAATGGTTTCAAGATAATAGGAAGAAATGAAATGTGAGCTGATAGTTTCAGGAAAAAGAAATAGGAGGCAAAAAAAACAAAAAACAAATAAAAAGCCCTTAAGAAAAATAATGTTAATATTGCAAAAATGCAAAGGAGAGAATAAATTTTGTGGGAAATACAGCAAAGGACATTGAGACCAGAAATGAAAATAATAAAATTCAAATATTTAGAAAAAAGTAAATAAACAAAGAAAATTATATATGTAAAAGATTGACAAAGAAAATACAGCATAAATATAATTTAATCCCCAAAGCAAACCCCTTTATGCACTATGTAATTTCCTATACATACATACCTTTTTAATGAAAGGAAGCACTTTGTGGCTTCTCTTTAGCATATAGGAATTGCCAGCATCACTACAGTTGAACTCTGGGGCCATTATTAAGTAAAATAAGGGTTACTTGAATACAAGCCATGTGATAATACTGCAGTTGATTTGATAAGCAAGATGGCTACTAAGTCACCAGCAAGCAGGGAGTGTATACAGATTGGATACACTGGACAAAGTGATGGTTCACATCCCAGGTGAGAAGGCACAGGATGGTGCGAAATTTCATCCTACTACCCAGAATGGTACACAAATTAAAACTAATGAACTGTTTATTTCTGGAATTTTAAATTTAATTTTTTTCAGACCATAGTTGGCTGTGGATAACTGAAACCACAGAAAGCAAAACTGAGGATAAGGGGGCACTACTCAGTCTTTGCTCTGAGCTCATTAGCCTCTTCATCTTCCCTGTAATGTGGCAGGCACTTCGACCACAGGGCCTCTGAGTTGCTGCTTTTGCTGTCGAGAATACTCTTCCCAGTATCTTAATGGCTTCTATTTTATTACCTTCAGGTTTTTGTTGAAATGCCCTTTCTTTTCCATGAAAATATACAGATAACCCTATTAAAAATTGTGACCACCCACCCATGTGTTTCCTATTAACTTCCCTACTCTTCTCCCAAGAGCATATCACCAACTGATACATTTTTTTTAATTCGATTCATGTATTGGCTTAATCCCCTATAAGTACATGGAATACATCTTTTCCAAGTCGGCTTTATTCACAGAACTTTTAATAGTGTCTGGCATGTAGTGAGCATTTAATGACTATTTGTTGAATAGATAAACTAAACAATAAACTAATGCTCTTACCGGAGCATCTTTGCTCTGGCTGCTATATTCTCAATGATATATTTTAAAGATTTTGAAAATAAATTCATATTTTACCAGAAATTGTCTATATTCATAATTTTATTTGTTTCATTTATTGCTTGCATTAAATTTGTACTAAATTATAAAAGGCAATGATTAAAATAATGCTGATATCAAGGTGAATTACCCGATATTTATAAAGTACCTATCCCGTGGTAGGCCCTTCCCAAGTGTCAGGGAAAAAAATAGTGAGTTCCAGATCTCAAAGAGCTCACAGCCTGGCTACGAGACTCTCTTTGTCCTTCAATATGTACTTTCTGAGAGTTGGCCTTTTCAAAAATGAAACACCTCTTTAATCTGCATACCTTCATTTGAGGAATTTATATTAAGAAAGCGATATATGTACTCTTCTTAAGGAATCTCTATTAAAATATATCTTTCTAGTGACCTAAATAAGTGAAACTCCAGAAAATATAACTCATGTTTATACATGGTAAATGGAAATGTTTAATAGAAATGTAAATATGTATATTCCTATAGCAATTTCAATGGCCTTTAATCATGAGGAAAATATCCTTCACTGTTAGAAAACTTACATAATGTATTTGTTCAAAATATAATTGATCCCTTATGTGTTACATTCATAACAAAAATTATAATCCCCAAAGTATGTCCTACACATTCCAAGGAAACAGAACCTTCTTGTCCTATTGCTAAATATGACACATTCCCCCATATTTCAAAATGTCTTTAAATAATCAAGATATCAAATACTTGTTGAAATTTACTATGTTTGGGAGATTTTCAAGCTATTGGAAGCATCAGCTTACAAAATACAGTGAATCCTCTTTTCTCCCTTCTAAAAGAAACAAAGTATACCTATAAATAAAAACTCCAAAATACAATTTTATTTTATTTTTTTCATTAATTTACTTTTCCATCCAAACTTTTTATTAAAATAATTCCCAGTCATGGAAATATTGCAAGAGCATATAATGAATATCCATATCAATCACCCAAATTCATCACATTTTAACATCTCTCTCCCTCTCCCTCTCCCTGTCTGCCTATTTAGCTATAAATAGAAGCATTGGAGTCATTTGAAGACATACTGACACGTGATACTTTATCCTTAAATATTTTGCAGGATATTTTCCTTAATAAAATGCGACATAATTAGCACACTTAAGAAATTTAACATAAATAGGACAATGTTACCATATACTAATTTCCCTATTCAAATTTCTCTAATCATGCAAATAAGGACCTTATGGCTGTTTTTTTCTTTTGATCAAGAATCTAATGAAGGATTGTGCATTGATTCCCTTTAGATATCATGTCTCTTTAATATCCTTTACTCTACAATAGTATCCCCCATTTGTTTTTCATGATATTTGATATTTTGAAAAGTATAGGGCAGCAGTTTTGAAGAATTTCTCACAATTTGGACAGTTATGATTGTTTACTTAATAAGAGGTCCAAGTCAGACATATTGTCCTGATTACTACATAGGTGATGCAAGACAAGTTAATCAATATAGTTGAAACAGAGGTTGCCTGAGAACATACTTTGTGAATATTGAGAAATGTGAGAATTCTGTGTTTCTGAAAGAGTTTTACCTGCCTTCAGTGAACTCACAGCCTCTTGGGAGCCTTAGAGCAAGTGAAAAGCTAAGTAATAAAATAAATCAAAGCAGTAGCAGTGACAAATGTGGCTATATCTTCCCACTTGAAGGAAATTATCTCCCAAAATAGGATCATCTAATAACCCAAGTTGTCTAACAATCATGGAATTACACCTGCTGTTGCTACCACATTTTAAAAGTACTTTACCCTGATACCCCTAGCTGCTACTTGGTCGTTATGTCCCAGAAACAGAAAGTGTACTGCATATGTCTGCTCACCTTCTCTCTAGTTCACTTACCTTTGTTCACTTACCTGACATAGCAGAATGTCAATTTATCTTTGGGTTCAGGATTTGTTTCAGTCTTCATCTTCTTTCAGAGCTTTCTGCTCTATTCCATCTCAAACAAGTGTAGGGCAAGGGACTCATGACAACAAAAATAACATGATTTCCAAAGAGAGTACATCCCATCTTTCAACAATACTTATGAAGCACATATGACAAGCCAGATTCTCTTCTAGCAAAGAGAACACAAGAGTTTCCTACTTTCTTGGAGTTTGTATTGTGAGGGGGTGAAAATGATGAAATCTGTAAACAGATAAATCATTTAGAAAGTATTAGGAGTGGGATAAGCAAGATGCCAGATGAGAAAGTCTCAGCCTACATCTTCCTCAAGAGGGACACTGATGAAACAGTATTTGGCTAAAAATACCTTTATGAGAAATCTGAATTCCAGTTAAGAATGTACATCTCAGAGAAACACAAGACTTTGAAATACCTTAGAAATGGATACAAAGAGCAGTTTTACTCTGTGTCAGACCCTCCTCCAAGCTGCCTCAGCGCTACAATGAGAGAGATCCATTCAGCCAGCAATTTCTCTCTTAGGAGAAAGAGTAGATATAGTATACACCCTAAGCCCCAGTCTTTGGGGTGATCTACTTCTGTCTCCCCTCACTCAGAGCACTGAGACAACTGGCACTGTTAGAAAATCTGGGTCAAATAAGAACACAGAGAAGGGGTAGGGCTCTCAGCAGCCTGCATGGAGGTGTAAGATTGGAGAAGGTCAATCCTGAGACTTGACCTTTGGGAAGAAGGGAGAGAAGTGGCGCTCGGGGGAGATGTCAAAGTGTCTTAAACTCTCCCCTGGTTTGTCACATGCAGGGAGTAATAAACAGTCCTGCTGTAGCCGAATGAAGTGTTAAATGAAATCCTGAGAACAGATTGAAAATATGGGCAGTGTAGAATCAAAAAAGAAATCAGACAGAGCTACATGTTTAAAAAAATCCCGGAGCACATCTGCAGCCCTGCCTGAGCCACCTGCCAGCCCCTGGGCTACTTCCATTCAGGCCAGGCAAATACGAATGCAGCTTGAAGATTAGTGCAGTGAAAATTCAAGTTTGATACTGCAATCTCGCAAGATAGAGGCAAAAACAGATGTGGGCATGGACTCTACCCGGCCCTTTTGTGTGTTCTGCCCATGGGGAGAAAAGGAACAGGGTGTGATGGATATGAGCTTGGTCCAGGCACGTGTCCTGCCTCTTCTGTTTAAGGCAACTGCATCTGCCCTCTGGTTCTACTGTGAACTTTTAGTCCAGAAGACTATTAGGAGGCGGCGATAAAGCACTCTTTTTCCAGGATCTGGGGCAATAAGGTGTAATTAGATTGTCTCAAGAAGGTGCTGCAGGCATTTCTCCCTACTAGTTTAAAAATCACCCACCAAATGTTCCCTGGAATGACTCAACAAAATGGTGCTGAGCTTAATTTTTGTTACTTTAAATAATTTAGAATGTTAGGTCTTTTTCTTGGAGTTCATGATGATCCATATTAAGGGCACAGAATAATAATATTTAAATACAATTTGATAACATTGTAATTAGCTAGTTAATAATAATAGGAAAGGAGCAAAGAGAAGGCCAGACATTATGGACATGTCATTTGGGCAGCATCACTAGGAAGCTGCAACTTGCACTCCCCAGGGAACAACCAGCTTATTCCTTGCAAAACAGTGGGGGAAGGAATCCAACAAAGGAAAGATAGACGCATGCTCAGTAAAGTTGGGGTGGCATAGTGAAGGTATTGGTCTGTCAGTCAAACATGGGGACAGATTGGTTGGACAGAATGGGTGTGGCCACTGAAAGCCCACAAAAATTCGGGATATATAATCCCCTAAACAAAGGAGCTTTCTCTCTCTTGTACGCTTGTGCTCTTGGCTTCCTTGCATTTGACTGCGTTTCCTCCATAGCCGTGTGGCCCCGTGGACCCTGGATGCAAGGGACTGAAGGGTTCCAACAGGAAAACACAGATAAGTTAGCCTGATGCTGGACTGGCCCCGGCTCCAACATGGAAGGAAGCTCTGAGCACCGGCTTTGATTTTTGCTCTTCTGAAACCCCAGCTACACCACTTCTATGACTGGACTAAGGGCAATGGGACTCTGGAAACCCAGAGGTAGAGTTCCACGGAAACAAAGCTTTCTAATACATTTCATCCTCCATCCCAAAAACCCCACTTCCACTAGCAACTGGGGAAAACAAGCCCCTTTCCTGTAACAAAAAGAGAGTTTAAACTTAACGGAAACCCTATTTTATAAGGGTGAATCTCATGTTATGGTACATATCATCTCAGTTAAGGAAAAGGAAATAAGACGTTTGGGTATCAATTTTAGGTGATGAATCCAGTATGTGATAAAGCAACTGGCTTAGTCAATGCCATTGTCTATGGCAAGGGTTAAAACTCCAGGAGCCTAAATCCGAACTGAGATGTGTTTTATTCTTAGCTAAATTGCACTAAAAAAGGAACGCTTCACCTTTCTGGGAAAGGCTCCGTCTGTCGGCAAAACTTTGCAATATGTCAGGCAGCACGAACACCCGAGGGAGATATGCTCTTGATCTAGTCTGTTCTTAGCAAGTGACAAAGATGTCTTTCAGCAGAATAATTATAAGGTTATGGTCCACGGACAGTCACTTGTGAATAATGTGCACCTGTCAACTGGAATCTGAGGTTTTAAAGTTCATTCACTCTGTGAAGACAGAAACTTTCTTCTTCCAAATGGAAATAGAGATAAAGGTGCATCTCAGCATTTGTTTTAAAATAGTCATGTTTGCTATTCATAACCTAATTAGAGGAAAAGCTGTGTGACCATTCTGAGGTGGATGCTCGGAATTTGAATATCTCTAAGGAAAGCTCAGAAATGGAAAGGGGAAAAAATGATAATTGAATAATGGCAATTCAATTTGCAGTTGTAGCAAAGTTTAATTTATTTGAAAAGCCAGAGGTTATAATTTCATGATCCTGTAGAAAAAGCACACCACAGACTAATATCACAGTTTCTCTTCTTTCATTTATATTCAGATCACAGGAGTGACTATATGGAGATTTTTACATTGAATGTTTTAACCAAATGTCTCTGAAAGGGTAACCACAACGACAATTTACATCAAATACTGATATTCAAACTTCAATCCGCATATATTAAAGACAGGAATCATTTCTAAGTAGGATAATTTTCTTGGTGTAGCCATGTTACATGGGTTCATTGTCTCCTAGGGACGGAAACACAATGAAAAGACTGTGATTGTGCTAAAATAAATCCTATTACTCAACACAGTCTATGAGGCCGCAGTTACCATAGTAACTGATTTCTTACAAGACCTGCTATACATAGTAATTCCCTAGCTTCTTCCATTACAATCAATGCAGCACCCATGTGTCCTTTTTGAATGATATGGTTATACCCTAGCTGCTCCCAAAAAGGGACAGATCTCTATTTGCAAGTAACTTTGCAGGTCCTCGATTTCCCCTATTTTGTAACTCCACTGATGCATTATTTTAATTTGCATCTACCATGAGCCTAATTAAGAGGAGGAAATCACTTAGAAGTAAGCTTCTCTATTAGGCACCAGAAAGCACTTCAATGAATATTTATCTTTTTCTGCTTTAGAGTATAAGCACAATATTTTTTGCATGGTGATTCTTTGAATGTTGTCTCATTTTAAGAGATGACCCTAGGGTAAATGGTGGAGGGAAAATCAGCAACTTTTGTAAAGAAAAAATCGATGTCTATGATGGCTATTATTTTAGGAAGTGGAATTTAAAGGAAATTAACAAGTGAAATGCTAAATTCATTGTTGGCACTAATTTTTCAACCCACATTCAAAAACTGCCTGACCGGTGTCAGACATTGTCCTAGGCATTGCGGAAAGGGCATGAAGCAAAACCAAACTCTGCAGTTATTGAATTTACATGCCAAGTGGGCCATGAGACTGGAATTGAGTCCTCTATTCTTTTTTTTTTTTTTTTGAGTCCTCTATTCTTCCAGCAAGTACTCAAAGTGGGACAGTAGAGACTTTGGAACTAAGCAAAACCCATGAATGCTTCATTTTCCTCTTAGTTGTGTGAATTTTTTTTTTTTTTGAGCAGGTCAATTTACCTCTCTGACTTTCCACTCCATAAAGAGCATATAGAATGTAATAGTTATTTCCGACAACTATTTCTGGAATCTGCTTCTTTCTATAAAAAGCAAAACTGCTGTAAAAATTACCTTGCCTCAATCCTAGTATCAGAAGATCAGACAAGAACAATGTCTGAGTAAGAGATCATGGCAACTTACACTGGAAAGTTTATTAGAGAAGCTATTCCCTGTGGTAGCATTACATGGCCCTCTCAAGTAGGTATGGATAGAAATACAGCAAGATAGTAGCAGTAAGGGAAGCAGTGTAGAAGTATGTGTTTATATGTAAAGGACTTAACACAAGACTGGCAAATACACATTTAAAAATGCTTATTGTATATATTACAAGCTATTTTAAAATATATAAAAAATTATATTATTCTATCACAAGCAGTGCGCTAAATGTTCTACACACATAATCTCATTTCTTTCTCACAATAATCGTGTTTACTTCATAAATGAGAATTCTAAGTTCAGAAAGATTAAAAGAAATGCTCAAGATTACACTAATAAGTGGAAAAGTTAAAATGTGGGTCAAGAATAAACAATGAGTAATGATAGACTGTGGGAAGAAAGTCTCAGTGAGGAATACAATATTAAGGTTAAGAAAAATATCCTTTCTGGTACAAAACATGTTTTAATAAGGATCTGAGTGGGGCATAGCTAAGGGCCGCTTTATGACACAGAGATGTACCAAAAGCTCCACAAAGGGCCCTGTCTAAGGCAATTTCCTGAGCCTCCGATAAGAGTCGCCAGTTAGAAAGTATGTTGTTTTAACAAGAATCACGGCCCAACAGAACTTTCGCCGATAATGGAAACATAATGCCTTGCACAATCAGTAGCCACTCATCACATGTGGCTATTGAACACTTTAAAGTGTAGCTGGTGTGACTATGGAACTGCATTTTTAAGTTTATTTAATTTTACTTTTATTTGAGATTTAGCCAGATGTGGCTAGTGCCTACCCTACTGGGCAGTAAAACTTGAGAAAATTATTGAATGTCAAGGGGAAAGAATCATAAATGAATTACTCAGATTGATGGAGTTCTTCTCTAGAAAACTTCACAAGGATAGACCATGTCAGCCTTAAAACTGAGATTTGAAACTATCACTCATTTTTGTGACATTTACTATATTGAAAATGTTCTAAAATGCTATGAAGGGAACAATCAGGAATTAGTACAGCTAAATTACATTTAAACATCCAAAAGGTTAAATAACTGCCTCAAGATATTGATGTTTCCAAAATATATGTCTTGCTTATTTGGACTGAAAAAAATAAAAAAATGACCATTGTCTAGTTATATAAATTCTGGTAAGGAAATGGTGGATCAGATTTCTTGACAATCAGAAATGACTATAATAAAACAAATTAATTCAAATTAAAGCAAAATTATTAATATTCAAAACAATAATTATAATCATTGTTATTCATTGACCACCTGTTATGTTAGAGTCTATCCAAGCAATCTACACATAAAAAGAAACATGAGACATAGTCCCTGGCCTAAAATATTCCTGTGTAAGGTGAGGGGGTAGAATAGAAAACAGCAATGTTCCCTTTCAAATCTAGTATATTTTTCTTTGTTCTCTCGCACATAAATAGCTCTAGCTTGAAAGCCAAGGCTCTAAAACTTTATTTGCACATGTATCAATAGAAAAGATACTAAAAATGTTTATTTTTCAGCCCCACCCCTAAATATTCTGATTCAAACCTGGGGTTGTAATGAAAATATCCAATAAGCAACAAGGAATTAATGAATCCTAGTTTGGAGACTGGAAGGAAAGTTTTTATTTGCTCTATCATAGACTCATAGACATCAGCATCTACAAGTGTTTATTAAGGATCCATGCTTATCTTATGGTTCTGTATTGAATATATATATATATATATATAGCGGTGGGGGGGGAGAGAGAGAGAGAGAGAGAGAGAGAGAGAGAGAGAGAGAGAGAGAGAACATTTTCTTTTAAAAAAAATAAAAAGAAAATCTTCCCAAAGAATTTTTAGGAAATTGGAAAAGATTACTTTGAAAATTCTTTTCTAATATTTTTTAGCTTCACAATAAGGTTTTTCTTACTAGAAATAAATTGGCTTGAATCTTGAATAATTTGAAAGGCTTATATGCTCAATTCTAAATTATTTAGGCACTCATATCCTAAAATAGGATGAATCACATAAATTTCATAAAAACACAGAACACTACTGCTGCCTTAGGCCAGATCATTATCATTCTCTCCTTCCTCCTCACTGACAGATATCCTGGCTGTTTTTGAACATTTCATCCCCTCTCCCACCCCAGTTTCCTGTTCAGGCTGCTTTCACTACATCAACCCTCTCTTCTGCATTTCCATGTTATCATTTATGTGCTACCTGGTTTTCAAGAATCAATCTAACTGGTCTCATCAAAGTTTGCCTCTAATAAAATGCTTCACATTCTATTTTAATGATCATCCTTTTAGTATTAACTGTCACTAGTTTGAGGTTTCCTTAAAGGTGGGGTCACTATACTATTCATGCTTTTAACCCCAATATTTAGTTTAGTAGGTTCTCAGCACTTATTAAATGAATGAGTTAGAGCTGGAAGGAAACAGTGATGTTATTTAATCACCACAGTGTATAGTCCAGCCATGCATTCATTCATTCATTCACTCAACAAATATTTTAAGAAGCTATGTGCTAGACACTATTCTAACCACTGGTGGTGTAATGATAAAAATAAATACATAAATTAAACGAGTTCAAGTGGAAAAAGATAATAAACAATTAAGCAAAGCATAACATGTTAGATGGTAATTGGTATCATGAAAAAAAAAAGCAGGGAAAAGGGATGCAAGGTTTAAAGTTAATATGATTAGGGATGGCCTTATGCAAGAGTTATTTTTGAGGAGAAAATTGAAGTCAATGATCATGGAGCCTATCTAAGGAAAATGTTCTAGGCATTTGGAACAAGTGCAAAGGTTGTTCATTCGAGTGACACTGGCTATTTTGAGGGTCAGCTGAGAAGCTGATGAACTGGAACAGAGTAAACAAGAAGGAAATTTGTAGAGGATGACCTCAGATGTCATGTATACAGATTTAAGTTTGGTTCTGAATGAAGCCTGGAGAGGGTTTTGAGCAGCAGAGAGACAGAAGCTAGTCTTTACCAGAATTGCTCTGTCTTATGTATTGAGAAAACATGAAAGGCGAAAAGCCATGGAGTAGAGCAGGCAAGAAGAGACTATTGTCGATACACAAGGGAAAGAAGATGATGGCGGAGACAAGAATAATAACCATGGTAGAACCAGATTCTGTAAATTCTCTGATTCGCTTCTAAACTAGATATAGGAGTAAGAGAAAGAGTGAAAGATGAATTCAAAGTTTTTTACCTGAGCAACTAGACAAATGTTCTCGACCTTTACTGAGTTGGAGAAAGCCCTGGGGGCAACCAATTTTAGGGAAAGTTTAATTTAGGACATGTTGGGACTGAAAGCTTGATAAATTGTCACTAGTCATGACTGGCCATACATATTTGGGAGTCATTGGAATATTCATATTACTTTAAAACATGGGATCAAAACTTAGAGAATGAGTTGGAATATAAAAGAAAAGTCTAAGGATTGAGCCTTGGCATCAAACCAACATTAATAGATCTGGTAGGTGAGGAGAAATCGACATATGTGACTGGGGAAATAAGGAGTAACAAGGAGAGTGTCAAGTCCTGCACCAAGAGAAGAGTGGTCCATGTATGTGCAATGATGCTATTAGATTAAATACGAGGTCTGAGAATTGGTGTAAGCCGTGGGCAGTCATTGATGTAGACAAGATTCGTGATCAAGGAGAGGCAAGAATGAAAAATATGAATAAAGAAGATTCCAAAGAAAATGGGAGAAGAGAAATTGAAGACAACAAGTATATATTACTTCTGGGAAGAGTTTTGCTGTAAAATGGAAGAAATGAATAGGGTGATAGAATAGACAAGTAAACAGTTTTGTTTTAATAAAGGAGGAAAATAGCATGCACATGCAATGAGAAAGATGGAAAGAAAAATACTGATGCATCAGAGAGAAGAAATAACTACTGTGCAATGCCCTTAACATGTTAAGTTGGTGAATAGGATGAGGTTAATTCACTGACATGGGGGTTGCCCTGAGCTAGAAGGGCAGACAGTCCATTCATTGCAAAAGAAGAAAGAGCAAGTATGTCCAGATGCAGTCAAGGGGTAGTTGCAATGGAATGAGCTTGTGTTTGGTCTCTGATTGCATCTTGTTTCTCAGTGAAATGGAAATGAAGCTCATCAACTGAGAGTGAGGATGATGGGAGAGGCTTTGAAGATTTCAAAAGAGAAGGGAACTATAACGTAGCTAATTAGGAGAGTTGAGGAGTGAGTACAGAGAAATATAACATGACAGTTAGAGAGCATGAGGGGTTCACCGGAGATTAGTGATCATACACATAAAGTGAGGCCAGTTGGAATGTGTGTTTCCTCCAGCTATGGTGACCTGCGTAGATGGAAGTGCAGAATGATAGATGGAGAGTTGAATTTAACAGCAGTGAAGTGATTACAATGAAGCCAAAGAGGTGCAAAGGAGCCATGTGTGTGCCAAGTGAGTTCACACTTAATCCCAAATCGTCAACATCCTGACTGGATCCTGCAATACTTGCTGAAAATTACAATTAGGAATTGTATTCAGCTTTTACATCTGCATTTACTATGTACTCTGCATAAGCTTTGATTCATTTTTTTACTTTGCCTAGTCCAAAGGGATTTCTTTGCACACTGCTTTTTATTCAGAAACCAGTGCTACTAAAAGAAAGCTATGCTTTCTTGTTATATAAGAACAGAAATGTGTAAAGGAAAGTAGTTATTGTTAAAATAACCACATTTTAAAGGGAAACAAGGTAAGTAAAGATCAGTTAGCAGTGCATAAAATAGACCCCAAAACAGATTCTTGAGATCATATAAAGAATATACAGGGTTGACACTTAGTGCTTATTTAAAATGATAAGAAGATATTTGCAAGTAAAGATACAGTATTACGAAAGATTAAAATGCATTTGCCTTGTTATAGTAAGCAACTTGCCATAATTAACGTCTACTTAAATTCACAGGAGAACCCACATTTTAAAATTGTCATTTTTCAGGGGAAAAGGTCATTTAAAAAATGGTATAGATGCTCAGCTCATGTGGCTCAGTAGTTGAGCATCGACCTATGAAAGAAAAGGTTAATATAGTGAGCATCATTTTCTTTTATTTTTTAAGCATTTTCTATGTCTATTTTCCATTTATACATCTTCTTTAGTGACATATCTATTTACATATTTAGCCTGCTCTTTAATTGGGTTTCTTTTTTGTCTTCACATTATTGAGCTGTGAGGGTTTATTATATGTTCTTTATACAAGTCCTTTATCGGATACAAATATTTTGTCTCAGTCTGTGGTTCATTTTCTTATTAGTGTTCTTAAAAAAGAAAACTTAAAAAATTTAATAGAGTCTAATTTATCAAATTGTCTTTTAAAGTTTGTGTTTTGGGTTAATGGCTAATAAACCATTGCCTAAGCCAAGTGCATAAAAAGTTTCCATTGCTTTATTCTATAGGTTTTATTGTTGCAGCTTTTAAATTTAAGTCAATGATCAATTGAGATAAAATTTGTAGTTATGTAAACATCTAAGTTCAGTGTGTGTGTGTGTGTGTGTGTGTGTGTGTGTGTGTGAATATTCTATTGTTTTATCATCATTTGTTGAAAGTCTACCATTTTCCCCATTGAATTCCATTGACATCTCTTAATGAAAATCAATTGACCACAGATGTGTAGGTTTATTTTTTTAATTTTCTATTTCATTTTGTTCATTTTTACGTATACAGATAATGGATGAAAAATAATGCTTTTCTATAATCTACGTCATCCCCAAAGAGACTTGCACATTTTTAAAAGTACTTACATAAAAATAATTATTATGTCTCTAATTGATAGAAATTATGATTATTCTATAGTAGTACTAAAGCAAGTTCTAAATCTTGGTATTTCATCTTAAAGTAATGATCCAATCTATTTCAATGTTCTTGCAAAAACTTATGTAAAATTATATAATATTATAAAATTATGTACAATTTTATAAAATTATAAAATCTATCAGCTATAGAAAATTATTAATTCTGCTTTGATAATATTCTATAATTCCATTATAATTTCACACGTTAAGAATAAAGTTAGTATTTTAGCAGTTAACAGTCATCTTTGAAATAGTCCATAAACAAGTAAGAGGGATAAACTGTAGAGATTTGGATTGTGCTTTCAGACCTGTGACTAAATTGGACCTAACAGAGACGTTATGATGTTGTCACTAAGAAAAAAAGACCCAGAGGGCTTTTCTTTGTTCACATTCTTCTTTCCCAAGTGAAATATACAGGCACGACTTGTCACTTTACCCTAAGATTATTCTGAAATGGAACATAAAAATTATTCTTTGGAAACACACAAAGGAAAATGAAAGTAAAAGCAGAGGCATTTTCTAGGGTCCCTGCTGCTAGAGAAATAATTTTCATAATGTATATGAGGTTTCTATTTTTCCCAGGGTTATTCTGTGTTTGAGTCAGAGTGAAATAAATTGCATCAGTGAAAAATAGCAAAATAAAAACTGTTTAAACACCCCCAGGAGAAATAACAAGAGCTTTAAATTTTACCAAAATTAAGGTTTAGGGTTTGGGGTTTTTTCCTAAGATTTTAAAATCTGCATCACAAGACCAAAATAGCGGAGCATGTGCCGCTAGCAAGTATATTTTAAAAGTGTTAAGAAGAAAACAAAGAAAGATAGGTTATAATTTATTATAAATCTGAGCAGGAGACATATTGTAGTCAAGAAACCCTACAATTTCTTCATGTCAAAATGAACAACAACAATGAAAAATGTTATGGTCAAGTACACAATGTAAAGACCAAGTACATATACTAGTATAACCAAGGCATTATGACAGCCACAGACAAGCCTGTCATTAAAGCATCTGTATAATCCCATATGTATGGCTAATGACTGATCATTATCAGTCAGAAATGATTACAAACATCTTAGGGACATTTATTTAAAAAATAGAAGAAGTCAATGGGGGGAGGTACATCTGTATTACTTTTAACAATAAAGATTAATTTTAAAAATAGTTATTTTTAATAAATAGAAACATATTACCCAGATTTATTATTTTATAGAAAAAGCACTTCCCACTTGTTACTACTTCCAGAAAAAGTGGCAAAATGAAAAAAAAAAGGATTATAAAATTTATATAGAGATAATTCTTCAAAGGAATCCAAAGAAATTTATCTCAGCAGATTGAAGAAGCATAATTCAATTACAAGAAAATTAATATTGTAAAAAGTATTTTCTCAATGTATCTCTTCTGTATCTTTATTAGCTTTTTGTACTTATAGGACTAATATTCAAGATTTATAATATATATAATATGTTATAATTTAAAATCATTTAAGATACAATAGTTTCCCCCAGGCCAAGGCACCCACAGCGAAGACTGACAGGGTAACATACTAGTAATAGACAACCCCACCCCGTGATGCCAGGAGGGACAACCTGCGAGATGATATACGTGGAACAGGCTAAGTCTACACTTGGCCTGAGACCACATTCTTGGTTGGCTCATTCCTCTTCCCTATTGTGCTTCTTTGCTCCCTTATAGGAAAAAATAAGAAAATACAAAACAAAGCAAATAACAACAAAAAACTCTACTTACATAACTCTGCCTCAGTCTCTGCTTGTAGGGAATCTAAACTAAGGTCGTTGTTAGCAGTAGTGCTAGGTTCACGTCCTCCATGAACTCTCCCCTCTCCAGTCTTATGTTCTGCATGCAGCTCCCACATGTCTAATACCCTCAGGATCCGCCGCTACACATGCTCCCCAGACTCTTAATAATATATATTAGTCAGGTCCTGCAATTCCTGGGAGGCAATTTCTTCTCAGATTTGAGCTTGTACTTACCCATCTGGACAGTGCTGAGACTTGACTGTCAGATTGAAGAAAAGTGCTTATTTGGTGAAAACGGGCTGCTTCTAGTGAAAAGTAGAACTCAGGATAATTTGGGGGCTCAAATATCAGGGATATCACACGGGAGAGCGGGGACTCAGTAAGTTCACTTGGCCTAGGGCCCTGGTCGGCAAACTGTGGCTCACGAGCCACACGCAGCTCTTTGGCCCCTTGAGTGTGGCTCTTCCTAAGCCTAAGGAGTCCCCTAATTAAGTTAATAACAGTGTACCTACCTATATAGTTTAAGTTTAAAAAATTTGGCTCTCAAAAGAAATTTCAATCGTTGTACTGTTGATATTTGGCTCTGTTGACTAATGAGTTTGCCGACCACTGGCCTAGGGCTTCTGTTCACAATGATTTTGAAAAGTTAGCTTTTGATATTATCTTCAAACAAACATAATGAATGTTTATTACTTCTTTATAAAATGTGCATACTGAAAGCGATCATTTACTAAATGCAACATTTAAACATACTGTATGTTATGGTCTGAATTGTGTCCTCCAGAAAAAGAATTGTGGCAGCCCTCACCTCCAATGTGACTGCATTCGGAGATACGGCATCTGAATAGGTAATTAAGGTTAATTGAGGTAATAAGGATGAGGCCCTAATCCAATACGACAGACAGGTGTCCTTACAAGAAAAGGAATACACAGCAGGGACATACATGAGCCCAGAAAAAAATGTGAGGACAGGGTGAAAAAGGCAGCTGTTTCTGGAAACCAAGGAGAGAGACCACAGGAGAAAGCAAACTGCTGACACTTTGATCTTGGACTTCTAGCCTCACCACCTTGGGAAAATTAATTTGCATTGCTTAAGCCGCCCCGCCTGTGGTATTTTGTTATGGCAGCCCTAGCAAAGCAATACACTGTGTGCCCTGTATGCTCTTCTGCTTGGTTTTTCTCTACTTTCTATTAATATTTAGGGATTTTTCAAAAATGGAAGGTACCTAGTCTCTGAAAAGATCTATATTTACTTTATGGTCCCTAAATATTCCCCATGGTGCCTAGAAACCAAAAAATTAACAGATTCATTTTCAATTGACAAATATATTAGTTTCCTAGTTTTGTGTTTTGCTTCTCTTACAAGCTGGCATTCTGTGAAGTGCTGAGAGCACTAAAAGGAATTAGTAATGCATCCTGACATTAAATAGGATATTACCTAATGCCAATTTCACAGCATACCGATAAAATAGAGAGTTAACTGTCACAGAATACTGAAGTACTAAGGTCAATGACACACCTAGAAATTTCATATTTAAATGTTTCATCTTGTTATTTTTAAATTAAGAATAATACCACATTTGATTTAAATATCAATATTTAAAAATTTAAAATAATTACATGGAACCAGATCTAAAAACCACGGTTTTATTTTAGCATTTTTTCTCCCAGACCTAGTATTGAATAATTGCTATTTTGTAGTCAGTTTCCTTATATTATATCATAATGCTTTTCATTATTTCTGAGTATTACATTTATAGTATTTATTGGCTTCATATTGTTTCTTGATGTTGATCTGCTATAATTTAATTTGTATTCTTTATTGCCACTCAAGTTAATGTGTGTTTACCATAAGTATTTCTTCTTTTGGGAAATGTGTTTTGTTCACTTATCTCTTGGGAACTTATATTTCCTATAAATGTCATTGAGTCATTCAAATAACCTAAGATTAATTCATTTAGTTAAACATTTGCTATAATATTGCCCAAATGTTATTTTATTCTTTTAAATGACAACCAGAATTATTCTTGTAAATGTTGGTTTTTATTAAATGTCATTTTAATTTCTTTGTAAAATACTGATTTATATAATATCTGAATCTGTCAATCTTTCATAACTGAGTTACAGCTTCAATATAAGACATTTTTTATTCTTCCATAAATTTGATCAATACATTAATCCTGAATTATTAAACATACATATTTCTCTTTATTTCTATGATTATTTTTGCTATAAAATTAAGATCTGATCTATTTTTTTAGTTACTTTCAAATAGGAAAATAAAGACCTTTAGTATAATTAGTAGTCCAATTTAAGATCGGTGATTTCTATTCTCTATTTTTCCTACTCTCCTTATGCTTCCATATGACTTTGCAATGTTCTTTAACCCATAAACACATGTTTTATAGTGAGGAATCCTATATAATAAAATCCTAATATGCAAATCACCCAAACAACAGAACGACTGGTCACTAAGATGTGCGCTGACCACTGGGGGGCAGATGCTCAACTCAGCCAGAAGCCCCGCTCATGGCTGTCCAGCGCAGTGCAGTGGCGGGGAGACTCTCCCACCCCTGTGGCAGCACTAAGAACCCCTCAGGGGATGTCCCACTGCCAGCTTAGCAGAGAGCAGGCCTAAGCCGGCAGTCGGACATCCCCTGAGGGGTCCCAACTGTGAAAGGGCACAGGCTGGGCTGAGGGACCCCTCCTCCCTGCCAGTGCGTGAATGTCGTGCACTGGGCCACTAGTATAAAATAAAACCTGATTTCTATAATATCCCAAAAATTAAAGGACTCAGTATACCCAACCCTTTGAACCTGAGTAGTTTTCAAAGTGTGACAAGTTAATTGCAAGCATCTCACATATGCTCAGAAAAAAGAAAATCTTCTCTTATGTCCTTTAACTTCCTTGTGGCCCCTTTTTTTTTTGGCTTTGGGATGAGCCTTCCCTAAGAACAACAAAGTCCATTCAGAGTGTTTACACAGGCATCTTCCAAAACGGCCACTCCTATAGTGACAAGAGAAGTATTCAGTGTCATACCACAATGGGGAAAATGGAAATTTCCCTTTTACTGTACCAACTGTCACCTAAGGTTAGAAGCAACACCACTCATGAACATTTCACAAAATGGCTTGTAGAAAAAAATACAGGCACCGTTTTTTGTTTTGTTTTTTTGTAGCTCACTTCTGACATCTTGTAAGCAACTGGTCCCACCAAGCCACCCCTCTCTCTGAACCTGTAAGCAATGTTTTACAGCTACAAGGCAGCTGCAGTCCACATCTGCACAAAAGCACTGCCAGTATCAAAGTTCTCATTCCTATTTTACCATGTAGGGGAGTTTTTCCACCTGGAAACTGCTTATTGTTGGAATAGCTAAAGCCTTCTCTTGGATGGTTTTCCCCAGACAATACAGTGTCTTTTAGTGTTGGGGAGCACACGAGGCTTGGTTGGGAAGTTGTAAGGAGGACATTCTGAGAAAAGGGAAGTGTGTGGAAAGCTGCCTTCCCTGTTTATCAGAATTCCGACTTAGGGGAGTGTCAAAGGCAGTGCTCTAATTATTCCTTGACCTTTCCAAACAAGTCTGTGCATGCACAGACCTCTAGGTGTTTACTGGAATCCTTATGCTTAATCCCTGGATGTCCTTGCCTAGAGGACAACGTAAATAAATATGTCCTCCCAAGAGTACTCACCCTACTGATTGTATATAAAGATAAAAGCTGGAATAAAAGGCTAATGAGGCAGCAAACCAGGCTTCTCTGGCTGCTAGAACCAGGAGCCCCTAGCCCTCTCTTTCACAGTCAAACTGTGTCTGAGTAATCTGTTCATCCGTCGTTCAGGAGCTGCTGGTCAGCCAGCACTTTAGTCTCACATTTGGGGAGGAAGCTTTATATTTTAGATGACAGGTTTTCTAGCTGAGATTTTTATTTTCTAGCTAACATCAGATCTAAGTACCCAGAATGTGCCAAATCAACCGTCAGGTCCTGCAAAAAAAAAAAAAAAAAAAGCATCTTCTCCAACATTTGGCACTGGGGTAGAAGGTGGGCACCAAAGTTATCTTTGTAGATGGTCATTTGACACTTTCTACCTCTTGCTGAAGCAAATGCGACACAGCCTTTTCTCTGTTAAATTTATTAAGGTTTTCAAACACATTGCTAAGTAATTAAAGTGTGTATTTAAAGTAAAGATGACCTTTTTCCCAATTTGTTTTCAGGCTCAATTTTGTTAGTCTAGAGAAATAAATGCACTTGATTTTTGGTAGCTTTTATTTATTTGCTAGAGGCCCAGTGCACGAAATTCATGCGGGGGTGGGGGGGAGAGGTCCCTCAATCCGGCCTGCACCCTCTCCAATCCGGGACCCTTCAGGAGATGTCCAACTGCTGGTTTAGGCCTGATCCCCCACAGCCCCTTCCCATGGCTGGCCCTGACCCTAATCGGCCCCCCACCCCAGTCTGGGGCAGGGCCCACTGGCCAATTGCCCACAGCCTCTCCCCCCAGCTGGCCCAGCCCTGATCAGGCCTCGATTGGGGCGTGCTGGCTGTCCAACTTCCTGCTGTCTCCTCCTCCCAACAGGCCTGACCAGACCCCACCCATGCACAAATCTGTGCACTGGGACTCTAGTATCTAAAATGGAAAGACATGCAGTATTCATGTAATGAAGGCCTAATATTTTTTAGAGGGCAATACTCCCAAAGCAATCTATAGATTCATTGAAATCAGTCAAAATTCCATCAGCCTTTTTTGCAGAAATGAAAAAGCTAATCCTCAAATTCATATGTAATTTGTAATTTGCTAATCCTCAAATTCAGATGTTTGGCTCAGACTAGTAATAACAATAACCTTGGAAAAAAAAAAAAAAAAAAAGGCAGCAAAGAAAAGAAAAGGAAGGGAGAAAGGGGAGGAAAAAAGGAAGGAAGGAAAAAAAAACAATTTACATCTTTGAGCTTTCAGGTTAGCCCATGGTCACTATGGAATGTCCTTTTTATGACATCGCTGTTTCTCAGGCCAATAAGACTTAGTTAGATTTGCTAAAAGAGAGAAAATCTGTATGGCCATTGCATTTATTCAAACATTGTTAAACAAACATCTTTTGGTAATAATTTTAAAATGACAAAAGCAAGTAAAACAATAAAAGATTTGTTCCCTTTGCCAATTTGGTAAAGTAAAAATGAATAAAAACATGCCCTAAACTGTCAGATCATGTAGCTTTTTATTTCGTAATAAATAAATCTTGATAACTATCAAGAATAATCAACTTTAAACCTGCTAGACAACAGTTGCAATTATTTTCTCTTTTGGCAGATCCAAGAACCTCTCAAAGATTAAGAATAAGGAACAGTTTGCACCTGATAGTTTTATTATTCTTTTCAATGAGGGATCTCAAATGTACTTGACCTGCATTAATTCAACTTCACAAAAACCAATTTTGATGGTCTGTCAAGAGTAACATTTTTCTCAGCAGCTGAAGAATCCTTGACATATTTATGAATTTCATTCCTGTTTAATTGTGAGCAGGAATTGGTTTAACTAAGGGGTTCTGTCCTTTTAACATATTAGTATTTGGTATATTACTAGATAGCCTGGTGAAGTAGATATCCTAAAACTACTTGCTATACAACTTTCTCTGTTTTGAACACATTTTAAAAATTATTATTACTTTGTATGTACTTAGACATTGCTTCCTTACTCCAGTTTTGGATTAATTTTGATTTCTGCTTGCCTCTCTCCAATCTCTTTTTTTTTATATTCCTCATTGTTGTCTAATAGCAACTTTCTTTTCTCACTGGTAGATACCATATTTCTTTGAGGTTCATCAAAGTAAAATGCAGATCCTACCTAAAATAGTCTCTTGCTCCCTGTACCTCCTTCCTTTATGTTATGAAGGCCTCTATTGCTTTTTTTAATTGTTAGTTTTACTTATTTAGAATCAAACTATCCAAACCAAAATTTCTTTCAACACAGGACAATTGGAATGTCTCATATGCTCTCCCTTCCCACTTAGACAATTTGGGGAACTCATTTAAGAGTGTAAACCAGAGAAATTGTCACAGAACAAAGGAACTGAACAAAGTAAACTGAGAGGCCTAAGGCCGGAGCCGGGATAATAGGGGAAAAAATAGACTGAGAAACTGGCATTTGTCTCTTTTGTGAGCCTGGTCTTCTTGGGCTGCTTCAGTCCATCTTTAAAAGCTCCTCATCCAAGAACAGAGTTCACCGTGATGGGCAACTGCAGGGCCACCACCTGATCCAGTACCCACTCACTATGCAGTTTAGGTTAACAATGACTCCTCATGTCATAGATAACTCTGTGAACTTGAAGAAAAAAGTTTCCAGAGATATCCCTCTGGCTACCATAGATTGTTGCTAATCAGATTTGCATCCCAAAGCTGCCTTAGAATTCAATGGGTTTGCATCGAGTAAGAGATTCTAATGATTTTCCTCCTAGTCTTTCAGCTTCTTACTCTAGTTCTATCCCAATAATGGGTTTGTCATGGCTGAAACTCTTTAGATGCATGACTCTCCAACACTGTTGATAGAATTTAAATTTGGAACAGTGTAGAGGACAAGTGGCAATATCTCTTACATTACAAAATAGAATTTGTCTGCATTCATCAATTCCACTTCTAAGAATATTCTCACGCAGTTGCCTACACATACACAGGTTCATTTTTTACTCATGCTAATGTTGTTGGTATTGGAAAAACCTCAGAAACACCTAAGTGCTTATCTCTGGGGTACAAGTTGACAATTAGGATGCATCTGTAGATAATAATATTGAGCAGCTTTTAAATAGCATAAGGTAAAATGTAAAAAAATATAACTATTAAAAATTGATAAGAATATTTAAGAGCATTATAAAAAATAATATAATAAAATGGTATGTGTATAAACACCCGAGACATAATATATATATATGTATGTATATATATATGTATATATATATATATATATATATATATATATATATATATATATATTCATAAAGACATTGAAAATATCCAAAAGACAAACTCAAAACTGGCTACAAATTGGGATGGGAAAGATTGGGAGCATTGGAGCATTAGCTCTTAACATCATATAATTCTATTTTCTATGATTTTTCTTTACTTTTATGAACTGACCAAAAAAAAAAAAAAGTAGATATTATCAATTATTCAAACTTGACTACTTTCTTTACAATCTTCTGTTGTCAGTTATCTGCATGCCCAATTCCTTGATTTCACTGTAGCTTTTGCCTCCCTTAGACATCTTTCCTCTGCCCCAAATCTATCCAAACCCTTTCCCCATAACTCAGTTCAAATCTCACTTCTTCCATATAGTTTTTTTTTCCCTAATGAATAAGTGCCCTTCAAGAAATATTAATCTCAACATTTACCCCACTTAGAATCCATCACGTGGACCTCATCCTAATAATAATGTATCTTAAATTGTTCACTACTGCGTCTTAGTTTGACACTAGATAGTAATGTTTTTTAGAAGGATACAGGACATAATGACTTCTTGGTTGCCCCACAACCTGAGTACAGTGGGTGGCCAGTAAATGCTTATTAATTTGTAGTTTAGCAAACAAATTGATTAGACTTCCCAAGTTTTGTGTTGTGTTTTTTGTTTGTTTGTTTGTTTGTTTTGTATTTGAACGGTTTGTTCTGTTTGCCAACATTTTTCTCAAACAAAAGAATAATCAACTGTCACGTCTTAACATAATTTTCTCTTAACAAAATAATTCCAACATTATTTTCAAAATGGATGTTAAACTAGTAATTAGCTCCAAGAATTTAAGTAGTAGATTTAATGATAATGTTCGTAATATATTAATTCTTCTTCCTCCTGGGCATATCCCTCATCTTTTACATTAAATTTACTATTACTAGAACTCATCATATGTCTTTTCATGCTTTCAATGGCTTTTATTCCAGCCTGAGAATTTAAGTGATTTCCTCTAGTTCTATAAAAGCTTTTCTCTTTTTTTTCTTGCCTGCTCATTTTTTTCTTTAAAGCCAGTGTGATGACCTCCCATAGTGCTGCTGTGTTTATTCCAGGAACAGTCAAGAAGATAAAAGAAGGCACATCATCTGAAATTTTGTTTTGAGTTTAAAAAGCATGCCTGGGCACTCACAAAAAGAAATGTCTTTCCCAATGGAATAACACATTTATTATCTTTCTTCTTTGCCTCTACTGTAAGGTAGAGTTTAAGCAACAGCAGTTCACTTCTATTACAATTTTCACTCATCAAATTTCCACAAATCCTAATTCATAGCTAGGCCCACAATATACTAAAAGTCTATTGTTTGGACATAATATTCTCATATTTTCCTTAATGCAATCATTTCTTATTAAAGGCAAGTAGAGTTAATGGAAATACATAATTCAAGGTATAAAGACATGAAGGCTGATGCTCTACCCAATTTTTTGTAATGGGACTAATAACAACTATGTAAGCATAATGTCTGTTCAGCATAATTCCCTTCTTCACAATTATTCCCTTTGGGTTAGCACGTAAAATATCTCTAGGTTTAATAAAATTCATCCACTATATGGATCAAATTAAACAGTTTACCAAGTACCAAATACTATTTCCACATCAACAAATATTAAGTATATAATCTCAGAGTAAAATATAAATGCTTATGTTGAAAAAATTTAACTTTAGAAAAATACTTTGTTTTTTTGGCATTATGTCACAGACTGGTGAATGCTTCATACTGGTCAGCAGTGTTTAGCAGAACAAAACTTGAAACCTCTAATCTGCATCAGCTTTGGGGATATAAGGAAAAAGACCCAGCACTTTTGAAGAACTTGCTCCTAAAAAGTCATGGGATTCCTTAACGGGTTGATGTGGAATTAAACTCAGGTTCCCTTTCTCAGAAGCAAAGGCACTGGCGTGCATGTTGTTGCCCTTCTTATGTTAAAACTCAAGTTATTGTCTACATTAGCAAAAGTGTCCCTTTAATGGTTAAGTAATTTTATTTGCTAAATAAATGTCCAGAGGTTGATTTCATTTCCAGAAAACTTGTGATTAAGGCTAGTATTGCAACTAAATATTTTGCCCTGTCACCAATAACAATTGTGTTGGTTTTTGCTACAAATGAGGTCAGTTACCCAACCTCTATCTTTGCAGCTGTCAACAAGTATTTATAAATGTCTGAAAATGACGTTTTTTTGGTAATTCATCTAGGTGTCCCTTTGAAAAATCTTGTGGATTAAAATAAAAAGAATAGGTTATGAGTAGGGTAAACTTATAATTTATTATCAGAAACCAGGTCACTTTGAGTATAAAAGGAGGTGCTATTAATAATTATGCCAGGAAAACAGGGGTAAATCAGAATGATCCCAGGCAAACTGGAATTTATTTCCATCTTAGTAACATTTTCCTTGCAGTTTCCAAATTAAACCCCACATTTTCTTCCTTATAAACATTTAGGTTGCCCCAGGTTTATATATATATGTTGATTTCAGAGAGGAAGGGAGAGGGAGAGAGAACCACTGATTAGCTGCCTCCTGCCCACACTGGGGATCAAGCTTGCATCCTGGGCATGTGACCTGACCAGGAATAGAACTGTGACCTCCCGGTTCATAGGTCAAGGCTCAACCACCGATTCATGCTGCCGAGCTGCCCCAGGTTTTTATATATTGAAAACAGTGCTGCAAAAAAAAACAAAAAACAAAAAAACACACAAAAAAACAAACAGCATATCACTAAAATTAACACTGACTTTAACAGGTGGCTGGGTACAGGAGAATAATTAGAAAAAAATAGACATTAAAGTAGCAATAGAAATAGACAAAGTCTGTCATAACTAGTTCCATGAGTTAAGGTTATTTACTAAAAGTCTTTGAACCTCATTTTGCTAATTTAAAATGAGAAATTTAAGCCATCAAACATGGCAAATCAGTTTCAATTCACCTACACAGCTAACTGTCTGGACTGTTGTGTTGAGAGAGAGTCTAAGGTCACATTTTGTCACAGTGGGAAATGTTCTGTGAAATGAGAAATTAGTGTCAAATATAGTGTGTATTTATTATCCAGTTCTAGGTTAGCATTTTATAACAGTAACTTACAGATGGCATGAGATCTGAGTTGTATTATTAGGATCTAGAAAAAGACGAAAGTAGGGGGATATTATTTCAAATATTTGATGAGTTTCTCAACGTAGGAAAACTAAATCAGTTGGAAGTGAGATTCAGATTTGAAAAAGGAGGAATTCTCTAGCAATGAGCGGGTTTAATCATGAAATAAGATATCTCTTTGTTATATTTATTCAGAAGAAGCTAGGTCACTGTTGAGGATATTTTAGAAACAACTCATGTGAAAACAAGAAGGAGGAAACATTTACTCTGCGTCAGATTCCATGATAATCATTTTCACATACATAACATCGCAGTTGATTATTAAAATAAATCCTCATACATAGTAGACATGGAATTAATTATACCAATCATGGTAGAATAAAAGGAAGAATCGATGATCATTTTGAGATACAATAGTCCTGAATGCACTTGAAGTAATTTATTCCAATAAATAAGCCAACCTCAGTGAATTCATATGCCTCTTTCAATTAATGCTCTGTCAGAATTTCCGCTGCAATACCTCATTTCAAAATGTTGTCTGCCAGACCACAAGAGGGCAGAGTTGTGCTCTGAGGTAAAACCAAGCCAACCAACTCTCAACGTCAGTACGTTTCTTTTTTCACAAACTTTACATTAAGTCACTAAATGAAAAACTGCAGCAAAAGAAAAATAGTCTATTAAGAAATAGTGATGTATTGCAGAATATTAAAGTATTCAAATTCAAAAGTAAATATTATTCATGTTAAATAAAAATACTGAATATAATTTTTATCACAAATATGAAATGATCTCATTTTAAGATTATTTTCTTAATAGAAAATTAATAGATTTAAGAGCTCAGAAAAAAATAATAAAACTACAAATTTTAACCTCATCTACTGAATTTTGACAAGATGTAATAATCTCTGTACATGAACCTGAATAGTCTTCTCAGGGCAAATTCTAAGAGAGAAAAAAATTAAGTGCTGTTATTCAGCTTGGAAGTATGATAACTTTAGAGGCAGAAGGGTGGTAAAAGAATATAGTATCTTACTCCTAACAATTACATGAGGTTAAGGTTTAATGATGTTTGTAGTACAGTATTTCTCCCTAAACCATTCTTATCCAAGCCTTAATTACCCTGAATATTATAACTCTGTGTTATGAATCTATCACCTCATCCCCATCTAGTTTACACATTAAAAAAAACTTATATCAACATTATTTTATCATATTCCTTCACTGTTTAAAAAATCAGGACACCTCTTTATTGTATACTGTAGGAGTGAGCAATGTGTGTACCATGTGTGCAATCTTGCTAAAAGATTGTTTTCCATGGTAGAATGAAGATTTTATCTGGATAACATTATAAAATTGCCAGAGGTTGTATCTTTATTTTCTTTCTCCTTCACTCACAACGTTAACTTTCTTTTTCCTGCATTCTTTCCCCTTGCTCCATCTATTTCAAAACATCAGTAATGAACCCCTTTTTTTCCAGCTCCATATGTTGCTTGTCTACTCTGCAGTGTGACTAGGGCACTATATCCCTTAGGCCATACAAAGCGGGGACGAGTCAGTAGCAACAATAGTCTTTTGCACAGTCCTTTTAATTCCTTGACTTTTCTAGATGGAAAATCTTAGGTGTCAGTTAATGTAAGAGTTACAGGATAGAGTTGGGGAGGGTGGTGTCCGATTGTAAGGAGTCCTGATGAGTATAAATCAACTAATTTTTTAAGTGATCAATTATCTTTCATTCTGAAAGGAAAACAATACTCTGTGTACCAAAATTGAATAGTGCCAGATCACAAGGTTTCCTAGAGGCAAAAAGAAGTCATTGTAGAGTTTTAAGCAGTGAGAGATATAGTGAGATTTTTCTTTGATTATTTCTAGGTCTGAGAAAAATTTGAGCCAACAGTTTTGAGCAGCTAGGTGACATTTAAATAGAGAAGTTTTTTTAAATATTAGACAAGTGGTAATAACTAATGTCACTTAGATACATATTTGCCAAATAACAATATCATCTACAAAGCACTATTTCTAAATATGTCCAAGTGAGTTGCCCAGTACACAGAGATGAGTAGAACTCTGGATTCAGAAAATAGGGACAATATATAAAAATAAAAGTTTTGATCTCATTTTCAAAAAGAAACAAAAGAAGCCTTTAAATGCCTTTTTGAGTGGTACTCTCAATCACTAATCAAATAGTAATATCAAAATGTAATCTCTTGTTATTGTAAAATGCCAATTTTTCAAATATTTCTTTTCTACATATACACACACATTCACCCACCAGGTAAATTGTATTTATGATCAAGTATGTTGACTTTTTAAATCCAAGTGCTTTTTCTTGCTTTTAATCACTCTTTCCTAGTTTTTCATCCTTTTGTATGAATTTGATGTGTGTATTTTAATATTCTCTCCTTTTCCCAAATCCTTTCTAATGCTTTTTTTCCCATCCCACAACAAAATATACCATTTCATTTACCGTATTTCTTCTCTTTTATGTTTTGACTTTCTACCTTTGTTTAGCCAACTTTGGTTTTCAATTCATGTTCAGGAACAGAATTCCAGGTAGCTGTACCTGAGTAGTTGTGTGGACATTGTTGACTAGAACTCTCCCAAGAACCTAGACTCTGAAAATTCCATGTTTCTGTATAGCGGCCCACTCTTTTGGTTAAGCAGGACGTGGGTGAGCCTGTCTTTGGAAAAATATCCATCAGAATACTGCATTTCTCTCTAAGGTTCTAGTATCTGCACTAGTGGTGATAGTTTCCTCCAGTCAACGCTTGCTGTTTCCTGGGGAAGAAAAGTCTTGTAGAAGGTGTTTGTTTGTTGCTAGGAGTGAAACACTAAACTGCCTGAGCTCTATGGGTCCAGAGAGGTGGAAGTTCCAAGCAGTTTGTCTCTGGGGCTGTTGCTTTCTCATTTTTTATCCCTCATTTCTCTACCTTTCAGAAATTTATCCACTCTTTAAATTCCTTTTTTTGCCAAAACCGGTTTGGCTCAGTGGATAGAGCATCGGCCTGCGGACTGAAAGGTCCCAGGTTCGATTCCGGTCAAGGGCATGTACCTGGGTTGCGGGCACATCCCCAGTAGATGTGCAGGAGGCAGCTGATCGATGTTTCTCTCTCATCGATGTTTCTAACTCTCTATCTCTCTCCCTTCCTCTCTGTAAAAAATCAATAAAATATATTTTAAAAAAAAATTCCTTTTTTTAAAGGTGTATTTGACTTTATCCTTATGATGTCATTTTACTTAAGAATTAGGAGTAAGGGAAGACTAATGTCCAAGAATGTTGAGTAACAGCTATTCATGTTTATATTTTAAAGAGTTCGTACTTCTGGAAAAATGAATTGTGAACACAGGCTTCCATTAAATCTCTGTAATGCTATCTTTTACAGAGAAATACAATGAGTAAATACACATAGAGTATTAAAAAAGAGTAAATATATTTTTGCACTGTGCAGAAGCCGGGAGAGAATAGCTTTGAATCCAGAGAGAATGTGATTTGAATCATAGCCCAAGCACAACACTGTGTCTTTGGGGAAGATGCCTAATCTCGCTGAAGTAATGCCTACTCCACAGACATACACAGGAATAAACAATCCTGAATATGTGTGATTCACAGAAATGTCTACAACAGAATAATAAGTGCTCAATTAATATAGTATGAGTATAAGCATAGATGTAGATATATGTAGAAATAGATATATAGAGTGACTAGTAAACTCTAGGCTCTCACTGTACTAAGCTCCGACCATAGACTAGAAAGATAGACATATTTCCTGCTCCCAGAAAACTTTCAGATAACTACACAAGCAAGCGATTTCAGTAAAGTGTAATACAAAATATGAGAAGTAGATGTTTGTTTTAAACGATTGTGACTTTATGTGGTGAAAAATCGTTTTCAGTAAACTTTTCCAGAAAATTCTTCCAATGCTTTTTACCCATCAGAAAGATCTCAGTTTGCCTACTTCTGAGCTGTAATACCCCATGGGGCTCATCAATTCCGCCGAGTCAGGGTGAATCATTTATTAAATTAGAGGCCTACAAAGAGAACGCCCAGTGAGTCAGATAGAGCTGTTGCTAAGGCACGATTGACTGCAGGCTCTCTGAGGCTTTGCTGCCCCTGCCCCTGTGTGGGAAGGCCAAGACCCAGGAGATGGGTGCAGGGGAGGTTTAAACACTGCAATTCCATTGTTTTCAGTTGAGGGCCTCCCTGGATTCCTTTTCTGGTCTTAGGGCCAATCTACAATGTTTCCTTCTGCCACAGAGAATGTGGTACTAAGTCAAGGAATTTAAGCAGAAGAAAACTGAAGCTGCTTCTTTTTTTAAAAAAATATATTTTTATTGATTTTAGAGAGGAAGAGAGAGGGATAGAAGGATAGAAACATCAATGATGAGAGAGAATCATTGATCAGCTGCCTCCTGCATGCCCACTACTAGGGATCGAGCCCGCAACCCAGGCATGTGCCCTTGGCCGGAATTGAACCTGGGCTCCTTCAGTCTGCAGGCCAACGCTCTATCCACTGAGCCAAACCGGCTAGGGTGAAGCTGCTTCTTTTTTAAATTAAATGTATTGGAGAGACATCCTATCTAATAAAATGGTAATACGCAAATTAACCATCACTCTGTCACAAGGATGGTGGTGCCCATAGCCACTAGATGGCAGTGCCCAGTCCTCTCAGCCCCACCTGAGTCCCCCAGTCCTGTGGGGGCGGCCACTGAGAGTGATCAGTGTGAGCTGAGCATTCCACACTGGCCACGAAGGGCCTCTGGGCAGCGGGCATGGAGCGGCCAGGGAGGGGGGGCGGAACACTTGCATCATCACCCCAGTGACAAGGCAAGCATTCCGTGCCCCGCTGCAGGCGAGCCTATAGGCCATGGAGAGCCTCTGGGCAGTGGGTGCGTAGTGGCCAGGCCCCGCAGAGAGCTACTGTTGCAAGGATTTGTGCGCAGGGCTACTAGTTGGTTAATAAAAATTATATAGGTTTCAAGTGTACAATTCCATGATACATATATATTGCATTGTGTACCCACCACCCCATAAAATCTCCTGTCACCATTTTCTACCCTTACTGCCCCCACCTTGGTTCTTGTGCTTTACCCATGGATCTACTCTAAGACAAGAACAGGAGTTTCTCTCTTTCCTTCTTGTTTTAACTCCCTTGTGACAGCATCTCCCCAACTCTGACAGCAGCTCATCCTGTGGTGTCCCAGGTGTGGTCTGTTACGTTAGGAGTTAGAATTTCCTCCTGAGAGACTGCTCTGCATATTATGCTAGGATGGGCAGCAATTGGAGAATATTCTATACTAGAGGCCCAGTGCACAAAATTTCTGCACTGGGGGGTGTCTCTCAGCCCTGCCTGCACCCTCTTCCATATGGGACCCCTCTGGAGATGTCCGACTGCCAGATGTCCACAGGGATCGGGCCTAAACTGGCAGTCGGACATCCCTCTCACAATCCGGGACTGCTGGCTCCTAACTGCTCGCCTGCCTGCCTGCCTGATTGCCCCTAACCACTTCTGCCTGCCAGCCTGATCACCCCATAACCGCTCCCCTACCAGCCTGATTGATGCCTAACTGCTCCCCTGCTGGCCTGATTGCCCCCAACTGCTTTCCCCTTCCAGCCTGTTCACCCCCAACTGCCCTTTCCTGCTGACCTGATCGCCCACAACTGCCCTCCCCTGCCAGCCATTTGTGGCAGCCATCTTTGTGGAAGCCATCTTCTGATGATGTGGGGGTGGCCATCTTCTGATAACATGAGGGCTTGATGGTCACCTAGGCTTTTATTAGTATAGATAGTCAAAATGGAATTGAGAATTAAAATGCTTCAGAGATGATATTTTTTTAGAACTTTAAGAAAGGCACATTTCCTGGATTAAAAATAGGGGCATCACCCTTTTAAAAAATATATATTTTTTTATTGTTTTCAGAGAGGAAGGGAGAAGGAGAGAGAAACATCAATGATGAGAGAAGATCATTGATTGGCTGCCTCCTGCATGCCCCCTCCAACCCCCCTTACTGGGGATCAAGCCTGCAACTCAGGTATGTGCTCAAACAGTGACCTCCTGGTTCACAGGTCAACACTCAACCACTGAGCCACACAGACCAGGCACACTTACCCTTTTTACTGAATATCAAAACTAAATGTATATTGACCCTGGTTTGTTTGTTTTTGTTTTTGTTTTTGTTTTTTAAAAAAAAATGCAACATGAAGCAATACAAGAAGAAACCAAATGGCAAGAGTTTAGTAAAAAAAAAAATTGTTTTAAATAAATAATGGCTAATATACTGGAAACGGTTTTCTGCAAATAATAAAAAACACTCAAAATGTAGGGTCTTTACACAAAACATTTACTGTCCTTCAGTCCTGGCATCCTCAGGTTAGTCCTCCATCTGCACATATAAAGAGCAGCTGTAAGTACTTTTCTACAAGGTCAACCTAACATCCTCTATATTCACTTTTTACAGATAATGTTTTTAATTTTTTTTTAATAATCTCTAAATGCAAAGAGATTTGGATATTGTGTCATTTTAAAATTACTCCTCAATGATTTTAATTCATTTGTTTCTTTCTGTCATAAAACCCAATTTCATTCTTTAACTATCAGATGTGTTGCACACTACTTTTTTGGGAACAGGATATAATAGCGTTAGCTATAATAATTTAATTTAGCCTCGTGAGAGCGCTAACTCTTGCCCTGGACACCTTGTGCCTTCTTCTTTAGCATTCAGTTCTATGTCCTTTGAGCTTGTCTTGTGGTTTTCAGCTTAGAAGTTTTGCATCTTTGCCCTGTAGGCCTTGTTTACAGCCGGGCAGTCTTTCCAAGGCCACTGAATTGCAAAGACAGCACTATCGGCCCAGCAGATTCTGGCCTTCATCTAATTAACCCAAACAAAAAGCACACAGGAAAAGATTTAGCAGTTCTCTTCAGGACCTTGTTTACCCCTGTCTACCAGGATGAGCAGTTTTATTGTATAATAGCTATACTTTCACAGGTAATGTGTATTAATTTAGTTTTTCAAGAGACATAGTTAATTTACTATGGAGAAAATGTCTTCTCCCAAATCCCAGAACACCTGGCTTAGGGATGAGTGGGAGAAGTGGTCCCCTTGCTCCGAGGGTCTCAGAGGGCCTCTGTCAGCAGCCATGCTTGTGGGGGTGCTGGGGTAGCAACTTGAATTATCAGAACTGCGGAAACCTATGCACATGGTATATGACGATTCCTCCCCTCTGCGCCTTAAAGCTTCAAAATACTTGTGGGTTCTGATGTTTGGGAGATAATGGAGAATAAAATTTAATACCTTGGGATGATATTGGGTGTCATTGAGCAGTCTATAAAGTCTCAGAGTTGGATACAAAGGAACAGCAAGAGGAAGTGAGTCTTAGAAAGTATGGGAAGGGCATTAACCCTTCCCATGAACTACACATGAACTGGAGACCGGTAAGTCTTACCTCAATCACCAAAGAACAGGGTGACTCTCCTTATATTACACAGGCTATTTGATACATCACAATGATATACAATAGGTCAGATGAAGCTACTGATCTATAAAACAAACAATAATTACAGATAAGCATTAACATAACATGGTGTCCCTGCAAGGCAAATGCCAGCTCTCACCAAAATTCCAAGTTACAAAAGGGTTCCATGTATACTCTGCAATATATGTGAAATAGTAACCATGGGCATTCCTTCCTTCAGACAGAGTCAAAGATAACAATGAGTCCTTTTAAGCCAAGAAGGAAGAAACTTTGTGCCCCTATTCACTACTGCCAATTAACTGTCATTAAACAATGTCCCTTTGAAAGCTCAGTGGTACAGACATATACCATTGAGAAAAAAGCAGACCAGAGTGCCCAATGTTATGGGTCAAGGAAGCTACCACCTAGATCCCTATTACACCTTTGGTTCCATCACCTGGTGTCGTCAGTGTCGATAATATGCTGAGGGAGAGCTGCATTAAACAAAATCAATTTGTTCTGAGGCTTGAATCTAAATATATGGCATATACGTTATAAATATGATATATCTTTTATATAATATATATGCACATATATGTAAAAGTAGTTCACTCAGAAGATATAGTACAACCTCTTTCCCATTATGATAGGCAACATGGACAAAGAGAATTAAGATCCATTTCTCTAACAGTTTATTTCTCTTAGCAAAAAGTTCTTCATTGAAAAGGTTGGGTTTTGCTCTTTTAATTAAAAGTGAAAACTGATCTTGCTGTTAGATCTTAGATAACATAACTGGTTGACATTTTTCTTACTCAGTGCTGTTGACAACTGTTCATATCTACTATCCGTGATGTTCTGCCCTTCAGTTTTATGAAAGATTCTGAAATAAATACAGATGTTCTCACTTACTTTGCCTCTGCTCCAGCTATCAGTTCATTTCCTTTAACTACCTTTCAATTATTCTCTTAGGTCAGAAAAACATCATATATACTTTTACTCAATATTATGAGCCAAACAAGAAAATTTTTTGGAGGTGATGGAGAGGAGCCCCTCACTTTTAATCTCTAGTGTTGTCTAGAAACATGAATCATTGAATGATTTGATGGCATTTTTTTATGGCTGGAGTATTATACTTTTATGTGCTACAACAAACACCTGGGGTAAAAAGCATTTACTTTTATGTAATAAAAATCATACGATAGCTTTTTTGTCAATACTGAATGTAAAGGACAACCTGCTTGATTGGCTATAGCAAATAATTGACCTAACTTCAACTTAATATTAACCAATTGGAGGTATATCCTTGATATGTTCGCTGTGCCATTATAAATTAACTCAAAAGCTCATCCTAATAAACAGCACCACATAAATTAAATAGACAGAAAGCTTTCTACACAGAAAACTTCTTATAGATTTCTATGACAAAGAGATTGATTTGACCAAGGTTTACATCTTTATTCCTCTTTGATATATAAAATTCTTCTTATGTCCTGTATAAATTTCCAGGTTAATAAAATAAGTTTAGAAATGGCCATTGTGAAGTTGCAGATTTGTATTAAGGTTTCTAATGTTCTGGACAACATAAAGGATAGTTTTATGTCTGTAAAAATATTTTGTTACCTTTTGCATGAGATGGGGAAGGAACTCAACTAGTATTTTTAGAAGATTATAGTTTGCATTCAAAACAAGAAGGCAAGTCTTAGCCATTCAAAATACTATTGTGACTCTCCCCCCACCCCAAATTCTGTATATACCAGTTATAATCATTGTTCCAAGACCATCTATCAGAACTAAATCAAAGCAGTCACATACTAAAAAAGTACTTTCCTTGTTAGAGATTTTTTGATGATATAACATTACCAATGTTTATCAATACAATAGTTGAAAATAAATTCAGAATTAATGATAGTGAACCAGAAAGATAATTTGTACCTAAAAGACTTAGTTTATATTTTAAATACTACACATAAACATATATATCCACAGATAGAGACAAGAAAGAACAAAAGTCTCCACCAGTATAGGAAGAGGAGCCTGGAGAGACAAAAAAAAGAGAGAGAGAGAGAGAGAGAGAGAGAGAGAGAGAGAGAGAGAGAGAGAAATGCTAACATAAGGGGTTTCATATATAATGAGGAAAATGTTTTTGTTCCCACTCTCAAAGAATCATGCACTCAGGTGTGGCTCAGTTGGAAAAATAAACCTGAAAGTGGCCAGGGTTAGTAGACAGTATTCAAGGTGCCATCAGGGGAGCCAGGTGAATTTTAATATTCTTTCAACTGGTTCAACAACTCTGTTTAGGAGCCAGAGGAAGAATTTGATTTCAAACTCAATGTCTGGGGAGCTTAATGGCCCTGTTTCAGTACTGCAAGTATTGCACCCTGGGAAAGGCCTCAGTCCTGGGCAAAGCGAGCAGGTGTTCACTTTTCCAGGATATCTACATATGGACTTCAAACAGCAGATGTAGAGTCCCAACTGCAGCCCAACTGGGTTGAAATCTCCTCTTCACTCTTTACTTGGTAGGTGACCTTATGTACTTGATCTCTCTGTGGTTCAGTCCCATCCTCTATAAAGGAAGATAACACCTAACCTAATTAGCTTAAGTGATTATGCAATGATGTCTATGAAGTAGTCAACACATACTGGGCTTGAAATAAATGGCCTTTTTATTCTCTATCAGTCACAGCTTTTTAAAAATTATTCACATGAGGAGGAATGGTAAAATCAGGCTCACTCCTAAAGCTGTTTGAAACCATATTTTATCAATATATCCTCATTCATATAAATACATAGGGAATAAAATTACATTAAATCAGCCTTCTTTTCCAATCACCCAACAGAAATGGAAAGCACATGAGGCGCAGGTTGAGTGGCTAGATTCAGTACAGTTAAGTAATGCTGATGCTAAGTGCTGACGCTTCACATTGCTGGAGGGGCCGTTCCTTTTATTCAAGATTTCATGTTTAAAACATAAGAACAAAATAGAGACTTATCGCAGCCAAACCACAATGATGCATGCCAGATATTTTGCTCCTCCATTTCCTTTTTATTGGGTGAGAGTTGGGGTGGGAGGCAGAGTGCAGGACAATATAAAGCAGCCTATGCTACCTTTATTCTGGTCTTTTAACTGGGATGAAAAATGCAAATATACAATAGCAGAATGGATTAAAAGGCAGAGTGTTATTTATGCTAAGAAATACATATTAATGATAACCAGCTGGAAAAGAAGAAAGGATACATTCTTATTCTACTCTGAGACTCAAAAAGAATAATTTATGGGAGGGCATAAAAGTGAATCCACCTTGTTATTAAGCCAATTGTTTCTTGCAAGCCCCTTCCTAATGACAACCTATGTCCACAGGGATTGGATAAGTTTTATGAGCTCTCTGATCATTTTTGTCTTCACACAATATTTTTCTTTGCGTGTGTGTGTGTGTGTGTGTGTGTGTGTGTGTGTGCGCGCGCGCGCGCGCACGCGCATTTTACATCTCCCTCATGCTACCCTTTTATTGACACATTTAGCCCCTTCTCCTCACCTCTTCTAATCTGACACCCACTAATTGGTTCTTCAAGTATATAATTTTGCTATTTCAAGAATGTTATATAAACAGAATCATAGAGTATGTGACCTTTTTAAGAGAGGTTTTTATTTTTTTCATTTGGAATAATTCCGTTGAAATTCATCCAAATTGTTGCATTGTTAATGGCTTATTCCTCTATAGTGCTGAGCAGTATCCTATGGTATGGATGCACCACACTTTGTTTAATCATTCCTCCACTGAAGAACATATAAGCTATTTCTAATTTTTGATCATTGCAAATGAAGCTTCTATAAACATCTTGGATGAATATTTTGTGTGGACATAGATTTTTATGTCTCTGGGATGAATGCTCAAGAGTGCAATTGCTAAGTCTCATCATCAGTTTAGCTTTTTAAAGAAACTGTCAAACTATTTCATTCCCCATTACCCCACACAGTATCTCAAACACAATATATATAGTACCAATATAACATGTTTGCATATATAGATTATGCTTTTTAATACATTTGTTTTTGTTTTAGAGGTTTCAGCTGCTTCCTAATGCTACAGAAGTCATTATTGTCACTAAATACATGGGGTGAAAAGTAAAGTGATGGTGGGTACAGAGAGTAAAATCAATAGTAAAAAGAGAGAATGGTTTAGGTATAGTATTATGACTTTTGACTCTTAAAATGGGATAACTCAAGATTCTAACAATAATTTGTGCTTTTCACCAGTTTTGAATATTTTTAAATAAATAATAAGTTCTTAATACACATTTTTTGCTTTATTGAAAATAGGAAGAGATTCTGCACATCTCTTTCCTCAAGAAAAATATTACTTGAGTGAAAATAGTCAGGTTTGTTTTCTATTTAACATTTCGAGCAGGAATTACACTGCAATGGGGCATGCTACTATATTTCTGTGTCTTTATTCAGCTATTTTATATTATAAGAAAACTGTGTATAGTGTTGTGATCTTATACCTGCTAATATGTGTGTTTCTACCAGATTCTAGAAGGAATATTATAAATTTTCTGTTATCTATAACAATATGTATAAGAGCTACATAGTATCAGCCCATTATAGCACTTGAGAACCCAAAATTTATTTTATTAAAGATACATTTTTATTAAAATTTAATAACATTAGCCAAATACTTGGTGGTGATCATTAGTTACTCTATTTTCTGTTGTTTTTGTCATTTGAAATTCACATCTAACTTAAATACCTGTGATACTTTACTGTGACTATGTCCATAGTTCCTTAAATTCTCATATCAGCACTGTGAAGCTAACTCACTAACAAGAAAAATGTATTGCAACACGTATTCAAAAAGTAAAAATGAATTGACTCTATTTGTAGTTTCAAAAGACTAAGAAGCCAATGTAATGTGGATTTAATAGAGTATTTCCTTTGAGTCACAATGGTGAAGTGAAATAGAGCATACAATGTTGGTCTAACAAAAACATAATATGTCACTTATATTTTTCATAGTAGGCAACAAACTTTGAAAGACATGATTCATTTTAGAACCAGAGCAAGAAAGTCCATCTGTGGATGGAAACACTTCTAACCCCTTGCAATGTTTCGCAGTGAGGACATGAGTAGCTCCAGGAATGGTGCAATCCTTAGATGTGCAAGGTATTTGGACCGCTGCGGGACATTTGGCTGAGTCCATGCACTACATGCAAATAGTACCTTCCAGATACTATTGCAGAACAATCTACTCCTTCTCCATCCACACACATATCCAAACTGTCCTGGGGAACCACTGTAACCTCATTCAGTATTCCATCAGGACACCTGAAAATATCCTTCCAGACTATAAACACTCAGAGTTTGAGTTCCAATTTTAGTTATGCTAGTGTATTTTGTCATCTGTGTCTTTATTTCCCAATCTATAAATCTGCACTATCTGTGTAACTCCATATTCTACTCACATAGATTCGAAGTTTAAAAAAATAAATCATAAAAAATGTTTTCTACAAATATACTCTCATGCATCAATGCTCTATCTCATTATTCAAAAGGTAACTCTGATATGGGTAATCAATGACATAGCAATAATAATGGGCTACTGATGGAGTAAAACCAGATTTCCCTATTTCTGAAACAATATCCCTATGTATGTGTGCTTCTTACTCTTCTTATAGAACTGGAAATTCCTGACCTGCTACTTATGTCAAATCTCTTTCATCACTCTCAACTCTATCATTCTTTTTTTAAAATTGACTCACTAGAATCCTAGAACTACAGTGTTATAAGGAAAAGAGGATATTTATAGATCACCTTTTTCAAGTTCTTCATAAACAAATTGAAGTAGTAGATGATGTGAGGCAAGTAAATTAAAATGGTGAATGATCTGCTTGGGGAAAAAATCCAAAATTTGATTATAATAACAAATACAATAACCAGAGGAGTAATTTAAAGAAGGCTTTGGAAGGGACTGAGAATTACATCAGACCATGTAGATAACTACATGGCGACCCAAGCCTACCTGGAGGTTAGCATATGAGCCATATCACATACTAGGTAGCTTAAAATATAATCCTTGTTGGAGAGGGGATTTCAACTAATATATAAAAAGATTGTTTCTCAAAATTGTTTCAGAGTCTTATCTAGAGAACAACCACTGGCCACAGTGAGGTTAGTGAGGAGGAGTTCTCACTTAAAATGCACATTTCCGGGTCTCAGACTTTCTAGAAGTGGTCAAAGGCTAAACTTCTCACAAGCACTCCAGGTGAGTCTCACGTACACTAGGTCTTGAGAATCACTGGACTGTGATGTTGAGGACTCTACTGAATTTATAAACCATTTGTAACTTGTCCAGAATTATTATTTTGTTTTCCTCTTATCCAATATTTGCCTCATTATAATTAAGAATAAAATATATGTTTGTTTTTGTTTGTAAAGACCATTTTCTCTCTGGCAAGTCTTAAGAGAGAGAAAAAAAAACTCATAAAAACAAAGCAGAGGAAAAAGGAAAAGTCTGAATTCCAAAGTACCTCTGAGAAGAAAATGCAGGATGACTTAGTAACTGCTCTGAACCAAGAAGTGGGCTCCCGACCTCCTGAAGGAACACACCTTTAGCTATTGATATACTCAGCAACTTACTTAGTGTTTGAATGGTAGAACAGGATGGTTTTAACTGGAAAATAACTTTGTAAGTCATCCTATTTCCTCCCTTCTTTATGAAAGGCTGGAATTCCATGGCTTCTCTTAGAAACTTAAAACATAATGTTAATGATCTTGACCTTATAGCCCTGAAAGAACTGAGCCTCAGTTAGGGAATGAGTCAAAAAATTTGGGGGAAAATAACAGAATTGAGCAACATGGAGAATTACATTTAAAATGCCTTTGTGAACCCAGAAAAGTATGTAAAACTCTCCAAACCTCTAGCCTCATTTATTAGATTAGGAGGTTGACTGAGATGATCTCTAGCTTTCTTGGTAACAGGGCTTGCTATCCACAGGAGTTCGATGCATTACTCTCTCCCATCTATCCCAGAGGACTCAAGAGGGCATGTTCTGTTTTCAAAGAAAATGTACAGTCCTCAAGGTCACACAGATAGGTAACCAAGGGGAACAGAGAAGGGAGAAAATAATAAAACTGCTGGAGGTCAGTTGATTTGTTCTTTTGGATCTTTCTCTACTTGTTCTTGTGTGTGTTTTCTCACAGCCTTCTTTACTTCAGTGCAGCTGGCTTGGTAAGACAGAGCCAGGGATAGCATCTGACGATCACATTCAACCGCCATGCAATCAATAAGTGCACTCTAGAGCACTTGTCCCAGACAAACAAAGGCACGCTACACAAAAACCTGTCCACAAATGTTCACAGCAGCTTTCCTCATAATACCGCAAAACTGGAAACAATCCAATTGTCTTCAATGGGTGAGTAGTTAAATTAACAGCAGTATATCTATACCATAACATTCTACTTAGCAATAAAAAAAACTATTGATATACACATCAACCTCTATGAATCTTCATAGAAACATGCTGAGTGAACAAAGCTAGCCCCAAAAGGTTGTATGTTATATGATTACACTTGTATTGCATGCTTGAAATATATATATAGAAAAATGGAGAACAGATTGGTAACTTCCATGGGTTAAGGATGAGGAAGAGGTGAGCTGGAAGAAAGTGGTGTGATTATAAAAGGACAATGGGGGGAATATTTGTGGTGATGGCAATGTTCTGTATCTTGACTGTATTGATTCCAATTTCCTGGTGTGATAATGTGCTCTCTTTTCCCAAATGCTACTGCCATCAGGAGAAACTGGGTAAATGGTGTATAGGATCACCCTGCATTATTTCTTACAATTGTATGTAAATATTCAATCATCTCAAAATAAAAAAGTTAATTTTAAAAGTATTGATAAAAACATAAAAAACTGAATGTAGAGGAAATAATATCATAAACAAATTTCCCAATAATTAGAAATATGTCACATATAATTTTAAATTATGAGCATGGAGAGTGTCATCATTAAGTCACATCCATTCAACTTCCAGATGAACAAGTGTGTAGATTCATTACACTACCTAATGGGTGTCAATGCTAGTTGAACTTCTGGTTCTTTTCTTTCCGTCAGAACAAAAGAAAGAATTGCTCTAACGACCAAGTTTTACTAAGTTTTCTTTCAATATAAGCAAATTGAGGCCAAATAGTAATTTTGTAAATGTCTTTTAGTCTCTAGTGGAAGCGTTCCTAAAATTGGTGTCACAGAAAGTTTGATGCTGCATCATGGAATGTGCCACTCTGTTCAATGGCTCACATCTCACCTGGGAAGTCACGTTACCAAGAAAAATGTATAAAATATTCCTCTTTGTCCTGTTCTAAATTAGAGGATACCAATAAGGCACAATGTTAGTTAACAGCTACGAATGAAATAGAGCAAAATGAAGACCAACGTTTAAAGTGATTAGACCCCAAAGACTCACTACAAGTCTCAGTTCCTCACAAATGAGGGGGAAAAGGAGTGCTGAGGTGAGGGGTACAGAGTACAGGAATGATCAGAGGAAGCAGCCCTCCGAGCCTGCTCACTGGAGCAGATGTGCAAGCAGAGACAGAACCTCTAGAACTTTGATCTAAAAAAGTGGTCTCCAAACACACAGGCACAAGAAAAATCTTGATCGTATAGGCAAAGAGCAACCTAGCAAAGCTTATCTCCCAGCAACCCTGGCTCACACTTTTTTATTTAGGTCCTTAATGCAGAAAAATGGAAAGCTTATATCAGAATTTCTGTGTCTATTACCTGTAGTTGTTATAAATATGCACACACTAATGGACAATGTTTCTTTAATTAAATAGAAGGTGTCTTATTTTTAAAATAACATTTTTCAGAGCTTAACAAGTTATTTGTAATGTGAGCAAGGTACCAAGTAAAAAACAAATACTCAGCCCAAAAACCATTTGTGGGTAGACACCTGGAGCACAGGATGCCACCTAGAACCAGCCCTGGTGTCACAACCCATGCTTATTACACTACACTTAAAATTTTCAGAAAAAAAAAGGAAAGAAAAAATTAAACAGACATCTCTGGTGTATTGTTGTGTAGAATGGCCCTGTCAACTTCCTTGTATCACTTGTTTCCATGGTTTATTTAATTAGTACCTGCTAATGGCAATTTAGCTATCAACCTAACTACTAAATTAAAAATATGTAACATTTTAAAATAAATTAGAGCTAGGTAGATAATCTGTTTATAGCTTCATTCAAATTTCTTTACTGCTCTCATCTTTGATGCAAAAAAGGGAATAAAAATACAGTTCTACTTTGAATTGCATATGCCATTCTAGCAAATGTCAAAAGTTGTATTGACCCTGCCATGCAGTCCACTATTAAGGAAACATAATGTATTTGCCTTTATCTTTAGTTTATGTAAAATATCTGCTACATTGTCATACATTCTCATCTTTAAGAAAGAAAAAGGTGATATTAAGGCATTTGTCCTTTTCATTTTTTATTCAATGTAGGATTTGAATCCAGTTGTTCAAAACCTTCAAATTAAATAACAAATATAAAACATTACAAGTAAGCAATACATATAAGGAAAAAAAATACATTTTGTTCATCAAAGTTATGGAAATTTTGTTTCTTCACCTAAAAATAAAATGATAGTTTAACATCATAGTACATTAGACTAGAGGAAAACATAAAATTGTTAGCTTTAACTTAGTCATTTTTCAACTGTAGAAAGTTTGGGGGAAAAGAGTTTTGGTGATTTGCATGGCATAGCAAGTGAGTGGCAGATTGAAGACAAAGTAGAAGTCTCTTAGCTTCTATTCTGTTGCTTTATCCACAAAATATGCTGTTTCTTATCATTTAGAGATGCTCAAAAATTTACTAAAAAAGAAGAACTAGAACATTTTAGTTCTCCTCAAACTACCCATATCTACTAGAATGTTTATAGATAAACTTTTTTATTTATTTAAACCAACAAAATGACACCAACAAGTAAAAATAAAATTATAGCAACTATAAGGTAAACATTTACATTTGATACAATTTTTATTTTTAGATAGTTGGTTTCTATAGTTGACCTATCTAACATATTTTGAAAGGTGGCTTTTCTATTAGTAGAAAGTATTACACACATGTGCTTGAGTGATATCTATAATAATAAAAGCATAATATGCTAATTAGACTGGACAGCCAAATGTCCTTCCAGACTTCCTTTGGATGTCCTTCCGGACAAAGCCCTGGCAGCTGTGAGGGCCAAGGGCGGCCGCAGCAGCGGCGGGGTGATGGGGGCAGCACACACCTTCCCCTGATCAGCCTCATCACCTCCCGCAGAGGGAAGCCAGACTGAGGCTTAGGCCCGTTCCCTGCGGGGAGTGGGCCTAACCCATCAGTAGAACATCCCCTGAGGGGTCCTGGACTGTGAGAGGGCACAGGCCAGGCTGAGGGACTCCCCTTTCCCCCAGCCCGCCCAAGTGCATGAATTTTTACGCACCAGGCCTCTAGATTATATATATCCCTCTCTCTCTGTCTCTCTCTCACATGCACATGCACACACACACAAGCACATGCAATGAAATAAGTGCAATTATTAAATTTTTAATGACAAATGGGAGCACAGAGGTCTTTGATCTTTGCATGCCATCCATATGACAGACTGGTATTTAATGTAGTTCAGGAAAATAAAGCAAATCAAAGTAAAACATTTTTAATTAGTGGTTTAACTACATGATTAATGATGCCTTTTTAAAGAAAATTCCTGTACCAGTAAATGAAAAACTCATTATTTCTAAAAGCTGGTTTCTCTACCTAATGACTTCTTCTAATAGGCAGATAAATTGAACAACAACGTATGAAACCTATTAGCCTGAACATTTTCACAGGGAACAAAATTGAATGTTGAGTTGCAGGTTGTTGATCAGCTAATCTGAAAGTAATGAAACAAACATCCTACAAAGGCTTCTGGTAAAATAGCATGCGGCTGGCTTTTAAACGACTATACAACAGGGCCGGATTCTTTTTCCATAATGGAGCAATATGTACCAAAAGGGAAAGCACTTATGAAAAGATTAAATTAGCCCCTGAAAACACAATTCTGGTTATGTTAAGATGCTATACCCATCTATTTGGTGGAAATTTCAGCCCTGTTTGAAATGTCTAAAAAATAAAATTTATCCCAGGAAAAGAGGTCAAATGGGTCTTGAAATATCTGGTTAATAATAGGCAGAATTCAAAAGAAGAGTTCTTCTAAAGTCAGTAAAACAGTGACTTTGTTAGTAAACTATAATAAGACTTGGCCAAAGACTTGGCCAGCTAAACTTTGTGTTACTCCAGTTTAGCAATTTTTTGTATACATATTTTTATTGATTTCAGAGAGGAAGGGAGAGGAAAAGGGAGATAGAAACATCAATGATGAGAGAGAATCATTGATTGGCTGCCTCCTGCATGCCCCCTACTGGGGATCGAGCTCATAACCTGGGCATATGTGCCCTTGACTGGAATTGAACCTGGGACCCTTCAGTCCACAGGCCAATACTCTATCCACTGAGCCAAACCAGCTAGGGCCAGTTTAGCAATTTCACAGATGAATGTCTTTGAATGTGGCCTGAACTTCACTGAGCCTCAGTGGACTCATCTATAAATTGGAGACAATATTTCAAAGGATTATACTGAAGTACAAGATGGTGCATGTAAAGCATTTATTTAGCAGGTATTTGTTGTTGAATTATTTTTATAACAATAATTATTGTTATACTGTATGTCAACAAAATGTTGTTAGCTTCACCAATCAATTGTGCTTACCACTCTGTAATTGAGCCCCCAAAACAAAAATGGTACATCAACTTTTTTGAAAACTTAACTGATTTTCCTTATTATGCTTATACAAATTAATTCTCAAATTAAACATAAATATGATTGTTGTCATCAGAGTTTTTCTAAGGTGGTCATATATCATCTATGAACATAGAAGTGGCTGAGGGCTAATTTAACACATCTTAACTTCACTTTTTTCTGGAAGAGGAAATATGTTTATTTAGGGTCGTAGAATATTTGTTTAATAAAATGTAATACATTACCCAATAGCCAACTTTTTATTGGAACTAGTTATTAGCCTAAAAAGTGTGGAAAGTACTCATCTCCTTTCCTATCCACTGAAATTATACTCATCCTGCCAGGCATAAATGCTTTCTTTTTTCAAAAAGATTTATGCCCATGCCAAAGTCAAATAGATAGTTCTTCCCTCTCTGGTGCAACAGTGGGTTGCTTGTACTTCTCTTTGGCCCTTCTTTCATTCTGTTCCTATTATAATTGTCTACTTGTGTGGGCCATGGGCTGTGATCTGAAATGGCTTCCAATTGCATCTCAAACCCCTCAGAGGGTTAGCAAGGACAGACATGATATGGCTCTTGTGCACTTCTCTAGCCTTTCCCTGGACCACTCATAATCTAGCTCTCCACCACCTGCCTGTATATACATCTGCTTGGAAGGTTCTTTTCCTGGCTTGACATGTATCTCACCTTTTTTGTTTCATCTCAAACATTGACCCTTAAGAGAGGCTTCCTCTGGTCACACTTTCAAAGTATCAAAGCCACCACCATCTCTCACCTGAACCCTAGCAGCAGCTTTAGAATTGGCGTCCCAGTTGCCTTTCTTTACTTGCATTCTCACCATGATAGCAGCCAGAGTGACCATTTAAAAACTTATATAGTGTATGGTAAACTCTTGGGAAATAATATGATTATGGTTTGTTTTTTTCCTGCCAGTTCTAATTCATTTACTTCTTTGACAACTGCATGCAAGCGTTTCTACAGTTCAGTGTTGGTATACACATATTTGCAAATGGAGCTGTAGAAGCTATATAGGAGCCACTTTGAAGACTTGGCTAAATTCAGCTCTTGCTGCTTTTCCAAAAACCAAATTAGGTGTGAAAATAGAATATGAAATAGTAATTTATGATACAAAGCAAGTCTGTTATGTGCAAATTGCCATCCAAAGTAAAACTTAGAAAAACATGGAGTAATATTTCAGGAAGTGATTATTAGGTTCAAATATAGAGCAAATAAAGTACTTTCTACTTTAACTTTTTCAAGTTATGGAGGAAAAATGTTTTTGTTTTTTTATACTGCACTAAAACATAATGAGCAGTGTGTTGAGCTATTATAATTCACAAAGTACATTTAGACTACATGTCTGAGAAAAATAGCTACAAAGCTAATGTGTCAACTTATCAAATATGCAATACCTGTGTATGGGAAAATAAATTAAGAGCATAAGAAATATATGAGTGCTATTAATCTTATAAAGGAAACTAGTCCAACAAATTCTCATTAACCTCTAGATTAAAATACTCTGTGAAACTAATTTGTGTCCTGCTAGAATTGCATGTTTAATATTCTTTTTATAATTTTAATTTGTTCTCTATCTTTTCTCCCCAGACCTTGATATTAAAATTAGCAACCATACATCACAATTATAAATTTAATCTTTAACTCTATCTGGCTGTTCCTCACCTTTGGCTAAAGCGTAGAATGATATATAGTGAATGAATATAAATTTCCATTTGTTTTGTATGCAATTGGTATACCTAATTATGTTCCCAGTGATTTTACATAATGAAATTTACATTTGTGTCACATAATAGATAATAAGTTAAAATGTTTTGTTTAGCTTATAAACTCACATTACCAATGAATACAAGAAAATTATTAATGTTAGATACAATCATGGCAACATCAATACACATAGTAATGAGAATCTAACTCAGACATAATATGAATACATGAATATACAAAGTCTTCTTTGTTATGTTTTAATATATGTATGTGCATTTTAGTTTTCCTTCTAGATGTTAATCCAATTTCTGTCCCTGGATTGAAAAGCGTATACTACAGTAGTGAAAAGAAGCTTATCTTGCATTTTAGTTTACCAAGACTTGCTTTTAATCTCATTTCAGCAAATACTTTGGGTGTAGGTAGTGATATGAGTTCATCTATAGTAGTAAAAATCCACTATGATGTGTAGACTTGTTAATTTCTTTTATATTTCTGCCAAGATTGGTTTTATATATTTTAAGGCTCAGTGACCTTAGACATTTTAATTTCACTAATAAAATATACTAAACTTCAAGTAATACAAGGAGCTAGGAAAATTTCATTCTGATATTAACATTATACTTTCATCTTCATATTTTGACTCCACAAGGTATCTATCTATGTATAAGCCTAATATGCAAAGTGTCCCCTTGGGAGTTTGACCGACCAGGAGTTCGATCGCTCTCTATGATGTGCGCTGACCACCAGGGAGCAGCACGGAATGAAAGGAGGCCCCGTCCAGCAGCCAGCAGCCACTAGGGACCTTACCCATGCACAAATTTCATGCACTAGGCCTCTAGTTGTTTTATATGCTCAATTTTTTTAAAATATGCCTTCATATTTACTGCTTTGATTGCTTATCACCTGTTTTTGCATATTAGGCCTTTCAGGTAGGATTACTCTTTACTGTCCTGGTTTTTGTTTAAATGGAAATGCCATTCGTTTGCTCTCATATCTAAAATATGGTTTTGTTGATTATACAACTCTTTGTTCATAGTTATTTTCTTTCATAATTTTAAAGTATTATTTCATGTCTTCTGGTTTCTATTAAAAAATTATCTGACAGTCCAATTGATACTCCTTTGATTGTATTCAGGCAACTCCCTGTGGTTCCTTTTAACAATTCTGTGTCTTTGGTGAACTACAGTTTCACTATAAAATGTCTTTGTGCATATAACTATTAGGATAGGTCAAGGGTTCTCAACCTCAGCACTACTGACATGTTGGCCTGGAAAATTCCTTATTGTTGAGGCTGTCCTTTATCTTACTGGATGTTTAGTAGTAATTCCTGGCTCTACCCAATAGATACCAGCAGCACCACCACTGCCCCCTCCCCCAACTGTGTCAATCAAAAATGACCTAGACATTGACAAATATCCCATGGGGGCAAAAATCACTCCCCATAGAGAACTGCACAGCTAGTTTAAACTGCATTAACAAAAAAGCTTCAAAACTTACCAATAGATTACAGCAGCAAAGGTTCATATCTCACCTATGCCACATACGTGCATTGTGGGCTGACTGTGGCTTTGCTCCATGTCTTCATTTGTCTGGGATCCAGGCAGATTTTCAGTAATCGTGGCAGATGAGAAGGAAGGCCCAACACAACGTGCTATCTCTTGAGGCTTCAGCTTATAAAATAGCCATTCACTTCTGCCTCCATTTCATAAACTAAAGCACATTACATGGTCAAGCTTACTATTGATTAGAAGAAATACTGGTCCTCCTTAGGAAGGAGCAGGATATATTTAGGAATAATAATAGCTTCACACAATGTGGATATGGTTTTATTTATTTGACTTCTTGAATATGCAAATTATAATATTTTATCCCCCCTTGAATACTCTTTTCAAATGTTTTCTTTATCGTGTCTTTTCTTCTGGAACGTCAATTTGTGGTCTAACAGACTTTCTAAAACCTGTTTCTCACTTAAATACTAAAACCTCTTTGTAATGTAAACTCTCTTTTATTTTTACATTTGCTTATTTTTTGTACCTGTACTGCATTCTAAATAATATCTGTTTTCCTCCTAAGTTACACAAGAGACTTACAGTATTTTGATCCACCTTCATTATAATTTTTTTCCTGGTATATTAGTTCCCTTTTGTATTTAAAAATTCTAAATTTGCTTTTATAACAATTAAATTGTTATTGTATTTTACATATTTACCAGCTTTTTAAAAACTATTTCTTCTGAGTCCAGTTTTTCTCTGAATATATTTCATTCATTAATGGTTCTTTTGGCAAAATTCTATCAGTGATAAAAGATCATCCTTGTGTTGAATATCTTTATTTTACCTGCACTATTGAAGGATATTTTTGGTTGATAGTTATTTTCTCTCAGTATTTTCAGGATCATATTTTTTTCTGTACTCAATTTTTGCTATTGTGATATTTGCTTTCAAATTTTAATTTCTGTGATTTATTATTTATAATTTGTGATTTAGCACTGCTCATGTTAATATTTTCATCTTCATCTTTGTTGTTTAGTTTTTCTACAATATATCTCAAGACCAATTACTGATGAGGATTTTAGGTGCTTTTACAATCTGAGGAGTTATTTATTTATCAGTCTAAAAAGTATCTATTATTCTTTCTAAATTTTTTTCCTCTCTATCTTTGTCTCCCCTTTTGAAACTCCCATGTGATAAATGCTACCTTTGTCTTAGACTACCTTTGATATTTCAACCTCTTTATATTTTCAATCTCTGCTTAACCAGTGAGATAGATCCCTAGATAGCACACAGAACATTATAAAAGATGCCATAAACAGGTACAAATAAATATAACACAAATATGTAGACAAAGAAAAGCTTTCTGTATCAGATAAATTATGAAAAATCCTTTCAATGGAAAAGACCAAAAAAAACTGTTTTTAAGATAAGAATGTTAACAAAAAGTATCATATGTTAAATGCAAATCACTGGGAATGAAGCAAATGACTGCTCTCTTGTTTAAAAATATATATTTATGTAATTTTTCTGTTGATTATTATGAAAATCCTAACATTGTCATAGTAAAGCATAGCATGGAGATTTATAAAAAATAAAAATTGTCTAAAAATATTTCTAAGGTTTTTTATTTCTACCTAGACTTGTAACTTCTTATCATCTTCTCATTATATATGCCCCCTTGAAATAAAAAGGCAACAATAATGAGAACAGTTTTGGAAATTTTATTTCATTCAGCCCTGAAATATTCCTACAGTAATCATTATGATTCTAGGCTTAGAGACACCAGTCAAAATTGAGTATATGCTCATCTGATCCTTGTCTTTACAGCTATGCCATTTCATTCTCTTTTTTTCCCCTTTGAACAGGACTTCTCACAAGATCTGTCCCAGCTATACTACAGTAGAATTGCTTTCCTGCTAATCAATAGAAAATATGAACAAGTTTAAACCTTTGACCTTTAGAACAGAAAAATAGCAAAAACAGATACTTTTCTTCTCTGACCCAAAAGAACTGAAATCATTAGTGGCCAATGCTTTGTGCCAGAAGAGATCGAGACACAATTACACAGAGGGAAGCCACACTTGGAAAATTCAGTTCAGCTAAAAGAAAACAAAGGTCAAGATAGTTTATGTGGATAAATAACTCTGACAGTTGGAAAGGATTTTCCACTTTATGTGGAATAGTCTCCAAACAAAATGCCCGAATGCTTGCTATAATAAATATGTTACCAAGCTTTCCACACAGCTACAATAAATGCTTCTCTTCTCAATACTTCTAAAAACAGCAGCAAGCATTGGCTGAAAACCCATGGTGGTCAAGGTCACAAGTCATTCTTATGCTTGTCATACCTAAGTGGGTATGGAGCAGAAAAATCATTTAAAGGAAAAAGAAGAGAAAGCTACACTTCTACATAATGGACGATGTAATTAATGTTTATAGACTCCGGAGAGAGGTAGCCCAAAAGAAATTTCTTCACCTTCCTATAATGTCAAAAGATAAATTTCCACCTAAATGATCATTTTTCTATCCTTTTGTTTGATAATGGGAAAGGTGACTTTGAAATCACACAAATGATGCATTAATCAGAGCTGGAGATCAAGATACCCTGCTAATATTTGACTGCTGTTTTGTTTTTGTTTTTTTCTACAGACTTGGGGACTAGGCATACCATTGCAGGACAATAAAGGATGTATGTTTCTTTAAAATGGTGCTATATAAAAAGTTGTCATGCAATACTTGGCCATGTGAAAACTCCAGATCCTTCTCCTTATTAAAGTCGTCATAGACATTGTATCTATTCTACCCCTGCACGAATGTGAGGGACCTAGCAGTGGGTGTCAATGGAAGATAAGAATAACACCAATTACTAGTAGTGCCCTAAGTGCAACCAGAGATGACTCAAAAGCAAGCCTGGAGCCCATGCCTCCCTCATAGCCATACTTCCCTGCCTCAAAGAGAAGCAGGTTTCCTGCATCTGCTCCTTCCTGTGTCACTCCTGCTCACTCTGACGGTCTTGGTGAGAAAGATGCTGAGCTGACCCTTCCTGCGATGGTTTCCCTAGTAAATTGGACCACTTTGGAAATGGATGAACCAGGAATCGCATTCCGCAGCTTTAGCCATAACAAGCAGTCTGGTGTCAGCAGGAGAAAAAGAAAACTTCAGGAAACTGTCCTTTCCTGGGGAAAACCTATCCTGAGATAACCCCTCTCTAAACTGCTTAATGACACTAATACAGGAATTTAAGAGAAACAAAACATTAACACTGATTACAGCATCACTAGACTATGCAACAAATTGTATATTGAAGTCCCCCTGAAGAATGCCGTCTCCCTCATTGATGCAGACAGGCCTGCAAAATAGCTTTGGTATTTTAATGCTAGTGCATTCTACAGTTCCAGATGACAGCTGCAGAGCCAACATTTTAAAGCAATCAGAAAATTTATGCGACACAATGGTCACAGCTGCACCCATCGATCAAACTGTTTTTGCTCCAATGAGATACAGGAGTCGTTAGATAATTCAACAATACATGTTCTGGACTTTTGGGTTTTAGCCGTGGGAGCTAGATTCAGAAGGAAGCAAAAAATGTGAAGCTTTTCCTGTTGCTTTCGTCTCAGCTGAAGGTTTTTAAAGCCCTTCACGATTCTATGACATTTAATAGTGCCTGCATTCAGAACTAGGTCCTACAGCTGTTATCAGCTGCATTGGTCATAACAGGGAAGAGCAGTTAGATACTGAGATGGAGTTAAAATGTTAATATTCACCCTGGTGAAAGCCGAGTGTTCAGTACAGGTAGCACGAATGTCTCCTTTCTTCATAAGCAGAGTCCAAAGGTGAAAGTAAGCCATGGCCCCAGGGACCTCAGGTGTGATGCACAGGAGTTCCACTGCTCTGTGCTGATGGGAAGCATGTCAGTTGATTTTCACTGAAAGATACAGAAAACCCGAATTCTAATGGTTCCGATGATGACATTGTATTAGATATTAGAATGATAAAAACTCCTATATAAAAGTATTAGAAAGTTAAGTCATTACATTAAAAACAACTCCGAGTTCAATAGAACCAGGGCTTCAGCTCTGCTTCCATGAGACTGCCTGGGCCCTGCCTTCCTTCCTGCTCCCTTGTTTGTGGCGAACACTTCTTAACGTTATCTGTGCGCCAGCCTCGGTTGAAGTGCCTTTAACGTGTTTTAACTGATGTAGTCCTCACAATGGTCTTAGGAGGTTGACCTCTCCTTGCTTTTATCTTTACTAATTGAGGGAACTTTGGATACATGTTAACTCATTTATCTTCAACATGTTTTATGAAATTGGCACTATTATTACCCGTTTGACAGAGAAGGGGAATGAGGCACAGAGAGAGTAGCCAACTAGCACAAGACCACATGGGTAGCAAGTGACTGAGTTGGAAATTAAAGCCAGCTTTCGGACTCCAAAACCTCTGTTCTTAACCTTTAGTCTGACCTCATTGTGATGAGATGGACCAACAGTCGCAGGAATTCCCTTCATAGTTGATTGTGTCTCAGGGCAGAGGAGGAGCTCGCTTCTTTGTTTTTATTTTTAATAGCCCCCCTCTTTGCCAGAGACCCCCCCGCCCCTGCAGACTTCCTCTCAGGTCTCTCTTGCCAGAATTGCCATAGTTGCCTGACCTGAAGCATCATCAAGCATCATCGTCAAGTGCAACGGGACCACTGTGAAGGGCTCACACTCACCCAATGCGCCCCATGGAGACGGGATGCTTCCCCTGAGGTCTCTTGGAGAAGGAAAACCAGGGCAGCACGTCCCTGCCAGCAAGGACACGGGGCCATGAATGCAGGCTCAACAACTAGTGCTGTCTGCTATAGGTGCCCATCATAAAAAGTTGGTTCCAGGAATGTTGAAATATGGGTTGAATATATGAAATTATTAGTCCTTAGCCTTAGCCCTCCCTCTGGAATTTTAAATTATAAAGTCATTATGCTAGACATACACCAGAAAGAAAAAAAAAAGCACAGAACAAATTCATTTCTCCCTTGAATACCACTTATACAAGAAATCGATTCCTTCGTCTAACAGATATTTGTTGAAAATCTTGTATGTGCCACTTTTCTGTTGTTAGAGATACAGGGATGAACAAGCAGATATAGTCAGCTTTGTGGAATTTACATTGTAATAGAGGAAAGAATGAACATGTAATATATAAAAAAACATTATAGTAGCAATGTAAGAAACGAGGGAATAATTGGAGTGAGGTGGGAGATATTTCAGATAGGATGGTCCAGCAAAGCTTCTCAGGCACAGTGACATTTGTGGGCTTAAGTGACACAAAGGAAAAAAGAGGAGGCTCAACAGCGTTCAGCATCAGGGCTCTGAGGTTTGACTGCCTTCCCTCAAATCCCAGTGCTGTCACACACACGCACATAAGTCACCCCCTTTGTGCCTCAGGCTCCTCAGCTGTAACCTTGGACACCTCATAAGTGTATTTGGAGGATTAAATGAGTTAAAGCATTTCCTAAGGCATGTGCCGCAGGGTGCTTAGGAGGACACTGTGACCACTCAGTATATGTTAGTTGTTAATGTCTCAGGAATAGCAGTCCAGGTACAGGTAACCACAGGTTACCCTCAGAAGGAAGGAGGTTATTGGGGAACAGAAGACCAGGTGGGGGTGGCAGGGAGTGGGGGCTAAATGAACTAGGGAAACATGGTGGGGAATAGAGTCTGAGAGGGAGGCAGGGGGCGCTCACTCCCATTAGCCAGTCCCAATTCTGGCTCTACATTAGCATTACTTTCAGATGAATTAAATCACAATAGTTGAGACTGAAGGTCAGGAGTTAGATTCTGAAGTTCAGCCAAAGAGGAAAGTCACTGATGTGGGCTTTGCATGCTGAAGAAATGAGCTTGAGTTCTACTCAAGGAGAAAAGCCAAGCCATTGGAATGTCTGTGGTCTCCTGCCCATTCCGCCTTCAGTCTCATTTCTGCATATCAAATGCTTAATAATTTTTCAAGAAAGTCACATTCTCTTAGATTAGAAAACACCCATGAAAGTCTCTCCTTCCTCAGACACTTTATTTTTACTTTCTGATAACACAGACTTCATAGATTGTGTTGTGTTGTATACATGCCTTTCATTCCCCACTAGAAGATAAATTCTTCAGCAGCAGAAACCATGTATCCTCAAACAGTGTCATGTATATGAAGATAGAAAGTAGTTTTTTAAAGAATAAATTTAAAGACTTTGCATAGGAACAATGGCTTAGACCAAAAGCTGATGCTATACCAAAACCCTTATTGCTTTAGCAAATCAGTCCAATCAACAAAGATCCAAATGTTAAGCACTAAAAAACAAAGAAACCAAGGATAGTTTCATCAGGATACAACTAATTGTTGAAATTGAAAATTCATGGAAGGTCATGATGCAACCAGGGACAACATAAGAATGGAAGCTACTGCCCTGGCTGGTCTGCTTCAGTTGGTCTCAGGTTCGATCCCCAGTTGGGGTGTGTACAGTAGGCAACCAATCAGTGTTTCTCTCTCAAAGAATAAATAATTAAAAAAAGAATGTAAATTACCTGTTCTAGTGTGATTTCCTCCAGAAAGTTAAATGAAATATATATATATATATATATATATATATATATATATATATATATATGTCAAAGTTCTAGGTTTAATATAATGGTCCAAAGGGCAATGAATTGCATTTTGGAGCAATTTCAAAAGTATCATAAAAAAAAATCATGGAAAAATAGTTCCCTCAATTTAGGCTTATTTAAGACAGAATTACTTGAAGGCTTAAGTGTGCATTCTACTTCATAGATAAAACTGCACCTAGTTTTATGTGCATAATTTATTATCAAATATTATCATGGCTGTGATGGACATCTGGTTTTTCATAAGTTCACAAATGGAGGAATATGAAAGGGGAACGAAGGTGAAATTACATTTTGGGGCTTCTACAGTGTTGTGCAATGAGATAAAGAAGAAAAAAATAGGTTGTCTGTCTCAAAAATAGAAGTGAACTCCATGTGGAACAAAGGCAGTCACTACATGGAAACTTACCTTGAAGAGCAGTCTACAAACAAAATAAAAGTTTAAAATGGCCTTGTAACTTCAGAGCTGGAAGAGCATTTAAATGTCTGGCCAACTCTAGTTCACAATGTGATATATAGTTCTCTTGGGTGCAGACTGTCAAGCTGAGTTAGTGTCAATGAAATAAAATGAGAGATGGACTTTCAGATGCTCTCATTCAGCTATAAAGAAAAATACAGTTCAAACAGCTTTTACCCACTGAGCTTTTCAAATAACCACTCAGTAGATTGGACATAGTGCATGGAAGAGAAGGCTCATAGGAATACTCAGAGAACTTGAGATCTATCATCATTTTTTTAAAGTGAATCCAGGCAAGCACTTCTGTCCTTTTACTTTAAAAAAGTAAACCGGTGCTAAAGATAATGTAATCACTCAACTCACATGGACTTACGTGGCAAAATGAATTTAGAATAGATGCTCTTAAGCAGCTTTTAAATAACTCTCTGTATCCATCAACTGATGCCATATATATATATATTTCAGAGAAGAAGGGAGAGGGAGAGAGAGATAGAAACATCAATGATGAGAGAGAACCATTGATTGGCCGCCTCCTGCATGTCCTCTACTTGGGATCAAGCCCACAACCCAGGCATGTGCCCTTGACTAAAATCAAACCTGGGACCCCTTAGTCTCAGGCCAATGCTCTATCCACTGAGTCAAACCGGTTAGGGCCCATTCCTTCTTAATATGTATATACTATCCAATGTTGGCCATGACCTCTGACCTTCTAAATTTCACCTTCCTCAGATATTAGGTCAGGAATAGCACCACTAATGGCCCTTAAAGTTGGTAACAGAGACATTCAAGATAATCTAGGTGAGGTCTTTGTAACTTTTTTCATCTGGACATAGAGGAAAACCTAAACTTAGTGTGGTAAAATGCAAATGTAAAACTTAGACTCAAATTTTCTTAAGTTCACCTTTTATACCAACTATATTTGTATACATTATTCATTGGTCACCCTAACACCTTCCATTTGCCACATTCAGGCATTTTTACAGCATCTGGAAGTTCGATATTTTAGCTACTTTATTTTAAATGGTCCTCTGACCAATAACTTCATTTCAGAACATCACCAACTTTGTCAATAAAGTAGAGTTTGTGCTATTATTTGAATGTTTTTCTTGTTTATTGAGTATAAGCTGGTCATCTGCTTCAATAAGGCTACTCACCTGGCCTTGTTAGCCAACCACGAGTACAGTTGTGAAAGTAGAGGTCAAAATGTGAGATATATATCCAATCCTGGAAATATATTTTCAAAGCTTGTATCTTAAAACTTCCAGGTATAATTAGAGATTTTATCTACATTTTGTATTGTCTAAAGAGACGAGTTAATTAAACCTCTCAATTTTTTAAATTGTTTTGTTTTTATTATCATTATTTTTTCTCTTCAATTCAGAAATACCTTTCTGTGCATTGATGAGAGACTGATGCTTTGTCTACTGCTATGAAACTAGCTACTTACTGATTGGACTAAGTCCCAGGTAATTTAAATTGCTACAGATATGCAACTGGAAAAAATAAGTTCAAAATGTTTACAAATGCTAAGGCTAAACGCGTATCAGGTCTTAAGGTCTAAAACTACTGAATATCTGTAGTATAGAAGAAATTGGTTCCAAAGGGGAAGATATTAGAATAGAGGATGAAAAAGATGTATTTGATGTTAATTCAGTACTAGCTCCAATGAAAAAACTCTATAACTTTAAGTAAACTTGGGCCAAATATGAACGCACTCATAAGATTTAGTTAAATACTGAATACAGTGTCCAATAAAAATCCTCAAATTGAGAATTGTCTAAATCAGGGAAGGTAGGGGAAAGATAATATCAGAAAAATTAATGTATGGTTTTAGGATCTTGGAATTCTTAAGATGGGAAAATCTGAGTATCACTCAGTCAACACCCACCTTCAATGTTGTTCTACTAAAATCTCTACATCAAAAAATTTTTAAACGACCATCTTTTCTGCCCAGCCCTTCATCTTGCTTCTTTCTTCTCCACCATTCACTCTTCAAAATGGAAATGGAAACCTCAGAAATCAGAACCAGAAGCAAACAGAAAAGAAACTAGTCATTCAAAGTGAAAATGTGTCAAAAGAGAAGGTTTGGGTCAAATCCAGATGGCACTGTGCCATGAAATGCTAACATAACTACTTATTTTCAGCAGAGAGAAGGAACAGGCAGTGTTTATAATGAAGTGCTAACATCTGTCTGTGACTATCATCTCCATGGCACCAGCGTGCACCACCCAAACAATGGAAATTTGCAATAAAGGCAAGACTATACTTTTTAATAGGGAATTAGTATTTGAACTGACAAAGAATCATCATATACATTTGACAAGTCTAATTAAAGTGTAGAATGATTTTCATACTAGATTAGACTTGAAAAAGAAAGACACTGAGGAATTTTTAATATGGAGTTTTTTCTAACCATACACCTCAGGTGGTGGCAGTGGAGAGCAATAGCATAAGTACTGGTTTGACATCATATTTACCTAAATTTAATCCCAAATCCATCATTCATTTTCTGTGTGTGACTGGGTAAGTTATTTAACTCCTCTCAGCTTCAGTTTCACTGTTTAAACGAGGAGAATTACAGGCAATTCATTGTAAGAATAAATAAGATAATGAATATTGATTCAGTCAACTATCTACTTGTTAATGTGCACTCAACAAATGTTTAGTTTCTTTCAGCTTTCCTTATAAAATAGTGTCTATTAGTTTGATCTAAAGTCATAATTGCTCATCCATTATAAAAGCAGATTATTGAGGCTATAAACACAAAATGGCTTTATTTTTTTCCTGTCACGACTTCCAGCCATATTCATTTGAATCCCCTTTCCCATTCCTGAATTTCATCTCAGGCATATTTTGTAGCTTCCTGAATATTTTTCCTTATTGAAAAATTGGTCCAGTCCAAGTCACAGTCCAGTCTCATATCTAATTCAATGCTATCCCTTTTGCCGTCTCTGGCTATGATGGTGAAATGGTCAACTCTTTCACTGCCCCTCCCATGCCCTTGTAAACAAACATGAAGTCCTGGATCACCATGATCAGGAGGACGGCTTATGGGGGACAGGCAGATGTCATGTTAACGGATCAGGGGCAGTCCTGTGTTGGGTGGTTGCTGCTCCTGTAACTAATGCTCCAGAGCCTCCTAGTGCACAGCTCCTACAAGGAGAAACTTGGGTCTGGCTTAATTTCCCGTGTCCAGTACCTTCCAGCTCTAGCCCCTGATAGTGCACCCTGAGCCCATTGACACTAACCTCCTCTTACGTAGTGAGCTTGCTAGAAAGACAGCTCACTTCAATCCCCTTCGAGGTTTCCACTTGACCCATGAGAAAATACACATTCTTGCCATGCCACCATGGCAGGCACAGTCTACTTCATTTCTCCCCTCTCTCTCTCTCTGCGGCCTGCCTTTTCTCTCCCACATCACCTTGGCCCTTCTCAGTGGGCATTCAGCAGAGAAGCAGGGGTGTTGCCTACGCATCCAACAGCAGATAAGAATGCCAGCTTCCCTTGTTCTCCATTCTCACACACAAGCCCTCCCATTAACCCTCCTTGCTGTCAGCAGGCATGGGGACAGGGACTGGTGTGACTCTTACTTAGTTGGAAAAGGAGGGACTCGGTTTTCACCACTATACTGACCAGGAAGCTGATGACTTTTTTATTTCGCCACCTCAGGCATCTCTGTGAGAGTCAGGAGTTCTCAATTTCACAGGCTGATTGTGTAGGTGTCCAGCTGTAGTTGTTGTTAGTTCTCTTTAAAATGTGGGGAATGTGCTATATGGTTTCAGCTGTGGATACAGGCCGCCAATTTTAGGGTAAAAGGGAAAAGTGTTCATCAATGTTGAATTACGGTATTATCACAATTATAAAGATTGTCAAAGAAAAGTCTGAGAAGAATGAAGTAGATTAAGTCATAGGAAACACAAATTTGGGGTGTATACATAATTAGCTTTTCCCTCTGAAGTGCGGTCACAGGCTTACTCCAACTGCAGCTTTATAAACTGACACAGCCTTCTTCACAAACTCGCAAGGAAGATGGTAGGGAAAATTCAGCTTATTCGTTGAGCTGCCCAGCTCTCCCTCACATTCTTCTCTAAGGCAGTGTTCGGTGTGCGAATGCGAGAACACTCATGGGGTCTTGAGGGAGCATGGGGAATGGATCCTCAGGTTTGTCCAGTGTCCCCAACGGCCTTACCAGGCAGCTGCCAGCCCCATATTTCTTGGGCCTCACACGCATGATTCTGTCTCTGGGTGTTCTGATTAGCATCTGCGGCTGAATCAGCAGCTGACTCACTAGAAATCTACTAGGGCTTAGCTCAGTTGTGGCAGGCTAGCTCCGCCTGGAGGCTCAGCCTTTACATTGCTGTTCAGAGCCGGACACCCCACATTCTGTACTCAGCTGCCTGGACCTTGCAGTTGGTGAGGAAGTTCATCTCACCACTACCTGGGTGTGTGCCATCTGAACTTGATGGCACATAAATCCTCGGCATGTGTGTGACAGCGCTGGTGGAAAGTTCTCTTGGGTGCAGAGGACTTACCGAGAGGGCCCACTCGCCCTCTAACTCAGCATCTTTCCCATATGGGAACCCAGTGGATTAGAAGTGCCAAGGGGAACCTTTATATCTGCCCATTCTATCCCATCCTCTTAATAAGGATACTGGCTTCTTTGTCCTCTGTGGGATACTTTGAAACCTATGGTGTGCTGTTCTTTTTGTTTGGTTGTTTGTATTTTTATTGACTTCAGAAAGGGAGAGAAGGAGGGAGGGATGGGGGAGGGAGGGAGAGAGAGAGAGAGAGGGAGGGAGAGAGAGAGAGAGAGAGAGAGAGAGAGAGAGAGAGAGAGAGAGAGAGAAATATCAATGATGAGAGAATCATTGATAGGCTGCCTCCTGCATGCCTCACACTGGGGATGTGATCTGACTGGGAATCAAACTCTGACCTTCTGGTTCATAGATCAACGCTCAACCACTGAGCTACGGTGTGCCAGCCGGACAATGGTGTGCTTTTTAAATCAATTCTCTCTAAGTTTCCTTTGGAAATTTCCAATAGCCATCGGTTTAAGAGACTGAACTACCAGATATTGAGTTCACTGAGATTGTTCAAAATGATCATCACCTCCAATGTAATTTACTGAAGAAAGCCATCATTAATTAATTGATCATTTCTAGTACAAATTTTGTAACATTATTTGTTCCTTCAATTTAGTAGAAACAAAAATCTTACTATAATATTGTAATATGATTTTATTGTCTTCATTAAAGATTGAGAAATATTGGGGGTAAAGTTTCAATAACAATAAAACTGGCAATTTTATTACCATTGTCTTGGGGGTGGATATTGCATAGGTACATATTACAGAATTCTATAGTACAGAGAATAGAAATGGCACTTAAAAGTAATCACAATTACTGCAGAAAATGTGGCTCCTTTTTGCAAAAGATACATTAACATCATTTAGATTTTTCAAATGCATGCCCTATAATTTGATAGTTGAAAAAATATAATTATACATAACATATAGGAAATGACACATTTGAACTGAAAGTTGCTTTGTCCCAAGAAATTCTATTATATATCACAAAAACTATTTTTAAATAAAACTAGTGCCATTATCTTCCCAACCTTTTTAATAGACATTGTCATGCAAACCCTATCATTTATAACTTTGAAAAGCCTCAAACCAATATTTCAAAGTTGTAGCTGGAGTAGATTTTAAGAGTACTTATGCCTCAAACTATCTTCAAAAATATGCTTATGTTGCTTTAAACTGTTTCTTTGAATGTTACTAAAATCTCTTTATGGTTGAGTCCATTTTGCTACTTTTTTAAAAAATAAAACCATCAGTTATGAGTGTGTGAGATGATAATATGTTAAGCCAATCACAAAGAAATGTCTCAGGGCCCTGGCATGGTAGCTCAGTTGGTTAGGGTGTCATCCTAATATGCCATCATTGTGTGTTCAATCCCCATTAAGGGCACATACAAGAATCAACCAATGAATGCATAAATAAGTGGAACAAAAAAAAAATGATGTTTCTCTCTTTCACTTTCGAATCAATTTTAAAAAGTCTCAGATGCCCTAACCAGTTTGGCTCAGTGGGTAGAGCGTCGGCCTGCGGACTGAATGGTCCCAGGGTCGATTCCGGCCAAGGGCATTACGTTGGTTGTGGGCACATCCCCAGTGGCGGGTGTGCAGGAGGCAGCTGATCGATGTTTCTCTCTCATCGATGTTTCTAACTCTCTATCCCTCTCCCTTCCTCTCTGTAAAAAATCAATAAAATATATTTTTTTAAAAAGTCTCAGAAACTCTGGATTTTTCTAATATTCAGAGTAACAGAATAATTTGGATTATAATTTTTTATGTACTAACTGGAACTTTCCTTCCATATATCATGATATTTACCACTTGTTATAAATGCTAATGTCCAATTCTTCTAAAGGGATGATTATCATCTGGAACAAAGGTGAGACTCATTCAGTCTTTGGCTCAATAGATGATAGAATGAGTGTCTGGTGATACTGTAAAAATACACCTCCAGCAAAATCTCAATTGCAAAAGAAATCAGGATGCAGCAATTTAAGCCACTTAATAAGGAGGCTTAGGCTCCTCCCCAGCCTCAGAGCAGCTCCGTACCTATTCGGGCGTCTCTTTCAGGCACTGGCGCGGATATTTTCCTGACTCAGTTACATAGCACACTCTCTTCACCGTCATCTGGTTTAGTATTTCAGCAATGATTTCCCAAACAACAGCTTTTCTTCTGGGTTTAGCTCTGGCCTTTGCTTCAGATATGCTCTCACACCAAATCCTTCATATTTGCTCACTCAACCTGGGCCAGGTTTTCCCAGCGTCCAAGTTCTCACCATAAGCATTTGGCAATTAGAACCTGACAACCAGAACTCTTGACTCTCTGTTCTCCCTTTAAATTAATTATCCAACTTCTTATTGAGCATGTTTATTTAACCTTGAATTATACTTTCAGATGAGCATCTGATAAAGAATTCTCACGCTATGAACTGCAGTTTCATTTTATTAGTTTTTTTATTGACTCAGAATCACTCATTTCAGAGAACAAACAGTGATTGGTTAGCATGCATTGGGCATTGCATACTCTACGAAGTATGAGCCGACAGTATAGACAGGCTTCTGTCATAAAGATTATAGTTTACCGATATCATCTGCCAGGGATACAGACAAGAAAGGACAAAACAAATTATATATACCTTTGGGCAGTTTAGAGCTATATAAAGAAGGCAAACACAGAAATGTGTTTGGAAAAGGCTCCCCGTATGGGTGCTGCTTGAATAATGAAGGTCAGGGAAGACATTTGAGCTGAAATCCCAAGGAAGAAAGAGATGAGCAATGTGGCCTTCCAGCCATCTGGAACTCTGTAGTGTCCAAGAGACACAGGAAAAGAAGGAAGGACGCTGATGCCCAGTGAGCAGAGAGGAGGGACGTGGCACCTGGCGGGCTCTGTGTGGCGGGCAGGGCCAGGTCAGTGAGGGAGTTTTGACATCGATGAAGGTGGTTTCCACAGGATTGCATATGCAGGCCAAGAGAAAGAAGCAAGAAGTGGGTATTTGGGAACCTAATTTCTAGTAATCACTCTCATTCACTAACTATATAAAGTTGGTCAAATAAATCACTCTTATGGATCTCATTATTCTTACCTGTAAAATGTAGTTTAAACTGTCAAGGTGTCATTATAGACTTTAAAAATATATATTTTTGTATTGATTTCAGAGGAAGAGAGAGGGAGGGATAGAAACATCAATGATGAGAGAGAATCAGTGATAGGCTACCTCCTGCATGTCCCTTACAGGGGATGGAACCTGCAACCCAGGCATATGCCCTGACTGGGAATCAAACTGTGACCTCCTGGTTCATAGGGTGGCACTCAACCACTGAACCACATAGGTTGGGCACTGCCATTATGGACTTTAATAAATTAAATTGAACAAAAATCTAATCATCTAACATTAATTGACAACACTGTTACATTAAGTATCTGTATTTTATGTTAATCATACTAGGAATCTATTATATCCTTCAGCCTAAAAATGATAATATGCTTATCTTGTGACTGGACAAAGTGGTGTCTTAGCAACCAAAAAATAAGCACTAAGCTAATAAGGTTAATATGCTAACACATAGATGGAAGAAAAAATGCTAGAGCTCTGACAAAAATTCCTTCACTGGATAACTAATAAAATAGAATTTAGAAATTTCTTTAATTAACTTTTTCATTAAATGAAAAATGTCAAACACCATGATGATTACTGAAGACTTGAAGTCAATGCCCAGCATAACATAGGGGGTTAGGAGTTTCATATTTCATATATTATTGATTGAATTTATGAATAATCCTAGTTAGTAAATTATTCTACAACTGACACTCTGGTTTCAATTGAAAATATATTAACAAGAGCCCAAGTCAGGGTTCTCCAGAACAATCAGAGCCAAATAGGATGGAATAGGGTGTGTGTGTGTGATGTGTGGTGTGTATATGTGTTCACAGAAATAGATAGAGAAATATACTTATTACTAGGGGCCCGGTGCACGAAATTCGTGCACTGGGTGTGTGTGGGGGGGGAGTGTCCCTCAGCCCAGCCTGCCCCCTCTCACATACTGGGAACCCTCAGGCGTTGACCCCCATCACCCTCCAATCGCAGGATCGGCCCCTTGCCCAGGCCTGACGCCTCTGGCTGAGGCGTCCGGCCCGGGCAGCGGGGACCCGCAGCTGCAGCGGCCCCGCGATCGTGGGCTCCGCTTTAGGCCCAGGCAAGGGACCCCTAGCTCCCGGGACTGCCAGCTTCGACTGTGCCCAGCTCCCATCGCTGGCTCCACCCCTACTTCCTGCTAGCACTGGCCAGGGCGGAAAAGGCACCTGATTCTCCGATCATGGCTGGGGGCAGGGCAAAGGCGGCCCCAGGGCCGCCTTTGCCCTGCCCCCCAGCTCTTAGCTCCCCCCTGGGTTTCCGATCACTGTCAGTGGCAGGGGGCTTCTTCCTGCTTTCCCTTTTGCCTCCCTGCATTGTGCCTACATATGCAAATTAACCGCCATCTTGTTGGCAGTTAACTGCCAATCTTAGTTGGCAGTTCACTGCCAATCTTAGTTGGCAGTTAATTTGCATATAGCCCTGATTAGCCAATGAAAAGGGTAGCTCATATGCCAATTACCATTTTTCTCTTTTATTAGTGTTGATAAGGAATTGACTCATGTGATTATGGAGACTGTCAAGTCCCCAAATCTTCAGTGTGAGTCAGCAAGCTGGAGCCCAAGGAGAGTCCATAGTCGAAGCCCAAAGGCCTGAGAACCAGGAAGGCTGATGCTGTAATTCAGAACTGAATGAAGGCTGACTGGCTTAAGACCCAGAGTCCACCTTTCAGTTCAAGACTGAAGGCTAGAAAAGAGCCAATATCCGAGTGTTAAGACAGTCAAGGAAGAGGAATTCTCCCTTACTTGGAAGGGTTAGCCATTCCATTCTTTCTGTTTAACCTCTGATGGGATGTGGCCCACTCACATCATTGAGGATGACATGATTTATCCAACCACTGACTGAAACATTAATCTTGTCCAACAGAACCTCACAAAACTACCTGGAATAATGTTTGACCAAAATATCTGTGACCTCCCTCCCAAGGCCCAGTCAAGTTAATACATAAAATTAGCTCTCACAGTGTCCAATGTTTGAGGTCAGAGAAATGCAGAGGAGCAATAATGTTGGCAGAGGAGAAGGAAAAACTGCAAAGATTTAAAAGATACTAGGGAGGTAGAGAGAAACTTGGGAAGTGGAGTTGTACAGCAAGCATATCTATTGACCCAGATTAGCAAACGTTTATTCGTGAGGTTTGGAAAAGGGGTATGTACAATGAACATTATCAGTGCGAAGTTAAAGCATCTCTCCCCGCCCAAGTACTCCCACTCCGGTACTGCCACTGGTGATTATGTTTTGGGGGCTTTTTTTTGTTTTTTTCCTTTGGCATTTTTCTGGCTGTATATGGGTATGTATTTGTGTGACTAGGGAAGGGCCTGCTGAGAAAAGTAAAAAACAAACACACCAGGACATTTACAAGGCAAATTAGGTGTGTCATCTGCCTTTGCCAACTCCTGCATCTTGGAGACAGTGTTGCAGTTTCAAGGCAACTGGCAAACACCTGGTTGTGAGCACAATATTAATGACAACCTTGAGAGGTCATACAGTTCAATCTTTTGCCTTCAAGTTTACTCCTAAGTCTTCCAGAAATGAGATCTTATTTTTCAATTTCTCCAGAAAGGAACGCTCCTGTGGCTAATTCATTATGAGAAATGTTCGATTTCCTCTAAAACCCTGTCACACACAATCTTCGTGCATAATAAAAAGTCTTCTAAGCACCTAGGTGCTCTGATAATACAATTCTCGTTATTGTTAATGCGTGTGGACTGGTTCTTCGCACTACCCTCAACAGACATCAGTTGCATATCAGAGCTTGCTGATTAGCCTCTTTGGACCTCAGTTTTTTCAGCTATTAAATGAAAGCTTGAATTAGAGAATAATTATGGAGTCTTCTGGTTTTATGTATCTATGATCTCTATAGCTTTAATACCAGATTTTTTTTTTCTTTCCTTCAATCTTCGGCTCACTTAAAAGGTACCATGCTGCCCTCATGTGGTCAGCTTTGGAATAATACACAATTACTGAGACCAGTAAATACATTGTTTTGTTTTAATTAATGGTAAGTGAAATCTACTTTAAACTAAATTCGTAAATGATCAGTAAAAAAAATCTATTTGAATCCCCTATTCACTGAAAGTGTTGAGTTTTTATTCCTTCATAGTGATGCAAAATTTTCATGTAGGAATAATAATATGAATACTAATGTTGGTTAACATTAATGAGCACTAAGTGTGCAGCACTATAAATATTTCACATATCCCATCTCATTTGATTTTTCAAAGATGGGCTTGTTTGTTTTTAATATGTCATTTTCCAGATGCAGAAACTGAAACACAGTTGGAAAATGTTCCGGGATGTCACGACAGATACAGGGGCAAGCCAGCCTCAGTCCAAGTTGTCTGACTCCTCAGCCAAAACTGTTCCACCAAGGTATTCTCCCTCAATCATTTTGTATTTAAGAGAGCTCATTTTCTAATACTCCTGCGTTTCAGGAGATATTTATAAGGAAATGGACAAAAATTTGTAAAAATGTGATGAGAAAATATACATGCAAACTACATAAATGCAATGCCTGAGATTAAAATTGGAGTTCAAAGAATGTTAACTTATTTTTGAAGTACGTATCCTAAAGTTAATATTGCTTTGTTTAATGATTCATATCCACTATCTATCAAGGGTGACATGAATCGATAAAGAGATTAAATAGCTACACCATCCAATGAGTAACCATTTTCTCAACAGAGTAACCATTTTCTAAACTTTATTGCTGGTGAGTGTAAAAAGCTCTTAGAAATGTTGTAATAAAAGGGGACTTTTTTCAGGTTTATAGCTGTATTGGATAACTTCAGTGAGATCAGCAGTAGCTATGTATCAAATTGCAAAAAAGTCATTTTTAGTTTTTAAAGTGGAAGTTCACATTTACTCAAAGAGGCAGCATAAAATATTAGAAGTACGATAGCAGGAGTCCGGATACCAGGTTAACCTCTGGCTCTCCAAGTGCTAGTGATGTGACATTATTTAGAGGCTATTTATTTCACTAGGAAATTCCTTACATGCAAATAAAGAGACCAGGCTCTAGGATTCATATATGCTCTGCTAGCTTCTATATTCCATTATCCTAATGATTCGAAAAAGTTTTGGGTTCAGATCCACGTTATCTTTGGCCCACTCTGTTTAATAAGGTCACAGTCACTCCTTGACTGCACAGGTTAAGTTTCAGAAACCCCCTATGGTAGAAGGATCTGTGTTTGGTTAGGCTTTATTTGACTTCCCTATTTCTCAACCACCTCTAAGAATTGAGGTTATTGGTCCTTTCTCTACTCATAGCTACTCAATGACAAAGCAGGTGCCATCACACAGACCCAGAGAACTAGTGATTCAATTTCTCATATCTCCTTTCCCCAAAGGCCATGCAGAAATCATGCTTCTAGCTCTCCCATTCATCTGACTCCCACATTCTATTGCACACTTTAAGAACTCTATTTCCTAAATGTCTCTAATCATAGACATAAACTTCAATAAAAATGCTCTGTGTTTTCTGGGTCAGTGAGAATAAGAGGAAATGATGACTGTATTTCTAAAACCTAAGCAGAATCCTTTGGAAATTGTCTTCTTTCCCTGATAATGAGAGCTAGATCTTACACTATGTGGCTACCAATACAGAGGTGACATTAGTATAGATCACTAAGATGCAGGAAAGACAGGGAAAGATTACAATCATCAAATATGCTATTATTTTTGTCTAAGGATTTAACAGTGAAGGGAGTAAAGTCTACAAGTTTGGGGTTTGAATCTTATCCCAAAGGGAAACGTTATGGCCCAGCAATTGTAGCTACAATTATGAAACAACCTCTATGACTCAAACCCTCTATTCATCATCTCCAACCCTCAAAACACTAGAACTAGACATTATTTCCAAGTTATGTATAATGAAATTGAGGCTCAAGAAGGGTAAATAATTTTTAAGGCCACACAGACAATAAGCAAACAAGTATTAAAACTCATGTTTACCCACATCCAAAGTTGTAGTTTAGCCAAAATTGTGTCACACTTTATCATTACATAAGGTCTTAGCTCAAGAATTAGCATAAAGACTTTGAGGTGCACCAATGTGGTTCAAAAATGATCATCAGGGAAAAGGTAAGGATGTCCCCTCTTATCACCCTTTTCCAAATTTGTACTGGAAATTCTAGCTCAAGTGATAAAAACAAGAAAAAAAAGCTATATAGATTAGTAGGAAAGAAATAAAGTACCTTTGTTCAAGGATGACATCTATATAAAATTCTGGAAGAATCAACCAAAAACTCCTGGAATTAATAAGCGAGCATAGCAAGTTTATAGGATATAAGATTAATTTACAAAAGTCAATCTCCTTCCCATATACCGGCATTAAACAAGTGGAATTTGAAATTAAAAACACAATGCCATGTACATTAGGGCCCCAATTCAAATAGAAATTAATCTAACAAATATATACAAAATCTATATGAGGAAACTTAGAAAATTCTGATAAAATATATCAAAGGAGAAGTAAATAAAATCCATGTTCATGGATAGAAAGATTCAGTATTGTCAAGGTGTCAGTTCTTCCCAATTTTATCTGTGAATTCAACACTACACCAATCAAAATCCTAGCAAGTTTTTGTGTGTGTGTGTGGATATCGACAAACTGATTCTAAAGTTTATACATAGAGGCAAAATCCTCAGATGAGCTCCCTCAATATTGAAGGAAAAGGACAAAGTCAGAGAGCTGACACTGCCTCACTTCACCACAGTATAAAGTAAAGCAATCAAGACTGTGATATTGGTAAAAGTATAAGCAAATAGATTCGTGGGAGAGACTAGAAACCCTAGAAATAGACCTATATCCATACAGTCAACTGATCTTTGACAAAGGTGCAAAGGCAATAAAATGAAACAAAGAAAATCTTTTCAACAAACGGTGCTGCAAAAACTGGATATTCATGTGCCAAAAAATAAATAAATCTAGACACAAATTGTGTAACTTCACAAAAATCAACTCAAAATAGATCATAAATATAAAAAGCAAAGCCAAAAAGTCCTAGAAGATACTAGGAGGGAAAACCTAAATGACATTGGGTATGGTGATGACTTTTTAGATTCGGCACCAAAGGCACAACCTATGAAATAAATAAATCATAAGTTCAACTTCATTAAAACTCAAAAGTTCTGCCCTGGCCAGTGTTGCTTAGTTGATTGTAGCATTGCCTGTGCACCGAAGGGCTGCAGACTTGATTCCCAGTCAGGGCACATACCGAGACTGAGGATTTGATTCCCAGTTGGGGTGTGTTTGGGAGGCAACTGTCTGATATTTCTCTTTCACACATCAATGTTTCTCTCTCTCCCTCTCCCTTCCTCTCTCTCTAAAATCAATAAAAACTAATCCTCAGGTGAGGATTTTAAAAAATTGAAATGTTCTGCTCTGTGAAAGATAATATTAAGAGAATGAGAAGACAAGATACAGATTGGGAGGAAGAGAATATTTGCAAAAGACACATCTGATAAAGGGCTCTTTTCAATATACACAAAGAACTCCTAACACTCAAAAATGAACAACCAGATGAAAAATAAGGCCAGGACCTTAACAGACACCTCATCAAAGAAGATATACAGATAACAAGTAAGCATATGAAAAATGAATTGCAAATTAAAATGAGATACTATCACACACTTATTAGAATGGCTGAAACCTGAAGTACTGATCACCAAATTCTGTCAAGATGTGGGGCCACACTCATTCACTAATGGTAGGAATGCAAAATGATACAGCTACTCTGAAAGACTGACAATTTCTTACAAAATTAAATATATTCTTTTTTTATATATATATTTTTATTGATTAAGATATTACATATGTGTCCTTGTCCCCACGTTACCCTCTACCCCCCCCCCCGCTCGTGCCCTCACCCCCCCCACCCCCCCCCGTTGTCCGTGTCCATTGGTTAGGCCTATATGCCTGCATGTAAGTCCTTTGGTTGATCTTTCCCCCTTTCCACCACCCTCCCCTACCCTCCCTCCAAAGCCCGACAGTCCAATCAATGCCTCTCCGTCTCTGGGTCAGTCCTTGTTCATCAGTTTATGTTGTTCATTATATTCCACAAATGAGTGAGATCATGTGGTATTTATCCGCTCTCCAGTTCCATCCATGCTGTGGCAAATGGTAAGAGTTCCTTTTTCTTCTTCCTCTTCTTAAAGAATACCTTTCAGCATTTCATATAATGCTGGTTTGGTGGTGATGAACTCCTTTAGCTTTTTGTTATCCGTGAAGCTCTTTATCTGACCTTCTATTCTGAATGATAGCTTTGCTGGATAAAGTAATCTTGGTTGCAGGTTCTTGCTATTCATCACTTTGAATATTTCTTGCCACTCTCTTCTGGCCTGCATGGTTTCTGTTGAGAAATCAGCTGACAGTCATATGGGTACTCCCTTGTAGGTAACTGACTGTCTTTCTCTTGCTGCTTTTAAGATTCTCTCTTTGTCTTTTGCTCTTGGCATTTTAATTATGATGTGTCTTGGTGTGGTCCTCTTTGGATTCCTTTTGTTTGGGGTTCTCTGCGCTTCCTGGACTTGTAAGTCTATTTCTTTCACCAGGTGGGGGAAGTTTTCTGTCATTATTTCTTCAAATAGGTTTTCAATATCTTGCCCTCTCTCTTCTTCTGGTACCCCTATAATTCTGATGTTGGTATGCTTGAAGTTGTCCCAGAGGCTCCTTACACTAACTTCATATTTTTGGAATCTCTTTTCTTTTTTCTTTTTCAGTTGGGTATTTTTTGTTTCTTTGTATTTCAAATCTTTGACTTGATTCTTGGGATCCTCTTGTCTGCTGTTGGATCTCTGTAAATTATTCTTTATTTCAGTCAGTGTATACTTAATTTCTAGTTGGTCCTTTTTCATGTCCTCCATGGTCTCACTATACTTATTGAGGGACTCATTAAATTTATCTGCGGTTTCCATAAAATTCTTGAAAAACCTTATAAACGTGGCCTTGAACTCTATATCCAGTCGTTTGCTTTCCTCCGTTTCTGCCATTTGTGACCTGTTTCTTTGTCTCCGCATTTTGGCTGCTTCCCTGTGTTGATAGAATGGCTTTGTGTGCTAGGTGTCCTGTAGGGCCCAGTGGCTCAGCCTCCCCAGTTACCTGAGGTGGACACTCTTGGTGCACCCCCTTATGGGCTTTGTGTACAGTCTTGTTGTAGCTATGCCTTGGTTGTTGTAGGCTCACTGGGAGGAATTGACCTCCAGGGCAATTGGCAGTGAGAATCAGCTGTGTCTATGGTGGGAGAACTTCTGTGCTGAAGACACCCTTCTGGGGCAAGACTTGCTTCGGTGGGGCTTTGGTGCTCACTGAGATTGCACCCTGAGTGTGTCCCTTATGGATCTGAGGAGTTGTGATCTGGATGGTGCCCCTCTGACCACTGGGTACAGTGGCTCTTGGATCTAAGGAGGTGCTAATTTAGCCTCTGCCTGAGGTTACACAGCAGGAACTATGAAGAGAACTGCAGATTCCCCTTCCTTTTTCTGGAGTTTGGAAGTGCCCTGATGATGCTCAGCTGTGTAGCAATGCAAGCCGCTGTGGGGCCTTGGGCCTTCTCTTGGAAGCTCTGGGTCTATCTGGCCCGGCTGCGGTTAGGTAGTTACAGGTTGCAAATGGCCGGGGCATTCATATGCAAAAGCCTCTGCTGCAGCCTGGGCGGGGCGGGGTCTCAAGGAATCAAAGGGCGGAGGAAGCAGCTATGGTGGAGCCTCAGCCCCGCCCTAAGGAGTCTCGAGTCCCAGTGTCCCGGCAATGGCTGCAAGCACCTCTGAGGAAAAGCTGCCCTCAAGCTCGCCCGCTGCTAGAGAGACCAGTTTCTCCCCGTATGAGTGCTGGGTCCCCAGAGACTTCCCGGAACCGGATTTCAGAGCCGTGGGGAGCTTGTGTCTCCCTCCGGATTCAAAAAGACAGCCGCGTCCTCAGGTGCCAGACCCTTTCCGCGCGCGAGCCCCCCGTACCTCTGCACTTCACCTCTGCAGCTCCTCTGGCTCTCAGTGTGCTTTTCTTTCCTTCTAGTTGTAGAATTTACACTCAGCCAGCTCTCCTGTAGTTCTGGATGAGTCCGGCTTGTGTTTTTGATGCATTTATCAATTGTTGTGGAAAGCAGCAATTTCCCGGTGTTTATCTATGCCGCCATCTTAGTTTCTCAATTAAATATATTCTTACCATATGATGCAGCAACTGCACTCCTTGGTATTTACTCAAATGGAACTGAAAACTTATGTTTACACAAAACCTGTACACGAATGTTTATACTAGCTTTATTCATAATTGCCATCATTTGGACGTGGTCAAAATGTCCTTCAGTGAGTGGATAAATAAACTGTGGAACATCCAGATAAGGGATTATTATCCAGCACTAAAAAGAAATGAACTATCAAACCATGAACAGACATAGAGGAAAGTTAAATGCACAGTACTAAGTAAAAAGGCTAGTAGATACTGTATGATTTCAATTATATGACATTCTGGAAAAGACAAAACTATGGAGACATTAAAAAGATTGGTGATTGCCAGGGGTCTAGGGGTAGGAGGAAAGATTATTTTTTGCCACTGATACATCTGATATTTGCCAATGATACATCTGATAAGGGGTTAACTTCCAAAATATACAAATAACAAGAAGAAGATAAACAATCCGGGTAAAAAAAAACGGGCAAAGGACCTGAATAGACACTTCTCCAAAGAGGACATACAGATGGCCAACAGACATATGAAATCATGCTCAAAGTTATTAATCATCCAAGAGATGCAAATCAAAACGACAGTGAGGAACCATCTCACACCTGTCAGAGTGGCTATCATCAACAAACGACAAGTGCTTGCGAGGATGCGGAGAAAAAGGAACCCTCGTGCACTGCTGGTGCGAATGCAGACTGGTAACCACTGTGGAGAACAGTATGGAGGTTCCTCAAAAAATTAAAAATGGAACTCCCATTTGACCCAGTAATTACACTTCTAGTAATATATCCCAAGAAACCAGAAACACCAATCAGAAAGGATATATGCACCCCTATGTTCATGTGCCCATCAGCAGATGAGTGGATTAAAAAGTGTGGTACATCTAGACACAAATGGAATACTACCCTGCTGTAAAAAGGAAGGGACTCTTACCATTTACAACAGCATAGATGGACCGGGAGAGCATTATGCTAAGTGAAATAAGCCAGTTGGAGAAAGATAAATATCATATGATCTCACTCATTTTTGGAATATAAAGTGGATTCAAAGACATAGAAGCATCGAACAGACTATCCAACCTCAGAGGGAAGGCGGAGGAAGAGGGGAGTGAAAGATTAACTAAAGGACATGTATGCATGCATATAAGCATAACCCATGGACACAGACATTAGAGGGGTGAGGGCATGTGCTGGGGGAAGGGGAACAACAAGGGAGAGGTCAATGGGGGGGGAAGGAGACATATGTAATACTTTAAACAATAAAGAATTAAATAATAATAAAAATCTGTGGTACCTTTGCCCAATGGAATACTATACAGCTGTAAAGAGAAAAAAAAAGAAGGATCTCTTACCCTTTGTGATAGCATGGATGGAGCTGGAGAACATTATGCTAAGCAAAATAAGCCAGTCAGAGAAAGACAAATATCACATGATCTCACTTATATGTGGAATCTTATGAACAAAATAAACTGACGGACATGATAGGACCACAGTCACTGAAGCATGAAACAGACTTACAAATCTCAGAGTGAAGGGAAGGAGGGCTAGAAGAGATTAACCAAAGAATTTATAAGCATACATCCATAGCCCATGGACACAGACAAAAGATACATGAAGGCCTGGGGTGGGATGGCAGTTGGGTGGAGGGGGGCAAAACGGGGAGGTGCAGGGAATCTGTAATACGCTCAGCAATAAAACCTAAACTAAACCATGGACTTTGAAATAATGATATGTCAATGTGACTCATCAGTAGTAACAACTACATCACTCTGGTGAGGGAGTTGATAGTGGGGGAGGTTGTGTAGGTGTCTGTACTTTTTGCTCAATTTTGTCCCAAACCTAAAACTGCTCTAAAAACTAAAGCTTATTATTTTTTTAAGTGGCACTGAATTAAAAATCATACACATCAAGTAATCATTCAAAGCATGAAACAAAATCATTCTGCAGGAAACTGCTTCTCTGGTTGGGCGCAAGCAGCTACCTTTTTCACATGCTGCCTGGGTGACAGTTTTCTAGGATTGTGAAATGTAAGATTTATAGGCAAGATAGTCATCCTCATTCATACAAATTCCACCTAAAGACTGTTTTTTCTCTGTGCTTGTCCTCTCCCTGGGAGTCTTCCTTTTTTCTTACATATAATCTCGGGATGATGTGATTTGTGCACAGGCAACAGAAGTCAAGAGGTATAGAATTCTTGCAGGCTCCATCTAACTAAAGGGGAATGGAGAGTTATTAGAAACAGAATGTACATTCAGATTAATGATGCAGCTCGAATAAAGGGGACCCGGATTATTTTCTCAGGTCATTCAAATGAATGCTATTTAAAATTATTACATGAGACAGAAAGGGCCTTTTAAGCTCCTGTGAAATAGTATTGTCATGTAACTTGTGTTGTTTTTATCTACTAATCCCAGATTTTTTCCGAAATACTGAGGACAGTGGAATAGTCTGTGTCTATGGGGAGACAGCCGACACTATTTTGCTAAGAGCGGTTAATAACGGTTCTGTGCCAGATAAACCCATTAGCTCTGTGTCCACAGTGCTCTAAGGCAGCAGAGCTAAAGCGTGCCTCTGCTCACATTTATTCAAATGTCAGCAGAATAGAGATGGATTGAGGTTTCCATAGAAACCACGCATGGGTTTTAGGTGTTTCCAAGGACATTTTGTTCTATTAACTGTTTGGAGTAAGAAGGCATACAGTATGGCTTTTCTAAAAGGTTTTTATTTTTTAAATTTTATTTAATTTGGAGGTAGGGGTGATGTTTGTTGATGAGATTATGTGGGTTTCGAATGCAATGGTCGTTTCCCTCCTTGTGAGAAGTAAGCCAGGGAGGTACCCCTTTCTCCTTTGTTCTCCTGCCTTTTTGGCAGCCTCTGTTACAGTCTTTCCCCTCCAGCTGAGAAGCTGGAATGGGCTATTTTTAAAGCTTGACAAAGCCTGCCCATTAGCGGTAGCAGTTCAGACAGCATTTCTTCTCTTGGGCCAGAAAGGAAATTTGAAAGTCTCAGACCTAGAAATGTATGTAACACATTTTTATATCCAGGATTTATGTCGTCCCCATGAAATGTTGCCAATGCATGAGGTTAAGGACAATTGCAATGACTCTGTGAACCCGATCCACAACAATAACCAAAGGGGAGGGCATTCGTAAAATGTTCAGGAAGCAATCTAGGACCAAAGATCATCAAATCTTTCAATCCAGGTAGTAGCCAATTCATTGCCTGGAGGTATAAGATCTCTTCCCATAACAGGGAGAGAAATTAAAAAGGAAAGAAAAAAAAAAACAACCTATTCAATGCAGAGGTAATACTCAAGGATATTACCAAATGTCAAGCTTTCCTGTAAGTTATATTAGAACATGGAAAGTGCTTAGTGGAGTACAAGTGGTACATCAATAAGAAAGACCAACATGAAATAAAAGTAATAATAAAAAACAACCACAGCACATGTCTTGGAGTAACTGAGGGCAGCCTGGCACAGCCCAAAAAGCACGCATGCTCTCTGAAGTCTGACAGCTCAATTTACATCTCTCCACGGCCACTTACTGCGTAGGATCTTCGTTAAATTCCTTAAGCGCTATATGAGTCAGTTTCCTCACTTGGAAAGTGAGGATAATAATTCCTACCTTGCAGGCTGTGAGGATTAGAGGTAATGGATGAGGTTCCTTCTTATCAGTGTATTTATTACCTGCAACCCTGCAGTCAGGAGACGGTGCAGGGAAGAATAACTCCTCATATCATGAAAACAATCACGAAAGAACTGATCTCATAACATTGATATCCACTCAAACATTTTCCTTACCTTAGCACTAGCATCATTCTCGGTTTGTTTCAAATTATTTGATGATCTTCAGCTGATTATTTGAAGTTTACAATATCTTATGAATTAGAGTGCTCATTGATAGTTTATTAATAATGCATATCTTAAAGTACAGAATTCCATGAATCACATAAAAATGCTGATGAAGTACTGGAGAGAGACATAGCATAGATTAGTGCAGATTCTACCTGTTCAAATACTAGATCCATAAGTGACTGAAAGCATAACCTTGAACGAGTACGTCAACTTTTCTGTGCCTTAGTTTCCCCATCTATACAATGAAAATGATAATACTATTTACTGCAAGGCTTCTGTTGTGAGAATTGAATAAAGGAAATAAGTGCTTAGCATAATGCCTAGTAAGTCATAATAAATACATGAGTATTTACTAAGTAATCATTGTTAAAAAACAACACACACACAACCAAATAACTGCATAGCAAGGCCATTCAAAATGAAGTAGAATGATTCAAAACGGGAGAAAACCCAGAAGGCTCATGACAGCATCGAAACAAAAGCAGATAATGATTTGATGATCACAGAAGTTGGGAAGCATTTGCAGAAATGGATGAAGTGCAGGATTATTTTCCTATAAAAAAAAAAAAAAGCGGTCGTGTTTGTTACTGGGCGGCTCAAGTCGAAGATGAGTGTGTGGTAGCTGGCTTCCCAGATGGCCCCCAAGGAGCCCTACTTCCTGGTATTCACACCCCATGTCATCATCCCCACCTCCCATATTTTACCTGGGTGGGTCTGTGCAACCGAGAGTGGAAGGGATGGTATGTCACTTTCAAGATCAGGTTGTAGAAGACAAAACCTGCTTCCTTCTCATTCATCCCTTTGCCCATTCTGTCAGTCTCTCCGGTCTCTCACTCTGGGGAAGACACTTGTCATCCCACAGCAGGACTCTGGGGAATCCAGGTGGGGAGGGTCTGAGTGAGGCCTTCGTCCAAAAGCCTGAGAAGAACCAAGGACTCCTGCTAACAGCCATGCGAGCTTGGAATCGAACCCTCCAAGCCTGAGATACCTTCAAATGACTGCAGCCACTTCAGCAACTTGTCTGCAACCTCGTGACAGAGGCTGGGCCAGAGCCACCTGGCTAGGTTGCTACAACCTGCCCCACCAAAACTGTGTGAGATACTAAATGTTAGTATTTTGTGGCTACTGAGTTTGGGGTTATTTGTGATGCGGCGATACATTATTAATATAGGATTAATACAGGAGTGTGATATTTTGCAAACTTAAAGAAAAAAATTACATCTCCCATATAGATATAATTTTTAGTGTTTGTTCTGAAAATTAGCAGATACTTGTGACTTCCACTTTTCAAGAGAAAAAGAAAACTTTTCAAACTTTAAAAAACTATGTAATAAATAATTTTTATTCCCTGTTAACCTACAAAGACTTATATAATCTGTGTGCTTCTTACTTATCCCATCTTCTACTCTCTCCCTCTTTCTCTTCACTTCATGCACACTGACTTCCTTTTTACATTTCTGGAACACGTCAGGCATGCTTTCACCTCAAGGCCTTTGCACTGATTGTTCCTTCTCTCTTAGAAGTTTCTCTTCCCCAAATATCGGATTATTTCACTCTTACCTCCTTCAAGTCTCTGTTCAAATATCTCCTTCTCAGTGAGGTCTATCCGTAACACCTGATCTGAAGTTGCAACCCCAGCCCTTCACCCTCCTGATTCTTCTTATGAAATTGTATTGGCTCATAACACTTCTACTAATTTTTCTGCGCATCCTTTTCACTGGATGCCAGTTCCATGAGGGTGGAAATTTTGTCTCTTTAATCATTCACGCACGAATGGATCCTCATTACATAGAACAATACCTGACACTTAATAGGTGGTCAATAAGTATTTGTTGATGTGAGCTTAGGAAGTAAATTTCGTTCCATGGCTTTTTTACAGTTCCACTTACGCTTGGGTAAGAATGACTGCCTGTTACTAAATTTTCTGACTCAGTAGGTTGTCAATAAACAGTAGCTGTGATCTGAATGCAAACCTTTGTTGTTGTTTTGTGTGTGTGTGTGTGTGTGTGTGTGTGTGTGTGTGTGTTTAAGGGTATTAGCTTCAATGATTTATAAGTAATAGCTAGGTGCAAAAGACTACCGAGTTGACATGAACGGATCTGTGAACTTACTGTCTAAAGAAATCTTTATCACCATATATTCCAAGAGCAGTATATCTCCTCAAACATGCATGTAAAACAGCATCCAAGTCTTTACTTTTAATGCCCAGAACAAATGTACTTATTCTTATTACCAATTTTGCATCAGAAAATAGCTTGACTCACTGTACCTAGGTAAACATTAAAGACATAAATCAGATAATGGTTCTAAAAAGTTTGAGAGGGTCATGACATCAATTTTGAAGACTTCCAGGAGCCTTGTATAGAAAGGATTATTATAGAAAGGCCCAATAGAGCCGCCTTCATGGATCTGTGGCCTGAGCAGTCACATCGAACCCTGTGCTTAGAAAGACCCAGCGCTTAGTTTATCACTCTACTGCTCCTGTCTTAAAATTCCTAATAATATATGAAGAAGGGGCCTCCATTTTCATTTTACAGTGAGTATGCTAATTATGCAGCTGGTCCTGAGGTCCAAAAATATTAAACTGACTGCATACCTTTCGAGGAAATAAGCAGAGATGCAATGACCAGAAGGGAATATAGAATTCCTTTGAGGTAGATACCCCAGCCCTCTTCCCAGTTCCCTCTGAAGGAGGAAAAGTGGAGAAACAGTAGCAGGGAGTGGTGCACTGCTTGCCACTCAGGGTGTGGCCTGTGCTCCCAGCAGCAGCCACAGCCCCGGGGAACTTGTTAGAAAAGCAGAACCAGGATTCACTCCAGAACCATTTCCTGTGCAGAATTTGCATTTCCTGTGCACTCTATTTTTTGCATTACTTCTTTTTAAAATTGTTACGTTTCAATTGCAGTTGACACTCAATATTCTTGTGTAATTGTTTTAGGTGCCTTGTGCACTTTAAATGTGAGAAACAGAGCGACTGTTTCAAGAGCCATCCAGGGCCTGTGACAATGGGCATTTGAAGTCACCTAGTCTCTTCAAAGGGGGTTCTCTCCCCTCCCACCGGAGCATCCTCAGCCTGCACTGCTGCCAGGTGGGATGTTAACTGATTTGAACATTACTTTTGTCCTTTCTGTGGTCCATTCTCTAGGACTGGGTTCATAGGAAGTGAAAATGTTTAAAAAATAATATTAAAAACAAGAAGAAAGCATGAAAATGGGATATTCAGAATTAAGCTGAGCTGGTGGAAAGCAGTGTAACAACAATAAAATGGGGGTGGGCACCTTAAAAATAATGTGAATAGCTAACACTGAGCACTTAAAATGTGCCAGGCATCATGCAGTGTGTTTTATGTGGGTTGCTTTATTTAAATTTCAGCACAAATTTAAGAGTTACTATCTCTATCTTTCTGTGCATCTGGAGAAACAAACTTTGAAAGTTTCGAAAGGGCTGCACTATAATAAATCAAGAAATTAGGCGCTATTTCCACAACCGTATATTCTTTGCAACATACGGTAAACACACATCTGCTGAGTGAATATCTCCGTGTAAATTCGCGAAGCATTTCAGAGTTAGTTTCTGAGCATGAGGGACCATTGCAGAAACAGCAAGGATTAAGGTCAAGTTAAGGTCAACTACTGCCTGAATCTTTCCATTTGAGATCAAAGGAAGACGAGTAAAGGACTTCATTCTGGACGTGCAGGTCACCCCAGTTTGTATGTCCATGCCCTGTATGAAGAAGGACTCCCAGGCTTTTTTCTAACAGATGGAGATGAAGCCAGAACGCACGTGGCCAAGGGTCTTATGCTTCTTCCGCCGAAAAGCAGGGCGAATCTCAACAGCTGGCAGCTCAGCGGCCGCGCAGGTACAGAGCCTGGGAACTGGGCGAGCGCCTTCGGTCTGCCCGACCGCACACCCCGCTGTGCTGCTCCCGCCCCCCAAGCCCTGGGGGGAGGAGCCGAGGAACCGAAAGGAAACCCTCGGGGCGGGTGGCGCCCGGGGCCTGGGCTCGGGCATGGAGCTGCGGGCGCTCTGGCTGCTCTGCTGGTGCGGGTGCTGGTGCTTCGGCGGAGGCCACGGAGCCGGTCCCGGTGCCACCTTCACCCGGACGGGACCGCGGAGCCAAGAGCAACAGGCAGCCGCCTTCCGGGTACCGAGCGCGCCCCCCTGTTTGTTTCTTTCTCGTCCTTTCCTGTCCTGAGTCTGGGCTGGGGTCCTGGGGATCCCCTCGCCTGCCGGGACGCGCTGGAGTTTCTGAGTTGGGGTTACACCCCCCAACTTCTCCCTGTGTCCCCCACGTGTCTAGCTCTCGCCCTATCTCATGCCTTTGCTAACTCAAAAGATTTGATTTTCCAAATTAGTTTTGCCGCCGTGGATTTCTATGATCCGTCCCAAGTGATCAGTGGATAGGTCCGAAGCATTTTTCTTAGCAGCTCCCCTTTTAGCAGAACCCCCTGGCGGTGCTCACTGCCTCCCAAGCTGCCTCATTTCAGTTATAGGAACCACAGGCGTTAGAAACCTGCCAGCTTCTTCCGGAGGGGGGCGCTGGTCACTCCTTCTGGGATCAGAATTGTCTAAAGCAGTGGTTCTCAACCTTCCTAATGCGAGCCTTTAATACAGTTCCTCATGTTGTGGTGACCCCCAACCATAAAATTATTTGCGTTGCTACTTCATAACTGTAATTTTGCTACTGTTATGAGTTGTAATGTAAATATCTGATATGCAGGATGTATTTTCATTGAACATAATTAAAGCGTAGTGATTAATCACAAAAACAATATGGGTTTTCCAATGGTCTTAGGCGACCCCTGTGAAAGGGTCATTCGACCCCCAAAGGGGTCTCGACCCACAGGTTGAGAACCGCTGGCTATAGTGCCTGCATTGGGCAAGCTGGGAGAACCTTGTCCACGTATGATTTTCCTGAACTGGGCTCTGTAGACTCATGCACCACCTTATTAAAAGTTCACCTGACTTGGTGGAGACTGATGTAGAGAAAGGGAAAGCATTGATTTCTTTTTCAGATTATTTTGAAAAGGCTTCATCAATAGGTTTAGGTTTTGCCCCAGCATTAAAACTCTGGAACAGACAGGTAGCTGAATATAAATAAGGTTGATTAGAGAGTTTTAAAACAAAATATTGATTGATGTCAAAAGGACATGTTTTTCCTAGTTTGATAATCATAATTTCCTCAAGTTTTTTGGCCCTGGAACCTGGTATGTCTTATTGTCACTCATTCAATTAAACATTCAGTCAAAACAAAGGGAAAAAAACTTGTAAAGATAATTATTTTTCATCATGCCTGTTGAAAGGCTGTTTTGATTTATCAGTTCCCAGATTTCTAGTATGTGATCCATTTGTTGTTCAAACTTTTGCACCTTTCAAAACTGCTAATATGTTTCCTGTGTATTCTGCAAAACTTAGATGTCTTTTTTTATTTTTATCTAAATGTTTTATGTTTGATTACAGTTGAAATTCAATGTTATATTAGTTTCAGGTCTCAGCATAGTGGTTAGACATTTATATAACTCACGATAATTCCCGCACCCACCTGAACACCATATTGTTATTAGACTATTATTAACTATACTGTACTTTACTGTATTTACATCCTCATGACGATTTTGTAGCTGCAAGTCTGTACTTCTACATCCCTTTGCCTTTTTCAGCCGGTTCCCCAACCTCCCTCTCACCTAGCAACCCAGGTGAACTAAACTGAAAGCACCTAAGAACTGCGCTTTCGGAACCATCCTCCTAGGATTTCTTGTTACCTATGCAAGACATTACTGTTTGAACAAGTTCTGCTGATTTCAGCAGTGGTAAAACCTTTACATCTTTTCTTTTATAAATGAAATTAAGGTTCAAGTCCTTCATTTTAATATTTTATATATTTAAATATTTGGAGATATTTACTATACAGTTGATCACTGTTACATCCTCCATTCCTTATGTTAAAAAAATATGCTAATTGATCCTCTCCTATGCTGATTTCATGACAGGTTGCTAATAGGATGAGGAGTCGGAGCTCAATATAAACTCACATCTTGTGATGAAAGGAAGATTGGGGAAGTGCCCTAGACTGCTATCTAGGGTAGGAGAGGTCATAAGGAACTCATCAATCAAAAACCAGCTTTCAGCCGAGTGCCATGGTGCCCCAGATAGGCCAGTCTTACTGCTCCGTCATTGGCTAGGTGCAGCCTGTGGGAACCTTGTTCCTTCTGGGCCTCCTCCTGGTAATTCATTGTCAGAAGATCCGCTGTGGTTGGAGGTCTGCGAGGCCCATTCTCCTGACTGCCATATGCTCTGTGCATTCTTAAAGTCCCACATTCTCAATGCCTTCTCTGGTTACTTCAGCTCACAAGGTTGGCCAATCAAGACTTGCAGAGAAAATGAATCCTCTGAATTACTTGGCAGTAGCCATCTCTGGCTTATGTTGGTTACTTGATGTCTATATAATTTCTTTGCATTCCAGTTCTATTCTTTGTATTTATACCTCTCCTCTCCAAATGATATTCAAAGCTCTGATTCATCAGGATTATTTTTAAATGCCTAAATCTCAATGACTGTTTATTATTAATTGATTAGCAATTCTTCCAGGCATGCTCAGAAAGGAAGAAATAAGATTATGAATATTTCCACAGATAATTTGCTTAAAAATAAACGCCTTAAAGCTATTAAGGACTTGATGTATATGAAATGTCCTTTATATATTTACTAGAGGCCTGGTGCACAAAATCCAAGCATGGGTAGGATCCCTAGGCCTGGCCGGCCGGCAATCAGGGCTGATTGGGGCCTTCCTTCTCTGGCAGCCAGCTGCCAGCCTGGGCCTTCCTTCCCCAGCTGCTGGCTGGGGCCTTCCTTCATTCCACGCCACCCCCTAGTGGGCAGTGCACATCATAGCGAGTGATCGAACTCCTGGTTTCCTGGTTGAACTCCCGTGGGGACAATTTGCATATTAGGCATATATATATATATATATATATATATATATATATATATATATATAGTTAGCAACATATACTGATTAAGCATATATTGTGGGCCAGGCATGTGGGGAACACATTGATAAATGCCAGATAGGCCTTGTCCTCATTTTGCTTATGGGTTTAAGAAATAGACACACAATAAACAGATAAGTGCATAAAAATTATAGAAGAAATAGAATTGATATGTACAAAATGAGTGGTCCCTTGGATATTTTATTTGTGCTACACAACTGATAGTATGAGGAAATTGAGGCATGTTCATGTAAAAAACATGATTATCACAAAAAGCTGAGAAATCTGTAAGTAATGGTCATATTTTCCCTCCAGACAGGCAAACGAACCTATCTGCCTGGACCATTTCCAGGATTCCATCTCACAAAGCTTTGTGCCCTAAGTGAGATAGGCATTCTATAAAGCTCAAATAGAATCAGGTTTATTTATTATTTCCTCATTCCCTTCCCCATGTTTCATTACGTAGTGCTCGGAAATACAAAGATAAAGAAGACACACTTTCCAAATGCCTAATTGCTTCATTGCATGAATGTCTACTGGTGACTGTTTCCACTAGTACATAGTATTTATTTGCAATTTATTTTCTTGTTTCCACTATGTTAAACAAACAAATATTTAGTGCTCTTTACGTGCTTATTGGGAACAAATTACAAATGGATAAGATATATCTTTCCCACTCTCAAAAATGTCCCTGAAATCAGATAGCAGTTCTAATACAAAGCATTTATTAATATGATCTCATTATCTTACACAACCTTTCACTGTGATCTGCCACAAATAACTCAGACCTTGACTTGTACACCTGAAGAATATCTCCAAGTTAGTTATACACAAATTGCTTTGGAAAGTTAACATAGGTGATACAAATTACCTTTTTTTTTTTTCCTTTTAGGAAAGTCTTAATAGACATCGATACTTGAATTCCTTATTTCCTAGTGAAAATTCCACTGCCATCTATGGAATAAATCAGTTTTCATATTTGTTTCCTGAAGAATTTAAAGGTATGGTGTAGTGATGCCATTAGCTGATTGGTTTCCTGATTTTAACTTCTTTCCTTAATTTTTGAGGAATTGTTACATTGTGAATCTAGAACATTGAGTAGTAGTTAATAATTTATTAAATACTTACTAGGTACCAAGCATGGACCAGGTGCTGACAGAAAAATAAATTCATGGTCACTCTTCTAATTATTGCTTAAGAACTAAATATTATAGACACTTCCATGTTGCTGTAAGGGACAATGAGCACATTGACTTGGTTCTTTCAAACAGGTAATTTTCTGTGGCACCTTCAGCCCTATTGTAGGAATTCTTATCTCTTATAGCTTTCAGTTGACTGCATTTCATGTTATGGAAAAGCACATAGAAAAATCATAAATGTAGGCTCTCCTACAAAGCGAACGTTTCTTTTGGAACGTTCCTCCAAAAAAGAACCCCAAGGGGCCCTTCCTATAATCTAATATTGTCTTTTCATTTCCTATTTCTACTCAGCTATTTATTTAAGAAGCAAAACTTCTAGATTCCCCCGCTACTCCCCGAAAGGGCCAATGCTCATCTCCAACATCTCTTTGCCATTAAGATTTGACTGGAGAGATAAGCATGTTGTAACACAAGTGAGAAACCAGCAGGCGGTAAGTTCTCGGGTTTTGTTCTTTTTTAATCATCTGAGCACGGGGAGTCACCGTTGAGGTCAAGTTTAATCAGACTTGTAATGGAATCCATCATTCTTCTAGGTAAAATCGCACCCCAGTCATTCAATAAATGGCAGTAAGATGAGACTCTGTTGGAGTGGGAGGCAGATGTCAAAGCCCGACTTTTTCTGAGATAAGCCTTCCTTGGTGTGTTCTCTCACTAATGACCATTGCCACCAGCACACTGGCTCAGGGTGCTTCCCAGTAGCTGTGTCACAGTTTCCAAACCTTCTGTAGAACAGCAGATGGAGGGCTGGAGAAGGTAAACGACTACTAAATGAGAAATGACACTGAAAAAGTAATGTGATACCATATACACTAACCGACAGTGTGGCCTGGTCTCTTAGGTTCTCAGATCTCATCCCTTGAGCTCCAGTGGAAAACCCTGTCCCCTAAAGGATCATACGCTTTCAATCTGTGACCCTAAGAAATGCAGTCTATTTTGCTATAATGTGACATATACATACATTCCTAAAAATCACTACCAGGACAAACCCCTGCAGTAAAAACAAAAGGTGTTATAAGAGAAATTAGGTTAGACTACAGCATTAAAAAAGGTGTCACACTTTAAAAAAGATAGAAGGCAGTAAATTTGCAGCACAGGGATTGTCAGCAGACTGAGGAAAGTCAGTTACCTAACCGCATGGCTATCGTCTCAATTTAACTGCAGTGGAAACCTCAACGGGTCATTCAACCTCCCCTGGTTATTTTTTCCAATCGCAGTTGACATATAACATTATATTACTTTCAGGTGTACAACATAGTGATTAGACATTTATATAACTCACGAAGCGCTAACCTCGATAAGTCTAGTACCCATCTGACAGTATGGCAAGTATTCTGGACCCTGCAGTTTCCCAGTCACCATTTATTTAGGGCAAGCATGTCAAATTCAAAGATTAACACGGGCCAAATAAATAAGGTTTAAGTTTATGTGGACCACTAAAAAACACACAAAAGCTTCAATTTTCATAGAAATGTAAGTTTATTTTGATAGAGACATGCTTAATACAAAGGGCCGAAATAAATGAGTAATTGTTAACATAAAATAATAGAGCATTTTAATAAAAGTTAACATTTTTTCTTGAAAATTAACTTACCAGATACTGAATAACTGCAAAATGAATAAGCATAATGCAAATAAATCTATTTTTCTTGTTCTCCGAAAGTGAGATATCCCTGTTGTGCACACCAAACAAGTCAGTCCAAGAACTAATGATGTGGCAATCAGCTGCTAAAATATTCACTGCCAGTATTAGTGGAGAGAAATGGTGCGCCTGTGCATAAGGCATGTAAGGGAAATGGATGCAACACAATTATAGTAATCAGTCATTAGCAAACATTTTATTTTTTCATTAATAATTATGTATAACAGGCCCTAACCGGTTTGGCTCAGTGGATAGAGCGTCGGCCTGCGGACTGAAGGGTCCCAGGTTCGATTCTGGTAAAGGGCAATGTACCTCGGTTGCGGTCACATCCCCAGTAGGGGGCGTGCAGGAGGCAGCTGATCCTTGTTTCTCTCTCATGGATGTTTCTAACCCACTATCCCTCTCCCTTCCTCTCTGTAAAAAATCAATAAAATATATTTTAAAAATAATAATAATTATGTATAACAGGATATTGTAAAAATTAAGTTACAAAATTTTTATTCAAATGTTTCTTACATACCGTTATATTGGCTGGGCTGCAAAAATATTTGATGTGGGCCACCACAAAGCATTTGCTTTGTTACTGGATTCATAATCACGTGCGAAATAGCCTGACATCTAATCCTCCCAGGAGTGTCTGCATTGTATTAAAGGGGAACTTTTCGTTAGGATTCTTTAATTAAAGGAGTATACTAGAGAGATATCTTTGAGCAGGCACTGCCTTCCAGGGGAAGCCAAAGGCAGGTTAACTAAAGCTACCTATAGGTATGATGTCAGCAACCTGTCTCAACATTTATCAATGGGTGAAGATTCTGAGGTTGCCCTTAGTGAATATTTTACTATGCCATAGGCACTAGAGATATGGACATAAATATGGCCACTTAAAGCCATGAAGTTGCTTAAAACTTCACTCCACAGAGACAGCCAGTTGTTCTTTCTTTCTTTGCCTAACTCTACAGCACATGGCCCTGTGATTAGGATATTTCCCCCCAATTCCAAATCTCATTCTCATGGATCTTTCTTGTGTATAATCCTTGATACTATTTGCTCTTTCTCCTTCCTTTCTTTCGGGACAACCTTTTATTCTTTTGTTCTAGTTTGTCCAATAAAAGCAAGTAAATAGATCCAGAATCGGAAAGGTTGCCAGCCAACATTTGAATGAGGAATGGATAACATGGGTTTCTATCATTAGAACATTTCATGTGCATTTATAATTGACATAAGCTGGCATATTGATAGCCTGAAATGTAACTCATTCAGCTCCTGTGTCCATCAAATGATGAGTATAATATATAAGACATACATCGACGCACATCTTCACCCCACCTCAACTTATCACCTCCCTTGGGGCAAAGACGGTGGATGACACAGAAGCATACTATCTGGGGAGAAACAAAAGGGATTGGAGAATGGGATAGGAATTGGTATACTTCTTAGAAACAGACATCATCTATTTAATGAACCGACTTATCTTTTAAAATATCAGTTTGTTTTCTCATTCTCTAAAATTTGGTTTCATCTTGCATTGCCTAATTTATAATAATGATACTACCAATTTACTTGTAACTAATCATTGGATTTTGATGCTTAAAAGAGAATTTTGGTTTTCTTTTCTTTTTTTCAAATTGGAAAAGAGGATGAGCATTTATATTTTTGTAGACCTCTAGATTCTGCCCACCTGATTTGATAACTTGTGATATTGAAAAATGTTGGTAAAGTTGGTTTGAACATTGTTTGATAATAAATACTATTTTGTTTCTCTTTTTTAAACAGTGTGGAGGATGCTGGGCCTTCAGTGTGGTAGGTGCAGTGGAATCAGCATATGCAATGAAAGGGAAGCCTTTGGAAGACCTAAGTGTGCAGCAGGTCATTGATTGCTCATATAATAATTACGGCTGCAATGGAGGGTCTACTTTTAATGCTTTGAACTGGCTAAATAAGGTGACTAGTTTCTCAGCCTTTGAAACGCTTTGTTTTCTCTTTTGCTTAATGTGTGCTCCGAATTCAGACAATTGATTCTCGTTTACTTAATAATGTTTTTAGAAATTTAGAGAACCAAAGCTTGAATTAATCGGATTTAAAAATGAATTGCTTCTAGGCAAGTCAATCATCAAGATCAAAGGTTAGAAAATCTTACCTGAGATCTGTTTTCCAAAAATTATTTATGTTTATTTCTGAACATTTCTTAATAGGTAAATGTGTTTTTTTGTATTGCTTCTAGGCAAGTCAATCATCAAGATCAAAGGTTAGAAAATCTTACCTGAGATCTGTTTTCCAAAAATTATTTATGTTTATTTCTGAACATTTCTTAATAGGTAAATGTGTTTTTTTGTGGGGTTTTTTGTTTTGTTTTGTTTTGTTTTTGCAGATACGTGTCACATAGTGACCCAGAAAGGAGAGCATATGAGCATATGATTACCCATTTCCATAGAATTTGTGAATATTAAGGTTAAAAGGGACAAAGGGACAGCTAATTTAGTAACTCTGTATATAGATGAAGATGTGAGATTATATTGCCAAATCAGTAGCTGAGCCAGAATTGCACCTGTAGTCCTCTGCTTCCCATTAGGCACCCTACCCACCATGCCTCAGTGTCAGTATCCCTCAGTATTCTTAGGATACTCTCTGGCCTTGCCCTAGATCCAGCATCAGTTGTGTGAAACCAGCCAGTGAAGGTGCTTTTATACTTTCTAAAAGGCTGTCAAGCTAGAGTTTTCCAAGCTCAAACATCCTTCCCTTATTCATTTGCTAGATTTGAGTTACTGAATGCCAAAAACTCTTCTATGTTATGGGCGACAATGAGTTGCCTGTCTTCTCCCTTTCATAAGCCCAACATTCAGAAAAGGGGGACTAAGTATAAACAATTATAAACTAAGTGACATAGGCCAAATGAAAGGCACAGAGAGAAGTGGATAGAAAAAAAAAAGTTTGACCTGGCCATTGCCTGTGCATAAACCATTGTGCTGAGTTTCAAAGACTTACTAACATAGAACCAGTTGCCCTATTATAACCTCACTAGAGGCCCGATGCACAAAATTCATGCAAAAGGGCTCGGACCTCGCAGCCCCAGCTTCGCCCGGAAGGTCGTCTGGAAGGTCCTTCTGCTGTTTGGTCTAATTAGCATATTAGCTCTTTATTATATAGGATGAGAAAGATGACAAGGCTTTATTATTATTGGATTGATAGAGGTCCAAGGAAGGAAGATCTAGGAATAATAAGAATAAAGAGAATGGAAGCTAATGACTCTAATTACCTAGGATATCCATAACAACACCTAAAGATTGAATTTAAGAGCTTATTATTACCCAAAGAATACCCACATGATGAAGGTGTGGCCAAGTTGAATCCTATTATGACACATTGCACTAAGTTCTATTTAAAACAATTGCTTGACAGAGAACTCTTTGGGTGATTGTTTTCTTTTAGACGCAAGTAAAACTGGTGAGAGATTCAGAATACCCATTTAAAGAACAGAACGGCCTGTGCCATTACTTTTCTGATTCACATTCTGGATTTTCAATCAAAGGTTATTCTGCACATGATTTCAGGTAAACGTCTTATTCCGAGCTTTCTCCCTATGTCCTAATTTATGATATATTGACTATTTGGAATTAATAACTTGATTGAAGGCTTCACTGCATGTTCATAATTGTTTTCATACCTACTTTTTACTAAAGAGACTATCAATCACCATGGAGTGCTATGGATGTTGTTCCTTAAACATGATCTACTTAGGTTTCAAAGTGTCATTACAATAGAAATTAGCTTAAATTAACACATTTAAATCCAATGACAGGTATAATTTATATTTGCCACCTTCCTCTTACCAAATTTAGGTGTCATAATTACCATTAGTATATTTCAATCCTCCTGTTGAATCAGTGGAAAATTGCCTTGTATAGATGTCCCAGCTAATATCAAGCAGTCTGCTTACCAAGAAGCGTTTTGGAACACTCTCTGTGTTCCTTGCATTTTCAAGGCATCAGTATACTAAAAGCATAAACTGAAACTTTGCATTAAACTTTGCATTAAAAACTGGAGGTCGATTGGGTAGCACGCCCTATATAAGCACAGGGGGATTGGGGGATAGATAAGGATAGGCTGAGGAAGAGGATTTGTGTCAAAACTTGAAGGGCATGTTGACTTTGGACAGGTTTAAGGAAACAATCATTAAAAAATGCTCTCAAAGCCAGCGAGAGAACCATTGTGGCCATTTAATATAATGCAAGATAAGTGATCAGAGATGATAAGGACAAAGACTCAACCAAAATCTGGCTTTATTTATTTATTGTTTAAAATATTGAGGGAGCTTTGCACAGTCTTTCTTTTTAAAAAAATATATTTTTATTGATTTCAGAGAGGAAGGGAGAGGGAGAAAGATATAGAAACATCAATGATGCTAGAGAATCATTGATTGGTGCTTCCTACATGCCCCCATACTGGGGATTGAGCCCACAGTTGGGCACATGCCCTGACCAGGAATTGAACCCTGACCTCCTTGTTCAGAGGTCGACACTCACCCACTAAGCCAAACCGGCTGGGCTTTGCACAGTCTTTTGAAACAGAACGCAGAGAAATTACATTAAATTCAGATGAGATGACAGACTGACCTCTAAGTTCCTGGTACTGAATATAAAAAAATCTCTTCATCCAGATAGTGTCTGCCCATGGGATATGAAGGGAATCAAGGGTGAAATTGGACCCTGGAAGCAAATGGAACCCCTGCAAACAACATATGCGTGTCAGAGGCTTGGCGGGTTGTCAGCAGAGCTCTTGTCCACAACAGGGCTCTCGGGGGACTCCGGGAACCATATAGCAGAAAGTTTCAATTCCACAGATGGCAGGCTGTGCTGGGTCTATAATAAAAGGTGCAGGGTCACTGAGTACAGCGGTCAGCATCTCCTTTGTGGGCAAAGGTAACACAGTTTCTAAAATGAGAAAGTGTGCCTCTGTGAGCTCTGAATTCCTTGAGAGTATAAGTGAAGTGTGTGTGCAAGAAGGAATCAGATGTTCAAAATGTCACTAGAAAAAGATTCAGGGAATCCCTTGTCATGGGTAGCTAATGGAGAAAGTTAGGGAGAAACAAAAGGACAAGAGGCAATAGCCTGGGTTGGAGAGTGAGAGAAAGAGAATGCAAAGGTCACTGCAATGGCCTGAAACAGGACTTATCCAACCTTTTGATTAAAAAGGAAGAGATCCCCTGAAGAATCTCTGTGTTTACACTGAACATTAAACTCTCTAATAATACAATGCTAAGCTAACTGTGATAGACTGGGCAAGACCTTTCCTTGATTTCTTCATTCACTCACTCAAATTGCTACTGAACACTGTTTTAGGATATGGGGTCCGGCAGTGAACAAAACAGACAGAAACCCTTCCTTGGGACTATATTTTAGTGATAGAGACAGGCAACAAACAAAACAAATGAAAATATGTATGGTATGTTAGATGTAATAATTTCTAAAGAGGACAAAATAAAACAGTTGGGAGGAAGAGGAAACATCACGGTGAGGGGAGAGGAGCACACAGTTTTATAAAGGGTGACTAGGGAGGGCTCCCTGAGAACATGCCATTTGAGTAAAGACCTGAAGAAGTGTGGGAACTTAGCCAGTAGATATCCGAGGAAATACTATTCCAAGCAGAAGGAACTGTAAGGGCAAAGGCCCTGAGACAGAATATGTCTGGCATTTTTAAAGAACAATGACTGTAGTGAAGAGAAAATGGAGTAGACTAGTGGGAGATGAGGTAAGAAAGGTTACTCGCTAATAAATTTAGAGCAGAGTTTTAGTAAAACAGGCTTGGACATGAGAGATCATAAGGTAATTCCACTCACAGAAATTAAAGCCCACAGGATTGGATATATTGAGGAATTTTATATAGGAGATAATTAGGAGAGTCAAGGATGACTACAAACTTTTTGGCCTGAACGACTGAAAGAATGGAATTGAGGCATGAATGTCTAAGGAACAGATTTGTAGGAAGTGACCCTGGGAACCATTGGTAGAGGAATAGGGAGATGAGATAAAACAGGGGAAAAAGGGGTTTCTTTATTAAGCAAATTAGTACTGAGGGTATGCTGGAACTTAATCTTACTGAGGAACTCTTGGGGCCAAGGTAAAATGAATCTCAGAGTTAGCCAATGCAAGTTGATTTTCATCACCTCCTAAGATTTATTAGTTGAGGGTATGGCTGGGGTCTAAGTGGTCGTGGGCTTTTTGAGAGAGAAGGGCCTCGGGTAAAGAGTTGCAGGGTTTCCTTGTTGGAAGCCCAGTGTAAGGACCAGAAGATCTGGGAAGTTCTCCCCCATCATCTGCCACAATGAGGAATATAGTTTTCCCACCTTCCTTATTTAAAAAGTGCCTGTGTGATAGCTGGACGCTATGCCAGCCAATTGCAAAACTCTACCATCTTCCTTGAAGCTAGACTTAGCCATATGACTAAATTCTAGCCAATGAGATCCTTTCAGATATATGCAGAATGTGTGTGTTACTTCTGGGAAATCTCAACAGGAATGCAGCACCTCTCCTTTCTACTCCCTGCTGAATGGAATATATGTTAAATGCCTGGAGCTCCTGAAGCCATCTTGGACCATTAATTGAACTTGGGAATGGACACCTCACATGGCAGAATAATAGCATAAGAGGAGCCTGGGTTCTTGATATCTATTGCAGCCCTGGACTACCAGTCTCCCAGACTTCTTGTCGCCTCCATTGTTTAAGTCTTCTGTAATTGCAACCAAACCTATGTGTATCCATACAAAGATTAAAGAGATCGTTTTAAAAAAATATTCTTACCTTAAAAACTAAACTCCTTAACCAAATATTTTCTCTTTTGGTAGTGACCAAGAAGATGAAATGGCAAAAGCACTCCTTACCTTTGGTCCTTTGGTAGGGATAGTAGATGCAGTGAGCTGGCAAGATTATCTCGGAGGGATAATACAGCATCACTGCTCTAGTGGAGAAGCAAATCATGCTATTATCATAACTGGATTTGATAAAACAGGTAGGTGCTGATAAGACTTGATTGATTGCTTTTCAGCTTAAGGTGACTGACAAATCACCTTAACTATATAAAAAGTTAAAATGTGGTCGTATATCTAAGTCCTCCTAAGACCTTTACTACTTTTCAGTAGACTTCTGGGTATAAATAACCCCATTGTGTTCCTCCTTATCAATTTTGGTGGATAACTTATTAGAATGATGATAATTACTGATTTAAATAATGTGTATTTTTCATCTGAAGTGTTTAGGATAATTGTTGGGAAAATAGAAGTGCCTATTGTTTTATCATACATATCTAACAATTATTCTTCCCTGTTTCTAATGCCCTGGAAATGTGTGTGTGCTTTCATTCTGTGCAAGTTCCGTATTAAGTGAATGAATTCAAACATATTTTTCCAATGATTGGAGTGTGACACTAAGTACAGCTCAAGTTTACTTAGGTAGCTTAAGTTAGCATTCTATTACAGTTTTAATCATTTTGTTAAAGCTACTAACACTGATCAAGATATAAACTTAAAGTAAACATGCATTCACTGCAAATATGAGTTTTTTGGGGTTTGTTGCCAATTTTTGTTTTGTAGGAACTACTCCATATTGGATTGTACGGAACTCATGGGGAAGTTCGTGGGGAGTGGATGGCTATGCCCATGTAAAAATGGGAAGTAATATTTGTGGTGAGTCATGAATTTGTGTTTAAAGATCCAGGCTAAGTGTCAAGGAAGATATTCTGAATATATTAAAATTATAAACCTGTCCAACCCATAGTATGTTTCCAGCATACTCACATCACTTTATAATTGATAAAAATAGAATAGTTTTTTAAAGAAGAGACACTATTGCACATATTCATGCTTTAAAAAGGAAGAAAGACTGTAGTAAAAACAAATATAATAAGCAAAACATAAGATAAACTAATAATTTACCAAAGTTAACTACTTCAAAATCCAGAGGCTTTTGGATTTTAAAAATACTCAACTTAGGAGGCTGAAGTTCTCCAAAAAGTCCCCTAGTTCCAATTTTACTTGTTATAACTGTATGAATTTTTCTTAATTTTTGCATTAATAATACTTGCACAAAGATTGTCAAGAATCACTTTTTCTTTGGATAAAAATTTATGAAATGTATGAAAAAAAGTATTAGGATTGTTTCTGATTTAATATTCTCCCTTTTACCTGCAAAATTCTAATATAGCACCCATGAATGGAGAAGCTTAGGCAAATACCAAATGTGCTCTTTTATAGAATAACAGTTTTTTTGTGTGTTAACCATAAACCAAATTAAAATAGCTAGGTAAGTACTTTAAATTGGGTATTCTAAAACTTATGTCCAAACCTGTATTCTACAATTTCTGATCTGGAAAATCAACATATTTTCTGAATCAAGTTAGAATGAAACTATATTGCATATGAGAGCAATAGTTTACTTTTCTCACTATAATTATTTCTAGCATACAAATAACTTTTTAAAAAAATTGTAGAGCACTATAAACTGTGAGACTGATAAAGGAGAGTTATAGAAGGCTTGGGAGTTTATGTTTTGACTCAATTAGTGAGTACTACCTAATGGTTCCATAAAGTAGAATTTATGAGAATTCATAAATGGTCTGTTTTATCACCCCAGTAAAATATTTACATCAATTACTTATTGAAGAGAACAAACATCATAGAAATCTTTAAGCCAAAGTGCTAGCAACCCAATCAAGACCCCACCTTATAGCATCATTTGGGGCTTTTACATTGCTAGAAAATCCAGATAAATTACTCCTGCCATTCATTGAACCTTTGAAACTAAACATAACTTATTTCTAACGATGATGCCTGGGTCTGGGCTAACAGGTGGCAGTTTTCAAAGCCTAGCTCAGTGGTTGAGTTTCGACCTAAGAACCAGGAGGTATGTTTGATTCCTGGTTAGGGCACTTGCTTGGGTGGCAGGCTCCATCCCCAGTGCAGGGTGTGCAAGAAGCGGCCAGTCAATGATTCTCTGTCATTGATGTTTCCTTCTCTCTTCCTCTCTGACATCAATAAAAATATACATTAAAAAAAAGCTCTGGCAGAAGAGTTACAAGAACATAATGCAGACATTAGCTCATAGTTGCCTCGATTATGACTCTGCATTCCCCACGACCACCTTATCCCTGGCCCCCAGCTCTACTGAGGATGAGTTGGAATAGTTTCTTCTCTCTGTTTCCCAGTGTGATTCTCCAAAGGCACGACTAGCTAGTAATTACACAGAGTCCAAATTCTTCCTGAAAGTATTTGGTGATCACATTACTCTTAAGAACAATGGTGAAAGTATTTGGTGATGACATGACTCTTAAGAACAATGGTTTAAGATAAATAGCATTTCATGGCCCCGAGAGATTTCAAAAATATAGCTATTTACAATGAAATCCAGTCTTGAATGAGCTAGTTATTGTTTTCACCACAATATTGAGATTTATGTTCTTGTGAGCTAAGAAAGCATAGTACACGTGATTTATTAAATTTTTGCTAATTAAAGTTCAAATCTTAAAGGTTTGAATTTTCAAATTTTATTTAAAATATTTCTGTAAATTATTATATCATCTCTAAACTATATATATGTAGTAAAGAGTTCACATACCTTTACCTATTCAGTTAGTAAGTCATTTTATGTGTTTTTGTGTATGTGTTTTTATAGTTTCTTAAAACAAAAATATTAGTTATATCTTCCAATATCTGCTTTTAAATTGCCATATTTATACTGACAGCTATAACTGTTAAATTATTTTCTTAGTAATTGCTAACTTTTTCTGAACCCAAATGAACATTGTTTTAATTTGCTATTTACAAGGCATATAAAGAACAAATAGACTGCTATTAATAATTTCTTTTCTCTTAGGTATTGCAGATTTTGTTTCTGCCGTATTTGTATGATTAATTGATGGAATCAAGAGACAACTACCAAAATGAAGGTTCCTAATGAAATACAGCACGGTACTTTCTTCTCAGCATTATTCACCTTTAGGTTTTAGCAACTAACCACAACAGGCTCTAGGGCCTGGTAGTATGTAAGCCAAGTTATGGCATGTCTCCGTCTTATGAAGAGATGGGCAACACAGTCAGGAGGAAGAACACCAGCTCCATGGCCTGGGAAACAGTTTCCCACCCCGGAGTGAATGTCAGTTTAAGATACTTTAGGTCTCTTTACTTTGAAGAGGCTATTATCCGGTTTTGTTTAATTGCTGTTTTTGTTTGTTTGCTATTTGTTTATTTTCAATGTCATTAAAGAGCTGATAAGAATTTATTTTCCTTGTGGGATATAATTACTGCCTTAGCTTACCCCTACCTACAAGAATAGCCAACCTAAAGTTATGTGTGCCTCTCACAATTATACTCTTGGCCCTCTGAGTTGAAATGTCATAAGGATTTTGAAATGCCAATAGCTTTACCTCAAATAGTATTTACTCCTTGATTTGTAGAAAGATAATGAAGTGAAAAAACAAAAGGACAAGATCACTTTTCAAGAGATGGAAATTAAATGATAATAAATTATATGGCAATTATGTGATAAGAAGAACTCAACTAGCATCGCCTGAGAAAAGATTATTATTTCGCAATTTTCATTGTCAATAGGATTCCAATAGACTTCATTTCCTTACTTTGATCTCTTTATATTGAAGGACAATGTTTTCTTCCACATTTTCCTACTCTCTTTCTCTTACTCTTTACTGGGCCACTCCTCAATTCTCCTGGTGGTTTGACTTCCCTGGCTAAGAAGTCTTTATTTCTTTTGATTCATCTAAGCCACCAACATCGGGCGCTCACCTTTCTCTTCCTCCCATCGTTTGTAGGCAACACCCCTTTCAAAGTCTACTGCCATTAATCTGGGGCATTAGCCAGAATATGAGTTTCTCAGGCTCTCTGTTATGTGTGTGTGTGTGTGTGTGTGTGTGTGTGTGTGTGTGTGTGTGTGGTTGTTTTGTTTGTTTGTTTGTTTTTCAGCTTATGTTTCCAGGAATCCCAATCTAACTACTTTTTTTGTGTGTGCATCCATTTGGCTTTGACCTGGTTCCTGGTTCTTCATGCCCATGTTCTCTCTCTTGTCTAAGTAATTATGTGTGCCTCTGTAAGAACCTCAGAGCAGAAGAGCTGATCTTTTGATTTTACAACTATATTAAATGAGTTATATGAGAATATAAGAAAATCTAATAAATACTACATATGTAAGCATTTCTTTTCTAAAATTCATAGTCACTTTCTAATGTAAAATATATAAACAAAAAAAAAACCCCACAAAGTTTTAAATGTAGCAGCAACCACTGAAATAAGTGAGAACATCCTATTTTTCCTTTTTTTCCCTTTTTGCTTTTAGTTATCCATCCTTTTTATTAGAAAAGTAAAATAAAAAACAAAACACTGCATTTCTTTTTCTTACACCAACCAGAACCAATATCAAAAGATTATGTGTTGACTCAGGTTTATAAATGCGCCAGGAAGACAAACATTGATAGTTTAATTGAGTAATATTCTTATTGTCTAAGTTTACCAAAATGGAATTGTGTTTGTGTTCATTTACTCATTTCTATGTAACACAAATGCTTTTTTGATACTCTTTTTCAAATACTAAACATTTTTTTATTACAAAGTAATATTTCTTAGCTGCTCTGAATTTTGATGACTTTAGGTTAAGAAGACTGTGTCCAGAAGTGCATGGCTTACATTTTGTGAGCACAATGTTAATGTGCTTTGCACTCACACAAGAGTTTGTTCAGTTAATGGCATCAACATTATGTAATCACCCAATCAGTAAAATTGAAGGACACCTTAGATATTTAATCAGTCAGATATACCTTAGTAGCTGATCACCTAGTCACCTGCCTCCTCTCCATTTCTACTGTTCCTTTCCAGATGCATGTTCTTTAGTATCTACATCTCCACCGTTTAGCAGTCAACCCAATAAACCCATGTTCCTGAAACTAGCGGTTCTCAAAGTATAGCCTCCAGACCAGAAGACACCTGAGGCTTTGGGAAACACTACGTTTTAATCAGCCCTGCAGGTGATTCTGATGGGTGCCCTTGCAATCCATCTACTGTGTGTCCCCAGGATTTACATTTCTTAAAGAGAATGTTAGCAAGTTATTCCCCTGTTGCTTCAAAGATAACATGCTGACTCTTTTAAATGAGCTCTCATGGAGAAGTCCCTCTCTACCTTCTCAGCTCAGTTTTTGCTCTTCTACATCGACAGCAGCTGTGCTCCAGCCATCACAGACTACTTGGAGTTCACCCAAGGAGGCTAAGACAAAAGCCAAAAAATCTTCACATAATAATTAGGCTTCATAATGAAAATGACCAAGATGTCCCTGGATATGATTTCACAAAGACCTGAAAGTGAATACTAAATTGGGTAACCTTACAATTACTTTGTGACCACTTAAGAGTTATTATTTAACGTGGATTGTCAGCACTAGAAGCATGTTTGAATGGAGACAAGGGTAGAAACTGGCATTGCAAATTGTGTTGATATGTACGTTAAGAATTACTAATATATCCTTTGGAAAAAAACTATTTAGCTTTGTAACACCAAGAAATATAGATGAAAATAATTAAATTGAGGTATTTAGCCTGTTAAAGGAATAAACCTTGACAAATAGCATTGATTCCAAGATTCCAAGGTATGTTGGTGACAGAACACCTATTAATATATTAATGAATATTAACATATTCATTACTTTATGAAAAAAGCACAGATTATGAGAATTTTATCTCCATTAAAAATAGATAGGAAACGGGCTTAACCTAGTATTTGCAGCAAAGTAGCTGGTTAATAAATGGCAGAGACAGAATTTGCTGATTTAGCTACCATGTTACTCATCTCTTTTTTTTTCCAGCTTAACTACCACCAGGTGCTATGTACATGTGTGCACACACACACATGCCCTGTAGGCAAAAGCAATATGATCGTTTATAAGAAAAAAATGTGTAATTGAGACTAAAGAATAGTTCAATTCCAACAAGAACTTGCTACCCTAGGTCAAAGTTGGACATTTTAGATTTCTTTGGTAATATTTTGTACTCCCCTCATAGAAAAATTCAATGAAATGTTGCCAATATCCAGAGCAAGCTAGAAAAAAAGAGGACTAGAACTCATGTCTGATCCAAATGCTTAGTCTAATAGTTACTAGCAATGAACTGAGTCATTGTTTAGTCTGTTTACCTCCCCTTTCTCCTGGGAAGAGCATTCTTCACTTGAGGGATCTCTCATCCCTACCTCAAACCTGCGGTGCACTGGAGTAGACTGTACCTCCCAGACCACAGCCGTGGGTGACTTTGGATACAGTCACTCTGAGGAGAGTGACTTTGCCCTTCTGGGAGTAGAGAGATGCTAGGATGGAGACCCAACCTGTGGGAGGAGGAGTGGGTCTACATCAGGGAACAATAAAGCCAGCACCTACAGAGAAGAGATCAGACACAGAGGATCCTCAGAGTGTTCCAGGAAGAAAGTACTTGAGGAACTGGCTCCACCCCTGTGGCCTTAGAGCTCCACCGGCTCCTCTAGTTCTTTACGCTAGTGGAGTGACTGTCCAGTGCATGCCCTTTGGACATGCTTCACATAGATTCCTGTTGCTCGCCAAGTGTCCTAATAAATACAAGCAATGTTTTCAAACTAATATATTACAGAAAGAATAATTTTTATTACTCAAAAATTTTTATTGAATAAGTTTATATAGAATGACACATTTTATTCCATTAAATATTTTAAATAGCTGAAGTTTACAAGCTTATAAAATATGGAACAATGAGATAATGATTAGGTTAAATGGTTACATTAAGGTGAGCGTCAGAGAACAAATACATTTTTAATAGGAAAAGACCATATGTACAATGTAACAGTGTCACTGAATTCATTTCTTAGTGTTTTGTATCATCACAGAAATGCTTAGTCTTATCCTAAACATCTTAAACATTCAAATAAATGAAATAAAATTCTTTCCAGGGTTGAATCAGAGCACCACAGTGCTTTACTACATATATACATATATTATCTTAGAAGTCTGTGTATTCATGAAAATGCATAGGAAAAACCCCACAGAAATCAGTGCTCTTCATAGACTTTGCAGATAATTTTAATCTGATTCTTCACTGCTGAAGTAAGAGCTGTCACAATATTCAGTCGTGTAAAGAAATTTACGAGTAATTGGGTTCATCTTCGGTATCCAGTGTCGGGGAATCAGAAATGTTGAAAGATTAAATAAATCTACAAATACCTTGTACCTATCACTGGAAAAACATAGACAAATATTTTAGATTTGCTGAAATGAAATATTTTAAAATTTTAATTTTATTTCGCAAACAATATTTTGCCATGAATAACTAGCATTCAATATTATCTTTAATATGACATATTGTATATATTATATTATATTAAGTGCTATTAGTATTAAGATTGCCCCATTTTTTATTTTGTATCCAAAGTTCATGCCCATATAGACCATATTATTGATCCGACCAGGCTGGTTCAAATTAAAACCTAGCCTTATTATTGTCTCATGTCGAACTTTTAAAGAACAGTATGCAAAATAATAAAATTAAAGCATCCAGAGTTTTTAGTCATTCATTAGAAAATATTTCCCACCTGAAAAGTAGCTGCCAACTAACTGACATAAATGAATTTATAAACCGAAATGCCATCTTAGATTTATAATGTGTCCAACAGAGTATTCTTGACACTAAATATTGCTTTTGCGTTTGTTAGTTAACTATTTTAACTGCTGCCGTTTTACAGTGGAAGAGCATTTGCTTTTGAAGTCAAATTTGGGTTCAAATTCTGTTCTGTCGCTTGCAACTCCTACAATCTTGGACGAGTTGTCTAAACCTCAGTGTCTTGGTTTCTAACTCTCTAAAATAAAAACTACAATCCTTGCCTCTGGCCAGGCCTTTGTGAAGATTTGATGAGATAATGACACACTAGAGATGCTGTTAATTAGCATTAATTATCCCCACCACTGATGTGTGTGCTCATTTTGCACAATCATTTTTTCTTAGATATTTACAGAATTTATACCGGGAAAGAGAAAAAATATATAATGGTTGTGAAAATTTATACCAATGAATTTTCTAAGTCATTCAACCTAGAGTGTCTTCCCAGGGAAAGTGGAAGTATAAAAATGATGAAAAATTGAACCTGTGCATTTTCATAACTTAGCCAATCTGGTGCTACAATTAGGAATGGAAGCGATGCACTATAAGGAATTTTGGAGACGAAAGGGGGCTATCTAACATGTTCTTGATCTGATTATCTTTTCTCAAAGGGCTTGTAAGTTTCTCAGTTTTCAGATGCATCTATATATCCTTCTATCTATAAGGCTGTGAATATTAAATAGAATAAGAACACAAATATCCTAGAAATATCTCTACCATGTTTTAAATGCTCAGTAAACATTGACCCTTTTCTTGTAAAAATTTGAAAAGGGCACTCCCTGGAGTAGATAGAAGTAGTTTCCATGCTATAATACAGAGTCCTACCGGGAAATAAGAAACTATATTTTTAGCTGGATCACTGACCTCACCGAGAGAGCATTAGTGGACGTAATGGTCACTATTTTAATCTAGTCCAAACTGGAGCCAGAATGAGTTGACATTTCTACTTGTATTGACTCTTTCATGCCCTCACAGGCCTTGGTACCATGACCCTGTTCATCACAAGATGAAAATAATAAACTTCCAGAACTAAGAATTTATACAATGATCTCCAAAAGTTCTAATAGGAATGTCTTAAACTACAAATGTGTTGTCCGCAGACAAGAGCAAGCATAAATGACTTTTCCTAGATAATGCCACATGTACATGGAGAAACAAAACCTTGGTGATTTCCACCAAGATAAAGAGGTGCGTTTCCCCCATCTTACCTTACTGTTGAGCGCAGGTACTGGTAGCCTGAAGACCCACCAGTGCCAGCTTTGGTGCCCAGCATTCTGTGCACCAGGCACACGTGGTTATCTAGGCAAACACACAAATTAACTCCATGAATATTTTTCTAAAACCAGGAGTTGATAATGATTATTGCTTCTGAGAAAAAGGCTCACCCCTTATCACTTAGCCATATGGAAGGTTCACCTGTGAGAGCCTCATGAGGCCAGCAGGTTGCCTGGCACCCCACTTGGTTCAGCACCCCATTTGACTCCATCCATATTTACATTTAGCCTGCAAGCAGCATAGGAGCGAGCGAGTGGGGCCATAGTTCAATTTTAATGAGCTCTGGTTATTTTGCTTCTCTGGGTTTCTTATATTTTTGAATTGTATTGTCATAAAAATAAATAAATTACTATTATATATTTAAAAATTTTCCGTGGACCTAAAGTTTATTTTTTCCTTCTGATTATCAAATAAAAGATCTTTTTTTAAAGCCTACAGCACCCGGTATTCCCAGGCTAAATAAAATATCTTAATGGGCTCCCAACGTTACTGTGGGCTCTAGGTACTGTGCCATTTGTGCATTGGATGAATAGACCCTCGGGGAGGATAATTGTCAAGCTGATTAAAAAAAAAAGAAAAGAAAAGAAACTCACACAAAAGATGGAAGAAAAGAGAGAGCAAGAAAGAGGGCGGACAGGAGAAAAGGAGTAAAGGAACCAGATCAGGGGAGAAGAGTTATAAGGGTGGAGCTGGGGGGCGGCGGGGGGGGGGGGGGGGGGAGAGGAGGGGGAGGACTTACATCTCCATTTGGTCATGAGTGTGTCTATTTCCATAAGAGAAGTCAGCAACTGGAAAGCGACCTGGAATCGAGGTTCTTCCCTAAAGGAGAAATAAAACAAAGGAATATATGCAAGCAAATCCAGTGTGTTAGAAGTGCATGGCTTTTATCATCTGTTGGCCCTGGAAACAGATATCAACTTGGCTCTTAGGAATTATGCCATCATCTCTGGATTACCCAATCAGTCTTATTTCTTCATCTCAAAAATGGGGATACTACCCCTCAATTTACAGCATTTGTTTAAAGAGTCTAGAATATTCCATGTAATATATATATATATATCAGCCAGAGTCACACCTAATATCGAATCTCATTAAAAGGCAGTCAGATACCCTAGCTCAGCTTCCCCAGCTAATAGAGTAAAAAACTTTTTCCAGACAAAGATATTAAAAAACAAAATAAATACTGCATCTGTATATACACATATATATGTATAGATAATATGTAATGTATATATTCTCTTCATCCAATCCTTCAACTAACAATATATATGTATATATATTTTTTAATATATTTTATTGATTTTTTACAGACAGGAAGGGAGAAGGATAAGGAGTTAGAAACATTGATGAGAGAGAAACATCAATCAGCTGCCTCCTGCACACCCCCTACTGGGGATGTGCCTGTAACCAAGGTACATGCCCTTCACCAGAATTGAACCTGGGACCCTTGAGTCTGCAGGCCAACGCTTTATCCACTGAGCCAAACCAGTTAGGGCAACTCAATATATTTTTTGCTTAATATACATAAACTTGAGTGGCATACATTTAGTAAGAATTTAGGAAAAGAGTCAAAAGATTTTGTTTATGTTGTTATTCTGAAGAGAGATTGGAGAGGATTACAATTTAAATAAATACAAGTAAGTAATATATCCAGTAAACATAGGCATTTTTGCTAGTGTGCTATCTATTGTTCTGACTCATTTAATTCATGAAACATGAAGCTGAGGCCTTCATACATATGCAAAGTATGTGGACATTTAAAGAACACTTCAAATGTATTAAACAGTGAAGTTAATTTTACTTGAAATTGTTGAATAAGCAGAACAACAGTTTACAAGGTGTTTCCACTTTACAATTTTTTTTTTTATAAAACAGGAATAATTCTACAACATTGTTTAATGACGGAACACTTTTCATGACTAAATTTTTCAGGCAGATTGCACTGTGGTCTTTTTGGACATTTAATATCCTATATAATAAAAGGCTAATATGCAAATTGACCAAATGGCAGGTCGACCGGACACTATGACATGTACTGACCACCAGAAAGCAGACACTCAATGCAGGAGCTGTCCTCTGGTGGTCAGTGTGCTCCCACAGGGGGAGTGCTGCTCAGCCAGAAGCTGAGCTCACGGCTGGTGGGCACAACAGTAGTGGCGGGAGCCTCTCCTGCCTCTGCAGTAGCACTAAGGATGTCCGACTCCAGGCTTAGGCCTGCTCCCCACGGACAATGGGCCTAAGCCAGCAGTCAAACATCCCCCAATGGCGCCCGGACTGCAAGAGGGCGCAGGCTGGGCTGAGGGACCCGCCCCTCAAATGTACGAATTTCGTGCCCCAGGCCTCTAGTCACATTATAAAATTATAAAAAGAATTTTTTATTAATTTGAGAGGGTTTTTTTTTTTTAACCAACTACAGAGATAAAGTTAAGCTTTTACTATTTAAAGGAAAGAAAACCTCATGAAACTCTCACAATTATTTTCTAAGCTTCCCATCAAAACAAAATAACTCAATAGAACTGTGATTGAAATGTATAAGCTTTATATTTGATACATTATCTCTAGCCGATCCTCAATTTTAGCTTCTGTCTCTCTCCTAATTTGCTTTTACCTGTAAAAGTATATCATCAAGGCCCCCTGAAGTGCTCTGTATGAGAGTCGTCTTTCACCTGCAAAATACACAGCAAGTTTTAATTTAATAGGTCATTTAGGGTAGTCATATTAATCTGGCACCATCACCTTACATAATTGTTATATGTTTTTAGAAAGCAATGTAAGTTTTAGTTTAAAATTTCATCCCTTAGCTTGAAATTTGGAAAATATCACATAAAACATTGTTTTCATATTGCATTTTAAAAGGCAGACTGCAATACTAGTATATACAGGATGTTCAAAAAATTTCAATAGCTGAGAACCTTTAATTTTCACTCCTTTTCAATTTTAAATTATTTGAACTAATGGGTGAAACCAGACTAAGCTTTGAACACAAAAAATTTATCCTAATGTTCCACTAGGTATTTTTTTAATGGAGATACATAAAAGATAAAGTTTACAATACAATACCAGCAACAGTTGACAATTTGAGGGCACACAAATACCAAACAAAATTATTTTTGATGTTTGAGATTCCATTGCTTCAAGTTATCAGCAGTGCCTGGACCAGAATGGTCATCAATTTGAAAACAGGCATTGACAAAAAATGATTCATTTCTGTGGATTCTTTTAAATTTTGAAAATGACCTGTGTGCTCTAATAACACTGACTTTATAATTATTCAAAATTTGTATACATTTTTGGGAATATCTACATATATATATATATATGGCTCTGAACTACTTGAGAAGCCATTTTCCATGTACTTTGGTATCCCTCATATCTGACATATCATGACAGTTTCTACCAATGTGTTTGAGATAAAATGGTCATTTAAAACTGTTAATATAATGTTCTCATAGATAACACTAACCAATGTTTGTTTCTAAGAGTAGAATATCAATTTTCATTTTATTTCCCCAAGTGGAATTTGATCTTTGATGCCGTCAGTGATGGCGAACCTTTTGAGCTCAGCGTGTCAACATTTTGAAAAACCCTAACTTAACTCTGGTGCCGTGTCACATATAGAAATTTTTTGATATTTGCAACCATAGTAAAACAAAGATTTATATTTTTGATATTTATTTTATATATTTTAATGCTACTTAACAAAGAAAAATCAACCAAAAATATGATTTCACGTGTCATCTCTGACATGCGTGTCATAGGTTAGCCATCACTGGATGCCATAATAGTACAATGCCAAGAAACAATCCTTAAGAATAAAATTACCTACCTTTACTAAGAAGATGCTCATGGCGTTTCTCATCAAATAATAAGAGTAACACCTCTTTTTGTTTGTGAAATTCAGCCATTTGTTCCTCCTTTTCCTCTGATTCGTTTTTAGCCTTTGGAGAAAATTCTTCATTAATATTCCCACAACAGAGAATAGATTCTAATTTCAGAAAACATTGCCTCGAGAAGTAGACTTGCCAGGTGCAGAAAAGGTGTACTTGGGATATTTACCATTTCATCTAATATTACAACTTGGAAATTATGGCTTATGAGAAGGGGTCTTCCTCATAGTCACTGGTTCTATCCTTTAAGTTCAATTTAACTGATTTATCAATCTTAAACATTATCTTAATAAAGATCATGACTCCTGGGCTCAGGTGGGTATAACTGGATACAAGTGGTCAATATGTTCAAATAGTTGGCAAAAATTATTTATCACAGTAAGGTTATTACACTCAGGAAAATTAATGATTCCTAGTCGGGAAAACTATTAATGCTACTGAAATTCTATATTCAGTATTATACCCTATAAATATAATTTCTTAGATATATTTCACACTTTTATTTTTATTCTTTTCATATCAATTGATTTGTTTAAGAAAATTCTTATTTTTCTGCCTACAGCACATGCTCTATTTATAAGCCGATTAATTAAGCTGAAGCAAAAATTAGTTAACCCAATTATCTTCAAGTCCTCAGAAGAATCAAACTGTTAAAAAGTTGTATGCACACTATTGCCAATTACATATTCCTTTTTTTAGTAAATGTCATGCACAGGTGATAAACAAAATAGTGAGCAAAAATTGAGTCCCATGACCTTATGCAACATATTATGTGGTGGGAATAAGATGTAGAACAAATAATCACCTGAACATTAAATGTTGAACACTCAGGAGTGTCCCATGCCATCGTGGTATACAGAAGCAGTATAGTGCCATGATAGCATAGTTTTAAGGGGGTCAGAAAAGGCCTTCCTGAAGAAGTTTTCCTTGAGCCAAGAGCAAAGAATGAAAAGGAGTTACCTGGGGAAGAATACTCCAAACCCAGAAAATAACATAAAAAGACTGGTGGTAAACTCAAAGAACTAAATTCAGCCTAAAGGAAATTCAGTATGGCCCAGAAGATCAAAAAATGCCTTGAAGATTATATTAAGGATTTTTATTGTTATGCTGAAAGCAATGGGAAAGCATCAAAGTGTTTTATGCAGAGGTCAAATGTGACTAGATTTGCATTTTGAAAAGATTACTCAAACTGCAGTGTGGACAATACATTGGAATGGAGCCATATTGTAAGCCTTGTCAAATAGTGGAGAGAATATGACTTTAGTCTAAGTGAAAAACAATGACGGTCTGCACTGGATGGGTGGTGGTAGATCAAAGAGAGATACTTGAGAACTATTTAGAGGGTGAAACCAATAGCATTTGGTGATAGTTTGATGAAGTCAGTTGAGGAAGAGGGAGTTACCAAGGACCAATAGTACCAGTGTGACTTGACACACTAGGAGAAAAACTTGGAGAAGACCAAGTAGATACAGGAGTGGATGAAAGGGAATTTTTTTTTCTTTTAATCAGTGTATGTTTGAGAGGACCGGGAGGAAATATAAATTAAGGTGTTAAGTATATGATCTGAAATTTAAGAGGATATCTACACGAGAGGTATTTGTTTGAGAATCACTGGTGTATAAGTAGCTATAGAAGCAGTGGGTATAAATGAGTTAATGTAGTGAAATAATATAGACAAAGGACACAAAGGCTATAAGCCAATGAGTTGGGAAATCCCACCATTTACTTGTCTAATGAGCCAGTAATGGAGGCAGAGAAATTAGACATTTAGACGAAGTTAAAATATTGTGTACCAAATCCAAGAGGGTGGGGGGAATGTTCAAAAAAGAGTTAAATAACCATTCGTACTGAACGTCACTGTTAGCTCAAGATAAGTGAAGATAAAAAATGGCCATTGGATTTATGTACACGGAGGTTATTTGTGAATGATGGGACAAGAAGACAGACTGGATTGAGTTGAAGATTGGATGAGAAATAAAGGAATAATTATACTAACTACTGTTCTAAAAACACTTTACAACTATTAACCTAATTTAATGCTCATAATAATCCTATGAGGTAGATACTCTTATTTTCTATTGTATCAATGATGAAAGTGAAGCAAAGAGAAGTTAAGTCAAAGACGTTCAATGTCACACAATTAAGAAGCGCAGGTGGAACTTGAACACATGCAGTGTGACTTCAAGACATTAAGCACTACTGATAAAGCCTCTCAAGACATAGAATTAGACAACTCCCTCAAGAAATTTAGTCATGAATAAAGGAAGAAAGGCCTGTAATTTGAAGGAAATGTGGAATCAAGAAATCAACAATATTTTCTTAAGTGAGAAACTTGACATTGTCTGGGAACCAATAGGAAGAACTGGGCCTTTGTGAGCCTACTCCTGTCTAGAATTAGTCATAATCTTGAAATGTTCAATAGAAATAAAAAAGGTATATTAACCTCATCTATTTATCTAAGAAACTCTTGCTAATAATGAAATTCTTAATTTAGTTTTTATTGTATCTAAATAAAATTAAATCCATCATGTAACATATTCTAAGTATATTATTTTGTGAAAGAAAAATAAGAAAAAATGTAAGCTTAAGAGATAAGTGGAGAATTATTAAAATAAAATTTGCAATACTTTTTTCTGTAGTAAACTTATATTTACCTAAGGCATCATAAATACCTGAATCATACTGAATTCTTCTTCCAGGCCTTTAACAATATTTTTTTCCAACTTTTCCCAGAAGTTAAATCCATGTTTCTCTAAACCTGGTGTTCTTTCCAGCCATGCCTTAAGTAAACATTATTTTTAAGTTAATATATTGTAAAATTTTAAATAGGTGAGATACATTAAACTAATATTTATGAACCTGAAACAGAATATTTTCATGGTTTTGAGAAACATATGTAATAAGGTACTTTTTGTGTGTAAACATTTTCTTTCCCTTCAATTTCTTCACTTAAAAATAGAAATCTATTCTATTCCATTTCTTGCTTTTTAATAAAATCATATTACTGCTGTTTAATCTGTATTTATTAAGAACTATGACTGGCTGGAGCGGCTCAGTGGTTGAGCATCGACCTATGAATCTGGAGGTTATGTTTCGATTCCCCATCATGGCACATGTCAGGGTTGCGGGCTCCATTCCCAGTAGGGGGCGTGCAGGAAGCAGCCAATCAATGACTCTCTCTCATCATTGATGTTTCTATCTCTCTCTCTTTCCCTTCCATTCTTCTCTGAAATCAATAATATATATATGTACACATATATATTTAAAAATAAATATTACAAAAATCCCATTTTTTTCTATAAATCTATGAACATATGTAAATATTGTTTTAATGAAGTGTCTGGTTTATTCTCAAAGTACTTTATTATTAAGATCTGAAGGAATTAAAACATGTATAATATATGATCTCTTCTAAATGCAGGAGCATGGTATAATTAGCAACTTGGAAATACACTTACTAATCAATTATTTTAATATTCCACAAGACTTTTTAATCAGAAATAAAACCTAATTCATACATCCCTGTGGGTTCTCATTTGAGTTTGAAATTAGCTTTCTGATTCTTTCTATTCCTATCTTTATAAGCTGTTCTCTCTCTCCTCCCTCTCTCTCTCTCTCTCTCCATATATATATGTATATATATATAAAGGTAATATGCAAATTAGGCCAGGACGCTGTAACGGTCATGACCAGCTCAGGAGGAGGGGCCTGGTGCCGCCCCAGAGCCTGAGAGAACAACAGAGAGGGTGGCCTATGCCTGGCCCCAGACCAGAGAGAACAACCCGCAGGGGGGCTGGCCCCCAGCCCCAGCCTAACGGTCGTGGTGCTGGGCTGTTGGAGCTGGAGCAGAGTGGACACAAACCCGCAGGGGGGCTGGCCCCCAGCCCCAGCCTAACAGTCGTGGCGCTGGGCTTTTGGGGCTGGAGCAGAGTGGACACAAACCCGCAGGGGGGCCAGGTTTGATTCTGATCAAGGGCATGTAACTAGGTTGCAGGCTACTCCCTGGCCATGGCCCAGGTCAGGGCTCATACAGGAGGCAACCAATTGAAATCAGCCTCTCACATTGATGTTTCGCTCAGTCTTTCCCTCTCTCTTTCATGCTCTCTAAAAATCAATGGGAAAATATCCTCACGTGAGGATAAAAAGAAAAAGAAAGAAATGTCATATCCTATGAAAGAGACATCTTGAAAATGCCTAAAGAAAGTTGTTATTTTTTCGTGGTGAAGGGACTGGAGTCCGTGTTGATGAAAACACCTTGGCAGCTGCAGCGGCTGGCAGTGGCAGCAGCAGTGGGGTGATGGGGGTGGTGCCTTCCCCTGATCAGCCTGGTTGCCTCCAGCAGAGGGAGGTCAGCCCATGGGGAGTGGGCCTAAGCCATCAGTAGGACATCCTCTGAGGGCTCCTGGACTGTGAGAGGAGGCAAGCTGGACTGAGGGACCGCGCCCCCCCCGCCCCCCGGCCAGTGCACAATTTTTTTATTATATATAATGTTTCTAAAATTCTCAAGAAAGTTCTTAATATTTAAATACTTTAATTAGTTAAATTTATAAATTTAAGCATTTTATAAATTGTTTATGTTTTTATTTACAATTAACGTGACCAAACTTTGATATTAGTTGTACAATTCTTATCTAGCAGAAGCTAAATTAAAAAGATGTATATAGTCTTAGAAATAGCATTTGAGCATGTACCTCCACTAGTTGCAAAAGTGTTTTTTCCTGCTCCGACTTCAGTAGTAGTTCATTTTCTTCTCCTTTGAAGTTATCACGATAATGTCTCCTATTGTAAGGGACTCTTAAACTCTGAAAAATACCCAACTTGTTTTCTAATAGTCGGAACTGTAAACTCTGGAAGCCTGATGCTGGAGATAAGTACTCTCTTTGAGAATAAATGAGGGAGAGAAGAAACAGAGAGAAATGTGTTGACATTGTAAATCACGGTTTTACTCTCTTAGATATCATCAAGAACACAAACACAGTTGCCTAGAATTGGACCTATGGTTCGGACATTACTGAAATAAGGAAAATGAGCTACCTAAACATCATTGTTGGTATCTGTCAACCAATTTAAAGTTGAAATGTTTGTATAGTTTGTAAAGTGTCATATGTATGTATACACGCAGAAATACATATACACATATACGTGTATGTGTGTATACTAAATGTCTTCTTAAAATGAAAATGGGTGGGCATTGAACAATATATTTTTTCAATAGTGCTAAAAGACTGTAATTTATAAATATTATTCAATCCCTCCTAAAACTTATACTGTGTGTGTGTCTATGAGGCTTTTATTTTTCTTAATCCATTTAACTTTTTCACCCAGCCCCCCTACTTGCTCCCTCTGACAGCTGTCAGTCTATTCTCTGTATCTATGAGTCTGTTTCTACTTTGTTAGCTTGTTTTGTTCATTAGATTCTACATGTGGGTGAAATCATATGGTATTTGTCTTTCTCTGAGTGGCTTATTTCACTTAGCATAATGCTCTCTGGGTCCATCCATGATGTCACAATGGGTAAAATTTCCTTTTATTTACAGCTGAGTAGTAGTCCATTGTCTAAAACTTATATTCTATCATTGATGTCACTACCTATTATTATTATGAGCACCAATGACATACTGTAAGTAAAATACAGGGGATGTTGCCTAGGACAAAAAAAAAAGGCAATCAAAATGTTATTACTCCTACCCTACACAGCTATACAACATCTTACATTTTTGTAAGTGTCTTTCATCAACTGGTACTAAGACTTCAATTTTTTAAGCCACCACAAAGGAATTTTGCTACATTTCTTTGAATGTCAAACATGTTGGACTATATATTACATTATCAAATGCACCTTATGTTCTAGGAAAATCTACTTTTAAATTTGGTATGATGAAAGCTTTTTCTGAACATATATGTATATATGTTGTATATACATACATATATATGTATACATATATGCATGCATATGCATATACGTGTGTGTGTGTGTGGGTGTATATATATATATAACTTTGGCTGCCTGGAAATGTAGAAAATTTATAATTCAATCCATGACTTATTCTGATGTTTTTTCTGACATCGTTCTTTATCACTCCTGTTTTTTCTTTTTAGCTTTTAGTTTTTGCAAAATTTGTTATATGCATTATATCAGCCACTTTAGCCATTTTGATAAGTGGTCTAAAATTATTTTTGGATAAAAACAGGGTACAACGATGAGTTGAAATTAATTAATCATATCATGTTTGTATGTAAAAACAAGTGATGAAATGTTTTTAATAACTTCTCAAATTCGTTGTGATTAAGACTCCCAAGTGCTGATAGTGACAGTGTAAGACAGGCTCCTCATCTCACACAACACACATGCCCTCCTTTACCCCACCAGAGTGAGAAGGTGAACCCCACCAAGTTATCACATAGCCACAGGTGCACACCTGAAGTCGTTGAAATCCAAGGCTGTCATCGTTTCCAGGACAGAAAACTGCTCTACCAGTAGTTTAAGGATCACCACCACTCGATGCATTCGCGTAACAATCTTAAGCATATTCCTTTCATCCCTGACCTGATGATTAAGAAATGAGACACTGAGAAATCAATTCTGATGTTTAGAAATTACAAAATAGACTACAAACAATAGTACATTCCTATGAACTTTATCTTTACTTCAGAAAGGAACATTGGAAGTATAATTCTGTGGATAGTGAACTAATGGTAACTGAATTGTTTGCAAGGAATGTCTGCAAAATCAGAATCACATATCTTTCCTTAAAAATAGAAAATCACAGCCCAGCCAGCATGGCTCAGTGGTTGAGCATCCACCTATGAACCAGGAGGTCTCAGTTGGATTCCAGGTCAGGACACATGCCTAGGTTGTGGGTTTGATCCCCAGTGTGGGGCATGCGGGAGGCAGCCGATCAATGATTCTCTCTTATTATTGATGTTTCTTTCTCTCCCTCTCCCTTCCTCTCTGAAATCAATTTTTTTAAATAGAAAATTACATGAAGGCAAGTTAGAAGTAAATTCTAGAGATTAACATCCACTCATTTTAAAGCAAGTTTCTATGTTTGCTTCAAGGAATAAAGGTAAGCATGGCAACTTCTGGGTGAGGATGACACAACACCAGAATAAATCTGCTCTTTACTGAGGGACAAAGTTGCCAATGACATAAAAGGAAATTGCAAGCACATATAGAAGAGGATTGTCTGTGTCTGACTGCTCTCTTTCCCCAGCCCCTCCTGAGTGCTTAAGGCTATGCCCTGTGTCTGGGAGGCTGGTGGGAGCAGGAGGCAGGGCAGGAGGCAGGAGAACACAGTTCAGACTGCCGTCACCGGCGGTTCCACTGTTAGCACTCTTTTCTTTGGTTCTTTCTCCTGCTACTATTTTTTTTTTTACCTTTTCCTGTTTAGTTTCTTCATTATTGTTCCTATCTTCCCACAGCAAATATTCATTAGAAATACAACTCAGGTACTTATTCATTAAAGGTAGATTGCCAGCTATTCTACCATCAGCTAAAACAACTATTCTCAGTGGCAAGAAAAATTAATAATAAATGAGTTCTAAATACTGTAAGGGGCTTGGAACTGAAATTTGAAAGGAACTTGAATGAAATGTGAAGCTCTAGGGTAGCAATGGCATTGGGAAAATATGACTAAGCTCTTGTCCACTGGGGGAAATTTTTTTTTCAGTAAGTAATAACCACCATTTGGTGTTAAATTTTTCCACATTAGTAATATTTTTTACATTCTCCAAAAATAGTCTGGAACCAATATTATGATATAACAACTCACATGGCCATTCTGAAAGATCTCACAAACAGAATCTAATTCCCAGAGGATTTGCTTAAACCAGAGTTCATAAGCTGCAATGAAAAAAACACATTGTCAGTTGGAAAGTTTTGGGAGCCTCTTTGACCATAATTATATAAAAGACATGGTTAACACATTGAAAGAAATAAAAATATAATTTAAAAATCAAGAAATACCCATATAGCCTTATTTTATGTTACAACAAAATATTAGTGATAAATGTATAAGAGCCTCAATTTATTGACTGTTTTAATATGCTATGCATATTATCAATATGCTTTGTGGTTGTTAATATTATTATACTGATTTCTCTCAACAAAGTCTTTTTAAGTCTATTTAAGTCTTTTTAGGATATAGCACATGATCTAATTCTACAATCCCCTTGGAAGATGGAGGTATGCAGAGAAGCAAAAGTGACACTCAACTTCACCTATAAACTGAAATATCAGTATTTACTAATCTGATGAATATGACAAGACATTAGTTTCCAGGGGCTTAGAAAACTGTGAGGATGACAAGTTTATGAACAGTCTAAATCTAAAACTTTCTCTTATTCATCTATTTCCCTTAGTATCTAGCACAGTGTTGGCATAAGATAAACCCAGGTGATTATTTCATGAATAAATGAATTTAATAACCAATGGAGTTATTAGCTGAGCATAGAAAACCAATAATCTCAGAGATCTCTAGTGCATTCTGCCTGGTGCTATCGTATGGCTGCAGGCTATGTTTCTGCACTAATTAGGGGAATCAAATTATATTTTAAATCACATTTCAGGATACTATTGGAATTTAATTTTCATAGTTGGACAAGGTGCAAAGCAGATATTTCCTTGATCAGTTTATGTGACCACCATTTGGTGTTAAATTTTTCTCATTTTAGGTTTAGCTTTCTGTGGTTTGCCCCATGATTCACTGATTATGTTTTGTAACTGAAGAAGGAAGGGAAAGGCTCCCTCTTCAGATAATGATAGCTACCATATGCTGTATGTTTATAATGTGCTATACCTTGGGCTAAGTGCTCAATGTGCATTACCTCATTTCATCTTCACAAGAGCTCTATGATTGATAAAATACAACAACTTTCTCCATTTTACACACGGGGAAATGGAAAGAGTTACTGGTTAAGGGACCTGGCCAAGCTTTCCCAATTTATAACAGTAGAGATGGGATTCTAAACAATTTTCTGATTCCAAATTTGTGCTATCCTGCCATGATTTCCCCCCTATTGAGCTTGTCTTTGGATAAGCCACCAATACAAATTACGTAAATTAGTTTCTGTTTTTACTTTTTACTCAAAGGAGTGAATCACTTTAGCCAGTCAATGAAGCAAACAACCATTTGTGGAACAACACACAAAGAATTGGTAAGCAAAGAAAACATGTCTAGAAATGGACCAATGACTAGCTTGGGTCATTGGGTCCAGGACAATCAGAGGACAGTATGAGGACACCAACAATTTTAGAGTGAATCTTAATATTTTGGGGTCACAGACCTCTTTAAGACACAGTCACAAAGTTTTGCACACAATTTCAGTTCAGAGACTTTCTAAACTCTCAAAGTCACGGACTCCTACATGAGAAACTACTGCTCATGTTTTACCACTACGGCCACTAACCTGGACCCGCCTCCAGCTATCCCCTCTCAAGGTGTTCTTCTGGGGCATCCTATAAACCTTGAACTCTATCTCCCAGTCAATGTGCCACAGATATTCTCCATGCAGGTGGGAGCAGTGGGTCCCTTGGGAAGAGGACTAGAGAGTCTATTGGGACAATCCTTTATTCCATCATCAGTGCCTGCAACCTTTGCTCCTTCACCTCCTCCTGCTATGATCAGCAAGTGGTCTCAATGATCTACAGTAAATCCTCAATTTAACAGACTGGACAAATTGCAGACCTCAATTTAACAGACTGGACTTCAGATTTAACAGACAAAATTTTCAGTCTGTATGTCATATGAAAAAATTACTACTCTGTTATTTTTTAAATGCTTTTAGACAAGATTTGCTTATAGCTAAATTAACAGGTTTGTTTTTTGTTACTAATCCATTGTTATTTTTAACAAATTTTAGTGAATAGGCCATATTTTGGGGGAAAAAACCTGTAGTAATTTTGCAGACATAAATAAATATTGCATATCTAAAACTATAGTCTACATATTGAAATCCAAGAGTCACCGCTTATAAATAATGTTCACTGAATGACTAACACATGATCACACCCCGTCAGGCATGATGATTGGTTATGTTATCACCTGGTGTGATTTTCTGCAGCAATTTAACATCTGTGGCAGATGTTCCCACATGTGCTCAGCCACTCCCCAGTCCTGTGCATTTGTTTACTCGGTGATTGATGAATGCACACATTTACTAGTTCTATTCAGTATACATTTCAAATTACAGTAACACATAGAGAAAACTTTTCTTTGAAATTAAACTTTTCATGTATAATTAATTTTAATTCCACAAATATATATATATATATATATATATATATATGAGGTCATTACAACCAAACAACCAGAACAACCAGTTGACCAGTCACTATGACACACATGACCGCCAGGGGGCAGACGCTCGACACAGGAGCTGCCCTCTGGTGGTCAGTGAGTTCCCACAGCCAATCAGGCCAGCCCCGATTGGGACTGGGTGAGATGGCCCCTGTAAGCCCTGATCACTGGCCAGGTCTAGGGACCCTACCCATGCATAAATTTCATGCACCAGGCCTCTAGTGTCTACATAAGTAAAAACAGGTAAGCTAACTAATTTGTCAAATTTTTAACATTCAGAAAACCACTTCATTATAAAACAGACTTTCAGCTTTAACGGACTACCCCTTGCTGGAATTATTTCGTTATATCAAGGTTTTACTGTATTTGAACTCTCTACAGCAGCCGTGGGCAAACTAAGGCCCGCGGGCCAGATTCGGCCTGTTTGAAATGAATAAAACTAAAAAAAAAAGACCATACCCTTTTATGTAATGATGTTTACTTTGAATTTATATTAGTTCACACAAACACTCCATCCATGCTTTTGTTCCGGCCCTCCGGTCCAGTTTAAGAACCCATTGTGGCCCTTGAGTCAAAAAGTTTTCCCACCCCTGCTCTACAGGGCTTAGCATGGCACCTGCTGGCTCCTAAGGCTGTTTGGCTGGGATTGGCATGGCACCTGCTGACTCCTAAGGCTGTTTGGCTGCCTGCACTAGAGGCTAAACTTGGCTTGGAGATTTCTGAAACATGTACACATCACCAACGACACATCTGTTGGGAAATGAGCTTCACCAACAGAGCTCTACAGCACATGAGACTGCAATCTAGTTTAACGAGAACAGCTTTGGTGTTGTCCCCAGCTCTCCTCTGGCCATCCGGACACCAATGATGCCAGACCAGAGCATTGATGACTCCCTGCCTCTCAGTTATAGGCCCAGTCATGAATACAGGGCCTCTGATTGACCTGCAGGTGACTGTGCAAAACAATATGGATGTCTCCTAGTTCAGCTGCCTCATCCCACGCAACGTGCTTTCTATAGAAGATGGCAAAAGAGAGCTCCAGGTCTTTCTTGCAACATGAAAGTATACTCCCAATGAAAATGAACTTCAGTTTCAGATTAAGGAATGCCATTTGATTGCTGACACTGTTGCCAGCAAGTTGTAAAACAACTATTGTAAAGAGAATTGTGAAAGGGCGGACAGGACATGCTGTGTCAATCTCTGATGCTCACTAATGGCATTTGGATCTTGACTAAGCTAAGTATCAGCCAGGATATGCCAAACAGATGCAATCACTGAAGTGAAGAGCTGCTGAGGTCTCTCAATACATCTAGACTGGCCCAGTGCCATCCGTTCAAATCAGTGCCTCTGAAATGGAAGGAAGTGTAAAATCTGAACCCAAATATACTGAGGCTACCCACCAAGGTAGTGACTGTCTAACCTGTGCTACAATCAGGGCACAACCTGTCAGGTAGTTTTAGCTTCCTGGGAAGGTTTGTAGCCACAGCTTCAATCACTTCCTTCCTCTTGCCACCTGCTGCTGCGATATGTCCTTACTGTGAGCATCTCTGTACTGGGTCAATGCAGTTTGACATTTTGTAACTGGGGGCTCATTTCAAAAGCAGAAAAAGACAAAAAATATTTAATCAAGGAACAGTATCCCTGAAACATAAAAAAAGGAAATAAAACACTGCCCAGAGGTTTTAAGTCTGAAAAGGATAAACACACATTTTCAACAAAATTTACATTTTTATTAAGTACCAGATTTATATGGGAGTATGTGAAGTCACAATAAATTTGAGTGCTCTATTTCTTGAAAGAATTTTTTTTTAACTTCCAAGTTGAAAACATAGTAACATCTTACTTAAAAATTATTTTTCAATTCCAAGATAAATGTTTCCTTGGACATAGGACAAAGCTCAAAGTTCAACCTGATCCAACTAGCAGGGAAGTAACATAAAGAAGACTTACAAATCTCAGGAAGTCCTATGAGAACTCATCTGACAGTAAAATATTGTTGAGCATTTCTAACAAATGTGATTCCTTGATCTTTCACCATTTTACAGTTAAAAGAATTGTTGCTCTCCTCATTATTGATGGGAAATACCTGTGGAATAGTTATTGTCCAAACTTTTGTGCAACTTACCTTGATGAGTTATGATGAAAAGGTGTTCATCATGGATTTTATTTCCTTTTAGTTCACTTTGAAGCTCCTGTGCATTCAAAATTTTTTCCAACTTTAAACAAAAAAATAAATAAATAAACACCTGATTTTATACAAACTTCCAGCTATAAGATAAATGAGTAATGGGGATCTAATGTATAACACAGTGATTACATTAATAACACTGTATTATATATATGAAAGGTACTAAAAGAGTAGATCTTAAATGTTCTTACCACACACCAAAAAATGGCAATGATCCTATCTCATAAAGAGGGACTATGTTAATTGATCCTCACACCATGGCAAAGATGGCAGCACCCACAGCCAATAAGGAGGGAATATGCTAATTGACTGCCCCGCCCTCAAAGATGGTGGCGCCCAAGGCCACAAGATGGCAGCTCCAAGTCCCCTCTGCCCGCTGGGGCAGCAGGCATACAACAAGGCCAGGCCTGCCACCAGATGGGCCTGGCCTTGCCGCACACCTGCCTCCAGAGTCCCCCATTCCCCTCAGCCCCCCAGCCGCCCAGGGCCACCCGAGGCTCAGACAGCCAGGGCTTCCCGAGGCTCAGACAACCAGGGCTGGCCGAGGCTCGCGCTGCCAGCAGTGGCAGCAGCAGAGGTGTGATGGGTGCATTGCCTTCTCCTGATCACTGGGTCACCTCCAGCCCTGAGGGCTCCCGGACTGTGAGAGGGGGCAGGCCGGGTTGAGGGACCCCCCTCCAGTGCATGAATATTCATGCACTGGGCCTCTAGTCCATCTAATAAGAGGTGATATGCAAATTGACCATAACCCCAACACACAAGATGGCTGCCCCATGTGGTCAAAGACGGCCACCCCCATGTGAACACAAGATGGCCACCACAAGATGGCCAGCAGGGGAGAGCAGTTGTGGGCGATCAGGCCTGCAGGGGAGTCAGTTTGGGGGGGGGGTAGGCCTGCAGAGGAGGGCAGTTAGGGGTGACCAGGCCAGCAGGAAAGGGCAGTTGGGAGCAATCAGGCAGGTAGGCAGGCAAGCGGTTGGGAGCCAGCAGTCCCGGATTGTGAGAGGGATCCCAGATTGGAGAGGGTGCAGGCTGGGCTGAGGGACACACACCCCTGCCCTGTGCATGAATTTCATGCACCAGGCCTCTAGTATGACATAATAGCATGTTAGCTAAATGTTACACCAGTAATCATACAGAAATATATAAAGGTATCAAATCAACAGGTTGTGCACAATGTTATATAACAATTCTTGCACAATGTTATATAACAATCACAGCTCAATAAAACTAAAAAAGTGACTGATTTTGAAATTGCAAAAGTTTTTTTTTTTTATCAACTTTTATACAAAGTAGAATACAATACTGAAAAAATCCCCAAATTCTCAAATTCTCAGGATCTATTCTATGTACTTTTAAAAAATTAATGAGTCTTATTTTAAATAAACAGTATGTTGAATTTATGGTTTTTACTTTTTCTGAAGAATATTATATTTGGTAGGATTCCATGATAACAAATGCTATCACACTCACTGAGAAGTCATTGTTCTTTGTATCTCTTAAAATGAGTATGATAAAAGCTTGTCAAGTTGCTTAGCTGACTGTGTGTCTCCCATTATTCTATTTCCCTAAAAAGCCTGTTTGAATAAGATTTTAACATGCTTGATCAGCTTACCCTTAGAAACCCATAGACGCAGGCACCCAGAACTCTAACTATTTCACTTCTTAAACAATATAGAAGGCAAAAAGCTGAAACATACCTCAGAATAATCTCCAGTGCAAGGGCCTTTAACATTTCTATTTTTTAAAAGGGGATTTAAAAGAGAAATTTTTCTGGAATCATTTGTAATTACCTAGGCTAGGATTTAGTGAAGTTGTCTTATCTATACAAGTTGTACAATGCCTGCCAATTACCTGCACTAATCTGATCATTTATACTCTTTCGCCCAGATTCTGGGTTCTCTGCTGGATTTTCATATGAGTCTCTTGAATTGTTCTAATAAAGTTGAGAAAGCATAAATTTATATGGAAATGGATGGCATTAGGTCCAGAAAACTATTTGATGAGTGAGAGAGAAAAAAAACAACTAGACAAATATATGCCCAACAATGGAAACTAAACACTGTAAGATACTCGGCCACTTACATGCAGATAATTCCCATAGATAAGTCCTCCTCTGCTGGCTTTATTTACACCAGCTTGTGATTTGTCTTCTTCATTGCCTTCTAAAGATAGTTTTCTGAAATCATATCTGCAGATTAAATATGGGAATAAGAAATAAACAGATCTCAAGAAAGCACAATAACTAATAATATGAGTCATTAAAATTCTCTTATTGCTATTTTTTAAAGCATATTAACAAGGGAATAAGGGTGACAGTTTTCAATGTTCTTGAAATTCAGAAAATAAAGTGTTCATACTTAACATTTTTAAGAGCCTAACCATATTTAGAATAGAGATAAATACTTACTCAAAGTCATTTCTTAAGAATGGGCAGCCACTCATGGTGAAAACACACTGCTTGAGAAGCACTGAGGTTTTGGCTCTAAATGAACAGATCATTGATCTTCCAAGATGTTCTGCTGCCTTTTATTTATCCTGAACACCCTGAACCTGCCAATCAGCTTTCTCTACTTCCTCTTACTAGACTCTCATTTCCATTGGTTCGGAATTGAAACTCTGTAAACTTCAGAATGCAGTTAGTTTACTACAATAGTGAGTATTCTGCCCAACTGAATCATTTCACCATTTCACTTGATCAGTTCTGTTTTTATATCCCAAATAACAAACACTAAATAAATCAATAGAAGTCAAGTTAAAAAAAAAAAAAGATTTTTAACTCTTCTACTCCCATGACACATTGGGCATAGTGTTAAGACATGTAAGATGATGAGCTTGTAAATAAACAAGTATTTACTCTCTCAGTCTTAGGTATGGATATTCTTATAAGTCATAAGGCAAAAACTAAACTTGGATGTCTCTGGGGAAAGAAAATCATTAGTGAACAGAGGCAGGGTACATGCTCAAACCCCATTTACTTCTCATCTTCACAGTCCTTCTGGCCTAAATCTCATAATTAGCAGTAGTTGTGGGCTGCTCTATTGTATTGGAACTTAAACAGACATGACTGGTTTATTATTCACTTGTGGCATCCCAATTACAGGGCATTGGAGCCATCCACATTGGTATGCTTTGTCTCTAGATAAAAAATATAACATGCCCACAATTTCAAACAGTGTCAGTGATAAAATATTCTTCATGGAAAATATTACTTATTAGTTTAAGTTCTTTTGAGGACCATTCAGCCGGGGCAGAAAGCCCCATACCATGCCCTTAGTACACCACTGCTAAGAATCTAAAGACAGCATTTCTCATTATTTGACCCTCTAAAATGGTCGATTTATGTCTAATTTACCAAAGTAATTAAAGGCCAGAAACTTTATCTAGTCTTGGCTCTACCAAAAAATAATTGTGTGACATTTAAAAAAAAAAAAAAAAGGACAATGTGACTTCTATACATACCAACTTTCTTACAAAAAAAAATGAAGATGCTTAAAATTTATTGTAATTTCAAAGATCCTAGTCCATCCTAAAATCCTGATTTTATGACTCTAAAATAAATTATAATGTTTAATGCGGATTTACAGAAGGGTATACAGCATGAAGGCCATGTTATAAGAGAACTGGGAACTAATCAAACTCACATAGTAGACCTGTCATGTTCCATGTGGGTCTTTATAGGACACTCTGGCAATTGCTTACTGTGGGAAACTCACTGTAGGGATGCTATATAGTTCCAGTGGCGAAGGCGTTAGGGAGATGTTAAGCTAGCTGTGACTTTTGAACTCTTTGTGGCTGTGTAACCCTCTGTAAACTTTCATTTGGCAACTCCTCAAAAAAATCAGAATGTCACACCAGGACAAATGTCATGTCCTCTGGAAGTCAGTGAACACAGAGAGTGTAATAACTGCCTGATGTTACCTTTTAACTTTGCTTGTAACACTGTCCTCTCAAGAGGTTTACATAACAACCTGCCATTTGGTTTTGCCATTAACCCCTGTTATTAAACCCCTTTAAAAGGAACTCTGTCCTAAGAGGGGTATAGAGTCTTCCTGGCCTGCCACCACTGGGAACTCCTGCTTTGCCCATGTATGTAAGTTTCTCCTATTAAAGCTCTTATGAATTTAAATTAGTCTGGGTGTCAATTCTTCAAAATCGATCCTGAATTTAGACTGTTGGGACTTTCCCCAAGAACCGGTGCTGTGAGCAAGCAGGATTCTGAAGAACCCACATAAGCCATAGTCAAAATAGGGGGGAAATGGACTGAGCCAGGGGAAATCCCAGGATGGCCAAGCACGATGCTTTGGGCCAGTTGGCACAACATTGGAGGCTTGGGGACAGGTGTGTGAGGAGCATCGTAAGATGTTCCAAAGATGCCTGCTGGAGTAGCAGATAATGGAAGAGGCTTAAGGTAGATAAAGACAAAAAAAGGTATAAAAGCAACAGTGACTGCTGTGGCCTGGCCTCTCCTGTGTACTCGGAGGTTCTCCTTGGAAGAGGCGCTAGTGCTGGCCTCTAGGAATTGCCATTTGGAAGATGGCCTCCATTTGGAAAGGGAAACTCACATGGCACAGGCAGCTACTACTGAAGGGTTCTCACAACGTTGGCGGGTAGTATCAGAAAGACAGCATCGCTTACCTGGGGCACATGCCGAGATCACTGATTCAGTCAAAGAGCTAGACAGATCGGACATAATTTGTCCCACCCATAGTCCTTTTCACAGACAGCCCTGTCTGGCCAATCTGTAAGTCAAATGGCTCATGGAGAACGACATTGGACTACTGGAGCTTAATAAAGTAGTTCCTCCAATCCATGCTGCAGTTCTAATATCACCCAATTATTAAGTGAAGTAAGCAAATCCTTAAGAACCTATCATTTTGTATTAGACCTGGCTAATGCCTTACTCAGTATTTCTATGGACATGCAAAGTCAAGATCAGTTCACCTTCAGATGGAACAGAGAACACTGGATGTTTTAGGTTCTGCCACCAGGCTATCTGCACAGCCCCACCATTTGTCATGGTTTAATAGTGAAAGATATATCTGTATGGAATGGTGGGGAAGAGGTGGCATTGCATCATGGTATTGCTTACATTACACAAACTGGTAATGAGCGTACCATTTTACATAAGAGGGCAGAGTGTCTACTGCAGTGGTAGGCAAACTGCGGCTCACAAGCCACATGCAGCTCTTTGGCACCTTGAATGTGGGTCTTCCACAAAATACCACACGTGGGCACGCACATACAGTGCGATTGAAACTTCTTGGCCCATGCGCAGAAGTCGGTATTTTGTGGAAGAGCCACACTCAAGGGGCCAAAGAGCCGCGTGTGGCTTGCGAGCCACAGTTTTCCCACCACTGGTCTACTGGAGCACCCAGAAAGACAGACATGGGCCATAAATGGCACAAGGTGCAAGAGTCCAGGTCCTCTGTCATTGGGGGGTTGTCCGGGATAGTAAGACAAAAGTTATTCCCACTGCTGTGCTGGATAAGATATTCAAAATTATTCTATGCCAGAAACAGCAAAACAATTGCAAACACTTGGAATTGCTTGGATATTGAAGGCCTTTTATTCCCCCATCTAGCTCAGCTCTTACCTCCCTTATACAGATTAGCAAAGAAATGAACAATGTGGGATTGGTGACAAGAGCACACTAATGCCTTTACTAGTGCAAAGGTGGCAGAAAACAAACACAAAAATTAGGGATGGGGGTATGAATTCAACCAACCCTTGTAAATTAAATGTTTCTATATATCCTAAGGGCTTTGGGTGGGGTTTATGGCACAAGCAAGATGAGAGGAAGGTGCCCCTAGGTTTCTGGTCCCAATTATGAAGAAAGATATAGTCCTATGGAAAGACAAGGCTTGGCAGTGTACATGAGTCTACAGCACTGATAGCGAACCTATGACACGTGTGTCAAAGGTGACACACGAACTCATTTTTTTGGTTGATTTTTCTTTGTTAAATGTCATTTAAATATATAAAATAAATATCAAAAATATAAGTCTTTGTTTTACTATGGTTGCAAATATCAAAAAATTTCTATATGTGACACGGCACCAGAGTTAAGTTTGGGTTTTTTCAAAATGCTGACATGCCGAGCTCAAAAGGTTCGCCATCACTGGTCTACAGCATGTAAAGAGTATCACAAAAGCCCTGCAGTGATGCTAAAGACACAGTACTACATTGCTAGATGAATCCTGGAATTTTCCACACCCCAACTGGGGGTGGCCCAGCTCACTACCCTACATAAGTAGTATGCATATTTGCAGCAATGATGTACTATATCGACCAGTCCACATAGTACTGAGCTGCATGCCCTCATGGGCCCAGTCACATATATTAGTGAAGTGCCTGAAAACACTAACATGGGCCCATGGACACATATTAAGGAAGGTCAAGTTCCAGTCCCCATGACTGCATGGTACACGAATGGGTCTGCTAAGGATAATCCATGCTGTTGAACCACAGTAACATTATAGCCAAATACAAAGACTTTATGCCTGGATAGAGAAAGACAACAGTCAATGGGTTGATCTGCAAGCAACTTGGATGATACTGATACATAAACCAAGCCCTGTCACTGGTAACTGACAATCAGGCTGTCTATAAAGGCCCCACTTTGTGGATGGGGCAATGGAAAAAGAACAGCTAAGAAGTTTAATAGTGCCCACTTTAGAAAGCTGAAATGTGGAATGAGACCTGGGAAAAGACAAAAGGCATCTAGGTCACTGTGAACCATGTACTGGCCCACAGTGTTGAGTTGACCTCAGGGAAATCAGAAGATGGATCAGTAGGCCCAGGTCCAAAAGATAGAGAAGAACAGATACCTTCAAGAATTGCCCCATTGGTTACATAAAAAATCTGGCACAGCCTGGCTGGCATGGCTCATTGGTTGAGTGTTGACCTATGAATTGGGAAGTCATGGTTCAATACCTGGTTGGGGCACATGCCACAGTTGCAATCTCGATCCCAAGTAAGGGGCATGCGAGAGGCAGCCAATCGATGATTCTCTCTCATCATTGATGTTTCTTTCTCTCTCTCCCTTCCTCTCTGAAATCAATAAAAATATAAATTTTTTTTAAAGACTGGGCACAGCCGAAACCGGTTTGGCTCAGTGGATAGAGCGTCGGCCCGCGGACTGAAGGGTCCCAGGTTCGATTCCGGTCAAGGGCATGTGCCTTGGTTGTGGGCATATCCCCAGTGGGAGATGTGCAGGAGGCAGCTGATCGATGTTTCTCTCTCATTGATGTTTCTAACTCTCTATCTCTCTTTCTTCCTCTCTGTAAAAAATCAATAAAATATATTAAAAAAAAAAGACTGGGCACAAATAGTTGGGCATGAACCTCACCCATATTAAGTGGACAAGCCAGGAGTGTGCTCCTTGTTCTCTGGAACACACACACACACACACACACACACACACACACACACACACAGAGAGAGAGAAGCTACCATGACCTTTAGAACAAATAGCAAGAGCCAAAGCATTGGCCATGAGATGGCAGATGGATTACATCAAGCCCTCCCAGCTGTCTCAGAACAGCAAATACACTTGGACATGCGTCAACACTGCCACTGGCCTATTGCAAGCATAACCTAGCAAGAAAGCAAACCAGAAGGCTACCATACAGGGATTTAGACAATTGTGTGCTATGCACGAATGGCCCAGGGACATCAACAGTGACCAAAGGACTGATTTAACTGATCACTAGGTGCGGGAATGGGACAATGACGACAATGTAATATGACACTGCCTTCTGTGCTATCATCCTAAAGCTACTAGGCTAATAAAAAGCTAAACAAACTATTAAAACAGAGACTGCAATGAAAAACCCACTTTTTAAAGGGGTGGATACATAGGTTGCCAGAAGTTCCAATGGAACTCAACAGTTACACCACACAAGCATGTTCTGTGCATATCATCTCTTAACCAGCAGACCACTGACAGCGATGAGGATTCAGCTGGAGCACTGGACTGCTGAATGGAATCCACAACTGGGACCACATACTTCCATATCATTGACAACTCAACATGACCTAGGACAGTGATGGCGAACCTATGACACGCGGGTCAGAGGTGACAAGCGAACTCATTTTTTTGGTTGATTTTTCTTTGTTAAATGGCATTTAAATATATAAAATAAATATCAAAAATATAAGTCTTTGTTTTACTATGGTTGCAAATATCAAAAAATTTCTATATGTGACACGGCACCAGAGTTAAGTTAGGGTTTTTCAAAATGCTGATACGCTGAGCTCAAAAGGTTCACCATCACTGACCTAGGACCAAGGACGGGTCACCTACAAGTACCTTGGGTATGGCAGACTCTCCCCAGATGGTTTGCACTCATGGAGCCTATGGGAAGGGTCAAAATCTTATCTTGCAGATAACTCCTTGGTTGCTTCCAACACCCCCTCCCCCACCCCCCAGCAGCTGGTGGTACAGAACTTACCAGACAAAATACTAAAAGCACACCCTTCCTGGCAATTTGGAGTATTATCATTCCTCTTCTTAGGTTAGTAACCCCAGTGGCCTCATTCCCAGCTGGGAACTCACCAGGACAGAAAGCACTCTCAACTTTGGTTCTGAGTACAGATGACAAAGCAGCCTGTATTTTGCTTTTAGCTTATGATTTACCATTGCTTGCGCCTGTAACTTGTCTTTTCAGCCACAGCATGCAAGATAAACTATTGGCCACCTGGGTTCAATGTTGGCAGCACTCCAAAATAAGAACAACTGCTGGGTCTGTGGAGCTGGGTCGGGGGGTGGGGGACCCTCTTCTACCACGGATGGACTCCCACAGAAGATATATACTTACTGCTGACCAAGGAGGAACTTGCACCATTATACATAATGTCTATTGTACATATATTCCTGATTGCATCATAATATATCCCTCACTCTGATCCAAATGACTAATGGAATGTCAGCTACTCAGCAGTTAGAACAAGTACACACTCCCACCTGGTAGAAAATCCTGTTCTTTAGAAAGCAAGAAGGAAGCAAACTCTGATGCTTACCAAGATAAATACATATCTTTAAACATCAACCAAATCTGAATGATGCCTGAACTTGTGACGAGATAACACAAGACTTCATGCTCTTACAACAGATTGTGTAAACTTCATGTTTCATATTTTTCATCATGTTCTACCAAACATTGTGTAATAAATTCAGAGCATCAAGACTAATAACTGGGATCACTCTTTCTTTCTTTCTTTCTTTCTTTCTTTCTTTCTTTCTTTCTTTCTTTCTTTCTTTCTTTCTTTCTTTCTTTCTTTCTTTCTTCCTTCCTTCCTTCCTTCCTTCCTTCCTTCCTTCCTTCCTTCCTTCCTTCCTTCCTTTCTTTCTTTCTTTCTTTCTCTCTCTCTCTCTCTCTCTCTCTCTCTCTCTCTCTCTCTCTCTCAAAAGGAACTATAATTCCAATGTGGGAACTATATTATGAAAATTTCAGGAGGCAGATACTCTATGACTAAAGCAGTGCACTTCTTTAAAACACATTTCAAGCAGCACTTCCTCTCTGGCATGCTTTCTATGTACCTTCAGCTGGAGGCCTTTCTTCCTCTTCAGTGGTACTACAAGGCTTTGTATTTAAATTCTTAACACATGAATCTTTCCCACCTGTCACTGAACTATTTAAATGAGGACAAAAGAAACAGTTTTCAACAAAGGTGAACCTTACCTTTCTGTCACCCTTTGTTCAACCAAGTCAAAGATAAATGTCAATGCTTAGGTTTCTGACAGAGATGTAGCAGATTGATAGTATTTATGAAAATGGAAAGAAATAAACCTGAATACCCCGTGCAGAAAGTCATTGAGCTTTGTTTGAAAATTATGACTTCAGGTACTGTGTATTGTTTATTTATACCGAATCTGTATACACAGGCAAGTCAGTAAGTCAACATCTTGGTAAGCACCTTCTCAGTGATAGTTGTTCTGGTGCAGTTAGCTATCTTCTGTGCATTTTGAATTCCCACCAATCTAAGATTAAATTGATCACTTCCAAATAATTGAAAAATATGTGTGAAATGATTTGCACTAATGGAAAGAGAAAATTCAATAGAGAGAAGGAGGAAAAACAACACACTCCATTTTTTTAATGCCTACTACATGTCAGACACTATGCTAAGGATGTTTCCATATGTTTGTGCATTGGGTGCTCTGAGAACTGAAGCAACTAAGTCTGCTGGTGTCAGGAGGGAGAGAATGCCCCCCTACCCTTCATTAGTTCTTATGTCTGTACCGATAATAAAATAATAAAAGTGACACAGACTAGATTAACAGGAGGAAAAAAAATTAACACATGTACATTGGAGAATCACAATATGATTCTCAGATCATAAAATGAGGCTCAAAAAATGATCAATCTAGGCATATTTTTACACCTTTCAGACAAAGAAACAATAAGTTTGTGAAAATTTGACAGGACAAAGAAAGTTAATGCTCATGAGAAAGGAATCTAAGCAAGGTTTGGGCTTGGGTGATAAATTAGTAAAGGCATTAAAAAGTTTGTTTATACAGACTTTTCAACTCTGGATTTTGTAACTCTCGTGATAATGTTGTTTTTGGCCCTCAGGAGCAAGGAAGGCACCTACCGCATGAAGATTTATTTCCTGCATTTAGAGAGATAGAGGAGAGTCAGGGGTTTCATCCCACTCCTGCTGCTTCTCAAGTGATTTTAATTCCAAATTATCAATATGCCATTGTGGGAGATCTTGGAGTTGCCTGCTTTGGGCACTAATACTGGTAATTGACAGAGCCAGTATATAAACCAAGGGCTTCAATTCAGAAGTCCTTGTTCTTTCTCCTACACAAGCTGCCTTATAATTCCCAACTGTTAGACTTCAATAGCATACTGTAAGATCATAGAAAATACACCTGTCCCCAATTCTTGACACAGAGCTTCTGAAACCCTTGTAATTTCCTAGGTGCTAGGGGTGTCTTTTGTTCTAATGAAGCAACTTTGGTTGGGCTACTGGATGACTCCCAGATAAAAGATGGATACTGGAAAGAACAAGCCATGATTAGTAGCTTAGAATTTTTAGCGCCCCCTCCCCTTCTCTTGAAAAGGCAGAGGGGCTGGAAATGGAGCTAGTGACTGAACACGCCTATTGGATGAAGCTTCCATAAAAATCCCAACACTGTGGATTTCGGAGAGGTTCAAGTTAGTGATCAGATGGAGGTGTAGGGAGAGGGGTACATCCAGTGAGGTCATGGAGGCTCCACTGGTCTCCCTACACACCTTGACCTATGTATCCCTTCGTCTGATTGTTCATCTGTATCCTTTATCATATCTTTTAATAGATGGATAAATGTAAGTGTTTCGCAGAGTTTTGTGAACCATTCCAGCAAATGGATCTAACCTGAGGAGAGCGTTGTGAGAACCTGTGATTTGTAATCAAACTGGACAGAAGTTGTGGGTAAACCCTACTTGCAACTGACATCTGAAGTGGGGTGGGAACAGGCGTGTGGGACTGACATCAGATGGATCGTGTCAGAACTGAGTTTAATTGTTGGAAACCCAGTTGGTGTCCAGCTTTCTTTCTCCTTCCTTTTGGATGTTTTATGTTCTTGACACTCCCGTGTGTTTGGTTGGGAGTGCTTGGTGGCTTCTGTACCCTGTTGCTCTGGGGCAGAGTCCCTGTCTGTGGGGGCCTATTTTTCCCCTTCCAGCAGCTATTGTCTGGTGGGAACATGAGTGGCCACAGACTTGTCAGCCTCCCACCTGCTTTATTTGCAGGTTAATTTTTTAAAATATATTTTTATTGGTTTCAGAGAGGAAGGAAGAGAGATAGAAAGATAATGATGAGACAGAAGCATTGGTTGGCTGCCTTCTGCATCCCCCACACTGGAGGTTGAGCCCACAACCCGGGCAATGTGCCCTCACTGGGAATTGAACCATGACCTCCTGGTTCATAGGTCAATGCTCAACCACTGAGCCATGCCGGCTGGGTTGCAGGTTAATTTGCTGCCTACTCTTTTACCTGCTTTCACTGGATGTCCAGGTGGGATTTTAAGGTTAGCATTGATTGTAATGACAGTTATCAGTAATTCTGAAAAAGAGAGAGAGCATTGCTTGGTGTAGGGAAAAACTCCATGTATTTGGTAACTAGAAGTAAGGTGTTCTGTATAAAAGTACAAGTGACACAATAGGTGGAAAACTGAGGTTTTTTTTTCCTTTTTTGCACACTTTTATTGATTCTCCTCTTTACAAGGACTAAGGTCCAGGTTTTGAATTGCTATAAATTCAGGATTACCTTTAATTACCTTATGCAATAAATGAATTGATTTTTATAATAATGATTTGTTAAATTGACTTTGAATATAACTTTTATTTTATTGTGTGACAAAGTTACAATATCCAGAAACGGACCCATATGGCAAATACACTAGTGTCTCCAGGAAGTAAGGCATTTGTGAAGGACTGGAAAGCTCCCAATTTCCTTAAAAGGTTTAGGTATGTTTAAATAGACAAATGGGAGAAAATGTATCCAAAGCTAATAGGATAAAGTATCAAGAGGAACCTTAAAACTCATATCTCTGGTATAAGAACAAGGGTTTAACATTTTCTACATAGTATTTTTTATTTCATAATATACAACATATTTTAAATCCAGCCTACTTTATCAGCAAACTAGATCAGCAATACATTAAAAAGATCATATACCATGGTCAAATTGGATTTGTTCTGGGGATACAAGGTTGGTACAGTATTGGCAAATCAATAAATGTGATATATAATATAAAATAAGGATAAAATCACATGATCATATCAATAGATACAGAAAAAGCATTTGATAAAATCTAGCATGCATTAATGCTAAAAATTCTCAGCAAAGTGGGAACATAATAAAGGCCATATATTAAAAACCTATAGTCAACAATATACTCATAGACAAAAACTAAAAGCACCACAGGGATATCTGCTTTCACCATTCTTAGTCAACATTACAATGGAAATCTTAGCCACAGGATCAGACAGGAAGAAATAATAAAAGTCATCCAAATTGGAAAGGAGGAAATAAAACTGTCATTATTCACGGATAATGTGATATTGTACATAGAAAACCCTAAAGATGCCACTAAAAAGCTACTATATCTAATAAATGAATTCGGCAAAATAGCAGGAAACAAAATTACTATTCAGGAATTACTAACATTTTTATACACCAATAATGAACTATCAGAAAAAGAAATTAAGAAAATAATTCCATTTACTATTGTAATACAAAAAACAACAACAAGGTACCTAGGAATAAATTTAACCAAGGAGGTAAAAGACCTGTACTCGGAGAATTATAGGATATTGAAGAAAGACATTGAGGAAGATACAAAAGAGTGGAAGCACAGGTTGCAAGATGGCTGCGGAGTAACTGGAAGCTGCATCCACTTGCTCCCAGCTTCAAAACAGATTTACAGCTACTAGTAAATTACAGAACAATCAACTTGAAAAACAAATTGAAGTATGGCTGATCCAAAATATTATAACCAAGGAGCAGAGGGGAGGAGATATGGAAAGGGAGAGCTCCCTCATGCAGGGCAGCTGAGAAGCTTGAGGAATATTGCAGGTGCAAAATTTCCTCCCTCTATGGCAGTGGTTCTCAACCTTCTGGCCCTTTAAAACAGTTCCTCATATTGTGACCCCCAACCATAAGATTATTTTCGTTGCTACTTCATAACTGTAATTTTGCTACTGTTATGAATCATAATGTAAATATCTGATATGCAGGATGGTCTTAGGCGACCCCTGTGAAAGGGTCGTTCGACCCCCAAAGGGGTCGCGACCCACAGGTTGAGAACCACTGCTGTGGTTATGGGTTCTCAATCCCATGCAGAGATCTCCAAGCCAGAGGAACAGAGCCTGGAAGAGGAGCCCATGTAACACTGGGCAATGGGAATCAGTGAGGATTATGTCTGCCTGGGACACTCTAACAGAACCATCCTAAGGAAGGAGAGCTCCCATTGTCACAGCACCAGACTGGAGAGCTTGCTCCATTCTTTGACTGCTGGAGAAGTCACTCTGTCACACACGGGTCCTGTGGTAGGATCTGCTGGCTGCCAGGGTCCAACCCCAGCAGGTCCAGGGGTTCCCAAAGGCGTAGACGGAGTCGGCGAAGAAGGAAGGACACAGAGACAGTGTTCAGTTGATCAGCAGCCTAGCCAGGATCTCTACCAGGATCTCCAGCCAAGTTCTGGTCTGGATCTCCAGAGAAGTTCTGCTTCCATGTTCTCTTGCTAGGTTCTCCAGCCAGGTTCAGTCACCAGGTTCTAGTCAGGCTCTCTTGCCAACCTCTGCAGTCAGGTTCAGTCCAGGATCCCTTGCCATGTTCTCTCCAGCGAAGTTCTTCTGTCTGTAGGTTCTGTGTAGGTTCTGTCTTCTTGGCTCTGTGTTCTAAGTTCTGTGTATTTCTGTCTTCTGAATTCTGTCTTGTTACATCTGTATTTATACCAGTTGATTCAATCCTATCAATCTCTATTCTAAAGGTTAGGACGTTTCTTATCTCCATTCCAGGGAGTAAAGATTATGTAGCTTAAGCATGATTATTCATAGTTAAAGTGATTAATTACCTGCCTGGCACTTAGTTGAGGGGTTTTATTCCCTCCCTAACTTCAGGGGAAAATCCCTACCTGGGGATTCAACCTTTCTCAGAGAGGTGACCTTGGTTAAAACACAGCGCCAAGAAGGTGAGCAAACATATTAAGAACTGTATGCCATATGTGCCAGGTCCCTTGAAACAGCAAGGATGGACCGGCTCCCGGCAGCTGGCTACACCCAGCAATGACGTTGAGGGGCCCTCTCTTCTCTGGAAAGGCTTTGGGCAGAGACCCAGTCAATGAGTGGCTTGTTGGGGAGAAATGGTCTCTCCCACCTCAAGTGAATGGTTGGTGCCCCTTCCCTACCTTCTTGTTGAGCTGCTTGACCTGCACCATCCTACTGGGTTATACTGGCACAGGGGAACAGCTCAGGACTGGAGTTTCCCATACAGGATTAGGGAAAGGGTCTGCTTTAAGAAGAGGAAGAAATTGAGAAAGAGAGAGAAACAGAGGTATAAAGAAAAAAAATAAGTACCTATCAATAACAATCTTAAATGTAAATAAATTAAATGTTTTAATCCAAAGACATAGGGCAGCTGAATGAATAATAAAACATGACGCATATATATATGCTATCTACAAGAGACCCACCTTGGAACAAAAGGTTCACACAGGCTGAAAGTGAAGGAGAAAACAAAAAACAAAAAAACACCATGCAAATGGAAACAACAATAAAAACATCTGGGGTTGCAGCACATATACATGACAAAATAGACTTCAAAACACAGGTCATAAGAAGAGACAAAAAAGATCACTGCATAATATTACAGGAACTGATTCAATAAGAAGAAATAACCCATGTAAATATACATGTACCCAATATAGAAGCAACTAAATATATTTTTAAAACTCTTGTTGGACTTTAAGGGAGAGATCAACAGAAATACTGTCATAGTAGGGGACTTTAACACCCCACTGTCATCAGTGGACAAGTCTTCCAGACAAAAATATCAATAAGGAAACATCAACCTTAAATGGCACACTAGATCAGAAGGATATAATTGATATATATAGAATATTTCATCCAAAGCAAAAGAATATACACTCTTCCCAAGTGCACATAAATCATTCTCAAAGATATACCACATGTTAGGACACAAACTAAGTCCTAACAAATTCAAGAAGACTGAAATCATATCAAGAGTCTTCTCAGATCACAATGGCATAAAACTAGAAAGTATAATAAAACACTCAAAAGCATTCCAACATATGGAGGCTAAATAGCGTTATTAAACAATGAGCCAAAACCGGTTTGGCTCAGTGGATAGACCTTCGGCTTGCGGACTGAAAGGTCCCAGGTTCGATTCCGGTCAAGGGTATGTACCTGGGTTGCAGGCACATCCCCAGTAGGAGATGTGCAGGAGGCAGCTGATCGATGTTTCTCTCTCATCGATGTTTCTAACTCTCTATCTCTCTCCCTTCCTCTCTGTAAAAAATCAATAAAAATATTTTTAAAAAAGTAAAATAATAATAATAATAATAATAAAAACAAAACAAAAAACAATGAATGGTCTACCAATAAGATCAAGGAAGAAATAAAAAATTACGTGGACACAAATGAAAATGAATATATAACAACTCAAAATCTACAGAACACAGTGAAAGCTGTCCTGAGAGGGAAGTTCATAACAGTACAGGCCAATGTCAAAAAGCAACAACAATCTCAAACAATCTAACCCTGCACCTGAAAGAACTAGAGAAAGGACAACAAACAAAGTCCAGAGTAAGCAGAAGGAAGGAAATAATAAATATTAGAGTGGAAATAAATGACATAGAGGTTAAAACACAATAAAAAAGATCAATGAAACAAAAAACACAGATCTTTGAAAAGGTAAACCTTTACCCAGACCCATCATGAAAAGAAAGAGAGAGGACCCAAACAAATAAATAAATCAGAAATGAAGTAACAACTGACTCTTCAGAAATACAAAGAATTGTTAAAAAAAATTGTTAAAAAATACTATGAACAACTATGTGCCAACAAATTGGACAACCTGGATGAAATGGACACATTTCTAGAAACATGCAGTCTTCCAAAACTTAATCAGAAAGAATCAGAAAACCTGAATAGACTGATAACAACTAATGAAATTGAAGTAGTAATAATTTTTTAAAAAAGGAAACCCCCAACAAACCACAGTCCTGGACCAGATAGATGCCTTCACTAGAACATTTTACCAACATATAAAGAAAAATGAATACTATCCTCCTCAAAATATTCAAAAAACTTCAAGAGGCAAAAGGAATTTCAAGCTCTTCTTATGAGATTAGTATTATCCTACTCCAAAAACCATATAAATACACTACAAAGAGAAAAAATTATAGGCCACTATCCTTGATGAAGATAAATACTAAAACCCTCAAGAAAATATTAATAAATCTGATCCAGCAACACATTCAAAAGATCATACACCATGACCAAGTGGGATTTATACCAGGGATGCAAGTTGGTACAATATTCACAAATCAATAAATTTTGATAAATCACATAAACAAAATAAAGGATAAAAATCACATGATCACATCAATAGAGGCAGATAAATCATTCAATAAAATCCATTGCTCATTTATGATGAAAACTCTCAGCAAACTGGGAATAACATAATAAAGGCCTATACAAACCCACAGCCAACCTCATATTCAATGGGCAAAACTGAAAGTGTTTCCCTTAGATCAGGAACAAGACAGGGATATCTGCTTTCATTACTCTTATTCAATACTAGAGGCCTATTGCATGAAGATTCATGCAATAGGCCTTCCTTTCCCTGGCTGCCGGCACTGGTTTTCCTCCAGCACCTGGGACCCAGGCCCTTGAGACTTGGCTTCTCTGCTCCAGCTGCAGCAGAGAAGCCAAGCCTTTTCAGTCTTCAGTTGTCTTCAGTCTTCGCTTCACACCTACATATGCAAATTAACTGCCATTCTTGTTGGGTTAATTTGCATACTCATCCTGATTGGCTGGTGGATGTAGTGGAGTGACACCAATTTGCATGTCTCTCTTTTTGTTAGTGTAGATAGTACTGGAAGTCCTAGCCATAGTACCAGATAAGAGGAAGAAATAAAAGGCATCCAAATTGGAAAGGAGGATGTAAAACTGTTAATTTTCACAGATAACATAATATTGTACATAAAAAACCTTAAAGACTCCACCAAAAAACTACTACATCTAATAAATGAATTTGGCAAAGTGGCACGATACAAGAAATTAGTGGCATTTTTATACACCAACTAGAGGCCCAGTGCATGAAAATTTATGCACTGGAGCAGGGGTCCCTCACCCTGGCCTGCCCCCTCTCACAGTCTGGGAGCCCTCAGGGGTGAGAGTCGACTTGGTGATCAAGGGAAGAGGATACCCCCATCACGCCTCTGCTGCTGCCACTGCTGGCAGTGCAATCCTTGTCCGGCCTGGGTATCCTGAGCCTTGGGCTGACCTGGAAGGCTGGGATGCCACCATCTGAGGCTTTCCTGCACCTCGGGCCAGCCCTAGGTGGCTGGGGGACTGAGGGCGGGTCTGGCTGCACCATGAGCCTGCCACCTCTCCCCCCACCCCCCGGGCTGGGCTGAAAGGACTGGGGGACTCCAGCAGGGCTGAGGGGACTGGGTGTCACCATCTTGTGGCTATGGGCGCTGCCATCTTTGTGATGGAGTGATGGTCAATTTGCATATTCCCGCTTTATTAGATAGGATAATCAGAAATAGAAATTAAAGAAACAGTCCTATTATTGCAACAACAAAAACATAAAGTACCTAGGAAAAAATTTAACCAAGGAGATGAAATAACTGTACTTGGAAAACTGTAGGACACTGAAGAAAGAAATCGAGGAAGATTCAAATAAGTGCAAGCATATACCATGTTTATGGATTGGGAGACTTATCACCATTAAAATGTCCATACCACCCAAAGCAATATATAGATTCAATGCAATTCTTATTAAAATACTAATGGCATTTCACATATATAGAAAAAATATTCTAAAAATGTATATGAAACAAACCAAAAAAAAAGGGGCCCTGAAGCCACAGCAATCTTGAGAAAAAACAGAGTTGGATGTATCAGAATACCAGATATCAAACTATACTGCAAGGCCATTATAATCAAAACAGCCCTGTAGTGACATAAGAACAGACATATACATCAATGGAACAGAACAGAGAGCTCAGAAATCAACCCATGTCTCTATGGTCAATTAATATTTGACAAAGAAGGCAAGAGCATACAATGGAGTCAAGAAAGTCTCTTCAATAAATGGTGTTGGGAAAATTGGAAAAGTACATGCAAAGAAAATCAAACTAGGTCATCGACTTGCACCATACACAAGAATAACCTCAAAATGGGTAAAAAAAACAAAAACAAACAAACAAACAAAAAAAACAGAACTTAAATATGTCACAAAACCATAGAAATCCTAGAGGAAAACATAGGCAGTAAAATCTTAAACATTTCTTGTAGCAATATTTTTGTCACTATATCTCATTGGGCAAGGGAAACAAGGGAAAAAATAAACAAATGGGGTGTCCAACTAAAAAGCCTCTGCACAGCAATGAAAAACATCAACAAAATGAAAGGGAACCCACTGTATGGGAGAACATATTTGCCAATGATACAGCTGATAAGGGATTAATTTCCAAAATACATAAAGAACATATGTAACTCAACACCAGGAAGACAAACAATCCAACTAAAAAAATTGGCAAAAAACCTGAATTGATACTTCTCCAAAGGGGACATACAAATGGCCAACAGACATATGAAAAAATGATCAAGGTCAGTAAAAACCAGAGATGCAAATAAAAATCACAATGAGATATCACTTTAAACTGTCAGAATGGCTGCCATCAATAAATCATCTGACAAAAAGTGTTGGGGGGGATGTGGAGATAAGGGAACACTCATGCACTGTTGGTAGGAATGCAGACTGGTATGGCCACAGTGGAAAACAGTATTTTTAATTTAAAAAATTTTAAAAATGGAACTTCCTTTTGACCCAGCACTTCTACTTCCAGGAAAACTGCTGGGGTCTAACCCCAGCGGGTCCAGGGGTCCCCAAAGGTGTAGACGGAGTCGGCAAAGAAGGAAGGACACGGAGACAGTGTTCAGTTGATCAGGAGCCTAGCCAGGATCTCCAGCCAGGATCTCCAGCCAAGTTCTGGTCTGGATCTCAGAGAGGTTCTGCTTAGGATCTCCAGCCAGGTTCTGTGTCCATGTTCTCTCCAGCCAGGTTCTGTAGCCATGTTCCCTCGCTAGGTTCTCCAGCCAGGTTCAGTCACCAGGTTCTAGTCAGGTTCTCTTGCCAATTTCTGTAGTCAGGTTCAGTCCAGGATCTTTTGCCATGTTCTCTCGCTAGGTTCTGTCTCTAGGTTCTGAGGCCAGTTTCTGTCCAGGATCTTTTGCCATGTTCTCTCCAGCGAAGTTCTTCTGTCTCTAGAGAACGTTCTGTGTAGGTTCTGTGCCTAGGTTCTGTCTCCTAAGTTCTGTGTCTTTCTGTCTTGTTACATCTGTATTTATACCAGTCGATTCAATCCTATCAATCTCTATTACAAAGGTTAGGGCGTTTCTTATCTCCATTCCAGGGAGTAAAGATTATGTAGCTTAAGCATGATTGTTCATAGTTAAAGTGATTAATTACCCGACTGGCACTTAGTTGAGGGGTTTTATTCCCTCCCTAACTTCAGGGGAAAATCCCTACCTGGGGAAACAACCTTTCTTAGAGAGGAGACCTTGGTTAAAACACATAGTGCCAAGAAGGTGAGCAAACATATTAAGAACAGTATGCCATATATGCCAGATCCCTTGAAACAGCAAGGATGGACCAGCTCCCAGCAAATTCCCCCTTTTTTATTCTTTAAAAGCAGGCATTAAAAAGAAAAACCTCAAATGCTCTCTTGTATCCATTTTAAGAGTAGGATTGGTGCTTTCCGCTATTACCTGAGTCCTGATCTATCACCTCAGGGAGAGCTTGCCAATCCTGCACTTTCCCGGGGTGGAAAGGCTGCAGTGGGGTTAAGGATAAGGCTCATTGGGCCTACCTCCTCCCATGCCTTTACATTTCCCTTCCCTTCCTCAGAAAAGCATGGACATACTTCTTGTATAAAATGTTCTGTCTGACTGGGAGTAACCTTAATTCCTCTGCTAGCAAGCATATATGTTAAAAGATCAATACAGAGTCTTATTTCTTTAGACTCAGTATGGCACATCTTCTTAATCTAAAGATCAATACAGAGTCTTCTTTCTTTGGACTCAGTATGGCACATCTTCTCAATCTAAGTTCTGTACTATCCACCTTCTTACCCTACTTATCCTCTATAGGGGGGTCTGCAGTACCCTGGTGGAGTCCTATCCGTCCTGAGTGTGGGGTTCTCAGTGGGGGGGGCTTACCCAGGGGAATCCTGTTCCAGGGGTTCCCAAAGGTGTGGACAGAGTCAGCGAAGACTATCCACCTTCTTCCTACGGTGGAGTCCGATCCGTCCCGAGTGCGGGGCGCTTACCTAGGGGTCCCTGTTCGGGCGCCAGATGCCGGGGTCCAACCCCAGCAGGTCCAGGGGTTCCCAAAGGCGTAGATGGAGTCGGTGAAGAAGGAATGACACGGAGACAGTGTTCAGTTGATCAGCAGCCTAGCCAGGATCTCCAGCGAAGTTCTGTTTAGGATTCCAGCCAGGTTCTGTGTCCATGTTCTCTTGCTAGGTTCTCCAGGTTCTCCAGCCAGGTTCTGTAGCCATGTTCCCTCTCTAGGTTCTCCAGCCAGGTTCTGTCCAGGTTCTCCAGCCAGGTTCAGTCAGCAGGTTCTAGTCAGGTTCTCTTGCCAATTTCTGTAGTCAGGTTCAGTCCAGGATCTTTTGCCATGTTCTCTCCAGCGAAGTTCTTCTGTCTTCTAAGTTCTGTGTAGGTTCTGTCTTCCGAATTCTGTCTGTTGTTGTCTTGTTGCATCTGTATTTATACCAGTTGATTCCAATCCTATCAATCTCTATTCCAAAGGTTAGGGCGTTTCTTATCTCCATTCCAGGGAGTAAAGATTATGTAGTTTAAGCATGATTGTTTGTAGTTAAAGGGATTAATTACCCGCCTGGCACTTAGTTAAGAGGTTTTATTCCCTCCCTAACTTCAGGGGAAAATCCCTACCTGGGGATTCAACCTTTCTCGGAGAGGTGACCTTGGTTAAAACACATAGTGCCAAGAAGGTGAGCAAACATATTAAGAACCGTATGCTATATATGCCAGGTCCCTTGAAACAGCAAGGATGTACCGGCTCCCGGCAGAAAACTATATGTTAAGATTTCCATTGCCAAAACCGGTTTTGCTCAGTGGATAGAGCGTCAGCCTGCGGACTGAAAGGTCCCAGGTTCGATTCTGGTCAAGGGCATGTACCTGGGTTGCGGGCACATCCCCAGTAGGAGATGTGCAGGAGGCGGCTGATCGATGTTTCTCTCTCATCGATGTTTCTAACTCTCTATCTCTCTCCCTTCCTCTCTGTAAAAAAGTCAATAAAATATATTAAAAAAAAAAAGATTTCCAGAACACAATCTTGAAAGAATATATGCACCCCTATATTCATTGCAGAATTATTTACAATAGCCAAGATCTGGAAAACAGCCCTAGTGCCCATCGGTAGATGAGTGGATTAAAAAGCTATGGTACATGTACACCATGGAATACTACTCAACTGTAAAAAGAGAAGAAAACCTTACCCTTGTGATAGCATAGATGGACCTGGAGATTATTATGCTAAGTAAAATAAGCTAGTCAGAGAAAGACAATAATCTCATTATCTCAATTATATGTGGAATGTAATGAATTAAATAAACTAATGAACAAAATATAAACAAAGGCATGGATACATGGAACACACTGCCAGCTGTTAGAGGAAAAGAAGATTGGGGGACTGGATGAAAGAAGGTGAAGGGATTAGACAAGGGACAATAGTGTGGTGATAGCCAGAGGAAAGGGGGGATGGGAGCTAGGTGGAGGTGGGCAAAGAAAGAGAAATGGAGGTAGAAAGAGACTTTACTTTGGGAGATGGGTACACAATACAGTATACAGATGATGTTTTATTGAGTTGTTCACTTGAAACCTTTATGGTTTTACCAACCAATACCATCCCAATAAATTCAATTAATTTTAAAAAGGTAATTACAATAAATAAAAAATAAAGCCTAAGTTTTAGAAGTTAAAAGTCACTCTAGTTCCATCATCCACCTAATAATAAAGACCCTTTAAAATAGTGTGCCAAGTTATAAACAATCTTAAGCGTTGATTTAAATTACATTTATTGTAAAGCTACTTAAATTTGTACTTAAAAGCATTCACTTAGTCAGACTACTGAGCAAAATGACTATTAAAAGCAGCATTCTAGGCCTTAGAGTTAAAATAATGAGCAGGTTAGAAAATATCGCTTCCTAAATAATGCTGTTGCCCATGAGAGGGAAACGACCATAAAAATTATGACAAATTAAGAAAGAAGATGATGATTTTAGATCACAATAACAGCTATGAATAAAATAAAATGAGAGAATGAGACAGGGAATAACAGAGTGGGAGGGACCGATTGATAAGGAAATGCCCCTCTGTGAGGGTGACATTCACTGAGCCCCAATAGTGAGGAGTTGGCTAGATTCAGATTTAGGTGAACATAATATCAGATATAAGAAGGTTTGCCCCTTGTATAGAATTGTAACTGGAAGCACATTTACAAAAAAACATAAAAATAAAGCTATACATCTAATAAACATAAATTCATAAATCTAACTTAATGTTCTATTGAAACTGTGTGGTCATCCAATATAACTATTTACACTTTTTTAAATCCAGGTCTTTCTGAATTTTGCTTGCCTACAAGGACAGGGCCATGTGATACCTCAATTCTCTGAGCCTGTTTGTCTATTTATATAGTTGCGAAACATCTCTTCTAAGGAAACATGCTTATAACATCCGGGCTTTGCTTAGTATGAACAGCCATATACCTATTAAGCTCACCCTCGACCCATTTGCCTAAGACAGTTAGAGAAGTTTTGAGTTATGACAAACATAGCTCCTTATGTGACTGATTAAATACAACCAGGCTTTCCCCTGGCTCATAGAAAACACCCTGAAGGCTGGGAGGAAAGGCTGGGCACGCTTGCCATGAGCTTGTGCAATGCAGTCAGTGAAACTTGGAAAACAAAATAATACAAAAATATTCCTGTTAAATGGGAATAAAAAATGTATTTTAATATGCATTTTTCCAACCCTTTGACATGCTATTTTCAGAAGAATTTAAAAGGCAGAAGAATAATGATGCCATTTTTCAATTACCTTTCAATTTTCCATCCCATTTTAAGATATTGGAAGTGAATTATAATGTTAACCGGTTTTGTTTTGTTTTTAATTTTGATTGTAAAATACCTTCTGTCACCAACCAAGCAGCAGATATCATTTTACAGAAGGGAAATAACTATTGGTGTCTCATTGATTGTTAAATCCACTTCACACATCAATAGCAATTTCACATCAGCTCTACAAATACCCTTACACCAATGAATCCCAGCTTTCTTTCAGCCATCTGCCTTGATGTCTAGTTTGAGAAAACGGTTTTTCTTGGAGAAGTTTGGTGTTTGCTGTGCATATAGTAAATAGTCAGAATTATTAAAGTAGAAGAGAAAAAAATGTTTTCCTTGACCCTTTTAGGGTGCTTGGCTGTGTCTGAAGATTAAATTGACAAAGACAGATGAACAGAAGAAAGCACACAGTTTTATTAAATTTGTACCTGTACAGAGAAGACTTCACAAGAACATGAGGACCTGAAGTGACCAGAGTAGGAAGCCTCAATACATTTTCGACAAAGAAACGATAAATTTGTGAAAATTTTTTCTTTATTCAAACAAAAGTATACATAGTGTAACAAAATATCAATACAAAATACACCAAGTCAAAAATGAAAGTTGCCAGGGTTCCACCTCCCAGAAATTTTTAATTGCTAACTTAAATCATATGCTCCCCCAAATCTCCCACGTCTAGAAAAAAAGTTGTTTTTAATATTACAATTTCAGGCAAAGTTTTCTTTACTTATGTTGAATAGGGTAAATATGTATATATTTGACCATCCTTATTATATAATTCTTCAACCTCAGCATAGACATTCACATCGGAAGAGTTGTAAGCAAATCCATTATCTTTTTAAAAAAAATATATTTCATTGATTTTCCACAGAGAGGAAGGGAGAGGGACAGAGAGCCAGAAACATAGATGAGAGAGAAACATTGACCAGCTGCCTCCTGCACACCCCCTACTGGGGATGTGCCCTCAACCAAGGTACATGCCCTTGACCAGAATCAAACCTGGGACCCTTGAGTCCACAGGCCGATGTTTTATCCCCTGAGCCAAACCGGTTAGGGCCAAATCCATTATCTTGATTAACCGGTTATTATTTCTCTACTAAAAACCTTCTCTAGTGGGTGGGTAGGTAGGAAAGGTCAGCCAAAGAACTTGTATGCCTGGGGTCAGGTCAGGCTATAATGGGTCAATGGGAGAGAAAAAGGGAACATATGTAACACTTTCAACAATAAAAGAAAGAAAGAAAGAAAGAAAGAAAGAAAGAAAGAAAGAAAGAAAGAAAGAAAGAAAGAAAGAAAGAAAGAAAGAAAGAAAGAAAGGGAATCTTCTCTAAAGACACTGATACCTAAAAAAAGACCTCTCCAGTGATTGTTGTCTTTTTCTCCCTCAGCCCTTATACCATGAGAATGGTTAGAAATTCTACTCACTTCTTAATTTTGTTTTTAGACTATTCTATTTTTCTTTCTCCCTAAAAACATTAATCCTCATTGTCATTATTATCTACTGATTCTTGCTTTCCCCCCATATTCCTAAATAATTGTACCTACTGCTTGCAGTCATTCTCTTCAGAACTTCTCTTTTGTTAGTTCTTAGAATTTTCAATATGTGTATATGTAATTCCAGTAACAACTTGGTTATTCAGTTTCTTGAACTCTCCTCCTCTGAGAACCTTGAACTCCACACTTTCTCGGCAATATTTAACAGAGTTTATCACTTTTCCTCTATAGTTAACTTTCTTCATTTATAGTAAAAAATATCTCACTCTCTTGATTTTTCTAGCTCACTTTTATTGGTCATTCCATATGTTTGTATCTTTTCCCACAGCTTTTAAAATTGGAAATTCAGAGGTCAATCTTTGGTCATCTTCTCTAGCTATGCTCCCTGTCTTGTTGAATAATTCTAATTGTCTTAAAACAATCCATTCACCACTGTTTCCCAAATGCTCATCTCCAGCCGAAACCTCCTTCCTGAACTCCAGACTCATATCTCCAGGTATCTACTCAACAACTCTACATGGATGGCTAATCAACATTGTAAACTTGACAGGTGACAGGTGTAGACCTCAGCTAATCTTTCCCCTTCCACAAAATCTACTTTACAGAAAGCCATCTTTACCTCCCTTGATAGCAATTCCATCATCTGGTTGCTTGGGTCAAAAATCCTAGAGTCATTCTTAACTGCTTTCTTTCTCACAACCCACACATAACCCACTGGGAAATCTGCCTTTAAAATTTAAGAAGAATCCAACAATTTCTTGCAATCTTTCTCATCACCCACTCATCCCCTCCCAAAGATACACACACTCACACATATATTATTTTCAATACCTTAAGCAAGAGTAAATTAGATCATGTCATTTCCTCTTAAACAAAGATGCAAAAAATGTCCATTTAATTAAAATAAAAGACAAAATCCTTGCAGTGGTCTACAAACTCAGTATTATAAGTCCAATGATCCTTCTGATCTTTTCTACTCTCTCTCTATTACTACAGTGCAACTACATGGGATTCTTTGTTCCTCCTCCAAAGCAAGTGGCTTCCACTCAGGACCATGGCTCCAGCTATGCAGAGTGCCTGGGATTACTCTTGAGTAATTTCTTCACTGCTTTCAAAAATTTGCTCAAATTTCACCTTCCCAAGTATGCCTCCACTGATTACCCCTTTGATTACTATAATCCCCACCATCTCCTCAAAATGAGGATCATTGATCGCTCCTGCCATGTTTTACCCCTTTGTTTTCCCTGGCACAATTTATTTATTAATGAATTAGGTAGCTTATTGGTTAGGTTTACTGCCATCTCCTACTAAACTAAAAGTTTCATGAAAGTAGGGATCTTTGTTTTACTCATTGATGCATTTTACACATTTGGAAGCAGCATTTGGACTGCATTAGATATTCTATCTTCATTGAATAAAAATAAGTATTCCTGGGAATTTATTGCAAAACTCAAGTACAATGTAAAAAAAAAAAAAACATTCCCTGTTGTTTTTTTATTAATTGAACACATTACAAAGATTTTGACCCTATGCTGTGACATAGATGTTGATGAATTATTTCTGGTCATTGTAATCATGCTTATTTAAAACATTCTACATATTCCTGGCATTCATCTGGATTGCTCCATTTGTTGTTGCAAAAGAGTTTCACCTCAAATATAACCTCAGTGGTCACCTTTGAAACACAGAAAAGCTGGGCTATATTACCAGGCTTAAAATTTTTGTACATGCCAATGAACCCCACAACTTTTATGAATCCTCAGTTAAAATCCTTCTGGTTTTTCTTCAGTGTGTGTACTAGGTTCCTAGGACTGCTATGACAACTTACCACAAGTGTGCAGGCTTAAAATAACAGAAATTTATTCTCACAGTTCTCCAGAAGTCTTAAATCATGGTGCTACCAGGACCATATCCACCGAAGTTTCTAGGGAGGAATCCTTCCTTGCTTCTACTAGCTTCTGGTAGTGCCTGTTTCTTGGTTTGGAGCCGTGTAACTACAATCTCTGCCTCCTTCTGTACTCAGTCTTCCTCTCTGAATGTCTCTGTGACCAAATCTCCTTTTTTTTTTCTCTATAAGGACAGCAGTCATTGGATTTAGGGCCCACCTTACATCCAGACTGAATTCATTTTGAGATCCTCAAATAATTCCATCTCCAAAGACTCTATTTTTTAATAAGATAACATTTAGGTTCTGAGTGGAGAACACTTTTTATCCCCCTGAAGTGTCTAAAATCCACATGGAAAAAAAATTTTTAATAAATTATATTGTTATCCCTCATGATTTGTGTCTCGAATGTTCACTTTTGAAATTTTGCTATCTTTGCCTAGATCAGTGGTTCTCAACCTTCCTAATGCCGCGACCCTTTAATACAGTTCCTCATGTTGTGGTGACCCCCCAATGTCATTGTTACAAATTGAACATAATTCAAGCATAGTGATTAATCACAAAAACAATATGTAATTATATATGTGTTTTCCGATGGTCTTAGGCAACCCTGTGAAAGGGTCGTTCAACCCCCAAAGGGGTCGCGACCCACAGGTTGAGAACCACTGGCCTAGATGGCTTGGCTCCACGGTTGAGCATCAGCCTATGAACCTGGAGGTCACCATTCAATTACCAGTTAGGGCACATGTCTGGGATGCGGATTTGATCCCAGTGATGGGCATGCAGGAGGCAGCCAATCAATGATTCTCTCTCATTGATGTTTCTATCTTTCTCTCCCTTCCTCTCTCTGAAGTCAATAAAAATATATTTTTTAAAAAAGAAATTTTGCTATCTTTGAGTTGTTTGCTGTTTATTTCTTTTGCTTTCTTTATTGTAAGATGCACTAAGCACCTAACTTATAGCCTTCCTATAGAATATCCCTAAAGATATGAAGATAATAGCAAATCGATATTTTTGTTCTTAGTAATTGGAAGGTGGGTGAATTTCTCACGAATGATCTATTGCACAAAGAGATAAGAGATCTGAGTTGAGAACACAGACACAGCCATAAAATTGCAAATGGAATGTTTGGATAATGTGTTCCTGCCTAGGTAACCTTGGCTCATGATGTCATGTGCTATATGGGGACATAATTTTGTAACTTTTTGTGCCTACAAGTTAAGCATTAGTGGAGCCCTTCCCCCTGCCTTTACCAATGTCAGGAACACTTTCAATACTGTGTTTTGCTGATAACATTACTGGAGCTGAGTGACAAACAGAAACCTCCCTCAGACTGAGCCAGTCATAGATCTTGGCAGAGAATTGGAGTAAAAAACTCATTAGCAGATTGTCCAAAGCACACCAGCCGGGAATGGGTTTTCAGAATACACAAGTAATTAGGATATATTCATGTATATTGAATATACATTTCTTAATGATGATGTCACAGATATGCAACATTTTCCTGTACAGGGGTTCGGACAGTGTGTCACTTTGGCATGTGAATTATTTTGAGCTGGAGAGAATCCATAACCTGGGTTTGTGAGAAACTTCTACCTCTCTCTTAAAGAATTTAAATTACTGGCCTTGCCCATAGTAGGAGTAATCACCAGAAATAACTTCTAGTGACATATCTATAGAGCAGGGACATCTTATAATTAGTACATATGTGCTCTTACCTTGAAATGACCATCCTTCACTCTGAAGCCCTAAGGCATCTTACCTCATCCTTAGCTCAGAATGTCATTAATACCTCATTTTCCTTTTCTGTCTCTGGATCTCTTATGCATATGGGATCTCTGACTATCACATGTATATGAGGTTCCCATACATAGGCATGTAATTAAATTGGATCATTTTCTCTTGTTAATCTGTTTCATGTCTATTTGACTATTAGACCAACTGAGAGAACCTTGAGGGTAGAGGAATGTCTTCCACTCCTACAGTTGTTGCTGTGAAAGGGATATCTTACCAGCCAGGCACTGCTCACTTCAAAGCTACTACAGTAGAAAGACCATGAGACCTCTAGCATGAGCTGGCAAAAGCAAGAATTCTTGCCAAGCCAGGCTCCCAGATCTTTACCTGCAGAATTTGGTGGAAGCACATTAGTGAGAGTCCCCCACACCCCCACCCCCTTTCCTTAATTTAGATTAAAAGGATAAAATATTTATGAAATGAGGTTCTTGGGCTTAGCAACTTTGGTTCATTTGCTATGAGAACTCATGAGTTTTGTTAATTCTGTTTTTTCCTTCTCTGTCTGGTGTCTCTCCTTTTATCTTGTTACTAGAGGCCTGGTACACTAAATTTGTGCACTCAGGGGGGAGTCTCTGAGCCCAGTCTGTGCCCTCTCGCAGTCCAGAAGCCTTCGAGGGTGTCCGACTGTCTCTCTCCCTTTCCCTCCCTCCCTTCCACTCTCTCTGAAAAGCAAACGTGGGCTAAACTCCATTTATAGCTGAGGTCCTACCACTCTCTCTGAAAAGCAATGGGAAAAAAATATCCTCAGGTGAAGATTAGCAACAACAAAAATATAAGTTCACTCAAAAGCAAGGCTTTCCAAATTAAACACAATCAGGTACTTATTTTTAAACAGGGTGAAACAAAGAGGAAGCAGAAAGGAAAGTCACAGGACTCGTCCCAGCAGAGTCAAAATCCTTAGATGGTCATTTAAAAAAAGGGGTGGTGGTGATAAATAAATCAGTGATTGATGCAGTTAAAACAAACGTTTTAATAGCACTAGCAAAGGCTGGATGGACCAAAATGACCCTTTGTTGATCCTCTAGCCTTAAAGGGCCCCAAACAAGTCTGCTCTACTTAGGCTGGTCTGAAGAAATGGGAAAGCAGAGCTTCCAATGAGAAACCTGATCAGCAAGCTCTTGGGGCAGGCCAGTTTATGAAGTTAAAGGTTGACAAAGAGGTTGTGTCTCTGGATGAACCCTTGCTGGAGACCCAAACCATATGACTACATATATTTTTATTTTTGTTTTTGTTTTTTTAAAATATATTTTTATTGATTTTTTACAGAGAGGAAGGGAGAGGGATAGAGAGAAACATCCATGAGAGAGAAACATCGATCAGCTGCCTCCTGCACACACCCTACTGGGGATGTGCCTGCAACCAAGGTACATGCCCCTGACCGGAATCGAACCTGGGACCCTTCAGTCTGCAGGCTGACGCTCTATCCACTGAGCCAAACCGGTTAGGGCATGACTACATATATTTTATCATTTGTGTGTTTGTTTTACACAAGTGGGTAAAAGGGTCTGTGAATAAAAAAAAGAGAAGTGTCCAGAGCCTTTTGACATGGGAATTCCATGAACTGTGGTACCAAAACCCATTGGTGAAGACCTGACTCAGGCTACAATTAGATTTAAAAATATATATTAAAATGTAAGGATTGATACAATTATGGAAACAAGCTTCATGTAAAGATGCTATGTTACGTTTACCTGAATGTTTTATGAGAATGAATATTATGTTGGACCTAAAACAATTCTTCTACCCAGAATTGTAAAACCAAAACCTGTTGATAAAGTCCTATCAGAGACTGTAGATAGGAATGGAAGAGTTGATGGAATTGAGGTAAAAGTTCATAGGCAAAATGGTGTACTTTGAACAGGCTTTCTATGAAGCAAATAGCCTCACTGTGGAACACTCCATACCTAATATTATAAGATAGAAGGCATATATATCTACTCTTTTAAAAATATTAATTGGCTATGCTGAAGAACATACAATTTTTATAGCTTCATTGAAAGATTTGTTGCAAACGGCTATAAAAAAAAATAAGAAAATAAGATGTACCTAAAATAAAATTACGTACCCAGAGGGAAAGAAGCAAATTAGGGATAAATGTAGCTGAACAGGCAGGTCAGCGTATGATATCATTTAAGGAATTGGGAGTTACGTCCTGATGTTTCAAATCTTTGTAAAACCAGAAATGCAGCCCTCAGAGCCATTTAAAGCCCTTCTATCTTTACCATCCTCAACTCCTCAGACTGAAGTGGAAAAAAGAGGAAAAATAAGTTGTTGTGTCGTAAGTACAAACAACTATAGAAGCACTCTTACCCCAAACTAGGCCTACTTTCTATAATATTTTCTCCAAAAATATTCATAAGAAAAGGCTATAGCCACCTAAGCAGGTAACCTTAATTTATTCCATCTGCCAGTAACACCGTTTGGATCCAACTATATTTTCATTTAAACCCCTTGAAATTTCTTAGTTTGCCTCTCTACAATATTAGTTTCAACTTATAATACCAAGGAAATGACATAAAATATATGTAGTCATGTGAATGGTTAGTGGATAAAATACTACCATGGTTAACTCTAAGAGGCTGAAATAGAAATGCATGCAATTCCTCAGTTTGGCCAAGAGATGGAGTTGTTAATACACAATAATGCATATTTTCCAGCTTATAATTTAATATAAAAATAATCATAATTTCTCAAAAGTGTTAATATGAACACCTAATTAGACTTTGTACTTTATTGAATTTATATGCTTTTAGCAATCATTTCTTCTTGTGGAGATGTTTTCTGGTATTTTATTTTGTCATCTTTACTGATTACTATTTCTGTTTTGAAATTGCTTCATCTGATACTGAAAAACTTCCACCAAGACATCTGTACCCCCAAGATTTCATTCCAACTGCATTTTGATTCAAACTTGTATACACAGACAGTTGGAAATAAAGTCTAAGGTGGCTGCCTGGTCAGGGATAGTTTAAAACCACAGGTGTTCGTAAAGATTGTCTCCAATTATGGGTAAATTTGTTTCCAAATTCTTTTTGTTTGTTTGTTTCACTCTATGACAGCTTCTCATCAGTCCATAAATGCATATAGCTGCTTCTGCCAGTATTTTTTTGGTTTGCAAATTATATGCTTTCTGAGGCAAAACATAGCAACACAAACATTTAAATTGCCCCCACGGTTTTTACAACCTCAACTGCTGTATTTAATATAAAGGCCACAAAAGGAACATGGTTATTAATGGAAACTGGATATACTCCCTAGGACTCCTGCTTACTGAAATGACAAATGGAGCAGACGGAGAAAACAAAAGTCTATGCTGAGAAAGGTGGGTAAAGAGTAAATTGTGAGGAAAGTTGTAATTCTCATTTTTAAGGCTAGAAATTAGCAAAGAGAAAAGGGCATTTTTTTTTTTCATTTGGTAAATGTGCTTTCCAATATTTACTTGAATATAATACAAGCAATACAGTTTGGGTTATTTAGGGATACTTTGAATGAGGAAGTCAAAAATAGTTGTAAAATATTATATACTAGAAAGAATCTTTATTGTTGTTTTATTTTGTTGGGGTTTTTTTTTGTTGTTGTTTTGTTTTCTCTGCTTATCAAGTGTCTACCAGTTTTATTTTTAAAATACAGAAAAAAAATTGTATTTGATGATCCTCCAAATGTTTCCATAAGATCAGTATTCATGGCACGGGCCATTTGCCATAATTACAGAGTGTACGTTTCAGTCAGGAAAGTAGGCTGGTTCCTGCTTTGTAGGCTGATGGGCCGTTTACTAAACCAATTCTGATCTTCCTCACAGTGACACATCATCTTGTTTCTTCACTCTTCATCTCAAATAATACTTTTAAAAGGTCATTTAAAACCCTAGCAAATAACAGAATACTCCAGTACAGCCAAAGCAAGTGTCCAATAGTAGATCTATAGTAAGTGTGCTAATTTTTGACAGATAAAGTTGAAATATATTTTTAGGGTAATGCTTGCACCCAGCAATACTTAGCTTGGCCAGTTACTGGTTCCTAGATTAATCTTTCCTTTTAACAGCTTTGGTCCCTGTGGTAGGAAGACTACTGTCAGATGCCCGGAGATAGTTGTACTTCTATCAGAGTTGATTCTTCATATGTGTTTGTAACTGGTGGCTAAATAATACACCAAAGGGCATTACTCAATTTATTCTGATAATGAATAATAAGAATAATAGTTTTTCTCATATGTCTGATTTTTCCTTGGGACTGTGACAATTAATGTATACATATATAACCTAATTTGATATTAACAACAGTAAGTGAGACTACTCTAAGTTTTAGTTAAAATTCAAGCTGGTCAGTGTATAATCTCTGTAAAATAATCATAATATAATTTTTAATTTTGTCCTAACATTTTGCAATCAATTTGAGTCCCTTATAAAATGTTCAGATGTGTATTATCATATATTCATGACTTAAGCTTAAGTAATTGATTGGGGACTTATGAAGTATTATATAATAATTTAATTTTAATACCTAAAACCTTTAGAAGTATATTAATGCTGATTAGTTTACAAAAAAATACTTCCTCAATTAAAGCAAAACATATAAAAGTTAATTTGACCTAATTATAAGCATTTATGACCATTAAGAAGTCCTTTCCGAAATGAAAATGTTATCATTTACCACCTCACCACTAAATTTACAGAAGAACAAAAATAGCTAACATTATCATGGTCCAGGTCATTTGCCAAGTTGCTCTTATTTAATACTCACAACAAGCTCAGGTGGCAGAGACTATTGCTCCCATGTGACAGCCCAGGATCAAAGTATCAGAAAGATTAAGAAATTTGGCTAAAGTTGCACAGATGGAAAGATGTGAGATCTGGCTCAGAAACCAGATCTATCCATTCCAAAGGCCATCTCATCCTCTGAATTACATGAAAACTTTCTCTCAGCAAAAGAATTCTCTACATCTTTTACAGACAGTTAAAAACAAATTAAACCAAAGGGGAATTTTGAATATGTTATATGTTACCATAAATATTTTAGGGCTACCTTTACTGGGTCCTTAGCAATCAGTATCAATAAACATGATTTGATTATTGATAATCTTAAAAATATGAATTCACTTTCTAAAGAGGTAGAAAATATATTACTTAACTAACAATGCAACATCATACATTTTAACTAAGTAACCAACTGAAGTAAAGTAGTTATGTATCAGAGTACATGAACCTACAATACCCCAGCATAGTCACACTTCTGACACGCAGAAGAATCAGCCTGATTTTGTTTATGGCATCTAAGAGATTTTGTGATTCTTCAGAGAAGAATTTTAAAAATTAGTGATACGCTGTGAAAGATTATGTGTTGTAAGCAACCTATTCAAAGTGAGTTTATTTTGAAATTGCAAGCAACCGCATGCAAATACGATGGCACTTGCACATTTGCCTTCACAAGAAGCATTCTAGGAATTGCTTTAGCATATTCTCCTTAAACCCATGTAGCCGACGCTGCTACTTCTTGATTTCTGAATAGACCATGCAATTCAAGAAGAAATTGTATGTCTCACACATCATAAGAGTAACCTGTTTACATTTATGTAAGTTGTATTTTTTACAGATAACATCAAGGTTTCCTACCTCACTCCTTTTTTGTTGTTGTTATTATTTAATTATTGCATGGGCAAAACCTTCAGGACTCTTGGGAAAGATAAAGCTCTGGCTTTCAAAGAAACCACTGCCCTCTCCCACTGACCGAAAGAAGTTTGACCATGACTTTGCCATCTCCACTTCCTTTCATGGGCTACATAATATTGTTCGGAACCGGAGCAAAATCCGCAAGGTGATCTGGCTGGCGGTGGTCTTGGGCTCCATCTCACTGGTGGTATGGCAGATCTACAGTCGCTTGGTCAACTACTTCACATGGCCGACCACGACGTCTGTAGAGGTTCAGTACGTGGAAAAGATAGAGTTCCCAGCTGTGACATTTTGTAATTTGAACAGGTAACAATTATTCTCTTAATAAGTTTCTATAACTTTGGTAGCATAACCTTTATTGGATGACTGAAATCGAGTTTTATCATGCATTATTTAACACATGGAAAGCAATCTAAATTCTTCAGTTGTACTTATACACACTCATTTAGGGAGCAAAAAAGCTTATTGATTTCTTCTTTCACTTATTTTTCTTTTTTTCTTTCTACCTTCAGTAATGATTTGTTAGGCATTGCACCAAACCCTGTCATAAAATGGATGTAAAAGTCTTGATCCTGGCACTTTCAAAGAAAGAAAGTTCTACCCCAGGCATATTGGACTGTGATACTCAATCACCCACACCCCAGCTGCTCCTAGGGTGGAGGTTCCACATTGAGACAAGGGCAGGAGATTAGAAACCACTGCCTGCCCAGAACCCTGCTTGTAAAGACTTTGCCGGTGGGAGAGGCAGGCACTAAGAACAAGAACTCTGACACTCTCCCCAAGGGGGCTTTTCTTATAATTGTAACTAGAGGCCCCGTGCACAAAAATTTGTGCACTCGGGGAGGAGGGGGGTTCCCTCAGCCCGGCCTGTGCCTTCTCGCATTCTGGGACCCCTCAGGAGGTAACGACCCGCTGGCTTAGGCCTGCTCCTGGGTGGCAGAGGGCAGGCCCAATCCCTAGGTGCAGCCCCTGGTCGGGCTCAGAGCAGGGCCGATTGGGAAGTTGTGGAGCAGCCCCCTGTCATGCACAGAGCAGGGCGGATCGGGAGGTTGCGATGCCACCCCCAATCACGCTCAGGGTAGGGCCTATTGGGGGGTTGGGGCACCGCTTCCTGTCACACTGAAGGCAGGGTCAATGGGGAGCTTGTGGCGCCACCCCTTGTCACGCACAGAGCAGGGCCAATCAGGGGGTTGGGACGCTGACCCCTGTCACTCACAGAGCAGGGCCCATCAGGGGGTTGGGGCGCCACCACTGTCACACTCAGGGCAGGGCCAATGGGGAGGTTATGGCTCTACCCCATCACACACAGAGCAGGGCCCGTGGTGGGGGGGAGGGAGTTGGGGCACTGCACCCTGTCACACACAGAGCCGCAGGGCGATCAGGGGGTTGGGAGCTCCCCCCTATCAGACACAGAGCAGGGCTGATCAGGGGGTTGAGGCGCCTTCTCCTGTCACGAACAGAGCAAGGCGGATAGGGAGGTTGTGGCCCTGCCCCCTGTCACACACAGAGCCACAGGGTGATCAGGGGGTTTGGGCACTGCCCCCTGTCACACTGATCCAGGTGCCGGGAGGCCTCTCAGCTCCGCTGATCCCAGTGCTGGGAGGCCTCACAGCTCCACTGATCCCAGTGCTGGGAGGCATATTACCCTTTTACTATATAGGATAGAGGCCTAGTGCATGGGTGGGGGCCGGCTGGTTTGCCCTGAAGGGTGTCCTGGATCAGGGTGGGGGTCCCCACTGGGGTGCCTGGCCAGTCTGGGTGAGAGGATGATGGCTGTTTGCAGCTGGTCACACACCCTTCAGGGTGGGGGTCCCCACTGGGGTGCCTGGCCAGTCTGGGTGAGGGGCTGAGGGCTGTTTTCAAGCTGGCGGGTGACTGAAGCTCCCAACTGCTCCTTTTTTTCTTTTTCTTTTTTTATTCTGGGCCAGCTTTAGCTCTGGCTCCAGCTCTGAGGCCTCTGCTGCTGAAAGCAGGTATCTGGTTTGTTTGAGTTCTATAATCGAAACACTGTATCAACTCCAGCTCTGAGATCCCGGCGGGCTGAAAGCAGGTTTCTGGGGTTTTGTTTAGCTTCTATATTTTAACAATGTTTCAAACTGCAAGCTCAGAGGCTGGCAAGGCAGGCGGGAAATGGCAAGGCAGGCAGGGAGCGTTGGTTTCCTCTGTCACTGAAGCAAGCAAGCCTCATGTTAGCTTCAAGCTGCCTGGCTGCCGGCGGCCATCTTGGCTGGCAGTTAATTTGCATATCGCCCTGATTAGCCAATGGGAAGGGTAGCGGTTGTACGCTAATTACCATGTTTCTCTTTTATTAGATAGGATTATAACTGCAAGATCTCACCTAAACCAGCAAGTTAGACATCCCCTGAGGGGTCCCAGATTGTGAGAAGGTGCAGGCCAGGCTGAGGGACCACCCCCCTCTTCCTGTGCAGGAATTTTGTGCACCAGGCTTCTAGTTTTAAATATAAAAACACATGCAAAATGGGAGTACAGAAGGAGAAGCGAGTGAAGAGATAGAAAAATATTTTTAAGGCATTGAGTCCCAAACTTTCTCCCGAAGTTTGCAGAAAAGCTTTAATCTACCCATCCAAAAAGTTCAATGAACTTCCATACAATGAATACAAAGACATTAGCAGTCAGGAACATCATTGTGTAAATATTGAAAGTCAGAAAGTCAAAATAGATTCAATATTCTAGACACTCTAATTGTGGAATAAGTAAATTCTTAATTATGAAGCAGGAATTTTAGGGGGACTATAGGCAGCCTTAGGGATTTTTTAGAATTGGGGTCCATGGAAAAAACAAGGGGCTGCAGACTGGGAGAAGGTACATTTCCATAACACAAGGAAGCCAGGTGCAGTTACATTTCCATAAGACAAGGAAGCAGCAACAGTAGATTTCCATAGGACAAGGAAGCAGCAACCAGGTATATTTCCATAAGACAAAGGAACTGGAAGAAGCCAAGAAAGATCTATATTTGCAAATAAACAGAAGGAAGCTCTTCATTCAGATGGAAAAGAAGAAAGCCCAGAGGAATGGAAGGACTATGAGGGAGGAGGGCTCAGGAATCACTATAGTAACCAATTCGAAGGGGCATATTGACCAATCAGAGGGGATATCAGGACACAGGAACTGTAGCCTTTATAAACCATGGGGGGGGAAAAAACTCAGTGGGACCCTTTCCCCCTCCCTACTTGGGAGTCCATTCTGTGGAACTCTTCCCTCTCCCCATGTGGGAGTCTGTACTTGTTCTTCAATAAATCTCCACCTTTGCTATACCTCTTTCTTCCTGAGGATTCATTCTTCGATTCTGGCAGACAAAGAATCCGGTTCCAGTCCCAAAATTTGGTATCAATTATAAGAGACTTACTCTTCCTTAGATGACAAAGAACTAAGACATCATCAGTACTGTAAGGATAAGAGACATCCTCAACTCCCAAAGGTTAATTTGACAGATAGATTCTTTGGATACTCATTCATGAGGATTTTATACAACATTGTTTGGCAAATTATTAACAGATCAGGTAAAGAACTCAAGCTGCCTACTGTCTGGTTCTCAAAGCAAATGATCTTCAAACTTTTTAGCTCATGTGTCGTATAAAGGAACTTTGAAAAACTATAATTTGATGTGCATATTTGAAATTGATTTTTTAACCACTAGCTTAAATGTTTATGTCTTAAGTTTAGGATATCAAAAATATTATAAACCTTGTTTTATAAAATAGGATAAGGATTAACTGTAATGAGAATAAATACAGGGTGTCCCTCTAAAAATGTATACACACTTTAACAGCTGATAGTTCAATTGATGTTTCTTTACAGATTTAACTCATTTGAATTAATAATTATTCAAAGTGTGTATATATTTTTGGGGGGACACCCTGTATTTCATGAGTCCATAAAACTTTAACTACTTAATTAAATAAAGTACATTGATATGAATTATGTATATTTTTATCTAGACTTTGATTAAATATCACAATAATCTGGAAGATTCACAAAATAACCAAATTATATTTACAATAACAAATTTTATTGTACTACTTGTCCTTTTTTCAATTTACAGGGTCCCAATAAAGGTCCAAATACCCAGTGTTTAACATTAAGTTTTACCCGAATCAGAAATATGTGTATGACAAGCTAAGAAAAAGTTGAAGGAGCCTTAGAATTAAGTCTAAGAACCAATCAAGGTTCCCCTGAAGTAAGCTACAATTTCTTTATGCCTCTTGTAAGAGCCCTAAGATTGTTAAATCCCAGTAGGCATTATACGCTAAGATTTGTGATAGGTGAAGGGTAAAACCTCTTTCATCAATGATAGGATAAATATTGTGAATGCAGGCTCTTTTTTAAGAGTAGAGGATCTAGAAATTTATTCATGAGTACCCTTGAGCACATGCCCATCCCAATTTGAAGACCATTCCTCTAAGCTGCATTGCATTCAATTCACATGAGGAAAAATAAGGTTTAATTAACATTGCAATTTACTTAAAGTTACCATCTAGAACAGAGGTCCTCAAACTTTTTAAACAGGGGGCCAATTCACTGTCCCTCAGACATTCCACACATGCGCACTGCGGGCCCGGGACAAGTCGGCTGCTAAGCAGGACAGGCAGCGGCAGCAAAAATGCCCGGCGGGCCAGATAAATGTTTTCGGTGGGCCGCATGTGGCCTGCGGGCCGTAGTTTGAGGACCCTTATCTAGAAACTGGAAAAGATCTGTTGACCGATCCCTGATCAAACACTTGTGCTGATATGCCTTGGCCATAGGACTATATCCCCGAGGTGAGGGAACTTCGCCAAGAGACTTCTGAATATTTTCCCTGGGCCCAGGGACCTATCCAGCGTACATGAAGCTCAGAGTGGATCGTTTTTAATACGACTACTCTATACGACAAAATCATTTCCAGTAACAATCATGAAAATGAACAAGTGATAATAATGAACTACATGTTTTAATGCCAATAAAATGTTAAAATTAATAAACGTAATACAAAAATGCCAATTCAAAATAAAACTGAAAGAAAAGAAAAATTTAGCACTTGGAGTGATTTTCAAATGTCTCTGTGTTAAAAATTTCCACTAAAATATCTTGACCATAAAATGTGTCATACATTTCCATTATATTTGCTAAAAATAACTGCTAAAACTTGTTTTCTTTTATAAATAGAACATGATTAGATGTAGTAAATAGTGAAGTTCCTTTGTCCATTGTTTTTAAACAAGTAACTCAAAAGATTAAAAAAACACACACAAATAAACAAGTAACTCAAGTTCTGTTTCTTCATCTTTACAATAATCACTGTACTTCTTTATTCCAAATCTCGGTTTAAATGCAAAAAATTGTGTTAAAGCATTTTACATAAAAACCAAAATCATGACTTTCATACAAATATGAAATGAACACATGTCAAAGATGTTATTAATTAGAGAACTCTAATGTGTTAAAATTAATTAATAGGAGAGCTCAAAAAGAAGACATTCTTGTACATTTTTCATCTTCACAAAATGATTTATAAAATATTAACTTTCTGCTAATACATGGTAGATTTAGATTTGTTTCAGGGAGACTCAATGAAGGACTGAATTAGGCATCAACTTGGACACCAGATAAAACATTCATTTGGGTCACATAATTTGGGGAAGTGTAGTTAGAGATATTAATATACATAAGGAGGACTTCTTTAGTAATTGGTTGTCAGTTTAAATTGTTCAAACAAACTAATGTACTTTTATTATTATTTTCTATTACTAGTTTCTTACCAGTATGTTAAATAAAAGAGTCAGGTAAACTCTATAACTAAGCAAGATTTTTAAAAGAATATTTTTGAAAGAATTTTGAAGTTTGAAATGAAGTTGAAAATAAATTCAGCAACAGATTTTGGTCTTATGCTGAAGCATAATGCCTTACGAAGCTTTTTACTTCCTTTGTTCCAAATATTGTTAGATTTTATTCATTAAGGTTAATCCATCTACCTAAATTACCCTCATGATCCTAGCTATTAATATTTTTAAATGCACCCCCCTCCCCTTTAACCTTTTAATCTATTGTAGTCATACCACCTACATGTGTGGAAATTCCTTCATTTCTCTGCATAATCATCCTAAAAAGCATCCAGAGAACATTGTGTGAGGCAGTATTGACTCAGCCTGTGTGGGACTCCAAAGTCACAGAACTTTGGAGCAGATCCTGTGAGTCATTCAAAGTTAGAAAGCTGAAGCAAATTAAAGGCCCATTACTCAATTTAGGGCTCACACTGTTCTTCAACCCCAAATCTGTTGCTAATGTAAACTTAATGCCTCAAAAGGTCAGCAGAAACACTTCTGAAATGAAAAGCAAGGTTGTCAGATATACTGTAGTTGGTTAGACTATCCCCAAGATGGAGGCTTGAGAGCGTCGCTAAAGAAAGGCAGTCAGCCGGGCTGCCATGCTCAATGGTTGAGCATCGACCTATGAACCAGGAGGTCAAGGTTTGATTCCCGGTCGGGCACATGCCCAGATTGCAGGCTTGACCCCCAGTGTGGGGCCTAAAGGAGGCAGTCGATCAATGATTCTTTCTCACTCTCCCTCTTTCCCTTCCTCCCTGAAATCAATAAAAACATATTTCAAAAAAAGGGCAAAGTCAGAAGAGGTTAGGTATAAGGTTTTAGAATCTGAGCTGCTGGGTTTTTTGTTTTGAGGTTTGTAAAATAAATATGTGAGGGTTTTTTAAAATTGATCTGAGAGAGACAAAGGGAGAGGGGAAAAGAAACATCGACGTGAGAACAAAACACCAATTGTCTGTCTCCTGCACACCCTCTACTGGGGATAGAGCCCCAAATCCCGGGTATGTGCCCTGCCCAGGAATCAAACTCATGGCCTTGCAATGCACGGGCTGAGGCACAACCAACTGAGCCACACCGGCCAAGGCTTAGGCTTCTGGTTTTGAGACAGTCCTTGCAAAACTCAAAGCTGGTTAAGTAAGGTGTTATATTAGAGACTGCTCATGAAAGCAGTTTCTGATCTCTAAAAGACTGTATGATATTTGTCTGAGATTTTTTCCCCCAATTTTTGTTTTGTGTATGCCCTACTTTAACTGAGAAAGGGCTTAATGTGGCTTGTATAAGAGAGAAAAGAAATACATAAAAATAATATAAAGGGAAGTGAAAATAAAATATAAAACCTGGGACATAAAGAGAGCCCAGGAGTGAGGTTATATGCAAGCCACACAGTCCCTTACTTATCAAGAGTGGATCACACATTTCATTCCATGTTTTCTAGCAGTCAATTTAAAGAAAGTTGGTTCAGTTTCAAGATTTATAGTATCGAAATATTAATCAATTTTGAAAAGAATGTAAGGTATGCAAATAAAGAACAGTACATAATGCAAGGCAGAAATTGCTCAACAACATAAGAGACTTGCAAATTACTTAGAGTAGTAAGATCAAGTATGTTACTTCTGCTTTGATTGCCAGGAAAACACTTTGACAATAATGAAGCATTTATATAATGAATATTTACCTAGCATTCACTACATTTCAGGCATTCTTCTCAATAGTTTAGGAAAGATAATTCAATCATAGAATAACATTCTGAGATAGGTGATAATAACATATACCAACTTTAGAAGTGAGAAAACAGTCACAGTGAGATGAAATTTGCTAAGTCATACTAGTAAGTGGCTCTAACAACCATGATCCATGACAGAAACAGAACCAGCATGAGTGATATAAAATAAGGGATATACTATAGGGATTGAGCCCCCACTGAATCACAGGGGCTGGGCCTGAAGTCAGCAAGGTCAGCAGCCAGAAAGACAGATAGATATGAAGTAAAGGGCATGAACAGAAGCTGAAGATGTGTGTCTCTTTTTCACTACCACCCATCTTCAAGGTGACCTGCAGGATAAGTTGGCACGTTTTCCAGATTGTCCTCTCACTGACTCAGGATTTGAAGAAACTGAAAGAGGAGATTGGGCAGGAGTTAGAGGAAGGGTCCTCCTGGCTACTGTCCCATGCCACAAGTGGGGTCAGGCCATGAACCCAGTGAGAGTGAGGAACCATAACTTCTGCCCAGCAATGAGCTTCAGGTTGTCACCAGATACATAGAAGGAAGGGGATGTTGCAGTTTCAACACAGCCATGCAAACACAGTACAAAGCCACCACAATGGCAAAGGAGATCTGGCTCCAAAGTCTGTATTTCTATCAGCTCCACATTTCTACCTCTCCCTTTATGTTGAGTCTTGAGGATCCATCAGGGTGTATCCATATCAAGGTCTGGAAGGTATTCTAGGTAAATAAAACTGTATGTACAAACACAAGGTAAATTACAGGATGTGATAAAGACCTCTTAGGAGTCTAATTTTGCTTGAATGTATTATGAATGAGGGGAAATGTAGGAGAGAAGCAGGAGAATCTGGTATGATCTAGATGTGTGGGCTCTGTCCTCTAGATAAAAACAAGTTTTCATTATTCTAAATAATACCTGTATTCCTACTGATAGGTTCCAAACTGAAGCTGTAGCCAAATTTGGTGTTATTTTTTTCTTATGGAATATTGTATCCAAAGTCCTCCATCTCCAGGAAATCCGTGCCAATTCTACTGGTTTTAAAGAGGCTATTGATTTTCTTGCAAGTCAACAAAACTTCAGCATTGCAGAGTTTGTCAGGAAAAATGGCTTTTATCTCAACAACAGCACTTTGTTGAAATGTGACTTTTTTGGAAAGCCATGTGGCTCACAGGTAATGATTTGTTTCTTTGAATATCATTAATATAATAAGCTACTTTACCAGACTGTTTCACATTGAGATAAAGTTTATTCCCATGGACAATCTAAATTTGCTTAACGATTATGTTTCCTTAGCTCAGCCTTATGATGTCAGAGGGTATAGTTATGTAAGAGACATATTTCCTTTTTTAAGTAATTAGATAAGAAAAGGTAGAGAACATAAATCTTTGGCTGCCTTTGTTGCAGGATAATAATCCTTCCAAAAGAAACACAAATTTAACATAAGGTGGTATTTTAATTTCCCCATTCATCAGTGAACAATATGTTCCAATGCAGCATTTTTATTACTATTAAGCAAGAATATGCTGTTTTTATGCATGTGGTATTATATCAGAGGTTATGGAAAATGAGACGGGTCCAGTATTTGACTATAAAAATTATTTATATTTCTCTAATTACTCATAACATCTTGTTTTTATTTACTTACATTTAAGATAAAATTGTTGACATATCTGGAATCCGCAAGCAAAGTATATAGGGAATTTGTCCCCTTAGTTCCTGTATCAGTCATTCTGTAGTATGTGTTCCTAGATGATTCACAAATTCATGATCCTAGGACACAATTTCTTATCTTTTCGGTAGCCTTCCTTAGCCCACAGTAAACAGAAAAGAAGTGCCTGAGAGACATCTGACAGAGATGAAGCCCTGCTCTAAACTCTTAATTTAGAGAAGAAGCTCTTCTATATTGCTTTTTATTTACAGACATATTTAAAAGTATGACCAAGGAATTTTGTAGTAGACATTTTCAGGTACAAATTACAGGAACCCAACTCTGATAAGCTTAAGAGTAAAAAGAATGAATTGAGTTAAGTAGGACCTCAGCCAAAGGACTCTGAGACTATCATTAATATGCTGTTTCAATTTCCATCTCATGACTCCAGTTGGCTTCTTTCTACAGAAGTCCTCCTCACACAGAGCCAAGAAGGCTGCTGACAACTCTAGCACCATATTAAAATAGTTGCCTATGCTGTCCACTCCTGTATCCACTTACAAATCCCATGGGAGATTCTAATTAGCTCTACTTAGGACACATGTCAATTATTGAAACAATCTCTGATACAAAGCAGTGGGGTATTAAGATTGGCCCTGCTTGTATCACATGCATCTCCATAGTGGAGGTGGTTGGAGGAGGAGGATCAAAGGAGCCAAGCTGATGGCTGGCCCACTAGGACCCTGCATGGTAGGAGGGGTGGGGGAGGGAAGGGTGGCTCTATAAAAAGGATGCTGAGGGAGTTCTCCATAAATAAAATATATGTTTCCATGAATCCTTAGCAAATATAAAACAAATGACTTTTAAATGTTTTTTAAACTATGCTAAATTACATATGAAAATGTCTCAATGAATCACATACACATTGACTAGTACGTATCCAAAAAAATGAAAACTCTCATTGAATATAAATAATTAGACTATCTATTCTTCTTGATATTTCTGTATGCTCATTTAGACACCTGTGATTTAAGAAAAAAACAAAACTTTATAGCAATTTGAAGTTTAGAACATACCCAGCTGATTTTGTTTTATTTGGTTCATTTTCATATTGGAGGATTTTGCACATGTCTTCACTGAATACGGAAATTGTTTTACTTTTAATCATGGCGAAAATATCGAAGCAAGGGAAAAAGTGAGTGTCTCTGGAAGAGGTTTAAGCTTGCTCTTCAATGTCAATCAGGTATTGCATTTTTTTAACCCGAGCCAGAGCTTAAGACTAATAATAATAAGCATGGGTTTTTAAAGATTTGATCAAAATATTTCACCCTGTCACACTGTTCCTACAAGTTGGATATTATTTTATTTTTTGTTAATTTAGTTTAGAGTCCTATGGATGCAACTATTGAGTTGGAGATTAAAAGACAAACTTTAGAGACAATAACCTGGACACTTGTAGCTATATCACTGACTACCATTACTGTGACTCCAGAAAATGGTTGTACCACAAAATAAGAAAACCAAACAATTCTAACTCGTGATTTATGGTTAATGTAAGATGATGCTGGGCATTTAAAAAATAAATTTTAGATTTACATGTAAATAAGGCAATGTGTTTTAGAAAGAAGCCATATACAGATATTTCACAAAGCATTGCATCTATGATCTGTAAAGGTGATAAAAATAATTTTTATATAAAGAAAATTGTATAAGTGGACCTTGACTAAGCCTAGTTTCCATAAATGTGTAAATTGTCTAAACAGTTCTCATTACTTAGGTTTTAATGTCCAGACACCTGGGAAATGAAGTGGTGCTACCTTTGAGAGTTCCAGATAGAGCTCTCACCCAAGATTAATTCCTCACCTGCCGTCTTGCTCAACTAATCTATATAATAAAAGAGAAAGCGTATGTCACTCTTACAGGAAAATTAATTTGAATTTTAAATAAAGCCAGAGATTTTATTTACAAAGAGAAGAAGAATGCCAAATAATTTTCTAAAACAAATGAAACAAAGAGAACAGCCAAAGATAAAGCAAATAAAAGGCCAGTGGGTGAAGAGAGAGCCAGAAAGTAGATGATTAAAATATGCCTATAGCCTTCATCTTAGGTAAAAGTGATCCAAGCAAAACTGTCGAAGCCTTAAAATGTGATTCAACCCTAGAAAGGATGTGTTAGGTGTTTAATTTTCATAGCTTACAAAGAGATTAAGGACTGATCAGAAATATTTTATTTTAAGTAAATCAAATTCTGTCATGTTAAAACTAAATCTCAAACTTGTATAGAATTAATGTCAATTTGTAATTGGGGAGAGGGTATATTTTTGTTTCAGGAGGAATTCACTGATGACCCCACTCTTGGATTTGTTGATGCTGGAATCATCTTTGTCATCCATTCACCAAAGAAGGTGCCACAGTTTGACGGGTTAGGTTTGTCATCACCTGTGGGCATGCACGCACGGGTAACCATCCGCCAAGTGAAGGTAAATATTGGCAAAATGTATTATATGAGGGAATTAAAGGGATAGTGAATACATATACGCATAAACAACATTTCTCACTAAAAAACCCTTTCTTCCATGACATTAGAACACCCCAGGAAATTCCAGTTTTATTTCAAATACTTTACTAGTAGACACACATAGGAAAAACAGTGAATTCACATTTACAATGTAAGTGGAAGCTAGCAAGCCTAGCAAATGCAAGATAACTTTCAATCGCATTAGAGATGGAAGGCTCAGGAAGTATGAGAGACACCTAAGTTGCTGAACTGTGCACTTTCTCAATGGGATGTTCTGTGAAGGAGAAAAATAAGTGGGAAAAGCAGAAATGTTGGAGTCAGACATGTCTGCCAGGTTTCCATTTGCCAGATACTTGCTCTGTAGCTTCTTTAATCAACTCCCTGAATTTCCTTCTCCTCTCTGTACACTGGGGGAATGTGTGTGAATAACATTTCCTTTTCACAGTTAGTATGAAGTTTAAGTGGAATCACATTAATTAAGCACATACCATATTGCCTGGTACAAAATAGGTGCTCAATAAAAAAAAATTGGGGGTGTGATTTTGGTTGCTGTTTTGTGGGTGAGCTGATGAATATGCTAACATATACTTTCCATAAATGATAATATTTTTATGTGACTCAATGTTTAGAGCAATCAGACTGTCTGAATCTGGTTTTATTAAGGTACAGAGCATTTGGGATACTGTTAAAGGACCACTATGATACTTACCTTCAGATATTTTTTCATGTTAATAGAGTAGGCAAAATTGGCTAATGTAGTCAACTAAAAAAAATCAAAAAGGTATGAAAGAAAAATAAAAGATTTTGTTAACCAGTGTCACCCCAATAAATGTAATAACAAGGAAAAAAGTAAAAGTAAAAAATGTATATCAGTCTTTCTTGTTGGGGTACCAAGGGGTGGACTGGCTCAGGAAAATCTCCTGAACCAGGTATTTATTTTATCTCAAGACAGTTCACCAAGAATACCCATGGGGAGAATGCAACCCTAACATCAAGCTGCAGACTTTTAGTACCTACAGCACTTCTGGTTGCTTAAAGGAATGCAAAGCACGGCATATAGAAAAGCAATGTGGATGTTTACCTTTTCTTCTTCCCGGTAAAATTTTCCCTTATTTGATTTTATTACTTAATTTGAAACATGAGACATCAACACGTCATAAAATTGCTTTCCATTCTTGTAAAATGCTGTGCTGGAAAGTCATCCACTTGATAAATACAACCTCAAAGGATAGATTTTTAACTCAAAGAATCACAGCAGGAAAAAGAAAAGAAAGAAAAGAAAAGAAAAGAAAAGAAAAGAAAAGAAAAGAAAAGAAAAGAAAAGAAAAGAAAAGAAAAGAAAAGAAAAGAAAAGAAAAGAAAAGAAAAGAAAAGGCATTATCAGGGACAGTAGCCAATTCTTATTTTCAAAATATAAAATTGGCTGCTCTCATATATCTAAAATTGCTCATTGCAGTTTTCTCAATTTCAAAGAAAAATTAGATCATTTATATACTGACACTGAATATTTTACTCTAGGGAAACCTTTGTAGCTAGAAAAGAAACTCCATGCTCCCTTTGCACACAATTGGAAACATTTCCACAGCCATGGATATCTGAGGAAAGCATTGAACGAGGCAGAAGAGCAGGGTGGATAAGAGCACGACTCTGACACCACAGGAGGAGAGTTGGAAAAAATGAAATGATAAATGTGAAAGCAATTTTAAAATTATTACTCATTTAACTCATTTTATAATGGTATAGACAGATGGATAGATTGATGGATAGATGGATGGAAAAAAGTTATTTTTGTTATGTCATTTATTGCATAAAGTATAAAGTCTCTATATTTATATTTATTCTTTTTAAGGAAAAGGGTTAGAGTGTGACTTACAAAAGTTTTACAACTGCGTTTCTCCTACACTTGGTAAGTGGCTTAGTATATTCTCTCATTTTCATTATTTATATAAAAGTTTTACATAGTAACACAAAACTTTAAATTATACTATTAATAGTCCATAAGTGAAACAAAAGAGAGACTATAAGAGGGAGCTCTTAATGTTCTTAAAATGAACATTACTAGCTTACACAGACATAGTAAAACAAAACAAAAAAATCCTCTGATTTCAAGATACATCTGAATTAGAGATGCAGTGACAATATAACAGTAAGATGATTCTGATTGTTATTTCTAAATTTGCATGTTTTTACATTTTATACTTCCTTATAATCAAAATAAATTTGTTTTTTCTCATGAAATAAAGAAAGCATGTTTGTTGTGACTAGTTCAAACATTATAGAATAGAAAAAAATCATGTCAATATTAGTAGAAGTTGCATCACTCTGAAAATCATCATCATAATTTAGGTGACCATCCTTTCATTTATTAATTTCATTACATATACATTATATATAAATGCATGGATTAAATTTTTATCTAAATGTAATCACAACCATACATATGATGTTTATTGAGGACAATTTCTCATTAATCAGCAAAAATTTTGCTTACATATTTCTTATCTTAACCCCCAACCAATGTTAAGACTCTAGTATACTCCACCATAATTTTCTTCACATATATAGCTTCATATTGATGTCTTTAAGTCATTGATTGTTTTATTAAAATGAAATCATGTTACATACTCTTCTGTGTATGTAACTTGCTTTTCTAATCCATTGTGGAAAAACATATCCAGAACAACAGGAATAGATTTAGCATGTTCTTTTTTAAGGTTGTAAAATATTTCATGGACTGGGTATGGGTAGAAGGGACCTTATATATTTTTAAAATTACCTTAAAAACTGAATATGCAGAAGTCATATTCCTGACCAATGGAGTTGAAGTTAAGTTGCCTAATTTCTTGTGACATCCTATCCCTGGTAAAAGCTGGAGGGAAAACTTGGGGCAACAAATCATGCATGCAGTTCTGTGGGCTAATAATGGGACAATATCAGGAGAGAGAGAGAGAGAGAGAGAGAGAGAGAGAGAGAGAGAGAGAGAATGTATTTGTGTGACTATAGAGAAAGAGTGGTGGTTATTACTAGTATTCTTAAAAAAATAAACGATGCAAATGAAAGCATACCATAAAGGAATATCAAAGTTAGAGTCTGGAAAACAAGCCAAAAGTTGGTCATTAATCAAGGGGTCTTGGGAACAAAGCATTCTTTAAAAAAAAAAAAAAATGAGAGTTTCAATAACAAAACCACATGAAAAACAACAACTGGAATAGCTACCAAGAGTGAGTAGCAGTGAGATTGGGCACTGGGAGGTTGTCCAAAAGAAAGCTGAAGACAAGTACCCACCACTTCCTGCTGGGGCTTTGTCCAGTACACATCCTGGACAGACCAGATGCCCTATAGGGGCCAAGAGAGGACAGAGGGCGGAGAGCCTCAGAAGTTACTGTGTCCACAGAAATAAGAGCCTCAATACCTGGCAGCATATTTCACAAAAGCTGTGACAAGCCCAAGGATAATTTTAGTTTTAACCAGATTTGTAGGATTACATTGGAAAGTTCCTCTAACAGTGACACAAGGTGACAGCAACACCTTTTATATTTTTCTCCTGTCCAGATATCTGATATTTTATGAAAATAATTTAGTCATTCAATTAACTCAAGGGTAAAAACTCCTATGTTTTATATTTTGTGTCCTTTGCTTTATTTGTACTAAAAAATAAATAAAATATAAATAGCTTTTGTTAAGAAAGAAGAAAGCCCTAGCCAGTTTGGCTCAGTGGAGAGGGCATTGGCCCACAGACTTAAGGGTCCTGAGTTTGATTACAGTCAAGGGCACGTACCTAGGTTGCAGGCTTTATCCCTGGTCCTGGTCGGGGGTGCAGAGGGCAACCAATTGATGTGTCTTTCTCACATCAGTGTTTCTCTCTCTTTGTCGCTCCCCCTCCCACTCTCTCTAAAAATCAATGGACAAATATCTTCAGGTAAGGATTAACAACAAAAAAGAAAGTAGTGATAGGACTTGTAAACCATTTTTTTAAGCATTAACAGTAAAATGATAAAAAAAAGATTTTTAAAGCTCTGTCCTTTCCACTGTGAAATAGTCCTCTTTTCTGAATGTCTTGTCTTGATTTTCATTTCAGATCACATTGAAGTGAAGGGATTATGTACAATGGGGACACATAATTCTAGCTGCCCTGTTCCTTGTGAAGAAACAGAATATCCTGCTACTATTTCTTATTCCACTTTTCCAAGTCGAAAAGCTTTGAAACATCTTTCCAAGAAGTTGAACCAAAGCCAAAAATACATCAGGTAATCTTTTAGTCTTGTAAAGATTTGTTATGAACATGAATATTGTCTTTTCATAACTTTCAAAGACTCTGGAAGTGAAATTCTGATCAATCAGAGGCAATGGCTTCCATCACTGAATTAACAATGACACACTAGAATTTCCATTCCTTCATTTGATTGTATGAAAAGTAAAATGAGGCCTGCTTGACTAATTTGCTCATGACCTTACCATTATTGGCCCACCTTGGAAAAATAATAATGCTTTCATATCCGTTAGTCATATTAGTTAATACTTCAAGATATGAAAATCCCTTACCTGTATATTATATAGTTTGAGTATTCTAATAACTATATAAAGTATATTGAGTGCAAATCATTATTCTTATCGATGAGGAAACTGAAGCACTGTATTTCAGGTAACTGTCCTCTGAAAGAAATTTCTTTCAGTGGTACAGGAAGAAAGTATGTCCAAGACCTATGGCTTTAGTCTCTATATATTTTTCCACAGAGATATAGAATTCCAATTTTATTTAACTGAGGATTAAATTAGTTCTATTTCCACTACCCCATGTTGTCACTTAGAATTTACAAGTCAAAGTTTATAAAGAACTCTCTTTTTTAAAATCAGGAAGCAACCTTAACATTTGTCTTTGTTTTTGTTTATATTTATAAACAGATGACCTGAAATGGCAATATAGTTCATTGGTATTTATATTTACATTTTTATAATAAAAACATATTAACTATTTAAGAGCTGATTTGCTCTTGCACAGCCAAGTACCAAACTTTGAAAGCATTCTTAAATTCTAGTTTTAGCTTCACTAATAAGAAAAGCTCTACCCATGGAAATGCCTAGATAATAAAGTGATCTTTGCAAGTCAGGCAAAAAAAGTATTTTCATCAAGACAAGGTTGACAAGGTATGACGTCAAACATTTAGCAGAGAAATAAATGAATAGCTAGAAATTTGCAACTATATTCTTAGTACTTCTGTCTCCTAATGATGTCTCTATTCCATTTTAATATGGGAAACTGATTTACTCAGAGTATTATTCCCCTTATACACTTAAATATGACTGAGAAGAGCACTTTGTATGACTGTGGGCTGATAGAGATCTCTTGAGTTTCAAAATTATTTAATATACAAAAAATGTAGGCATGATTTTGGAGACACATTGGTGAATCAGAAAAGAAGTCCATGAATTAACAAGATGATCCTACAGGGCATGTTTTGTTTTTTCTAAAACTTACATTGTTGTTGTAGGAGAAAAAAAACCTTTCTCCTTCCCTTCTAGGTTATTTGGCTAGTCTAACTTTAAATTGACATAACACAGATTAAAATGAGAAAAAATAATTTAATTTTATACACTTGGGTGCCCATGGAAATATAAGACTCAAAGAATGACCAATGCAGGCAGCTTCTATAATTTTTAGGTAAAGAAATAATACATTTGTGAAAATTGACAAGACAAGGGGGTTTAAACTTGGAGTACTATTAGTGAAGAAGTAACCAGGTTTGTTTATACCATCTTCTTGCCCTAAATTCCCTATCTCTGATAAGGATGCCTTTTACCCTCCTGTTACAGGGAGGGCAGCTTTCATATGAGACATTGATTTTTGCTTTCAAGGGGTCAAATAAAGGTCAGAATGTTCTCTTGCACTGGCTCCCTTCTTAAGTAACTTTAATTCGAAGTAATCAATATGCTGAAATGGCATATTTGGGGGTGGCATATTCTGCTCCCCTTGGTTACAAGTAGTTCTACAATTAATCTGAATCACATAATTGACATGTAAGGACCTTACATTGTTGTGAGTATCAGAAGCCATTACCGTGAAGACTAAGGCAAGTAGCTGAACAAATGCAGCTGAACTTGGGTATCCAAATTCTAGAGTTGGTGGTTAGAAGTCACACATATAAAAGAAATTGATTTGTGAATAGGTACCAGAAATCAGAGTAATACATCAGAAAACAGAAATGCAGTTTGTTAGGAGAGCAGATGTGAAACCTTAGCAGCAAAATTACCAAAAAAAAAAAAAAGAAGAAGAAGAAGAAGAAGAAGAAGAAGAAGAAGAAGAAGAAGAAGAAGAAGAAGAAGAAGAAGAAGAAAATAGCAAGCCCTGACTTAATCATGAACCCTGTGAAAGCTTCTTCTTGGGGCAAAAACCAATCCCAGCCTTGGACCGATCCAGGGCCTCCTGTGGCAGTTGATGAACCCAATTGAGAAGATAATAAAAAGCTTATCCTGACTAAAGTGAGGAAGCGAATATAAGGGTATATTATGGCTGAATTTAGGCCAATTCTCTTAGTGAAACAAGTGAACTTTGTAAATTGTTCTGTTTTAATTTTACAAATTTTTAAGGAAATATTGTATAAAATAGTTTGCTTTGTTCAAAACCATTTTATTCCCCTTATTACAGTACTCATACTTAAATACCTGGAAGCATTTCTTTAGTGCCTTATAAATAGAAATCCTTAAATTTTCTTTGATATCCTCATCCTTATTAAAATCTAGATTTTATTTTTCAATCATGCATCTACTGACATAAACAAATATTTCTAGACTTAAACCCCAAACAAAGATATGATCATCATGCGACATAAGTTCAATGAGAATCAAATTACTGGACAACTCACCTACCTGAGTGAAGTTGAGTAAATATCACAATATTTTTCAAGGGAATGAATTTATCTTCTCCCAAAGCACAGAATGAATAATGTTTGGAAATGGTTACAAGTGTTGTGCTTGGGAAATTAAACATTATTATCAGTGTACATGCAAATTAGGAGCACAATGGAGGACAAAACGATTGCAATATTACTAAAATTTCTAGACTTCCAAGACAACTTTACTATTTCCTTCAATTTGAAAATTATTTTATTATTTGTAAATATTACAATATCTGTGATTATTGATGTAAACATAGTGCATTGTCCAGTTACCCAGGGCTAAACCAATGGAAATTAAGTAAACATATTAGTGATATATTTTGAATTAAGTATATTTGTGAACATTGATTTCTAAAACTGTAAACAATAGGAGAGTGATTTATAGTTATCTTTCTTAGATATATTAAAGAACACCATATAATCCTAGGAAACAACACTAATAGAATCCATTCTTAGTGACAATTATTATTGCCAACTGATAATCACCAGGTGGTTGGTTTCCACCTTATCTTATAAGACAGACAGGTTAATATTTATCCATTCATTTGGTTTCTTTTTTAATTTGTCTCCTTATTTGTCCATTTAATGAACACCTGTAAAGTGTCAGGAGTTAGGGGTGTTCTAGATATTAGGGAGACCCTATGTACAAAAGACAAAATCCCCACCTTGTTGCATTTATTTCCGTTGAGGTGGAGATGGACACTAAATACAAATAGTCATCTCAGATGCTGCTGTGCTGTGGAGGAAAAGGAAGCAGCAAAGGGGGCTTGGAAAGCCAGAGTCAGGGTTGAGGATTGTGATCAAATAAGATCTTCCTGGGAAAGTAACAGTTGAGCAAAGCAGTGCTTCTCAAACTTCTTGGTCTCAAGTCCCTTTGCGCTTATAAAAAGACTGACTTTGCCTTTCATTGTGGTTAGGAGGTAGGACTTGGATGAGATCCCAAAAGTGGGCCAGGGCTTATGTGGTTTAACCTTCCCAGGTGCCAATGGAAAGAGTGCATGGGCTTTTTACAAATAATTAGAAGAGGGAATGGGAATGGTGACATTTGAAAGCTATCAGCAGTGCAATATCAAAACATATCAATGAATTTTTCATACTCAATGATATTACTATCTATCGATTGTATACCTTGCATCTTTGAGCTGATATTTTTAACCCATGCATGATTTTGAAGATCACTTATTGGTCATTAGGAAAATTCTCTGGGTTATGCAGATATTCCAAATATTGATTTATTTGATTATATAATATGCATTTCATTTTAATGTTATTACTTATTTCATCAGAAAAAATCTTTAAAAATTTGAGGGTTTTCAAGCTCATCATAGCAGACATAATTTTTTTAAAATTTTAACTTTAGCATAAAAGTAAAGCTTAAAACTTATTATTGCCTGCAGATCTTCTTAATTATTTTTCCTAAAGGGACAGGTTCATTTTGTTCATTTTTGTGAAAATCCTATGAAATATCATAGTCTAAATAGTTATAGTGTGTCAGTAATTTTTTAAAATAAAAATGATGCTTCATGTATAAACTGGCTACTGTAGTTCTCTTGAAATAACAGAGTGAAAATGTCAAATAATATGTTAACATAGTATGAAAATAATTTTGGCCTCATGAAGCCCCAAAAAAGATATTGGGGACCCTTATGGATCTGTGACCAGACTTTGAAAACTGCTGACCTCAAGGAGATACAAAAGCTAGTCTTTTTTTTTTTTTTTTAAGGTTTTTTTTTAGAGAGAGACAGAAACATTGATGTGAGAGCACAACATTGATTGGCTGCTTCCTACATGCCCCCTATTGGGGATCAAGCCCGCCATCTGGGCATGTGCCCTGATCAGAAATTGAACCTTTGACCTTTCAGAGCTCCGGTAATGCCTAACCAACTGAGCCACACTGGCCAGGGTGAGCTAATTTTGACATTCTATGAAGGAAGAACATTCTGGAAGGAGGGAAAACCAAATGCAGAGGAAAAAATTCTAAGCCAACAGCATGCTTGTGTATGGATAGAATAGAATGGAGGTCAGTATGGCAGGAAGCAGAGTAAGAGGTGGTTGGATTCTGAATATATGTAAAAGGTAAAATGAATTTACTGTTGGATTGGTTTGCAGTGTTATCTATACTAATAAAAGCCTAGGTGGCCCTTGCACATGACATCATCACAAGATGGCCAGCACAAGATGGCCACCACAAGATGGCCAGCAGGGGAGGGCAGTTGTGGGCCATCAGGCCGGCAGGGGAGGGCAGTTGGAGGGGATTAGGCCAGCAGGAGGGGGGCAGTTGGGGGCGACCAGGCTGGCAGGGGAGGGAAGTTGTGGACAACCAGGCCTGCAGGGGAGGGCAGTTGGGGACAACTGGGCCAGCAGGGGAGCAGTTAGATGTCAATCAGGCCAGCAGGGGAGAGATTAGGGGACAATCAGGCAGGCAAGCAGTTAGGATCCAGCAGTCCCAGATTGCGAGAGGGATGTCCAACTGCCGGTTTAGGACCGACCCCTGTGGGATTGGGCCTAAACCGCAGTCAGACATCCCCTAAGGGTCCCAGATTGGAGAGGGTGCAGGCTGGGTTGAGGGACACCCTTCCCATGCACGAATTTTGTGCACCGGTCCTCTAGTTAAATTATAAATGGGGGAAAATCAAGGGTTTGACTTGGAATACATTGAACATAAAACACCAATTGAACATCCACATAGAAATACTAAGAGGTAGCTGGACATATTGAAGTTCAAGATAGAAGTCTTGTCTGGAGATTGAGAGTGTGAGAGTATCTAAGACTACATAAAATGATATTTTAAAATAGTGTTTAGATAATTTGGTCACATATAAAATTTTATTTATTTATTTTTAAATTACAGTTTACATTCAATGTTATGTTGTATTAGTTTCAGATGTATAGCACAGTGGTTAGACAATCATATACTTGCAAAATGTTTCCCCTGATATTTCCAGTACCTACCTGGCACCATATATCATCATTAGAATATTATTGACTATATTCCCTATGCTGTACTTTATATCCCAGTGGCTATTTTGTAACTACCAATTTGTACTTCTTAATGTTTTCACCTTTTCATTTGGTCCCCCAAACCCTCTACCCTCTGGCAACTATCAGTCTGTTCTCTGTATCTATGAGTCTGTTCTTGCTTTGTTTGTTCATTTATATTGTTCTTTAGATTCCACATATGAGTGAGATTATATGGGTATTTGTCTTTCTCAAAACTGACTTATTTCAATTTAGTATCCATTTATTACACTAAAAAAAATATCTACAGTCTCTGCGGATTTTAACATATTAGTGATATAAAATAAATGACTACTGTTTACTATATACCCAATATATGTCAATTCTTTACTACATTATTTAATTTCTCTTCACCAAAATTCTGAACCTAAAATCTTGGCCACAGATGTGGAAACCAAGACTCAGGAAAACCATGCAATTTCTCTAGGATCACATAAGCAACATGGGACAGAACAAAAATTTAAATTAAAATTAGACACACACTTAAATGTTGGTAAATACTCGAATGTACTTGGCAGATGTTTACATTTAATTTATTTTTCCAGTTTCTCGGGAATGAAGCATAAAAAAACTATTGGGTCTGGGGAAAAATGCTTCCCTTAAGTACCAAGCGTGACAAGACTGGTCTCTAAATGAAGGTATTATGGTTAGTGTTAAATGCAATTGAAATGGACTTTTTGGACTGGAACCTGGATTCTTTGCCCGCCGGAGTAGAAGAATGAATCCACAGACAGAGGGTGGTATAGCAAAGGTGTAGATTTATCGAAGAACAAGTATACATTCCCGCATGGGGAGGGGGGAAGGGTCCCACTGAATGGACTCCCAGGTGGGGAGGGGTCCCACTGAGTTCTTTTTTCCCAATGGCTTATAAAGGCTGCAGATCCTGATGCCTTAATATCCCCTGTGATTGATCACTATTCCCTTAGACTGGTTACTATAGTAACTCCTGAACTCCAAGGTCAAACACCACATGGGACAGGTGATGCCCTCCTCCCTCATTGTTATTTTCTTTCTGGCTTTCTTCCTTCTTTATTTTGTAAATATAAACCTTTTTGGCTACTTCCAGCTTCCGTGTCTTATGTAAATGCAACTGTTGCTGCTCCCTGCACCTGGCTTCCTTGTGTTAGGAGATGTACCTTCTCCCTGTGTTTTTCCTGGACCCCAATTCTAAAAATTCCCTAAGCCTGCCTATATCCCCCTAAAATTCCTGTTTCACAATGATGGTGTGTCTAATTTCACATTAAATAGCATCTGAACCAAAAAGGTTATTCCTTTTGTCAAATAGGAATTAACATTAGTGTTGACAATCTTGAGCTAACTTAACTCTGTTTGTATCCCCAGGGAGAACCTTGTAAACATTGAAATAAACTATAGTGACCTAAATTATAAGATAACTCAGCAGCAAAAAGCAGTGAGTGTATCTGAGTTACTTGGTAAGTGTTATTTAATTGCTCCTCAGTTTTAAAAGAAAGTTTTTCTATCAGTATTTTTTTCTTTTGTATTTAAGGTTTAGCTTATCAATGGAAGAAAAATCAGTAGTGCTTGTCATTCACCTACCATTTAAACTGGACACTTTTCCACTCCCAGGACACACCCCCTGCAAACTTCACCAGGGCTTTCACAAAGAAAAGGCTGGTGTTCATTATCGCAGTCACACAGGGCATCTTTCTTTCCCTTCAGACTTCCCCACCCCCTCCTCAGCAAGCGACTACTGTAGTGTTCAGCATCCAATATCAGGGTAGAATGTCTGGCAGCTCACACCTCCAAATAGAACTCTACCCAGAGCGAGTTGGAAAGATCCCGAGCTGGCAAAATTTAGCATTTAACCACTGTCCGCTCACTCTCCTTCATCATACAGTCCTTAACAAAAGGAATTGCTGATTTCCTAGATCTTACTGCATATTAGAGGGAAGTCAGCAAGAGGAAAAAGAGGGAGTGGGAGTCGGGTCACATGACAGCAGTCCGTCACTGGCAGCTGAGCCCCTGAGTAGGGAGGAAATTCCTTAAAGCTCCTGGGCTAGCCTACACTTACTTCATTATCACACTTTACCAACTTTGCATGAGCCTAAGAATGGCCCCGGGGCGTAATTTATTTGAAAAGGAAAGAGAAGTCAAATTCATAGAGACAAAAAGTGGGATGAAGAATTTATTGTTTAGGGGTACAGAGTTTCAATTGAGCTGATGAAAAAGTTCTGGGGATGGATGGTGATGATGGTGGCACAACAATGTGAATGTACTTAGTGCCATAGAACTGTACACTTAAAAATGGTTAAAATAATAAAATTTATGCTATTAAAATATAGATTTTATCACAATAAAAAAGCACATTCAATAAAGACAAACATGGATTTACATTTTTTTTTAAGAAAATGGCAGTGCTGTGTTAATATATTTTAGTATAAATAAGTATTATAAATGCTTAAAAAAATAATTTGAATACTTGAAGTCACAAATTGTGTAGAAATTTATGTAGATGGAAAACATCATTGCTCGATAATGCCTTCTGAATGTCCCATTTCTGCTCTTCATTCAATGCATGGAAATAAATTTGTAATTGTCAAGAATATTTTATGTTTGTATTAATATCCTACAAAGTCTTTGAGTTATATTTTGGATACAGGTTTTATGTTTGCTCTTCTTCTCCCCTTTCTGGAGAGATTTATAAGAATATTATTTTAAGATACTATTAATTGCTATGACTTTATTTATAGCAAACTTAAAATAATACAATTAACTCATCTTCAGATATCAATAATAATTATGATTAATTTATTAGCCTCAAAAATTTAAATTCTAGTGATGCTTAATTTCCTTTTTATTAAAAATAAAATATGACTGGTTCAATTTATTGGTTTTATTACAGCAGATGTTGGTGGCCAACTGGGCCTATTTTGTGGAGCCAGTATGATTACAATTATAGAAATTATTGAATATATATTCACCAATTTCTACTGGATATGCCTTTTGTTTTTGCTGAAGATACCTGAAATGACTCCAGGGCCTCATCTACCTCAGAATCACCTGGGGAATAAAAATAACATAGAAGAATGCTGATGTTCACTTAAGACAAAAACTTTCGTTTTTTCTTCTATAATATTTTTAGATTTTTATGCATGACTAACTCATTGTTATGTAAATTTGTTATAGTTTTGTGGACTAAATAAAACTCATTGTAAATATCTATTTCTTTACATATATTTTACTTCTGTGGGTATGTATATATTAATATAAATTGATATGTATAGACAGGCACTGTCTTATTCTGTATACACCACTGAATTCCCAGCACCTAGAACAGTAGAGATTATATAGTGAGCATTTCATAAATTTCTGAAAATGAATGGCTGTTTTTATAATAGAAGAAAGACAGTCTTTATGACTAAATATGTATATTAGACTGATAAATGAACTGTATATAAGGAAACAAGATATGTTTTTTATTCAGGAAATAACATACATAACTTGTGAAGTATAAAATTTCTGAAATTTTGATTTTACTAAATTTCAACATAATTTAATTTATTTTGTCCTAAGAGTTCTATTGTATAACTGACTTTTGGAGGGGCAGGATCTTTATCTATTTCCTATACAGATGGATACTTAAAATAAGTCTATTTGAAAACAAAGTTAAACCTGTAGTATATTGGGAGTACAGATTATTTATCATTTTCTCCAAATACCTGTATGTATTTATTAAATTTAGAAAGGAAATTCAAGTGTTGCAGTGTCCTCCTCACTACCCCTCAGACAAGCAACCAACTTTCAGCCTCTAGGAATATTCAATCGATGGTGAATTGTCCAGAAGCCTTGTCAAACATATCCTATCTAATAAAGACAGAATATGCAAATTGATCATCACTTCACAACAAAGGTGGCGGCGCCTACAGCCAATAAGGAGGGGATATGCAAATTAACACAACAAAGATGGCAACTCCTGGCCTGGGAGCGAAGAAGGTGGGATGCAGTGGCCGGAGCGCAGGCCCGGGTCCTGGGTGCTGGAGGGAAATGGGTGCCGGCAGCCAGGGGAAGGAAGGCCTATTCTTGCACGAATCTTCATGCATCAGGCATCTAGTTTAAGAAATAATCAGCCCGGCCAGCCTGGCTCAGTGGAGGAGCATTGACCTATGAATCAGAAGGCCGGGGTTCAATTCCTGGTCAGGCCACGTGCCTGGTTTGCCGACTCCATCCCCAGTGAGCGGGCATGCAGGAGGCAGTCAATCAATGATTCTCTGTCATCATTGATGTTTCTATCTCTCTATCCTTCTCCCTTCATCTCTGAAATCAATAAAAATAAATTTTAAAAAATAATAATCAAGTCATAGAACTCAACCCCTAAATTCATGCTAGCAATTATTGCTGGCTCTCATTTCCTTCCCCACAACATGAGAATAACTCTTCAAAATCTTTAGATGTTCTCAAATTTGATTATAAGCAAGTGCTAGTGCCATCCATCCATAGGAAGGAGGCCAGTGCAATCTGACTGTATTCAGTCAAAGGAGGAATAGTTGTATCTCAAGACCCTGAAATCCCAAATGTGGATAAATACCCTAATCCATGCCTTTATACCTGGAATGCTATGACCTCCTCTCAACAATTAACTACATAGTTATATTGCCAGAATAATTCCTTAAATGTTTCTTTTGTCATGAAATTTTCTTATCCCAAATCATATTACAGTTTCTAATTTTTATCTCCCTTTGTAAGCTAACTATCTTATATATTCAGCACCATTTTTAAACTTATTTCCCAACATGTTTATCCCAAGCAGTTTTTTCTCTGTCCCACAAATTTGCCATACTAATTTGTTCCTCAATAACTGTTGTCAGGTCTCTTCAGCAACATCCTTCTATGTCATGTAAATTCCTAAATCATTCCCATTCTTTAAGATTATGCCTTCTCCATTTCGTTTCCCCAGCTTCTTCAATTTCTATTTAGTTTGGGGGAATCTAAATATAGTAAGGTATTTTATTAGTATATCATTTTTTTCTAAAAATTACTCAAACATTGTAATAAATCAATAGTTAAATAAGAAAATTGAACACTGTATATAGAAATCCACATAGAAAATTAGGTATGCAATTGATACTTTTCTTTTTCTTTTTGATTATTAAATATATTCAAAAATTGAAAATTTTGAGAAAATAATAAAATAACATACCTACCATTTAAATTTTTTGCCATATTTTTCAGATTTTACATATTTTGAATCATGCTGTATATATTAGTCTGAAACCTGCTTTTTCGTTTCCCATGTTTATTGTGTATTCATGCTAATACATGAAGATATAGTTTATTTGCTGCACAAAATACTGAATATTCCATCATTTACTTACTCAATTTTCCCCAGCTAATGAACATTTACATAGTTTTAATAGTTTATCTGCAGCAAAGACATTGCAATGAAACTGTGCACATTTCCTTTTGGTTCTGTTCCTAGAAGTGAAATTGCTGGAATTTTTTGATATATGCATTTTTACCTTGACTATATATTGCCAAATTGCTCTCTGATATACTAGTAGCTATACCCATTTGTATAGCCAACAGTAGCATATGAGAATTCATTTTTCCCCATTATATTATATTCTCCATTAGATTATAATGTGAGTCTTTTAAGTATTTGAGGTGTGTGTGTGTGTGTGTGTGTGTGTGTGTGTGTGTGTGTGTTTTCCAATCTTATGTATATGCATAGGTATTTTATTTTTGCTATAAGAATTCAGTGGACACTCTGGCTGGTGTGGCTCAGTTGGTTGAGTTTCATCCCATGCACCAAAAGTTGCTGGTTCTATTCCTGTCAGGATTTCAGGCTTAATAGCCAGCAGGTAGGGGGCGTGCAGAAGGCAGACAATTGATGTTTCTCACACCCATATTTTTCTCTCCCTCTCCTTTCCTCTCTCTCTCTCTAAAAAATCAATAAAAACATATGTAATCCCTAGCCAGTTTGGTTCAGTGGATAAAGCATGGGCCCAGAGACTGAAGGGTCAAGGGTTTGATTCCAGTCAATGGCATGCACCTCAATTGCAGGCTTGATCCCTGGGCATGTGCAGGAGGCAACCAATCAAAGTATCTCTTTCATATGAATGTTTCTCTCTTTCTGTTTCTCTTCCTTCCTTTCACTCTTTTTAAAAAAAAGTCAATGGAAAACATCCTCAGGTGAAGATTAACAAAACTAACAAACAAAAACATATTTAGAAACAAAAAGAATTCAGTGTACATTAAGAGGCAGGATGGAAGTGATGATGCTCTAAACAACAAGAAATTATGAAAAACTAAAGTGAAGCTACAGAATTATGATCGGGTATCTGTGTAGCTTTGATTGAACTCAGAAAATACTAAAGCTACTCAGGAGATTGTAATGTCAAAAGTCAACAGTGTGTCCTGAGAGACCTGCTTAAACTCTATCCGTTTTGACATGGTGGAGCTTGTATTTCGCGGCTCAGAGGTAAGTTAAAGTAAATATAGGTGTAGGCCAACATTTTTGGTTATTTTGTTGTGGTGTGAGAAGAGAATGGGGTTTAAATCTCCAAGACCAATTAGAATTGATTGAGACAGATTTTTCCAGAGTTAAGGGTTATGAGCTAATAAGAAAGAAGATTAAGTACTGCAAAAGTTATTCAACAATTTCCACAATGTCATCAGTGATTATTCCCACAATAGTATCTAACACCTTTTATGCAAATCCAGTCTTTCATCAGGTCTTACACATCTGCATTAATTAAAACCTTAGAAAGAAGACTGTAAGTAAACAAAGGATTAGCTCAAATGATTCAAATGTCTACTTTAAGTGACATTTAAAATTTATATGCGTTAACAAACCACAGTATACAATTCAATTAAACATTACTTCTACCAGTGGCCATTCAATTGTCCTGAATATATTTATATATCTTTCTAATGCACTGGCAACATTTCTGTCCTATTAAGAGCAAATCAAAACCACCTTTCGGCTATTCTTTTTTGTTGTTCTTTTGTTGTTTGTCATTAATCCTTGCCAGAGGATATTTTTCCCATTGATTTTTAGAGAGGGAGGAAGGGAGTGAGGGAAAAAGGAAGAGCGAGCATGAGAGCAAGAGTGAGAGAAACATTGATGTGAAAGAGACACACCGATTGGTTGCCTTCCACACGGGCCAGGGATCAAACCTGCAACCCAGATACATGCCCTTGAACGGGGATTGGAACCTGAGACCCTTCGGTGTGGGCCTATGCTCTAACCAGTGAGAAACATATGGCCAGGACTAGGCTATTCTAATCCTCTGGAGCCCAAAGTGATCTTTCTTACAACAAAGTACTCTAGGTCAGTGGTCAGCAAACCGCAGCTCGAGAGCCACATGCGGCTCTTTGGCCCCTTGAGTGTGGCTCTTCCACAAAATACCACGTGCGGGCGCAAACGTACAATGCCATTGAAACTTCGTGGCCCATACGCAGAAGTCGGTTTTCGGAAAGGAGATAGACGAAACAAGTATACAAGACGAGTGTGGATGGGAGAGTTAGAGGGGTCGACCTCAGCAAACGTACCTCAATCAGATTGAGGACGTTTTTAGCAAAGGCCAGCTTAGTAGTACCCTAATTAAGTTAATAACAATGCACCTACCTATATAGTTTAAGTTTAAAAAAACTTAAAAAATTTGGTTCTCAAAAGAAATTTCAATCGTTGTACTGTTGATATTTGGCTCTGTTGACTAATGAGTTTGCCAACCACTGCTCTAGGTCATTCTTGTTTTGAGAGAGAGAGAGAGCGAGAAAAGCCATATATGATTAAGTTTCAGAATATTTATTAAACAAAATACAAATTCAGAGAAGGTGAAGAGAAATAAATCTTCAAATTGTTGGGGATATCAAAACAGAATCGAATCTTGCAGACAAGATTGGGAGACCTTGTATATGCTACTGGGCCTTTAGCATAGAAGCTTAGAACAAAGTGTTACAGGTGTGAATTTGCATAGTGTGTTTTCACACATTAAGAAGATTTTACGGAGTAGAAGTGAAATAAATTGAATTGGAAATTCTTTTGAATAAAAAGACACTGGTCACATTATAGGAATCCTTGTAGTTTATCCAAGGTAATCGCTGTAGCAAATTGAGAAATAGCCCTATAGTGTCCTAAACAAGGTGATTGAAGATAAAGAAGAAAAATAGGCTTTGCAGTGCCAACTATTGGCACAGAATAGAGGAGTAATCATGTGCTGGTGATAATAATATCAACAGGTACCACTATTCTAGATATAAATGTGCAAATATGTAGTCAAATTAAATAATTATGACCCAGTAATTTTACTCTTGGAGATATAAACATCTACACTAATAAAAGAGAAACATGGTAATTGGTGTACGATCGCTACCCTTTTCATTGGCTAATCAGTGAGATATGCAAATTAACTGTCAGCCAAGATGGCGACCGGCAGCCAGGCAGCTTGAAACTAACATGAGGCTTGGTTGCCTCAGTGACGGAGGAAACCAACATTCCCCGCCTGAGGCTCCAGGCCTCTGAGCCTGCAGTTTCAAACATTGTAACAAATACCACCGGACTTCAGCCAGCAGATTCGCAACATTGTATGCAAAGGCCAGAAACCTACTTTCAGCAGCGGAGGCCTAAGAGCTGGAGCCAAGCCTCAAAGCTAAAGCTGGCCCAGAATAAAAAAAAAAAAAAAAAGGAAAAAAGGAGTGGTTGGGAGTTCAGTCACCCCCAGCCTGAAAACAGCCCTCAGCCCCTCACCCAGACTGGCCAGGCACCCCAGTGGGGACCCCACCCTGATTCAGGACACCCTTCAGGGCAAACCAGCTGGCCCCCACCCGTGCACCAGGCATCTACCCTATATAGTAAAAGGGTAATATGCCTCCCAGCACTGGGATCAGCGGAGCTGTGAGGCCTCCTGGCACCGGGATCAGCGTGACAGGGGGCAGCGCCCAAATCCCCTGATCGCCCTGCAGCTCTGTGTGTGACAGGATGCGGTGCCCCAAACCCCCTCCCCCCACGGGCCCTGCTCTGTGTGTGACGGGGTAGAGCCATAACCTCCCCATCGGCCCTGCCCTGAGTGTGACAGTGGTGGTGCCCCAACCCCCTGATTGGCCCTGCTCTGTGGGTGATAGAGGGTGGCGCCCCATCTCTCCTATCGGCCCTACTCTCTGAGTGACAGGGGGGAGCTCCTCAACCCCCTGATGGGCCCTGCTCTGTGCGTGACAGGGGGGAGCTCCCCAACCCCCTGATGGGCCCTGCTCTGTGTGTGACAGGGGGGAGCTCCCCAACCCCCTGATGGGCCCTGCTGTGTGTGTGACAGGGAGCAGTGCCCCAACCCCTTGATTGGCCCTGCTCTGTGCGTGACAGGGGGTGGCGCCACAACCTCCCCATTGACCCTGCCTTGAGTGTGACAGGGGGTGGTGCCCCAACCCGCCAATCAGCCCTACCCTGAGCATGACTGAGTGTGGCATCGCAACCTCCCAATCTGCCCTCCTCTGTGCATGACAGGGGGTGGCGCCCCAACTCCCCAATTGGCCCTGCTCTGAGCCCGACCAGGGGCTGCACCTAGGGATTGGGCCTGCCCTCTGCCACCCGGGAGCAGGCCTAAGCCAGCAGGTCGTTATCTCCCGAGGGGTCCCAGACTGTGAGAGGGCACAGGCCGGGCTGAGGGACCCCCCCTCCCCCCTGAGTGCACAAATTTTTGTGCACCGGGCCTCTAGTATATGATATATATAATTTATATTTGATATTATGTGGTATATTATATATTTATATTATCTATATTTATATATTATATTATCTATATCTATATTTACCAGCTCTTTGATTGGCAAGTTACCCACACTTAGTGCTGCAGTTGATCTTTCATGTAAAATGGAGGTGATAATGAGTATTTACTCAATGGGTTGCTACAAGGATTAATCATATGCAATATGTTTAAAACAATGTTGGGTACATGGGGTACTGGGTAATATTAGTATTGTTCCCCTATTGCCATCTGGTGATATAGATTTTGAAAGGCAGCAGGAGTCCTGGTCACCTTTTATCTCAAGGTTTTCATGCTCAATAAATTTGATTAGCAGTTACTATGTATTACATTTAAAGAGATGTACATTTTTAAAAGGAGTTTTGTAATTTTTATGGTAGTGTTGCTAATACTGTTTTTTAAAAGAACTCTTTTTTTAAAGGCTTTTACATATTAAGAACTGCAAAGAGCTGTATTAAAGAATTTCAAATCTTAAAAGTTCATAAATTGGAAGGAACTTTTGGTAAACTCACAGAGAAGGGCATGTTGTACGGTAGGAACATTTCCTCCCACTAAGTTCTGGGACATTCTGTTAAGCATAAATCAAATCAAGTTATAATTGTTCATGTGTACACAAGTGTGCAAAATCTCTAGTAGTCATCTTTTGCATAATTCTTTTTTAGTTAATGCTTTTCTAATATTCCTGTCAAGTGCAAACAAAATAGGTTGGGTTGCCAGAGAAAGAACAACCTTTAACAAAAATACAAATGAAAAGGAGAAATGGAATGTGGGAGGTTACTGAATGATGAGTTAAATCTTTATAAAGATTCTTAGCATTGTCAAAAGATAATAAGGGCTGCTTAAAGCTTCATAATAGCCTCTTACGCAGACTTTGCAAAAGAATTGTCAAGTGAAAATGCAAGGTCCTTTATCATCTCAAAACATCAAGTTGCTAATGTTAATAACATTTAAAAAGGGCTAATTTCTTTTCCTTAAATATTTTCCTAAAAATCCCTGAGAATTCATTTTCCTTTATTACTCTTCTTAATCACCATCTATATATGTGCAAGGTATTTAAGTTCAGAAGAAATGCTTTATTCTAAACTATATATTATAAATTTGTTGTATCACAAGTCAGCCAGCTAGATATGAGATGCCTTAACAAGCCAATTAATTAGGAGTCATTTATTGTGCGCAGGTTCAGAGAAGATTACCTCAGTCAAATTCTGAACACCCAAAGGAGGAAGCATTCTCTTTTTATATTTTTTTTAGGTCCTCGTATAAGTTAATTTTACAGACAATTTGTAACCTTGAGTACGTATCATATCTAACAAACACCTTGTAACCTTGAGTGTATATCATATTTATACAGACACCTGTAACCTTGAGAATCATATCTATATAGGCACCTGGCATCAATATCAGCGTATCAGTTAGATGGTTAACTTGCAAGGTCAGACAATTAAGTTTATCTTTATATTCAAGCAAAAAAAACAAAGTTCTTTTACAGCCTAAAAATAACAGAGTTGACCTACAGAATAAGAGACTGTCTAAGAATAACAGAGTAGTTCAAACAGCAGTTTCAGACAGCAGTTTTCCAAAGGCGGGAATACTATGCTTCATTCCCCACAGGTTTTATGTAAATGAGTCAAATCATTGACTCTTGTGGGTCACTGTTGGGTAGGAGGTCATACTGGCTCCTGAGGACCTTAAGCTTGATAGAATTAATTCTCTGTTGAATAAAGTTAATAAGCCAGTTTATAAGACAGGGGCCCAGAGTGAGGGCCAGGAGTACATGCAAGAGAGTCTCAGCTTTAGTGGGTCTGACGAAAAGTCCTGGATTCTCTATTCTGCCAGTGCTGCCTTAAGCCGGGTGTGATGAAGCACGTCGGGATCCCGTCGACCTTGACTGCCGTGGGGGTGGTCAAGATGACGGTGTGTGGTCCTCTCCAGGTAGGAGTCAGTCCTTGGGTGGTAAATTTCTTTACCCAAACAGAGTCACCAGGTTGGAAGGGATGGACCGGATCAGAAGTTGCTTTCTGGGTAGACTGTAAAGCCTGTAACAACTTGAGTAAAGATTGGTTATGGATTTCAGCTTTTCTAGATTGGGTTTCCATATAAGCTGGTGAGGTGGGTAGGTCAGGGTATGGAAGAGTTACTAGAATTTGTAGAGGCCCCACTGGTTTTTAAGGCAGCCTCCTGGGCTGCTTTATCTACAGCCTAGTTTCCTCTTGCTTCTGGGGAGCCCCCTTCTCTCTCATAGGTAGAGGTGGAAAGACTTAGTTACATTTGGTAGCATTAGTTGGTCCATCATCCTTGCTCCACTCATGTCTGTCTTATTGCCTAACATGTTACCTCAAGGATCCTGGCTCTGAAGTCTTTCAGGGAAAATGGACGCCAGTGGGCTCCTCTAACTGCTTCGTGCTGAAGGAGGACGGAGTTTTCTTTCAGAGCCAAGAGATCCTTGCTGTCTGTCAGAGGGACGATAAGGCCTGGGCACCGAAGGAGGTGTGCTTGTGACCTGGTGGAGACAAACTGCCTTATAAAAATTAGTATTATTGAGCAATTATATAAAAATTGAGTATTATAGAACAGCAAGAGTTATAACAAAAATGGTTTGGTGGAAGGGAAAGAAAACATTCCAGTTTTAATAACTTCTATTGAAATAGAATTTTTTTTCCCCTTAAAATTATTCCTGTTTATTAAAAGAGCTAAATCAAGACTAATTTATCTATTGCGTTCAATTTGGCCTGATTGTTTGCATAAATATAATAAGAATGGTAACTGACCACCTTTGCCGGAATTTCTTGATTGAATCTTAATGTGCCCCGTAGGGCCAGGAAGCCAAGCCATCCAGCTGCCTCAGGCCTGCCTGCAGTATCTGCTGCGTTAGGTGAATCCCTCACCTGCAGTGACTCCATTTGGGCCAGCGCCTTAGGCTTCAAGGCCTATTTCAGTAGCCCTCCTACTCCTTGCGGCCTAGAGTGCATGGGGGCCCCACAGGGACACAGAGGTGCCCTTCTTGGTCCCCTTCTACTCTGACCAACCGCCATCGATGGCAGGGTATGGGCTTGGTGCTCCAGCGCCAGCCATCTTCAGGGCCCCCAAGCAGGATACCAGGCTTTCTTTATTGGCTTCGAGTGTTCAGAGTTCAGACAGGGCTCTTTAAAACATGACACTCCAGTCAAAGTTTTCAGTTAATAAAACCACTATTGAAAACCGGTGTTATTGGATCTATGCAAAGAAATGTATTGCCATGATTTATTAAAAAATTGCCAAATTTCGGAGGAATTATATAAGGAGAAAAATATACTGACCTGCTTTAAGATTTTCTGACTTTCCTTGCCAGTCCTTTCTATGGATTCTTCAGAGTAGTATTTTTCTAAATGTATTATAATCAAATAGTAACTGCCTTTAGATGACAAGAAGAAATTTAAAATGTGTCTATACTCAAATAGGTAGTCACAGCTGTCCCTGTGTAGGGTTCCCCCTACTTGACTTGTCTTTAAATGGTCTCTGGGAGGGGTGACATGCTCTCTCAGAATGGATTAAGGGAGTAGCTCTTCCACATGAGCTTTATCCCTTTGCAGGGTCTCACATGTCACAGGACCTCACAGGGTCTGTAATTCCTATAACAGAGGGCTGGTACTCACCACTTCCTTCTGCTCTATATAGGCCTCCCCCACTTTTCTGAAGTTGAAAGTTTGTGCCACCCCTGACATGGTGGGCATGGTCACACAGGCCTGCAAGGCAGTATACAGGCTGCCAATTGTCTCTCAATAGAAACTAAAACCTGGTGGGTATTTTTCTTTGCCTATTTGGACACCAGCCCTTTTGGCAACTGCATTCAAATCTGCAAGAGAATTAAAGGTTAATATAACATGTTTATATAATGAAGCCCAATATTGGCACTGTGGCCACTTCAGGCAGCCAAATTTTCTGCTACCAAACATGACACGCGGTAGGGCTATACAAACATCTCAGGGAGTTGACTAAAGTTCATTTTCGACCTTCCCACACAAAGCAAAAGTGTCTTTGTCTCTCTGGAGTCATGTCCATAAAGACACAGGCATCATCTAAGTCTATTATACAGTTTTGCAGCCGGTTCTTCTGTCTAGTCACAAACACAGTCTGTCTGATTTCCCTAAAATGTATTCTGGCATGGGAGAAAGTTGTTTTGCTTTGCACGGGCAGCTTAACCCCTATACAACTGGGCTTGGACCTCCATCTAGCAAACTGCAGTCTATAAGTTCAATATGCAGCCTCCGGTCCTTCTAATCTAACCCAACAGGGTCTCGGCTATTCTCTCAGTCAGACAACTCCTCTCTAGGAGCTTCCGAAAGTCCTGAAGGCTCTCCAGTCCATGGAAATTACCTTCCCTTTACCCTCTCCTGTTAACCGTGTTTATCAGTTACAGGGCATTGCCATCCCTGTCTTTCACCACTGCTTGGTTTCTAGTGGTGAGCCGAACATCTCCGGGGCTGCAGGGAGAAACAAGTTTGCATGTAGCAAAGTGCTCCGGTGATGGCTTGGGCATCAGGCCCTTGCCTACCCACCTGTCCTCTTTCCTGGCAGAGACTATGGCCTCCTCTGCAGGCTCCTTTGCCGGGAATGTGCCATCCAGCCCCCCTTAACCAGGTATCTTGGCCCACCCCTTGGTCTAAGAGGTTAACTCTCTTTATTTCTCGGGAAGAATTCAAAGTCCTGAGCCCTCCAACTCAAAGGAATGTCTTTTCTCCCATTAATTCCTTGCAGTATCAGAAGCTGCTGCTGAAGTCTTAACCCTTTCAGTACATTTGCAAACAGGGAGCTTTCACTAGCTCTATTTGTTGCTTTCACAGATCCTGGGCTAGCTGCTCTATTCCTGGGGCTGCTGGAAGGCTGGTAGCCGTCACTGGCTTCTGGTTTAACTGCTGTAGCCAGCAAGCCAAAGGCCTAAGTTTTGTATTGCTTCTTGTAAAACGCTCATTATTCACTGGGCGGCAGCTGGGCAGCTCCAGTGACAGGTAAATGTCTGCTGCTCCCACTCCCTTCTCCCCCCACCCACCCTTGTCATTATTGCTGCTGTTTGGCTCTAGGTGTCTGACCTCCCCTCCTGCTTGCTCTTCTCACCCCACCCCCCCTTACCTAGCCGCTCTTACTCTAGGCAAATGTTTCTGCTGGGATTGCCTGGCTGCAGCTTAGATATGTGGCCCCTCTACCTTCTTTTGCCTGCTCATACTTCTCTGGCGAAGGTCTCTGTCAAGACTTCTGCTCCCCGCTGCTCTTTGGGGACCTGCTTCCAAGTCCTCAAGAGGTGGGGAGTCAACACAATCTCCTGACAGGGCACTTACCCCTAAAGTCTGTCCTGATACCTAGTGTTTGGAGCACTGGCTCCTGCTGGGACCAGCACATCTTCTAGATCACCGGTTCTCAACCTGTGGGTCGCGACCCCTTTGGGGGTCGAATGACCCTTTCAAAGGGGTCGCCTAAGACCATCAGAAAACACACATATAATTATATATTGTTTTTGTGATTAATCACTGTGCTTTAATTATATTCAATTTGTAACAATGAAAATACATCCTGCATATCAGATATTTACATTACAATTCATAACAGTAGCAAAATTACAGTTATGAAGTAGCAACACAAATAATTTTATGGTTGGGGGTCACCACAAATGAGGAACTGTACTAAAGGGTCGTGGCATTAGGAAGGTTGAGAACCACTGTTCTAGATCCTGCCAGCGAAGCCAGGTGTCAGAGCAGCAAGGGCACAGCTGCTCTGAGTTGTTCTGAGTTCCTATATTTTTCCTTTTTTTTAATTAATTGTTTTTTGCAGTTTTAACCTTTTAACTAGTAAGCCAAATGCTTAAGTCCTTTATTGTACACTGTCAAATATTTATAATTCACTGGGCAACAGCTCAGGTGTCAGGTTACTGCCTGTCATTCCCCACTTTTCTCCCTGCTGCTGCTGCTGCTGCTGCTGTTTCTTCTGGTGGCTGTAGGCGTCCAGGGAATCCAGCCTTTCCCCCCACCCTCGCCCCCACCCCACCTTCCTTCTCCTGGCTCTTGGGGGCTGAGTCTGCCTAGTAACCAGCTCTAAATCACCAGGGCGGCTGTGGACTTCAGCTCCATCTCTCCTCCACTTGGCTCCTGGGAGTTTATGTGTGTGTGTTTTCCGAAGTCACGCCTGCCCCTGTCCTGACTGCTTTTTTCTCTTGCTACTAAAACCTTACTCTGTTCTTTTTGTTATATATGTAATCTTTATAAATTTCATACTTTCAAATTAGTCTTCAAACCTTTTTTTCTATGTCCTTCAAAAATGCATAACTCTGCCTTAGATTAGACCTTCTATTAAGTATCTTTACTCTCTGTCACACTATCACCAACTTGTAGACCTTTCTTTCTTTTATTCTTTAAAATGTATTAAAATTCTTTACTCTTAGCAATAATTGCCAAAAAGTAAACAGCCAGAATTTCTTATTAATATTTATGAACACACTTTAAATGTACTTTTTCAAGAAAATATAACTAGACCTTCTGTGATAAAACTAAGAGCAGGTAATTTAAAACTTGTCTAGTAAAAACTGCTTTATTTTTCCTTATGTAATTTCAAGTATATTGTATCAGTCTAATTTAGTTCAAAAATATTTCTTTTTGAAAGAGACAGATTTTTGGGTTATGTCAGGGCCCTAGAGATCCATCCCATAAACTGCCTTTTAGTTAAATTCTTGAAATATTACATTCGGAAAAGCTGTTAAATATACTTAATCTAAAGATTATTAAAACTTAAACCAGTTGTAACATTAAAGATTTGGTAGAATTAATTCCTTTTAATCTGGCCAATAAAATATTATATTTCAAAGTATCTCTGCTTGAACATTCTGGGGCAGGCCAAGAAGCACCCAGTAGCCCCACCCTACCAGGCTTGGAGGCAAACTTTTTTATTTTTAAACCTTGTCAGCCAGAAGGGAGATAACAAAGCCATAAATAAAAGTTGTTTGTCCTTTGAAATTTACTACTTTGTTGCAAATAGTTAACTTGAAAAGACTTCTCTCTTGCTTTATTTATTTATTTATTTAGAAGCAATCTTGAAACCTAGCCAGCCTTTATTTTCTCAGGGCTAAACCCTTTACAAATTTATACCATTAAATCCAAATTTCAACTAAGACAGTAAAATCATAAATCAGGGAAGAGCAAACCAAAACCCCTACTATAGATAGACAGAAACTTCAGTATCTAAATGGGCTGATTCCCTCTGTGATAGAGAGAAAATGTCTCTGAGAAAAACAAGTCTCTGTAGCGCTACTTGAGACCTTTGCAGATTATCACGGCATTCAGCCTTTAATAAATCAAACGTTTTTAGCCAGACGAATCAACAAAAGTGCAGAATAAATCAAAGTAGCTTTTGCTTTTACACAGGCTCCCACACTTATATTTATAGACCAGTTAATGAACAGATAATTATGCCAAGACAGACAACCACCCATACTCACACTCTCTCAGCAGACAAGCACTCTCGGAAGTTAAGCAGACAACCGGAACACTGCCCATTCCCCTGACGGATGTGCGGGCACTCCTGGTAGCCATGCCCCAGGACAGGATTCTCCACCAACACCTCAGTGAGAACCTCACCAGAGAAGTTACAACTGTATCCAGTCCTTCTTCCAGCACAAGAAGACAAGTCAAACAGACAGAAAAGTGAACTCAAAATTCCTTAATCGAGTTTGAATTCTTTCACCTCCAGAGGCTTTCTTTCCGAGGGCTCCAAAAGAATGCAGGGGCATGTCAGGTGTCCCTTGTCTGGCTGTCAAGACCATTGAGAAGCGTCTCCGGGACCCTGGAAAGCTTCGTTAGGTGGTACCTCTCCTTAGAGATCTTCAGGGCCTGGCAGCCAGGCCAGGGAAGCCGTCCATCCCAGGTGTCCGAGACTAGGTGCGGGTAGGCACACGTCTTTAATCTCATTGGCGCCTCCAAATATTGTATCGCAAGTCAGTGAGCTAGATACCAGAAGCCTTAACAAGCCAGTTAATTAGGAGTCGTTTATTACATGCAGGTTCAGAGAAGATTGCCTCAGTCAAATTCTGAACACCCAAAGGAGGAAGCATTCTCTTTTTATATTTTTTTTAGGTCCTCGTATAAGTTAATTTTACAGACAATTTGTAACCTTGAGTACATATTATATCTAACAAACACCTTGTAACCTTGAATGTATATCATATTTATACAGACACCTGTAACCTTGAGAATCATATCTATACAGGCACCTGGCATCAATATAAGCGTATCAGTTAGATGGTTAACTTGCAAGGTCTGACAATTAAGTTTATCTTTATATTCAAGCAAAAAAACAAAGTTCTTTTACAGTCTAAAAATAACAGAGTTGACCTGCAGAATAAGAGACTGTCTAAGAATAACAGAATAGTTCAAACAGCAGTTTTCCAAAGGCGGGAATACTATGCTTCAAATTCAAGTAAAAAGTATAAGCATATACCTTCTATTTCTTTATCAAATGATCGCTTTCATTTTCAACTATTTAGATACTTTTCTTGTTTTGTTTTTAGAAATAGCAAGGCGTGATTCAATGTGTTGATGGGGAAATAAAATAATAAAATATCTAAGATGACTCCTTTTTGTACGTAAGATCTAATCAGTTGCCTGTATATCTAGACCTGAACTGTCCAATGATAGCCACCTGCTTCATGTGACCATTGAGCACTAGAAAAGTGGCTGGTGTTAAATTCATTAAACAAGGAGGCCATTAGACTAATGTAGCTGTAATGCCAGGGTGGCTTACATAAACAACCCCAAATCTAAGTTTGTAAATGCCTCAAAGTTCAGAAATTGAAACAAGATAACCAATGACAAACGGGCTAGGCTTTTAAATTGGAGCCAATCAATCATTTCCTCACTCTGAAAGTCCCTCTTGAGCTCTTGTTGGTAGAACGACGTCCTGTATGGTGCTGCCTGATTGGAATGGATTTTCACTCAAATAAACTCTTAAAATGTTTATCGTATAACATTAGCCTGAATCGAGATGTGCCTCAGGTATAAAACATGCACTGGACTTCAAAGTCTTGGGGTGAAATAAAGAATGTAAAATGAGCCCAGCTGGCATGGCTAAGTGGTTAACCATCAAACTCAGAATAGGAGGTCAGCCGATCAATGATTCTCTCTCATCATTGATGTTTCTCTCTCTCTCTCCCCCTCCCTTCCTCTCTGAAATCAATACAAATATATTTTAAAAAGAAGAATGTAAAATGATTCAATCATAATTTTTATGTGGATCACATGTTGAAATTACAGTATTTTAGATACATTAGGTTAAATAAAACATATTGTTAAAATCAGTTTCACCTGTTTCTACTTTTTAAAGAGTTGGCTACTAGATACTTTTAAATTTAAAGATTTATATCACACATGACTTACATTTATTTCTGACATTATATGTCTATTCAACCATGCTGATAGATCATCCTTGCAATTTTCTAAGTAGACTTTAAAAACATTGCTTTGGAGGAAAGCATAGTTATCCTAATGCATCAAAGAATTACAAACACCCCATTATTTAATATCCTATCTATTCTATACTTAAAACTGAGGATACAAAGTCATTAAACAAATATGTTTCATAAACATTTTTCCACCCACAAACGGACACCCTGCAAAAGGATTTGGACTCTAGACACACTTAACTCCCAAATCTTCCCTGCTGCTGACTCTCTCAGTTACTGGTTCGTTTTGACAGCCCACTAGGCTTTCTCGTCAGTTCGTAAATTTGATTTCTACCTACTTTCTGAGACTGATGATACTTCCTTCAAATCCTGCCTTCCCTTTGTCTCGGGTTCCACAATATGAACCCCTGACTCCTCATGGACCAACCTACTCACTTACATTCAGAGTTGCAACTGCCCAGGAACAAAAGAATCAGTAGCTGTCTTAGCCTGTGCCTTACACTGTAATGAATTTACACATGAACAACCAAAATCCCTTTGGTTATATTCTCTGTACTAATGCACTCGAGACCCGTGTGCACTCACAATATCAGATTTTGGTGCTGTAATTACCCAACTTTATGATTGCATTATATTCATGGGTGTATATAAATTATATTGAAGGTTGTTTATGTCATATCATGCAGAAAAACACAAAAGAGAAGGTATTTACGGAGGTGTTCTAATTTAATTTTTTAAAGTTGTTATAATAATTTCCCCAGCTTTACTGAGGTATAAATGACAAACAAAAATTGCATATTTTAAGGTGTGCAATATGATGTTTTGACATATGTGTACATTGCAAAATGATTACCACACTCAAAATAATTAATATATCTATCACTTTACATAGTTACCTTTTCTATGTGAGTAATGAGAACACTTAAGATCTACCCTCTTACCAAATTTCATGTGTATAACACATCGCTATTATTAACTAAAGTCATCTTGCTGTACATTAGCTCTCAAGAACTCATTCGTCTTATAACTAAAAATTTATACCCTTTGACCGACATCTTCCCATTTCCTACAACCCTAACAACCACTTTCTAATTTCTGTTTCTATGAGTTCAACTGTCTTGGATTCTACACGTGAGATCATTAAGTATTTATCTTTCTGGTCTGACTTATTTCAGTTAATATAATGCCCTCAAAGTCCACCTGTGTTGTTGCAAATAACAGGATTTTCTTCTTTTTAAAAACTGACTAATATCCTGTTATATATTTGTATCATATTTTCATCTATGGACATTTAAATTGTTTCCATGTCTTAACTATGGATTTCTCTTTTTTTAAGGGTGATGTTTGTAAGTTAATCAAAAATGGGCAATAAATTATATTAGTACTAATTTAAAAATTATCTCTGTAATACTCACTGACACTTCCTGTCTTTCATTTTAAGAGGTTATGTTCTATTTGAAAGCATGGCTACTTAAAATAGAGGCACATTTTCTCCCCTTATTGTTAAAGAATCAAGAACACAACTCTTTATTAAGGAATTTAAACTTAGGACACATAATTAAATAATATTACAGGGTCAATTTTTAACAGAAACACATGCATTAACGCTCTTATACACTAATCTGGATTAGTCATTGTGATTTTAGCTTAGAGTAAAAAAAAAAATCTTCACCAGGTGCTTGCCCCACCCAGTTTTATTTCCTCGAAGTTAGTTTTAAAATCCTTCACTTGATCTACCCACTGTTCCTGGACTATTAGAGAGAGAGAATGGTTAAGAGTTTAGATTGTCTTTCTAAGTATTCTCAAAAAGGCCAGGCCCAAGTCATAGCATCACTTCCCTGGAATTTTTACCAAAAACTGATGGAATTTTGAAGTAAGAATTGTTTAGGTAACCTCTTGTCCAGCTCCTTTTATACAGATTAAGAAACTGAATCTCAGGTCCTTGACTCTCTGTCCAGTGTGTGTGTGTGTTTTTTTTTGTTTGTTTTGGTTTGGTTTATTAACGCAAAATGATGGATTCTTCAATTTTCTACTTGTAAATAAACAGTACTCTCATATTTGTATTGTATAGCTTCTAACATGAACTACATAAAACTTAGTTTGCCTACAATCATTCTGTCCAAATAGTTTTTATTACAAAATGCCCATTTTAACAAGTGTACATTGCTTCCTAAGATTTTAGAAGAAATATTTGGGTGAAATTTTGAACTAGGTATGTGTGAATGAATTTCATGTTACACAAATGGACAAAATAGGGTAGAGATAATTATTTTTATGACATTCCTTTGAATCTGGAGGCCGGTGGAAGAGATGGATTCAAGGTTGCACACAGGAAGTGCCTGTCAGTTGGGAGCAGAGGTGGTGAAATGCACTTGTAGGAGACATCCTATGTCTTTCCCTAACAGCATTCTCTGCTGCCCCCGAGAGGTTCTATGAGTCATTAGTGAGGGCTGCAGAAAGGGAAACATACTTAGGGGTAAGCAGATAAGTAATGATATTTCCCTACGAATTCTGCACCCATTTACAATGTGGGCTTTCCCCCACACACACACCACCAAACACTTCCCAGGACACCAGCTGGGTTTCCTACAATTCAACTCAATTTTGACACTATCTTCTAAGATAGCAAGTTTCATCCTTTTTCATCTCATGGAGCACATAAACTGATTCCTAAAATTCTGCAGCACACCCAAAATCTATATTTTTCACCAATCTGACAAAAAGGGGTATAATTTTTATTCATTCACACTGGATGGCAATTATTGTGTTGGCTGTTGTCATTTATTTGACAATCTAAAGGAAAAGAGGTTTAGTGTTGGCTGCCTCCTGCACACCCCACACTGGGGATCGAGCCCGCAACTCGGGCATGTGCCCTGACTAGAAATTGAACAGTGGCTTCCTAGTTCAGAGGTCGATGTTCAACTGCTGAGCCACACTGCCAGGCATATTGCATGTTTTAAAAATTCTTGCAGCACACTGGTTGAAAATCAGTCTTCTAGGAGATAGTATCAGATTCCACAGTTGAAGAGCTCAGCCCTAGAAAACTGCCCCCACTTCAGGGGCCCATTGCAAGTCTAGGTCATCTTCTGTGCTTCTGACCCACCTGCTATAATTCTAACATTCCCACAACACCCAATTTTGGTTTGATTAATCTGCTACAATGGCACACAAGCTCAGAGAAATCGTTTACTTACTTAAAAGCCTATTAACTCAAGAACAGCAAGATGGGAGAGATGCATGGGGCAAGATGTGAGGAAAGGGTGCAGAACCTCTCTGCCCACCTCTGCAGGCACCACTCTCTCTGCATCCTCACTGGACACTAATCTGGAAGCTCTCCAACTTGGTCTTTTTGGGCTTTTATGAATGTACTAGAGGCCCAGTGCACAAAACTTGTGCACTGGGGTGGGGGGAGTTGGTCCCTCAGCCTGGCCGGCACCCTCTTACAGTCTGGAAGTCCTCGGGGGATATCTGACTGCCGGCTTAGGCAAGCTCCCCACCTCTGGGTGAGCCATGCTCCCTCTTTGGGAGTGCACTGACCACCAGGGGGCAGCTCCTGCATTGAGCATCTGCCCCCTAGTGGTCAGTGTGCATTATAGCAACTGGTTGTTCTGCCTTTTGGTCGATTTGCATATTAGCCTTTTATTATATAGGATCATTGCACATATATGATTGATTAGATCACTGGCCATTGGTAATGGGTTTAGCCTCCAACCTCTCTCCCCGCCTTGGAGGTCAGAGGCTGGGGTTGAGAAGACTGAAAGTTCCAACCTTCTAAACACAAGAGTGGCTCCGCTGGAAACCAGCCCCCATTCTTAGGTGCATGCCAAAAGTCATCATTAATATAACAAAATAAATCTTTGTCATTTTCACCACTTAGGAAATTCCAGGGGCTTTAGAAACTCGTGTCAGAAAATGAGACAGGAAGACCAAATATATTATAATTTGTTACAAGTGACAATATCACAATATAAAATCTTCAGAAAAGACAAATTCTAGGGACAGAAAGTAGATTAGTGGGTGTCAGGGGCTGAGGGAAGCGGTTAACTTGGAGTGACTGGTAATGTGTATAGGATGTAATTTTAAGATAATGCCAATATTCTGTAATTAGGTGGTTGTACAACCCTGTGAATATACTAAAACCATTGAATTGGACACCTTAAAAAAGTGATTTTTGAGAGTATCTGAACTGTATCTCAAAAATTTTTGAATATAGCAGACTAGAGAAAGCTAGAAAATGAAATTGTCAGAATGCAGTGAATTTTTAATAATTATAAAATCTAGTGGCAGGTGTATGGTTGTACCCTGTGCAATTCCTTTAACTTTTCTTTATGTTTTCAAATATTCACACACAAAAATGTTTGGGAACAAATTTCACAGAAACAATAAACAGAGAATAATACTTTTTTAAAAAGCCTGCATGCAGTAGTTATTGGGGCCAATGATTGGTATTCACTAAACTTTGGAATTAGGAAGATGGCCTCATGCAAAGCAAACTTGATGCATAGAATACATCTGCATATGAGAGTTACACAGGAAACTATAGACACTGCGTGTAGGCCATGTGGACCAAAGAGCATCCAGTTTAAGAAAATGTCTTAACAAGAGTTTATTTGAGTCAAAATGACCACAGTTGCTGGGAAGCAAAATTTCAAGGAACTGGGAAAACACTCGGAGAATGGCTATTTGCAACTTATTTTATACATTAGAATCAAAGGAGGAGATTTAGGAAGGATACATGAAATCCATTGGTGGTAGATTAGGGAGGCAGGAGAAAGCAAAGCAAAGCAATCACTGGGGTTGGATAAAAAGTAAAATGGAGAGACAAACACTTCTTTTACACGGTGGGTACAGGATACTTAACTGAACATTTACAGCACATGGGGGTGGTATTCTAGGAACAAGATAACAATGAGGGGTTCTGTGGCCTCTTGCTCTGGTGAGGTGGGTGTGCCCCGAGGATCAGGAAAAGATTACTCTGACATTTCAAAGGTATGTTATCTTAGATGCAAAAACGCAGTATACAAACCTTTGATAAAGACAGAACTTTGTCAAAGAAGCTACAGGCCTAAGACGTGACTACCCTCCATGCCCTGCCTTTAGTTAGGAATTTTTATGTTCAGACCATCCAATGTGGTTAATTTCAGTCTCTGAGTTTATGAGGCCTGCCATGCCTTCCCTGAGCTTGACAGGTTTAGTATGTGGCCCCTTTTTCATCCACAGCTACGAAGAGATGCAGGTCTTTACTTCCATGGCACTAATTCGTCTTTAAACTAGAGCTCCATAAAATCCAACTGGCCTCCCTACCTTCTCACCCCACTCTGTTGTCCCTCTCCCCTCTCCTTCTCTATGTAGTCTTTTCCTTATCTTGAGTATGTTTTATCACTACAAATATCACACTTTTTTTATTATTTGTATATGTGTCTTTCATTCCTAAAAGACTGTGAGCACTTCAAGAGCTGCTGTCATTGCATATTAATCTGTATATTCCTTCCCTCCTCCACCTCCCTTGCCAGAACTAGTCTTGTTTCTGTCATTTTGTCAGTTCTAAAGAAAAATCACATTTTAGAATATGCCTAAGAGGAGCATTGAACTTTATAACAGCAATGAGTCTAAATTGATTTTACATTTATAATAGTAAAATCATAAAATCTAAGTACAAAAATAGCATTAATAAAGTGACAACATTCATATCACGTATGTTGATGTAAAAACTGTCAAGAGACAAGTGGAAAAAATAATTTATTGCAGATTCTTTTATACATTAACATGGAACGTCTATACATATATCGATGTGTTGATATGAAATACTAAATTTAAAGACAAACATTTTTACACAAAAGTAATTGCACTATATTTTGTAAAGATAGATATTAATAAATTATGGAGACATTTAAGAACAGACCAATTATTCCAATAGGAATGCATTGGTTGTTGCAATTAAACTAAGTTATCTGAACATGATGCCCTAGATATAATCACATCCTTCTGAACTAAGAAAAAGAAGTTCACTTCTGAGAATAAAAGGCCAGGAATGGCTCTGATTGACAGAGTGTCCCAGTTGTATTCTTGGAAGTGGTTAGAGTCCTGAACCTGTATCCCAAGCTAATGTAATAGCTCACGGGGGAAGAGTGCAGTTTTCTGTGACCACTGAGTGTAGTTAATGAGATTTAATACAATACAATACAAACAATAGCATTTTACAGGAATTATAATTGCCACATGATTTGAATAAGCAACCAAATATTTTAACAAAAGACATGTGTGTTCTATATTTCTGAAGGGAAATTGACACACTTCAAAATAGTCCCTATTTTCTTAGCATGATATACTAATTATTACTTTGGGAGTCTGAAAATAAATCATTTTTTTTCTCCCTAAAACTTACAATCCACTCCTTTAGAAAACGATTCCTATAATGCTATACACCATCATGATATAAAGTTTGTTATATGTTATAGTCATTAAAATATACATATACATATATATGAAGCATGAGACAGATTTGGTCAACCATGATCTGTATACACAAGGCCAAATACTGTTCAGTTTCATTTAACTAAATTCAACAAATACATATTGGGTGTCTACTACTTTCAAATTACCATGTTGAGTAATGCTTGTAGTAGATTTTAAGACACACGAAGCACATATCATCCACATTTAAGCCAAACTTTAGATCATGTATTAAACCTTGAAAAGAATCCAAAGCAGAGCGAAAGTTGAGTAATGAGTAGTGAAAGATATACCTAAGAGATAGGCTTGGGATCACTGAAAACGACAAAAACAAGAATTTGTATCCATCGGTAACAGCTGCTCCTAGGCTTGCCAGATGTTAGGGGATAACCGGAACCTAATCCCCGTCTTCCTCCCGCAGTCCAAGATTCAGTTATCATCCTGGTTTGTTTCCTTGGGAAGGGGGAGACACAAGGGATTCATTGTCAGTGATGATAAAGCTGACAGCACCCTTCAAAACAATCGTTTCCTGTAAGAGTGGGACCTGCATTCCTGTCTACCGTTTTTCTAAGACATTCATTCCCACCATAACTCTGGGTGAGAGAGGGCCACCCAACTACAAGGACCAACACTCGAGGTACAGTTAAACGTATCAGAAAATATCAGTAAGCATGCCAACCCCAGAAGTAAGTTATTTAAAGTAAAAACAGCTGAAAGAGGATACAGATAAATATTTTAAAACTCGTCATTCCATTCCTTTCAGGACTCGTTATATGCTAAAAGCATTTTCAGGGGATGTATACATATAGGAAAAGAAATGTAATCAAGTAGTCTCACCCCCTCTACAGAACCAATACAGCAATAGGGGAACAGAGTGTCCAACTAGTTTCTGATGCCACACACTGCGAGTGGGAAAGGCTGGGCTTGGCCTGCATGTGTGCCAGTTCACTGGCAGTCATGGGATTTCAGCTCTGGGGCCAGTGTTCTGAGGTCCGCTCCAGCACGTGGGTTCTGGCGGGAAGACAACCACAGCGCTAGCACGAACCTAAAGCTTTCCTACAAAATCATTTACATTCTGGAAAATTATAAATCACTCTTCTCTATAGGTAACACACCCAAGGGACCAGAATTGCCAAAGATTCCCCAAACAGTTACAGGGAGATCTTTGGCCCTTAGAACGATCTAAAACCTCATGGTTGCCCAGTTGGTGTTGCTCAGTGGTGAGCATTGACCTATGAACCAAGAGGTCACTGTTCGATTCCCCTTTCCCTTCCCTGAGTTGAGGAAACAAGGCCAGGGGATTCCCTTCACAACCCACGCACCTCAGTTGTGTTTGAGCCAGATGACAGAGCAAGAACAAAAAATCAGGGCTTCGCCATCCAGTGATTTGGGTTTTAATTTCAAAAGCCAGCAACCACAAAGTATCCCTTAAGAAGTATAGGGTGGCCCCCAAAATGTATACACAGATTTTGAATAATTATAAAGGCAGTGTTTATTAAAATACATTTCATTTTCAAAATTGAGCTATCAGCTGTTAAAGTGTGCATACATTCCGGGGGGACACGCCGTATTTACTTGTCTAACTGGCTCATTGGCAGTGCAGTACTTTGGCTGCTTTACTTAAAAGTTTAATTCCGGAAACAAGAATTCTTTTCAAATGAAACATGTTTTCAGTGATTAAGCCTTAACTCCCCATTTTTATAAACTGTCTTGAAAAAGAATTAGGCTCTGATTAGTCATACCTCTGTCCCTGTATTTTTTCTGGATAGAAACCAAACTTGCATTGGTTCTTTCTTGCCCTTCATGGACACTGGGCCTCTGTGCTCCAAGAGGAACTGGGGGTCTGAATTTTCTGGTGTCATAAGACATCTGAAAGACAGCGAACAGAGAGTAGGAAGAGAATTAGGGAATATGGTTGCATGGAGAGAGAGCGTGGCATGCACCAAAGCTATAGAGACAGCAAGGACCACACACTAAAATTGTGCTGAAACGTAGTTCAAGATTTTAGGAGCAATGATCATATTAGGAATTTCTGAGATGATATGCAAACATTTAAAGTGAGAGTCATGACGCAGTCTTGATACAAATTAAACAATCCTAAGAGTGACGATGATAACTGCTTAACGATAAACAAATTCACTCAGAAAGTTAAACCACACTCAAACAGACATTTTCCTTTCAAATCAGTAAATACCAAGACGTGTTCTCTTACCTGTATGTATATTCAGACACATTTATTTTTCCTTTTTCTCCCGTGGTTTCTGTCCTGCTTGTGAGGTTGACAGTATTTCCAAAAAGACAGTAGCGAGGCATCCTCTGCCCTATGACTCCTGTGACCACCTCGCCAGTGTGTATCCCTATTGTTATCTGCGGGAATCAAAGCTTTGCTTCAGTAACTTTAATCACTAACACACTAATATTTATTTATTTTGTGTTATGGAATAATGTAGAGTCACTATACAAAAATCATAAGAATTTCCTAGAAGAACTCCAAATGTATGACGGACAAAAATAAAAACGCTCACAAAATCCATCTCCCAAGAGAAACATTCCTTTTCTAAAGACTTAAGATTTCGAAGATATGACTCTGGCAACTTATGAGACACAAGAAAGAGATTTTAAGAAAAATGAAAAAAAAAACACCACCAAAAACCAGAAGGGACAGGAGGTTTTATTTCATTTTCATAACTGTCAGTACATGGGGTAGACTAAGTAATTTCAGATAAGTGGAGAGATTTGTCATCTCTATGAAAAAATGTAATACAATGGATTCTTTAAAATATTTCAGTCTTTGCTGTGAAGATACCCGTCCTTGTACATAATTTTGTGACTGATCAAGAACATGAATTGGTTGTCTACAGAGGCTCACTACCATTAGTGTGATATCTATTTTATTCACTAACCTGAACAGATTCACCATCTACTTGAACTTGGCCAGCAATTTCCATCATGTCCAAGGCCAGGTGGCAAATGGATCGTGCATGGTGGATGCACGGCTCTGGCAAACCACTCACTGTCATATACTTATCGCCAACAGTCTCCACCTAACATAGCACAGACAGTCAGATGTTTATTGGGTAGCATAAATATGACCGCTTCATTTGCTATCCTTCTACAAAAAATTACTTGTCCAAGGCTATCAGTAACTTTAAACTCTCCTCCCACTTAGTTCTGTAAAAACTTTAACAACAGCCACCTGAAACTTTGTCATTGTTTGAAATGTATACACATGGCATTTGAGGTCTTTGATTATAGGCAGGTGTAGACACAGCATTATTTTTCCTCTTGTAAGTCCTGATTTTGCACCTCAGATACCCTTATAATTCAGTAAAACAATGTATTGCCTTATTCCCTCTCCCCCACAAACATATCCAAGCAGTGAAAGTTTAACAGCACAAGAGCCACTGCCTGAAGTTCAATGATTTATCCTGGTCCTTAACCATTTATTTTTATGATTTGCTCACCAAGTGTTACACTAAAGCTCAGAAAACAACTATAAAATAAATAGTTCTCAAGGCACTTATATGACTCCAGATGCCAGTGGATGGCTTAGTTAACATTCTTTCCTTTACGAAGCAATATTCCACTGACTTCATTTTTCCAATATTATCATTGCTTCTCATTGAAACCAAGGGCAGCAATGCCGCATGAATGTTTATCTTCAGGTTGGTGCTGTCTAAACTTCCAGCACACTTCTCATGCTGCAGGACTTCTTTCCCGTATAAAACATTTATACATTTCAGCAAAAATGTCTCGTCCAGAGCACAAAAACGAGTGCTACGTTTATATTCCGTGTGCTCAGATTTGTTCAGTGAGTGCAAAAAGCTGCTGAAGATTACGTTTTAACTAGGGAATCATCTGCTCCATGCATGTTGGTACAAGAAAGAGAATGCTTTATAGCAAGCATGTCAAACTTGTGGCCTGCGGGCCACATGCCTGGTGTATTTGGCCCGAGTTAGCCTTTGAGTTTGACATGCCAGCTTTACAGCCAGAGGTGATTACTTAAGGTAATGATAAGTATGGGACACGTGGAGGTTTCCTATCTACGGTGGCTACACTCAGAGAACTGAATGGAGTGCCCCTAGAGGGCAGGGTCTGACAGCACCGCATCGCCATAAGGTCAGGACTTGCCTTGTACACAAATGGATTTTTCCTGGAATCAGTCAGTGTGTCAAATCTGGTGTAGAGGTCATTGAGGAGGTTGACAATCTTCATGGCCCCTTCCCCAGAGGCATGCTTGCTACAGAAGGCGTTGAAGCCCACGATGCCACTGAAGAGGATGGTCACATTGTCATATCTTTTAGCAGGCACCGGACGCTTGTGTCTCAGCTCATTGGCAACAGATTGAGGAAGGACGGAGTACAGCAACCTGTTCAGTGGGATCAGGAAAAAGCCGTAGTAAGGAATGCTGGGACTAGGTTTAGTGCTTCTATTTACCATTTCATAGAACATTGGTATCATTTGCTCTGTGAAGTCCTGGCTTCTCATAGGGAAACCTCTATAGCTAGCATCAAATGTTAGCTGCTTTTATGTCAAAACAAGACATACAGACAGTATAAATCATTTGTCTGATTTGAATTACATACAATTCCCCAAGGCCAAACCAACGCAAACCAGATCAAAATAAGCCAAACAAACACCAGACCAAACAAAGAAAAGTCAGTTTTCATTTCTAGGCCTGTGTTCTGACTCTGCTGTTAGGATAGTCACCGTATGGAAGTTGTCACTACCAGCCCTGAAAACACGGCATGACTAGCACACGGGGAGCATGCTTATCTCTCCGGAATGAGAAACTGATTTCAATTGTTGTAAAGCAATATTGAGAGGAGCAGATTTCCTCCAATCGCCTTCATCCCTCACTCTTCTGTGGAAGAAACAGGTGGACCTTGGTCTAGACAAGAAAATATTTTGTTTCTCTAGTCGACACTGAGACTGCAGCAATGGCCTCAGGGACCCTACTGAGGGGACAAGTGTGGCAAACACAACAGGAGAAGGGTGATCTCTGATGAATTTACAGGGAAAGAAACAGAAAGCAGGGAGACTGAGGACTCGGCATGAGGGCTCAGAGGGAAAAATGAAGCCTCCTTCCTTTTTCTTCTCTGTAGTCAGAGGGCATAACGTGTGACATTGAATGTACAACATGGAGCTGCGTGCACATTATTTTTCCTAGCTTTAGTGGAATTTCCCCAGTCTTTCATTTTTAACTTTCAAACAGAGAAAATTTCATAAACTATTTTAAATCTATATTTGAATATTAAATGTGAACAGTAGGACTACTTGGCTTTAAAGAAAAGAAACAGTAAAAGGGTTTATAATTAAATCACCTAGAGAAACAAATGTCTATAAAAAATGAAAATACTAAACCTGGGTGTTTTTCTAATATAACAGCCAGAGCAGAATACTAACTTGACTTTGAATCTTTGTCCTAAGGACTGTCTTACGTGCTCCACAAAATTTTATGTTTTTCATGGATAAAGTTGTACCACAGACCAATAAAACATACAGTTTGAGTTATTTTTCAAGCAGTGGAAGGAATGTGAACTGTCTGTCCTATATATTTTCTGAATTTTTCAAAATACACGAATAGATTAAGGGGTTCGGTTTAGGACTGTGAGGAATGTTAAGTGGTCTCAATAAATAAATAAATAAATAAATAAATAAATAAACAAACAAACAAACAAACAAACAAACACAGCTTTCACCTGCATTATACAAGGGCCAAGACAATGCATTAAGAAGCTGTGGAAAAATACAAGCATTAAATGGCGTTCTCTGTTTCATCCATGCTATGAATAAATAGCTAACTGATGTTTTTATGTGTGGGCACAGGATCCATCCATGGGCAACTACACATTTATCAATGCAAAAAAAAAAAAAAAAGCATAGAAAGTGATGTTGTAACCAAGATTGTAAGTGCTCAGGTAGAGTAAAAGCTCATATGGAAGTAAGACAGAGGAGATCAATTCTCCAACAAGATATCTTCCTGTTATATAAACATTAAAATGAACATACAAGGCCCTGGGTAAAATATCTTATGAACATCAGTGACTTAGTGCCTTTCATTATTATAGGCAAGCAAGGCCAAGTAGTATGCCTGATGTGTATTTAAGTGAATTACTGAAAATGAACTACTACTTTAATGCTACTTGCCCAAAATTTCATAATTTCATCTACCATTCATAGAAAAATAATTATAGCCTTATACTTCCATTTTTTGATAATGTTTGCCTTTACAAATATAATTGTTGTCATTACAGAGGACATTACAATCTGTCAGATTCATATCAGCCAATTCCTAAACTAATTCAGTCCAAGAAAAGAAATCTTTTAAAATATAATGGCCAACTCTAAGTTCTGTGTGCAGTGTAACCCTCAGAACTTGGCCAGCCCTTGGCGCACAGAGGATGCTCAAAATATATTTCTTGTATAAAGGAAAGAATGAATGATAGTTGGATTTCAAACATCTGAATTATTGTAATAATTTTCAGAGAGATGTATTGGCATTTATTCTTTCAGCTTGATTTGTAAAAATAGAAGACATATTCCCACCACCATTGAGACTGATTTATTTCTGTATGCATAATTTCATTTTAAGTGATATGGCAGAGTTTATCTACTACTCTGGAGCTATAATGGCTCTCATGCCTTTTTAGTCTGACTATTGATCTTCACTGTAGTAGAGTCACTGTATGCCTAGCAGTCGTGCAAAGTTACAGGCTTACGTGTCTGTCTTTTTCTTTTCATCTTCCAGTGCTCTTAATGTGAGCTGCAGTCTGTCTGTCAGAATTTCCAGCTCCTGGGTCAGTTTGTATTCCTCTCTGAATTGTTCCCCCAAAAGAACGAGGTCCCGTGTGGCATCGTGCAGAGGGATGTCACTGAGATACAGGCCTCTCCTCGTCAAATCGTCCAGATTCATCACACTGTTATACAGAGAAATGAGGCACAATCATTCCAGCTCACCCACATGACAACACCAATGTTGATTACTGTCAGGGAGCATACTTCTGCCCTCTCCTAACATTCTAAAGCTTCTCGGGTGGAAGGAAAAAAAAGGAGAATCATTATTCATTCTTCTAGAGATTTCAAAATCTACCAAAGAGCAGTAAACTTAAAATGCATTTTTGCCAAATTGTACTTTTAATCCTATTAGCCTACATTGAAAGACAATGTAGATAATCGCCCTATGCAACCTGCTCAAGTATTTAACACAAGGCTGTGATTTATTATCACATTTACTCTCATTATCAAGAGATGAAAAAAATTGATCCCCACTCTCTTTAACAGGGATATGTGTGCTTCTTCTGAGAAACTTGTTCGTTTCTTCCTATAGATTCTGCGACTCCTGTGACTGGTTGCTTTTTCCTTTCAGACATGATGATTAAAAGTTTACAACCAGATTTATGACCCATCTTCTACAAGTATTTTATGTATTTACTAGAGGCCCGATGAACGAAATTTGTGCAAGGGGCTTGGTCTCCACCACCACAGCTTCATCCGGAAGGACGTCCGGTCTAATTAGCATATTACACTTGTATTATTATAGATGACTTTCTGACATATATTTTTATATGCTATTCTTACTTTTGATTCTAATTTCTTATCTACTCTTATTTTCTTTGACTTTTGTTTCTCATTTATTTGAATCAGTATATTAATTGCTGAATTTTATGCATCTTTGCAACTTAAGTCATTTTTAGAAACAACATAATATTTATTGATTTAGTGTAGACCTGGTAAATAAGTAGCCTTTTAAAAAATGTTCTTAAAAATTTAATCTTTGGTTAAAATGTCTTAGGGTTATATTATTGGTATGAATTCTTTAGGTGTAAAGTAATTACTTTGGGACATTTACAATAATAATTTCTCTAAGATGACATAATTGAGATTTTCCTGAAGAATGATGGATTGCTAAAATGCCCCCCTGGAATACATTTTCAGCAGAAATGTCCATATTTCAAAGCAAAAATTAGCATGCCAACATAGAGATATAAAATGATCAAAACATTTACTAATGAAGCACATGGTCTCTTTAGATTTTGTTAAAATGGATATGTAAGTAAAACTCACTTGCAGAAATAGACCTTTCTGGTAAGAGGCCAGATAATCTGCTAACTCGCATAGGACTGCCCATGAGCAGAGAAAAAAAAATATTATATGCTTAAAATAAAAATGAATGGTTATGGCCCTTGCTGGATTGGCTCAGTGGATAGAATGTCAGCCTGCAGACTGAAAGGTCCCAGGTTCAATTCCAGTCAAGGGCACATACTCATGTTGTGGGCTCAATCCCCAGTAAGGGGCAGGAGGGAGCTGATCAATGATTCTCTCATCATTGATGTTTCTCTCTCTCCCTCTCCTTTCTTCTCTGAATCAATAAAAATGTATTTAAAAAAAGAATGGTCATGAAAGTTCAGACTAAGTTAAAAACAATCAAATTATGTCTCATTTTTTTTAAAAAATTATTTATTATTTTGTCAAACTATCAAGATTTTTTCTAAATTTCAACTAATTCTCTTGAAATTATTTTAGAAGTAAAACTGCTCTTAGTTGATCTCTTAAAATTCAATGTGAGTATGTCTTTTTTCACACAGGGACTGGTACCACATAACAATCTGCATGTGTGTCACTATGTAACTAATTTCTGCATATGATAGTTAAGAAATAGACTCCAAATTTTCTGCTCTGTTTCCATAGAAACCTTCATCACCATGAATAGAAACTGTTCCTATTGAGAAGCTCTCGACTACTAAAGTTCTACTTGGGAAGAAGCAGAAGAAAAAAAACAATATTGACGGCAGATAAATACATAATTAGACCAATGCAGGTTGTTAATAAAAAAATAAAGTTTATGTTCCCTACTTTTGTCTTTTTGAAATCTGTTTTTATTGATAATTTTAGAGAGAGAAGAAGGAAAAGGGATAGAGGTACACTATAAAATCGACTTACACTTCAGAATATGTAGACATGATTGAATAAAATGCTATTGAAATCCTTTGTTAGCTAAGGATGGGTTCTTACCAGTATATACATTATAATTAACCTAAAAAGCATTACCTTGGTGAGCACAGAAAAAGTATGCTGTCTGCTTCAGGTAAGTAGATCATTTGACCCTTGAGACGTAAGCAGCTGATCTCAGTCCCAGTCAGTTCATCTTCACATTCTAATTTCTCTACATCCAACAATCCTTCCTTGAAAAGGCAAGACAAAACCGTTACCTAATGCCTTTTCCCCTACCTAACAATTCAGCAAAAGGAAGGACACATAAACCTCATTTCCCACCAAACCCTAAGGGAGAATAAGTGCACCAATTAGAACAAGGGAGAGATTTCACCAGAGTTCTGCCAGGGCGTAAACATAGTGGTTCCATTACAAACACTGCAAAAAACCGAGTTAATTCTCTCTGAGCACAGAAAGCCAGTAGGTATACTACTGTTCACATATTTATTTAAAGCTCCCATTATTATTTCTGATTTTCCAGTATTGTTCCGATATAACACACTGTCTTAAACACACACACACACACACACACACACACACACACACACACACAAAAAAAAAAAACAAGCCTCACCACTCCTCACCCCTGCATTCACAGAACAAGTGGAAATAATTCCAAATACATAAAGTATGTGTACATAGGACCTTTGGGAAGGCTGTAAGAAGGATGAAGTGTGTACTTCAGGACACCTTTGCTCTATCAATCCCAAAGACAGAAACTGTGAGATCTGGGTACTGCCTAAATTATCAACTGAATGAATATTTTATCACTCCTATTTCCATTACAAAAATGGAACCAAGAATAACAGACACTTGAAGGAAGTGAGTGAAGTTTAAAAAAAAACCTTTATCAGTTCTTCTGACTCCTAAAATAGGACATCGCAGCTATACCGGGGCTAAAAGATGTTGGATTAATATGTGAAGCGAGGTTGTCCCAGCGAGGCATTCTCAACACTTACTTTTGTCAATGCTGACCAGGTGACAGTCTCATTACTCCTCCGGAAAATAAAAAATCAACAGTGTCTCCTTTGAAATAGGACTCCTTTTGAGGTTTGCTTCTGATCTAGCTATACCTCCTCCAACTTCTAGAATGGCATAATAGCTTCTTTCCCCCCAGAACACTTCTAGTATGTAACTCACCCTTCTTACTCACATTTAATAAAACAATATCTTGCTTACCTTGCTTCTCAATACGAAAACCGTATTGATGTGTGACAGGATCCCATGGAAACTAATGTCAATATGAGGACGGACCAGAGAGAAGACAGACAAAAGGCTGCAAGTGCCAGGCTGGAGCTAAAATGTAGATAAAAAGAAAAAGAACACCTATTTAAAACAATGTTTATTTTATATTTTTAGATTAATCAGCTCAATTGTATATAAGCACAGAAATATATTATTTTGTAGGAAAGTTACCTCAACTATGGACTCATATCTTGACCTATGCAACTCGGTGATTAAATGGACATCAAATAGTTTCATGAACATAAAACCTAATATGGATTCAGATGACCAATATTCAAAAATAATCTCACAAAAATAAGAGAAGTATTTTCAATGGAGAATGGAAATTTCTCTTTGAAAATGTAGCATGACCTATTAAATGCCAATGGCTTAAAATGAAATTTAAATATCAAGACCCTCATCAAACACAGTTTATCAAGAGATAGTTAATAATAATAATAATAGGAAGCAGTTACTGATTGCTTATAAGGGACAAGGACAGAGAGAGGCCAAGTAACACACCCCAGCTAATAATGAGGTAGAGCCTTAGCCAGCATAAGAGCCCAGGCTTTTGGATTTATAGGTTTATGCCTGATCCCATTTGGGCTAATCCTGGACTATCAAGTCTCTTTAATTACAAGTAAAAATTATTTCTGGATACATGTCATGCACAACTCCAAAAGTTGGTAGAGTAGAAAGGAAGGCTTTTACAACTGGGTGAGCATAATGCCAATCAAACGAGATTCTCATCATGGCCTCCACTGCTGTCCTTTGACGCTTGTTCTACCCAGTCCCATGATAAGCTCTGTCGTTTTTAGTGTTTTTTAAAATTCTCTTCTTTTCCCTGAAAATGTCAAAGGTTGATTTTGAAAGCTATTTTCAGATAGTAGATATCCAGTGAATATTCATTCAATGAATAAATAAGTGAAAGTTGATTGTTACTAGAAAGTTATCCGTTATCTCATTTTTAAAAAGTATAGCATTCCCACTTGCCGTCTTTATTTTTTTAATCCTCATGTAAGAATATTTTCTCCATTGAATTTTAGAAAAAGTAGAATGGAGGGAGGAAAGGAAAAAGAGAGAGAGAGAGAGAGAGAGAGAGAGAGAGAAACATTCATGTGAGAGAGATACATCATTTGGTTGCCTCCCGCACAGGGAGGGATGAGCTTGCAACCTAGGTATGTGCCCTTCACCAGAAATCGAACCTGAGACCTTTCACCCTTCAGTCCATGGGCCGACACTCTAACCACTTAGCAAAACCAGCCAGGTCAGCACTTGCCCCGCTTTTAATAGAAAAAAGAAAAAGAAAAAACCTGTTGTAGGAAAGGTAGCATTATGTTTAAATATACTATGCTCACATTTATACAATTTATGTAATATACAATATGCTGCACATCACCTAATTTAGAGTAAAAAGGTAAATAAAGGAATGTCCACATGTAACAATAGCTCCTTTATGGCCTTTTGTCTCAGTCCCCAATGAAGTGGGATGTCGTTTACCTGGGGAAGCACTCTGTATATGGCATTGCCACACTGAGTGACCACTAGGTCCCGGTCAAATATTATGTGGAAAGGAAAAGCTTTGCAGAAGGTGTAGGGGCTGATGCGTGAGTCCTGGGTACCATTTTCTTCAAATCTGTCAAGATCTTCATAAAAATCCTCTTCTTTAGACTCTTTTTCTTCAATTAAAAATTGAGTATGATCACATTCTTCATTTCTTTGCTGAATAACCTGGATGTCAAAGGGGAAAATGGTCTTAATTGTCTGCATTTCAATTTACTTAAAAAGGCCTAAGTACCTAAGAAACTGGTTTTGAGAATTGCATTTAGAGGGTTAATTTTAAAAATTTAATGTGTGCAAATGCTACACATGCCTAAAATAGAAAACATTGTCTGGACATTCATTTATGAAACTCAAAGACTGAATAATTATTCACAGTAAAATTATGAATCTGTTATCAGTCCCCTAGTAGCCTGTACAGACTCTGGTAGAATTGGAGGAAAAGCAATCTCTTATCCTGGTGTGCGTAGCCTCTAAGCCCGGCACATTACTATAATGAATGACCTACAAACTATACAAGTAGTATTATTTAACATGTTAAAAATAATATTTGCAGACAAAAATAAAATAATAGATGCACATATTTAAAAATACATGAAATGTCATTCTTTTACCCATCAACTGGCAAGTACATAAAATTACAATACCAAGTTGGTTAGGATACATTAAAAAATAAGGCTGAAATAGGGTGTTCCTCTCCCCACTTTTCTCAAATTTGGGGCCACTGAAAAATGGCTCTTTGGGCTGAATATGCTGAGCACACAAAAAGCAGCTCACTGGAAGAGACTGTCTGGATTAAATATAGAAAAATGATGGTTCTCTTTATTGCATAACTAGAGGCCCGATGCATGAAATTTGTGCCCTGCCCACTGGTCGTTTGGAAGGTCTTCCGGAAAGTCATTTTACCCTCTGGTCTAATTAGCATATTAGCTCTTCATTATATAGGATTGCATTCATATCTTGAAATTCTCACCTAAAACTAACAATTCGTATTATCAATAGCAACACCTTTTTAAAGTATGAGACCTGGCTTCTTTCAACAAGTAATATAATTTTTTTTTTTAAAAAAAAAAAAGTAAAACTTTTAGTTCACAAAATAAGATATTCCAATGATATTTCAGGGATAGACAAAAACCCCACAAAGAAACAATGCACAATAATATAATATCTAATTTTATATTATCATAGAATTTGACTGTCCGTGTTATGGAGGGTATTTTTTTTTTTCTTTGTACAGTGGGGCCTTGACTTACGAGTGTCCCGACTAATGAGTTTTTTTGAGATACCAGCTGTCTCTCGGCCGATTTTTTGAATTGAGTTCACAGAGTAATTTGAGTTAACGAGCTCCTTAATGAGCTGGGTCTCAGAACGAATTAAACTCATAAGTCAAGGCCCCACTGTATTCTGAAGGACACAGCTTAGCCAGTCACATATCCTCCTGCTTCCCAGCTACTGGGTGCTCACAGAGAATGCAAACTAAATTAAACAATGTATAAAAAGAAAAATCTGCTGAGACAAAGGGGAAAAATCACCTGTATTCCTATATATCCTTGCATTCCAAGGCCAAGCATAAACTTCTGGTGATGCCAGTGTTATGGTTTATACTAGTACTAGAGGCCCAGTGCAGGAAATTCGTGCACTGGGGATGGGGGTGGAGTCCCTCAGCCTGGCCTGTGCCCTCTCACAGTCCGGGACACCTCGCTCCTTACCGCCCGCCTGCTTGCTGCTCCCTATTGCTTGGCTCGCTGCTCCTTAGTGCTGCTGCAGAGGTTCCCGCCACCTCCACTGCACTTGCCAGCTGTGAGCCCGGCTTCTGGCTGAGCAGCGCTCCGCCTGTGGGAGTGCACTGACCACTATGGGGAAGCTTCTATGTTGAGCATCTGCCCCCTGGTGGTCAGTTCATAGCAACCAGTCATTCCACCGTTCGGTCGATTTGCATATTAGGATTTTATTATATAAGATATGCCTTTGGTGAGTTCCACTAGCTGCAAGAATTAAAGGTAAATTCACTGAGCACCACTTTTAATATTCTGCCATCTCTATTTAGAAGTGTCTTCATTACTGATCATTACCTTCATGTCGATTTCAGTGCCATGTATTTGTTGAGCTACCGTTTTAATGATTCCGATGACAATATCCTGAAGTCCTTCTCTCTCTGAGTAGTAGTGCAGAATGAGTCCTTTGCCCTTATCTGCATCAGTGCACCGAAAGGAAGGTGCACGCATGCCTGGGTAGATAGTAGCAAGGTGGTCATGCAGAGCATCGAGGTTCTGCAATGAAGAGGAAATGGTGATGAATAAACAATGCTCCCACAATGGCAGCTGACTCCTGGAAAGCAAGATAAAGACAGAAGGTTCAATCTGAGTTTAGTGGGCAGATCAGCTGAGTAAACATTCACACAGCACGCCCTTCCCTTGCGGCACAGAGACATCTGTAAGGCAAGAACCACAGAGAACTTGAAACTCAAGAAGAGTAATTAAAACAAACATCTGTGGCTATTAATAGTTAATGCATCTTAAGAAAAGATAAATAAACAAGTGGGGTAAAAAAAAAAAAAAGGAATGACTGAAGCAGAAAAAAAGAAACATAGTTAGGGCTAAAGCAAAGATATACGTATTTATAGGTTTGGGGCAGCTATATATGCATGACACTATCATTTCATGGTAACATAGCAGTTTACCCAATTTTTCTAAGACTTGATTTTTTCTGATAAAATGGAGATAACGAAAATGATATATATAAAACACTAAGCACATCCCAGGTGCAGCAAGCAAAATAATGGTGCTCCCCCAAGTTTCCATGCCCTAATCCCTTTGAATATGATACCTCTCCTGGCAAAGGAGATTTTGCAGATGGGATCAAGGTTATGGATCCTGAATTGGGAAGGAGGTCCTGCATGATCCTGGTGGACCCAGCTAATCATATGCGTGACTGAGACCTTCAAAGCCAGGACCCTTTCCTGGTTATCGGGACAGAGAAGTATAATGACAGAAGGTCAAAGAGATGGTGGCATGAGAATGATACTTTGTTCCAGGTTCTGAGATGTAAGAGACTTATGTGCAAGGGTGGAGCGAGGCCTCCAGGGCCTCTCAGCAAAAACATCAGTTCATCCCCATTGCCTGTAGGGGCTGCTATTGTCATGTAAAATATGACAGACACGAAGTATTGGAAGTTAATATATAAACTACAAGCCGCTTGAGTCCCAAGACTATTTTACTTGGTTAAGTAGTACGAGGAGTTCTTCCTATGACAAGTTCTTAGGATAATTCTTTTCTGAGAAGGGAAGACCTGAACACATAACCCTCCCAGATCCCATCTGGTGATGTTGCAAAAAGGTTATGAGAGTCCTGGCTGGTTTGGTTCAGTGGATAGAGCGTTGGCTGGCAGACCAAAGGCTCCTGGGTTCGATTCCAGTCAAAGACGCTACCTTGGTTGCAGGCTCCTCCCCGACCTGGGTCCTGGTTGGGGTGAATATAAGAGGCAACCAATCAATGTGTTTCTCTCACATCAATGTTTCTCCAATGTTTCTCTCTGTCTTTCCTTCTCTCTTCAACTCTCCCTAAAGATCAATGGAAAAATATCCTCGAGGGAGGATTAACAACAACAACAACAACAACAACAACAAAACTTTATGAGAAAATCTGGTGAGGAAAAAAAAATGACCAAAGAGTTTTATACTTATCTCCATTTCCCACAATGCCAAAATTGAGCTTGTTGCTGCATTTAGGTAATTACTTAATGTCCTCAGGTTCAGTACTGTGTTGTGGCTCATTTTAAAGGAAAAAAGATAAGTCAACCAATAATTTGAAAAATATATTTTAATAATATTGTTTCAATTTTCCCTCTGTGAAAAATTGAAATTTGTAATTTTCAAATACAGCAACGTATTTATATCATAAGTCAATATGCCTATATCATTTGCATACTCATCTATTTTCATCTTGTTCATATTATATTAACACATTTCTACATGCAGCTACGTCATGAGTCACAAAGAGGTAGACACTTTAGTCCTGGCCGGGTTGCTCAATTGGTTAGAGCAACGTCCTGATAAGCCAAGGTTGTCAGGGCACATACAAGAAGCAACCAATGAATGCATCAATAAATGGAATAATAATTCAGTCTGTCTCTCTCTCTCTCTCTCTCTCTCTTTCAAAAAAGCAATTTTAAAAAAATTTAAATTAAATAAAAGATAGGCACTTCATCCTAAATGCTGAGCCATTTTTATTTAAATAAAGGTATAAATGTTGCTAATAGCATGTTGCTTAATTTATTGCTTCAAAGCAAGTGGGAAAGCAAAACATTTGAAGTCAGAATGTTCATCTTTTAGTCTTTGCGGTAACCAACTCTCCAGAGATTTACTGTTTTATTGAATTTACTGTTAATTAAATGGACAAGCTAAGTGCTTTCCTGCAACATGAAAGCTTTAACACCACTTAATGCAATATTGATTTTCTTTAGATAGCATCTAACATAAAAACACTCTTGGGATTTCTTAAGTTACAGCTTTCCTTACTTGGTTTTACTCTTTTAAAATTGAAGTGATTGCCACAGCCTATCTAATATGAGAAATGGAATTTGTGATTAAAAATTAAATTATTTTCATTTGAGTACACTTATATTGCTAAAAATGTATCTTCACCATAGATTAGAATTTTTTACAGCCACATTGAAGGCCAAAAAAAGATTCTCAAAATAGCTTAGATAAAACCTTGACTACATTTTATAATATGATTTATACAAAACTAATCATTTATCCACATGGCTGTAGCAATGTATTTTGGAGAATAAAAGTTTTATATTAAAACTGATATTCCATGTGTTGTTTTTTTTTAAATATACCCGTGGAAGCAGGTATACAAAGAAAAAACTATACACATTACAAAGAAGTATATACATTATGGGGGGGGGGCGGACAGATTGAGCAAGAAAAAGAGAGAATTCATGGACAACAGTGATTGTTGGGGTAGAGGGGGTGTGGGTGGAGATAGAAGAGGGCATAGAAGGATAAATGGTGATGGAAAAAATAAAATTTTTAAAAAGGAAGTATACACATTAAACATAAGAAAAAAAAGTGAACACATACATATATTCTATCACAAGTAGATTCCCAAGAATCAATAAAGAAAACCTCAAATGTGCTTCCCCTTCATTCTTCTCAGGTTTATGAAATTAGGACGCAGGAAAGGGCTAGAGAGCAGGCCCACCATCTTTTTTGCCTCACGATGCCAAAAAGTTACTCTGAGGTTTTCGTTTTGTTTCTTAAAGCCCTGATATCATTTAACCGGTTTTGGGAGAAGCAAAATAAATGTACTTTTTCTCAGGTCCATGAGTCCAGTTCATCTTGTCACCTAGCGCTTATCATTTGCAGAAGAAAAACGAGTGCTGGCATCCGGGAGACGGTATGGAGTGGTCCATGTAGCACATTCCACAGATGGAGGCAGCCAAAGAGAATGTATCCTTCCACCGAGAAACACTGAAGTTCTATATGTTGAAAGATCTTGGAATGTTTCTACATAAATGCAAATTTTCTTTATAATATGCATGGCAAAGATGAGTGCATACACAATTACAGAGGCAAAATTTCTAGAATTCAGCTACTTCTTTTTCTAGGCTTCCAGGGCATTTAATTAAAAATCCCTAAAATCCACATAAGTGGGCAGAGTAAGACCTCGCTTCGAAAGTTTTGAGACAGAGAGATGTTTCCGTCTCTAAGAATCCGAGAGGATGGGAAAGTGGGAGCTATCTGTGTTATTTGAGAACGTTACTGGCACTTAGATCTGGAAGAAATCTTAAGATCAGTCCTTGCAAACATCTTTTTTTTAAGGAAAAAGGATGGGACGCAACATTTCCTTTCTTTTCATTCCTCACACTTCTGACAAACAAGACCAACGCCAACATTTACTTGTGCGAGTCCTGTAATTTGACAAATATTTTAAGTTTTATAAGAAAGGAGTCATCTTAGAATTTGAACATGAGAAATTTAAGCAGGCAAGACCTCAATAAAGTGGAAAACACAACCCCATAAGAATGGTCAGCACCAAGGTCAGGGTGTGAGCAGCATGAGGTCAGAGTAAGGAAGTTGACTGTTCCTGCCTTTTCTCCTTGGAGCTGCTCCTTGAGAAATAGCCCTCCCACTGAAAAGATACAGAAAATATTTTTTTTTCTTTTAACAAATAATGTAAGATTTTAAAAAAAATTATACCAGTTACTAAAATTCTTTAAATAATAACACTTTTGAAATTACATATAGCTATCATTACCATCCTCTCAAGATAAATATTTTAAAGAAAAAGGGCAAGTAATTATAGAATTGCCTGTGTAAAATATTTCACTTACGCTATAGCTCTTAAACTCATGTGTGTGTTTTTTTTTAAAAAAATCCCTGCCCTGGCCGGTTTGGCTCGGTGGATAGAGCGTTGGCCTGGGGACTGAGGGGTCCCAGGTTCGATTCCAGTCAGGGGCATGTGCCTTGGTTGCGGGCACATCCCCAGTGGGAGGTGTGCAGGAGGCAGCTGATCGATGTTTCTCTCTCATCGATGTTTCTAACTCTCTATCCCTCTCCCTTCCTCTCTGTAAGAAATCAATAAAGAATATTTTAAAAAAAATCCCACTTATATAATACTGTATTTGACGATCAATATTATGAAAATATATACCAGCTACTCAAATACTTATCTTCCTTTAAAGTCCTCACTTGTCCATTTAAAAACTGCAGGTTACAGAAATTAACGTTTTGGATGTTGAAAAAAACAGGTCCTTTGGAAATCCAAAAGTTAAAAATAAAATGAATGGAGCATTTTTTTTCTAAGAAACATTGTAAATAATTTAGGGAAGTATTAGAATTTCACAGCTGTTCAGGAAAATCCTCACATTTCCCAGAATAACACTTTGGACAAACATTTAAGATTTTAGATCGGTCATCAATCCCAGATTGTTCCTGGTGGGCTGGCCACAGCTCTGTGTTTTGGAAGCCAAAACATGGAGTTGTCGTGACCTGGAAATCCCACTACAGGCTGCACAGAGGCTTTGAGAGGAACCCCCACGTATATGAATTGAGGGAATGGGTGAAACCGCCCACTGAACGAGCCAGTGTTTCCAGTAAACTCTGACAGAATATTTGTAGTATGATTCAACTGAAATTTCTATGCATATTTAAACAGGCCCATAATTTAAATTCTAACTCTTCTCTCAGATTGCATTGGCATCCTTCGAGGCTTATTTTAATTTCATTTCACCTCTGTGAAATCACTGGGTAAAGAAAATATAATGGGATAATAACGGAACAGCACTAAAAATGAATTGGTAGCCCTGCTGTGGACTGACTTGGGTTCCATTCCTGAAAGCCATATATTATCTTATCAATGATAGCCAATACTCAAAGCTTCCAACTCAAGGAAATCAGTCTAGTATGTGGCTGTCTACTCCTCTATATTCTATCTATGATTTATCTCTAAATAAAATTACATAGTTTCATCTAAAAGGGGGTGTTGTTATTCTTAATAAAACATTTAAGCCCTAACGGGTTTGGCTCAATAGATAGAGTGTCAGCCTGCAGACTAAAGGGTCCCAGGTTCGATTCCAGTCAAGGGCATGTGCCGGGGTCCGACCCCAGCAGGTCCAGGGGTCCCCAAAGGTGTGGACGGAGTCGGCGAAGAAGGAATGACACGGAGACAGCGTTCAGTTGATCAGCAGCCTAGCCAGGATCTCCAGCCAAGTTCTGGTCTCGATCTCCAGAGAGGTTCTGCTTAGGATCTCCAGAGAGGTTCTGTCCAGGTTCTCCAGTCAGGTTCAGTCACCAGGTTCTAGTCAGGCTCTCCTGCCAATCTCCGCAGTCAGGTTCAGTCCAGGATCCCCTGCCATGCTCTCTCACCAGGCTCCGCCTCCAGGCTCCAAGGCCAGTCCCTGTCCAGGATCCTCCGGCATGCTCTCTCCAGCGAAGTTCTTCTGTCTCTAGAGAACGTTCTGTGTAGGTTCTGTGCCTAGGCTCTGTCTCTCTTGGTCCTGTCTTCCAAGCCCTGTGTCCTAAATTCTGTGTTCTGAGTTCTGAGTCTTTCTGTCTTGTTACAACTGTATTTATACCAGTTGATTCAATCCTATCAATCTCTATTACAAAGGTTAGGGCGTTTCTTATCTCCATTCCAGGGAGAAAAGATTATGTAGTTTAAGCATGATTGTTCGTAGTTAAAGGGATTAATTACCCGCCTGGCACTTAGTTGAGGGGTTTTATTCCCTCCCTAACTTCAGGGGAAAATCCCTACCTGGGGATTCAACCTTTCTCGGAGAGGTGACCTTGGTTAAAACACAGCACCAAGAAGGTGAGCAAACATATTAAGAACCGTATGCCATATATGCCAGGTCCCTTGAAACAGCAAGGATGGACCGGCTCCCGGCAGGCATGTACCTTGGTTGTAGGTACAGCCCCAGTAGGGGGTGTGAAGGAGGCAGCTTATCGATGTTTCTCTCTCATCAATGTTTCTAACTCTCTATCCCTCTCTTTTCCTCTCTGTAAAAAATCAATAAAATATATTTTATAAAAACATTTAATCTTGAGGCTATGGTCATATTTGCTTCCTATTTTTACACAAAGAGCACATCTTCTTAAAAAAATAAAAAGACAGATATTCATTCCCAGATAGACAGATTGTATCTGTGGAGATACCATCATTAAGGGATTATACATGGTCTCTGGGCTTCATGAAGTTTACATTCCAGCCCAACAAACAGGAAATGACAATACAGTATGAGAACAACTATGGCTGGGAAAATAAATGTACTATGAAAACATGAGAAATGCCAATGACCCAGAAGAAGTAATTTGACCAGCAGGATAAACAGAATTTATTGAGGTGAAAAGGAGCATGAACAGTATTCCAGATAAAGGAAAGAGCAGATGCAAAAACTCAGAGGATAAAGAGAGCAAGATTTAAAAAAAAAAAAAGTAAAGTTATGTTTGGCTGGGCTGCAGAAGAGGGAGAGGCAGAATGTATAGGGAATGTAAGTGGTTTCAGTCATTTTAACTATTTTTGACATTGCCCAATGAGCAATGGGGAATCACTGAAGGGTTTAAGAAAAAAAAATTCTTTTAATGGTATGATGAGATATATTTGCATTTCAGAAAAGTCATAGAATAAAGATGAGATTGGAGGAGTCATGAGAGAGATAGAGAAATCATCCGATCTCTACACAGAAGTGTAGGGGGAATGAAGAAAAGTGACAGAACTCCCAAAATCCGGCCCCATGTAGCTATTGGCTATCCTATTAACAGTGCAGCCCTGGAACAGAGAGGAACACACCAGAGGCGGCTTGCTCTCTCAAGGCACCATGACGACCTTAGCAGGTGGCCACCATGAGCCAACGTAAAACAAAAACAATGTGAACGTTTGCTGTGCTGTGTAAACGTGGCCACTGAGAGAAAGATGGAATTAAGACAGAGAAAATGCAAGTTCAGACTTTGTTGATAAGGTGACAGTTTTTTAAAAAAATGGGAGATGTATTCCAAAATCCAAAGTCTTAAAATACTTTCAAATATCACACTGAAATCCATCTGACATAATTCATTGAAATGCAGCCTGTCCCCGTTTAATTTACACATCTCCTGGCAGCCACTCCATTTGGAAGGGGCAGCGTTCTTGGACCCAGTAGTTAGGTAAATCCGCGGCAGGCGATCGCAAATCAGTTTCCATCTTGATTTAATGCTGTTTTAAGTTTATAAGAAAAATGTCACTGTGTAAACAACAGACATTTTGATTAAACACCAAAGTTCTTATTTTGGCTGTTAAATCAATAATGCAGCTGGACTGGAAGTCGTTTACATTCCCTCAAAACTGGGCTTCGCTTCAGCTACTATTGCACTGACATCATTTTCCAGCAAGATCTGGCGGCTCTAGGCAGCCAGTTTGGAAATATCCTTTACAAACAACCACATAATTTTCAACATTAACACATCAAGAAGAAGGTCTCACAAATGGCCTCTGCTTAAAATAGGACAGACAATCCAAAAATAGTCTTTCATCGAATGTGTGCTTCACTAGTAAAAATCTTGTAAGGTAATTTTATCAGGAATATAAGACAAAGGCGTTTGGTGACGTTATTTATCTTGTCCTGCACCTGAAATTGCCTTTGCAAGGCCTCTTACTTTCCTTTCTCTAGTAGATTCTTTAACTAATTAGTTACATTAATTAATATGTAACTCAGAGTTATGATTCTCAAATTTGCTTTGGTGGCAGAGCACCTGTAAGCCAGCGGGCTTTTTACTAAAGAAGCTCCGGATAGAAAGTCATAGATACTGGCATACTATTTAATTATGCTACGCAAAATTAAGGAATTAAGGAATGCTTTGCAAAAAAAAAAATAATAAAAAACCATGTTATAGAGCCAAACATAAAACCAAAACTAGTATCAAATACTATACCATTAAAAAAAAAGGCAGTTGGGCCTGCCCAGTGTGGCTCAGTTGTTGAGTGTCAACCTGTAAGTCAGGAGGTCATGGTTTGATTCCCAGTCAGGGCACTTGCCCGGTTGCAGGCTCGATCCCCAGTAGGGGGTGTGCAGAGGACAGCCAATTCTCATCATTGATGTTTCTATCTCTCTCTCTCCTTCTCTCCTTTCCTCTCTGAAATCAATAAAAACATTTTTTTTAAAGGCAGTTGGATACACCACAATAGGCCATGATGAGTTTTTCAAAGAACCTTAATTTACAACTTGCATATTTATAGTCATCAAAAGTTAAAAGAAAAAATATGAAGCAAAAATGTTAAAAATGTATTCAAGACCTAATAACTATTATTTTATTGAATTGCAAAAAAATGTCACTATGATTCCATTTCAGCAGCAAGACACTCTCATACAGCTGGCTGAACAACAGAATGCTAGAATCTATGTTAAAGAATCACGAATTCAGCACTTTTAACAAGACCTCAAATCGCTTACCTGTAGGAATTCTCTGACATTAGATCCCAGGACGCGCAAGATTGTATCATAACCAGATTCTTGACAAAAGACAAAAAACATCTTCCCAAACATTTGGAGGATTTCTCCAGCGTTGAGATCTATTTTATAGGTTTGAAAGAATAATAAAAACAAAACATATACGTAGACTATTATTAATGGGAAGAAGGAAGATAACTGAATAACAACAAAATGTTAAATATCCTCAATTTTTATGCTTAGTGAATATACATCACATGAAAAATTTCTGGCCAGGACAATACAATGAAACCTGAGAAGACAATACATTACCATGCTAACACTGTACATTTGTACTTAATAGCAAAGCAATCAGTTTCTCAGCTTCCATGACAAACTAGTTAATTAATTTTAAGCTTTTTTAAAATGTATATTTAATTTAGAACTTATTTTTTTCTGAAAAATACAGGAAGATCCTGAAAATCATCCAGAATGCACATGACAATATTTTGGTATAGAAGGATTTTTCTTTATCTAAATACACATATTAATAAATTGGTTGCATATAGTATGTACCTAATACCCTGCTTTTTTGTTTATATCCAATTATTATTTCTTAAAACTTTAAGATTTTTTCTGTAATTTCAATCACTACCTCACTCAACATAGAGATGCAACATTTTATTTAATTGATCCCCTTATTCAAAATATAAGCTTCTCTAATTTTTGATACTATAAGTAACCCTGAAGTGAAAGCACATAAATCTTAATGCAAATAAAACTAATAATTTTCTTTGGAAAAATTCTTAAAAGGTTTAAATATTTTTTAAGTGTCTGATTTATTTTTAAACTCTATCCTTGACTACACTAGATAGTTAATTTTCAAAAATTGACAAATTTATATGAAAAAAATCATACTTGTTTCAATTTTGATTACAAATGAGATTGGATATTTTCTTCTTATTATTAACAATTCACCATTTTTCTTTGTAATTCTTATATTCTGCAATAGATAGTATTTGCTCTACTAAGTTATATTTGGCAAAGCTAAAAAGCTTTTTTTTAATATTCTACCCAAAGCCTAGTTATAAATTAAGTACTTTGAGAATAAGAGACACTACTTTCAGAAAGACTTGTTTTTATAAAGCTATTTTTTTTAACTTTGCCTTCATTGCATAAGTTTTGTCTGACATAGATCTATTTCCTGTTTCTTTTACCAATAGCTAACAAAACTTATTATAAAAGAGATTTGGGAATCAAATTTTCTCCATTCCACAATGCAGAAATGAGTAATTATTACACTGTGCAATTCTGTGCTGTTGACATAGTAATGTATTATTACATTATTGAAATTACTACATTAAGAAACAATAATTTATTTTTTCTTCCCCAACGTATGGCTTTCTGTGGGGAGGGGCAAAGAGCTCCTCTATTCTCTAAAGAGTTCGTAAAAGGAGAAATAGACTGAGCATAGCCTCAGCCTAACATTATATGTAAATGTCTTCCCATCAGGGTTGTGCAATGCATAACCTACATCCCTGTACATCCTATATAATACTACTAAAAGCCTAATATGCTAAATGTTTGATCAACTGGTCAGCCGTTCAACCAATCAAAGCATAATATGCTAATGATACGCTAAGGCCTCTCAAATGCTCGCTCTGATGTGCACTGACCACCAGGGGACAGACAGTCGACTGGTCGACCAGTCACTATGATGTACACTAACCACCAGGGGGCAGATGCTACGACTAGTAGGTTAGCTTGCTACTGGGGTCCGGCCAATCCGGATTGAGTGAGATGGGCAGACATGCCCGGGAGCCCTCCCACAGTTCCTCCCGGCTGGCCAGCCTCTCACATCTCTCCCTGTCCCCAGTCATGCACCGGTGGAGTCCCTTGGCCTGGCCTGCACTCTCTCGCAATCCAGGACCTCTCGGGGGATGTCAGATAGCCAGTTTCCTCTCAATCCCACAGGCCAGACCGAGGGACCCCACTAGTGCACGAATTTGTGCTCCAGGCCTCTAGTCACTATATAATGGACTATGCATTCCTTTGCCCTTGTATGTGTAACCTGGCCAAGGAAGGAAAGTCACATTCAACTTACTGAGGACTTTGCTTGCAGCAGCAACCAAATCATAAGTTTTAGAATCATCATATATTATTCTGACAAGAAACTGTCCTTCTTCATCTAATTGTGCCTCTTTTCTGGAAAACAAAAATGAGAGAGACAAGAAAAAAAGCTGGAATAAAAGAATAGGTTCTACAATTACAATGATTGTATAAATAATGGTTTTATATCTGAAATATAACTTCTTTTTGGCAAATTTGTTTAAATCAATGTGCTGTACTTAAAAGTCTGGTGGTTAAGAGGAAATTATTTCACATCCCCCTCCCCAAATTAAAAGGACATAGGCTAAGTATATTTTAGCAGGGATGACATTTCTATAGTACTATACTACTTTAACACCCAATCCAACACCTGATATTAAATATAACCAAGAAATAACTTTTGGCTTAATAAATAGTTAGCAAATATTTGTTTAGTTCCTATATATGCCAGTCATTGTTCTAGGCACTGGGAATACAGTGTTTAGTAACGTAAACAAAAATACCTGATTACCTGGAACATTCATATTCCAGGAGGGGAGACAGAAGGGGCATAAAACTCGTAAGTGCCAAAACCGGTTTGGCTCAGTGGATAGAGCGTCGGCCTGCAGACTGAAAGGTCCCAGGTTCGATTCCGGTCAAGGGCATGTACCTGGGTTGCGGGCACATCCCCAGTAGGAGGTGTACAGGAGGCAGCTGATCGATGTTTCTCTCTCATCGATGTTTCTAACTCTCTAGCTCTCTCCCTTCCTCTCTGTTAAAAATCAATAAAATATATTAAAAAAACAAACAAACAAACAAAACCTCCTAAGTGACAAATACAATGGTAAGCTGTGTGAAGAAACATAAAGCCGGATAGTGGCATAAGGAATTCAAGCACAATAACTGGAAGCTCACTGAGTAGCCGGAAATGGAGTGGAGTCTGAAGGAGCTCTGGGAGTGAGCCATGAGCCAGTGGGGACGTGGGCAAAGGGATGAGTACATGCAAAGGGCTAGACAGGAGCAGCCTGGGGAGTTGTGGGAACAGCGGGGGCTGGGGCTAAAACAGAGGCAGGCAGAGTAGCTGTCAGCGAACAGAGCCGAGAGGTAACATGAGGTTGGACGTTGGAATGACTGACGTTTACTTGAAAGAGATAGAGGGTCCTGGTACTTGTGATATGAGCACTGAGACTCGTGGACCTGGTTAAAGGGATCGACCTTGCTACTGCGTTGAGAATGGACCAAAGGGCCTAGGACAGAGCAAGGAGACTGGTGAGAAGGCTACTGCCAACATTCTGGCGAGGAATGCTGCTGACTTGGTTCAGAGCAGAAGCAGAAAAGGGAGTGAGAAGTGGCCCATGTTGGGATATATTCTGAAGGCAAATTCAACATGATCTGCTGAGAGGCTGGATGGAGGGTGTGAGAGAAGGAAAGGACACAAAGATGACTAAGGTTTTGGCCCGAGCAACTGGATAGATGTTGTCCCCAATTCAGATAGTAGCTGAATTGGGAAAGACTGTTGGAGGTGGACAGGGGGGTAAGATAAAGAGCTGTGTTTCAACGTATTAAAGTTTGCGTGCCAAGTGTACTGAAAACATCTTCTAACACAGTGGTCGGCAAACTCATTACTCAACAGAGCCAAATATCAACAGTACAATGATTGAAATTTCTTTTGAGAGCCAAATTTTTTAAACTTAAACTATATAGGTAGGTACATTGTTATTAACGTAATGAGGGTACTCCTAAGGCTTAGGAAGAGCCATACTCAGGGGGCCAAAGAGCCGTATGTGGCTCGCGAGCCGCAGTTTGCCGACCATGGTTCTAACATATCCTTAGCCTACTACATACAGTAGCTCAAAATATACCCAGTATTAATGAAAGGGCTTTATAGTAACTGTTAATAGTTGTCATGGTTGTATACATATATCTATTTTGATAGGCTTTGGATTGTTTTTCTCAAACTAGTGTCCAAAGGGGACAGAAAATCTATTGTCCAAAATATTGCCAGCAGTGGAAGAGAAATGACAAGTTCCCAGATACTGTTCCAATGTTCAATTCACAAAAATACGTGGAGTTTGGATATCAATCTCTGACGCTCAGTCCAAATCTTCTAAATTCTTGTACACTGCCAGGAGAATACAAGAGAAACTAGCCACTATTGTTAGGTAAACTTTCAACACAGTAGCTCGGAATAGCTCCTTAAATGCTGCCAAGGCCGGCCACATGGAGTCGCAACCACTTTCTCTTCCTCAGAAGCTATGCTACCACAGCTGCTGCTCATGGCTTTGCCAGTGTCTGCTCAAGTGAACAGTTCAAATAGTGGCATGTCTTAGGTCCAGGTGGGATGGAGATGGTCTTTAAAAACCCTGTGTCCTTCAGAGCAGATCATTTATTTGCTGGCAGTTATGCATAACGGTGCATGTGGCAAAAAAGAAAACACAGCATAATTTTGTAGGCACAGAAATTTCAGTTCAGAGCCCCCAATCCAAATGAACTTGAACAAGTCAAATAGACCACTTCAGCATTAAAACCCCTCTTTTCTAAAATGGGAACAATTATATAACCCACAAGTGTAAAGAAATACAGTGCGAAAGAATGTTCTAAGCAGTTGAAAAATTATATATATTACTAATGACCATAGTACTTCCCTTATCTATATATACAAACATTTGATGTGAAATCCTCCTCCCTTCTGCTGCACAGACACAAACACATCTTCAAAATCCTCAAATCTTTTTAATACTCAAAGTCAGTGAAATATCCCCAAATCATAACAATATAATCTACAAACACTGACTTATCTTTTGATAAATGCTATTATGTACCTTATGCATTCTAATTTCTATTTGTATAAACATACAAAATACTGATGCTCCTTGACTTATGATGGGCTTATGTCTCAATAAGTGACCCAATAAACATCATAAGTTGGAAATATAAGTCGAAATATTTAAGTTGAAAATGCATTTAACACACCTAACCTAGCCCACCTTAACTGTGCTCAGAGCACTTACATTAGCCTACATCTGGACAAAAATCATCTAACACAAAGCCTATTTTATAATAAAGTGTTGAATATCGCATTTATCTGATGGGCTACAGTATCTGGAAAATGCCGGCAACGCAGTACACTGTAGAGCACCAGCTGCTCACCCTCGCCACCACGTGGCGGCTGAGCTCACTGACACTCTCAGCATCACTAGCCTGGGAAGAGAACAAAATTCAAAATTTGAAATGTGGTTGCTACTGAATGCATATCGCTTTCCTCCCATCACAAAGTCAAAAAATCTTATGTCAGACCATCGTAAGTCAGGGTCCTTTTGTATAAGAAAAAAGCTTAAAAAAATTCCTCCACTATCCTGAGATACACACTGTTATTCAACTTGTTCATGCTTGAATATACTTGTATAAATAACACACACTAGACAATACTGCTTTCAAACCCCCCTTTCTTGACTACTATTTGATAGACATCCGTTTATTATTAAGTATATTTCTATACCTTGACTACATAAAATTGTATTCTATACACATATGAAAGTTTTAGTAGATATTTAGATTGCTCTTATTTTTCACAAGTGCAAACAATGTTGTGATGAATATTTGGGAGCTAACAATTTATATTTCTGTGTAAAATAGGATAAACGTTTGGAAATGGAGTTGCCGATCTGAAGGACGTGGTTAGACTAATTTTTCTCACGTTGTCACTAATATCTTGTAATGCAACAGCATTGCTCTACAGGCTGAAATTTTAAAGCCTCTGATTTAGGGCATCCTAATAAAATATCAATTGATTTTAGCTAAATATATAATAAAATACAAATTAGTTCATGCTTTCACTGTGCCCTATTCTGTTTCTTCCAGTGGGGATAAATCAAATGACATAACTTCTGGAACCGTCTCAGTTTCTTGGAAGCACCAATCCATAGCACCCATTACGTGAATGATGTACAAACAGAATACAAAGTCCCTCTAAATAAAATAGAGGAATGGCCACTTCCCTAGAATTCCCCTATCCGTGAGTCAAGACACCCTTTCTTTCCTAGCTTTCCTTTTAATGAAATAAGCTCCCTTATCTTTTAAGCTTTGCTTCCTGAACTGATCAACCCAACATGTTCCCTGGAGGAAGGTTGAAATAATAAATGAAACAGTAGGACATGAAAGGAAATAATCACTTCCATTAAAACTTTCACACTGAATTCCAATGACTTCTTCAAAATATTTAGGATTCCTTGTTTACTATATTTATGTTTAAAATCTTTGAGAGCTTTGGGTCACTCTTTATTCTTTCCCACCAATGCCCTCCACCACTCCCCACTCCATACCCCACCTCAGGGAAGGGAGTTTTGCCACAAATATTTGAGCACCTATTATGCCCTGGGACTTTTCTAAGCACTTTAAATACACCAATGGACAAAATAAATGTCCCTGTCCTCATAGAGCTTACATTTTAGCTGGCAGAAACAAGCAATTAACAATAAGCATAATATATGCTCAAATTTTTTAATCTATGATGAGGTGATAGATGCTACAAAAGAAAGTAGATGAGGATAAAGGAGTGAGAGCAGCACTTAGGAGCAAGGGGCAGAATGCAATGCTAGATGTAGTCAGCTTGGAGGCTGCCTGGAGAAGTTAGCATCAGAGCAAAGACTTCAGGAGGCAAAATTGATCTCTATGACTTAATAATCTTTCGGGACCCATTTCCCTTCTTTCTGTAGCCCATTCTTCATCTTTTTCCCTTATCAGAGGAAAAGCTAATTGGAGATATTATAATAAACAGTTTAGGGAGACTTGATTGAATACATTAAACTGAACAGAATTTACAGTGCAAATGGAGTAATAAACAAAAGAATTCCAGGCCACATGGTCATTGAAGACAAACTCTCACCTGGGGAAAAATGGCAAATAATTGCATTCTATACATTTATAGCTACAATAACTGTTTAAAAACTGAGTATTTATAAATGAAAATTTTTCCAAGTAGCAATTCATTTCCTAGCTACTTTTAGAGATGGCTATTTGTTATAGTTTAAACTGATCATTTATTTGCAGCACTTACCCTTCCCCCAAAGGGTAGTGTGCATATATCCTATATAATAAAAGGCTAATATGCAAATTGACTGAACGGTCACTATGAAGCACACTGACCACCAGGGGGCAGACGCTCAATGCAAGAGCTGCCCCCTGGTGGTCAGTGTGCTCCCACAGGGGAAGTGCTGCTCAGCCAGAAGCCCGGCTCACTGCTGGCGAGTGCAGCAGTGGTGGTGGGAGCCTCTCCCTCCTCCGTGGCAGTCAGACATCCCCCGAGGGCTCCCGGACTGCAAGAGGGTGCAGGCCAGGCTGAGGCGCCCCCCAAGTTCACAGATTTCATGCACCAGGCCTCCAGTATATATATGTGTGTGTATATATATATATATATGTATATATATATATATATATATGTAAGTATATATATGTGTGTGTATATATTTATACATATGTATATATTTTGTGGTTTTGATTTATGATTTTTTGATGTTTGGTTTTTTAATCACTGGTGCCTAACCCAAGTGCCTGGAGTAGAACATGCATGCATTCAATAAATGCATGCATGCTTTAAAGTAAGTGAAGGAATGAATTAGTTACAAATATTTCCCCATGAGTTTCCAAAGTCTCTACTAAAAATCAAACAATCAAATATTACTGTCAAAATATTGTTCTATTATTTAAAAAAAAAATGTATAGCTGACTGGTGTTACTCAGTGGTTGAGCATCAACCCATGAAGCAGGAGATCACAGTTCGATCCTGGTCAGGGACATGCCCAGGTGCAGGAGGCAGCTGATCAGTGAGTCTCTCTCATCCTTGATGTTTCTATCTCTCTCTCCCTCTCCTTTACTCTCTCTGAAATAAATAAACACATATAAAAGATATATACATATATATATATATGTATGTATATATATGTATATATATATATACAATTTGTCAGAAATATCCAGGCAACATTTCTAACAACTTTTTACTTAAGGAGATATTCCTTAACTCCAAAATGTGAATGCACAAAACTGAATTAATATTCTGAACCTGAGCTCCAGCTATTATGCACTTTTCAAGTAAGTTTAGTACTCTAAAGGATTGCTGGCTTTTAGGTAAATACATTCCCTTGGAAGTATGAAAATATGAGTATTCTGAAGTGGGAGATCCTTAATACAGGCATCTGAGAAAGGAGTCTCAGAACAGGGTGTGGTCTCAGGCAGAAAAGGTCAACATACATCACACAATCAGCCCAATCAATGACAGCTCAAAGGGGTCCTGATCCTTTAAAAACCCTTATCACAGAGCATGCCCTACAAACAACAGTATGTAGGTGTTGTCTGGTTAATAAATCCTGGGATGTTCCATTGTAGTGAGCTGTAAAGTACATCATGAATGCTGGTTTGTGTCCAGCCATTATTAAAATTAAAATCTACCAATATAAAACACAGATAATAACTATAAGCAACATCTTAATTAAAAATGTATATATATTTCTGTGAGTGGGTGCAAAGCATTAATGGCTCTCAATTTTCAATAACCCAATCCAATGATTCCCAATGAGTCTGAATCCCCAGAAGGGCAGACTCTGGTTTGAGAGAGCTGCCAAGGAGCGAGGCCCTTCACATGCAGCGATGGCTTCCTGCTTGGGTCCTCTTTCAGTTGGCAAAGGTCAGTCCTTTCCATTCAATGTGTTCACTCATCCAAGGACTGTAAACAGTAACAGTAAATGCTCACATGAGTGACATAGATTTTGGCAAAGTAACTTCACTCTTGATATATAATTGCATTTTTTTCTGACTGTGTTCAGCTTACCACGTGAGAGTTTTATTAGTAATGGCTTGAATTTTGAAACCATATGCACAAACATTTCAAATGAGCCCTTTTCAGTAGCTTCAGCAGACAAATGAATTTGCTTATTAGCCACCCATTTTATCGTCAACTCGTCTCCTAAGTACATCCGGTCACAGCTCTTCTAAAAATAAAACAAATTGCTCACAATTTCTGAGGCTCTGATTTCCTGTAGCAGATGTGCCAGTTGGTGAATCAAACCACCTTTAAAAATATGACAAGCAGCCTGGCCCTTGTGGCTCAGTGTTTGAGGGCCAACCTCTGAATCAGGAGGTCACACTTAGATTCCCAATCAAGGCACATGCCCAGGTTGTGGGTTTTATCCCCACTAGGGGGCGTGCAGGAGGCAGCTGATCAATATACTCATTGATGTTTCTATCCCTCTTCCTTCTTCTCTGAAATCAATAAAATAAATAAATAAATAAATATGACAAGCAAAATAACCTGTGAAAGTTCTTGAAAAGTTCAGGGGAGACAAAAACAAAAATGGGTGGTACTAACACACATCCTTGTTGTCCATCTCCATGCTCATCTGGTTGTCTTTGGAAAAGAGAAGGTCATAGATCCTGCTTTTGGGGGGAAAGCACATAATATGACCATTCCAAGCCCATCTGTGTCCACATTCCTGCTCTGATGATTAACAGCTGAGTAGTTTGGACACCGTTTTAAAGTACAGAAGCTTCACTTCCCCAATTTATAAAATGAGAATAATAGACATCTATTTTCTGTGGTGGTTATTGTGAGAATTAGGTGTAGAACCATATGGTAAGTGTATATATATATATGAATTATAAAAGCTATATATGAATTACCTTTCACATTTTAATTTCCAGAGAATAGAGCACATGTACAGTCATCATATATATATATATATATGTATATACGTATGTATATATATATATATATATATATATATATATATAGAGAGAGAGAGAGAGAGAGAGAGAGAGAGAGAGAGAGAGAGGCTTTCCCCTAGGCCACCAATTTTCAACCAGTGTACCAAAGAATTTTTAAAACATGTAACACCTGATTATTTAGTCGGGGAAACTGACCTCTTTTCCCTTAGATTGTCAATAAAAAATGACAACAGCCAACACAACAACAGCCATCTGGTGGGAATGAGTCAAAATTATACCTATTTTTTTGGTCAAATCACCAAAAAACATGTTTTTTTGGTGTGCCACAGAATTTTAGTAATTAGTTTAAGTGTGCCATGAGATGCAAAAGGTTGCAAATCCGCTTTTCTAGGCAATAGTTATAATAGTTAGATAGAGGCTAGAGGCTAGTGAGACAAGAGAGATAATCAAGTAGTAGAAATAACATAATTATATACTGTTGCATGTACAGTGAGAAGTAAGTACAGTTTTGGACGTAAAGGAAGGCTTCCTTAAGAAATAACATTAGTTTTGTCATCTCAAAGCTGAGCCATATTTAAGTTAATGGGAAGGGTGGAGAGAGTGAAGAAAAGGAGACACTTCTAAACTCAGGCTTTTGTTATCCTAACGCACGTAAAAACTCAGTGTGCAGCAGGAACAGAGAACTGGCCCATGAGGCTACAGTGCTGACAGCGACTGCGACGTAAGGACTGAAAGGTCCCACGTTTGAGTGACTTGAAGATTGACCACAAATAATTTCAATAAAGCAACAATTTCATATTGCATGATTCAATAATGATGGGCAAGTAGATCAGAATATGCGATAAAAGCAAAGCTGCAATAACAAGGAATAAATACTTGGAGTGTTTACCTTTACTGGGAGTAGAAACTTCTTTAACCTCAATATCTTTGATATAGAAAAAAAAGCGTTCAGTTTTGCTAGGCATAAACAAAGGCACCATTTCCCCCACTGTTTCCTTTTTAATGAACGAAGTGGCGAAGTAGCAAATGGAAAAGCTGCAAGTACTCAGGTCTTCTGAGTTGTCAGCCTCTGAACTGGGCCAGCCATACAGATCTCTGTAAGTGTGTTTTCCTGTTGACGTCCGCAGAGTATCCACCCAGAACTATCACTTTCCAACACCATGAAGAGAAACATTTGCTATGGAAAGAGTCGAAAGGACATCTGTTCCTTGCAGACTACACCAACACCCAGTTAATGTTGGCCACAGTTAGGTCTGGGTATGTAGATTTTCTGATTTATCCTCTGGTGCTCATTTTAATGACCCACCCAATAACATGCTTCTATGATTTCTTTTTTAATTCTCAAAAATTGCAGAATGCTAGGAAATCAAAGACCCAGCTTGAATCCCATGATTGCCTCAGATCATCAAAGTAAAACCCTGAGATAAGACCAGGTTTATCTCCTGGGCTCCATGCTGCTCACCTGACATGGCCCAAGTTCTGAGAGAGTCCTCTGCAAGTGCTCACTGATGGGTATGTGAAGAGTTTACACTTAGATATTTACTTTTACCTAAAAGAATAACTTCAAATGTTGGTGATGTACTGGTGATGTGCTTATCAGCTAATGTACTGTGCCTTCTTTCATCTTTCAGGTTAACTGGCCTATCTTTCTACAGAAAAAGGTCTTGATCTAACAATTACCCAGTTTATCTATTTTTAAGAATCTCAATATTAATTTGTTTATTTGTATTGAGGAAGTTTCTGGGTACAAAAATTAAGATGGTTCATTTTTGTATGTATACTCCATTAAGCTCCTATTTCTAACTTAAAAGGAATAGTAAATGGCACCAAAAGAGCTGGATTGAAGTACTGACTTCAATGATAAAGCTGACTTTATCATTAAAAAAATAAAATTGAGCCGAAACCGGTTTGGCTCAGTGGATAGAGCGTCGGCCTGCGGACTGAAAGGTCCCAGGTTCGATTCTGGTCAAGGGCATGTATCTTGGTTGTGGGCACATCCCCAGTAGGAGATGTGCAGGAGGCAGCTGATCGATGTTTCTCTCTCATTGATGTTTCTAACTCTCTATCTCTCTCCCTTCCTCTCTGTAAAAAATCAATAAAATATATTTTAAAAAATAATAATAATAAATAAAATAAAATAAAATTGAGCCTAGTCAGTGCCACTCAGTGGTTGAGCGTCCACCCATAAACCAGGGGATCAAGCCCACATGGCAGGTTGTGGGCTTGATCCCCAGGAGGGGGTGTACAGGAGTCAGCTGATGGATGTTTCTCTCTCATCCATGTTTCTATCTCTCTATCCCTCTCCCTTCCTCTCTCTCCAAAATTAATAAAAATTTAATAAATAAAATTGAATAAAATAAAAAACACTGATTGGAGAACCAAGATGGCGGCATAGGTTAACGCCGGAGTTTGCTGCTCTGAACAACTACTTCAAAAGTGAAACTAAAAGACGGAACGGACATGACGCAGAACCACAGGAACGCTGGCTGAGTGGAAGTCCTACAACTAGGAGGAAAGAGAAACGCACACGGACACTCAGAGGAGGCACAGTGCTGAAGTCAAATTCTGAGGTGCGGAGTGCGCGGAGCGGGCTAGCGCCGGAGGGCGCGGTTGGCGTTTTCAATCGGGAGAGAGTCGCAGACTCTGAGCTCCAGATCTAGGCGAGTCTTTAGGGACCCAGACTCAAACGGGAGAAGCGGGACTGTCTGGCTTTGGTCAGAGCGAGTGCAGCTTTCTCTCCCAGCTTTGCAGCGGGTGCTGGGACTCAGAGAGGCAGAGCCCCTGGGGACAGGACTGAGAGCCGCCATAACTGCTCTCTCCGGCCCACCCTGTTGATCCTGTGTGACCCGCCCCGCCCAAGCCCTGCACAGAGGCATTTGCCGGATAGCCTCAGGCAAAGGCTAGATTAGCACCTCCCTAGAGGACAGAAGTTCTCTCACTGCTGACACAGCTGATTCTCATAGCCACTTGGCCTGGAGGTCAAACCCTCCCTGGAATTAGCTACAACAATCAAGATTTATCTATAAGACTGCGAACAAAGACCACTAGGGGGTGCACCAAGGAAGCATAACAAAATGCGGAGACAAAGAAACAGGACAAAATTGTCAATGGAAGATATAGAGTTCAGAACCACACTTTTAAGGTCTCTCAAGAACTGTTTAGAAGCTGCCGATAAACTTAATGAGATCTACACGAAAACTAATAAGACCCTCGATCTTATATTGGGGAACCAACTAGAAATTAAGCATACACGGACTGAAATAACGAATATTATACAGACGCCCGACAGCAGACCAGAGGAGTGCAAGAATCAAGTCAATGATTTGAAATGCGAGGAAACAAAAAACATCCACCCGGAAAAGCAAAATGAAAAAAGAATCCAAAAATGCGAAGATAGTGTAAGGAGCCTCTGGGACAGCTTCAAGCGCGCCAACATCAGAATTATAGGGGTGCCAGAAGATGAGAGAGAGCAAGATATTGAAAACCTATTTGAAGAAATAATGACAGAAAACTTCCCCCACCTGGTGAAAGAAATGGACTTACAGGTCCAAGAAGCGCGGAGAACCCCAAACAAAAGGAATCCAAAGAGGACCACACCAAGACACATCATCATTAAAATGCCAAGAGCAAAAGATAAAGAGAGAATCTTAAAAACAGCAAGAGAAAGAAACTCAGTTACCTACAAGGGAATACCCATACGACTTTCAGCTGATTTCTCAACAGAAACTTTGCAGGCCAGAAGGGAGTGGCAAGAAATATTCAAAGTGATGAATACCAAGAACCTACAACCAAGATTACTTTATCCAGCAAAGCTATCATTCAGAATTGAAGGTCAGATAAAGAGCTTCACAGATAAGGAAAAGCTAAAGGAGTTCATCACCACCAAACCAGGATTATATGAAATGCTGAAAGGTATCCTTTAAGAAGAGGAAGAGGAAGAAAAAGGTAAAGATACAAATTATGAACAACAAATATGCATCTATCAACAAGTGAATCTAAGAATCAAGTGAATAAATAATCTGATGAACAGAATGAACTGTTGATTATAATAGAATCAGGGACATAGAAGGGAATGGACTGACTGTTCTTGGGGGGGAAAGGGGTGTGGGAGATGTGGGAAGAGACTGGACAAAAATCGTGCACCTATGGATGAGGACAGTGGGTGGGGAGTGAGGGCAGAGGGTGGGGCGGGAACTGGGAGGAGGGGAGTTATGGGGGAAATAAAAAGAGGAACAAATGTAATAATCTGAACAATAAAGATTTAATTAAAAAAATAAAAATAAAAAAAATAAAAAACACTGAGCTCACTTGTATGTGGAAGCTAATAAGAACAAACTCAGAGAAACAGAGAGTAGAGTGACAGTGACCAAGGCTTGGGTGTGGGAGAAATTAGCAGCTATTGCTCAAAGGGTACAGACAACCAGTTATAAGATTACCAAGCTGATTATCCTATATAATAAAAGGCTAATATGCAAATTGACAGAACTGCAGAACAACCGGTACCTATGATGCGCACTGACCACCAGGGGGCAGACGCTCAATGCAGGAACTGCCCCCTGGTGGTCAGTGTGCTCCCACAGGGGGAAGTGCCAGCCACTCAGCCAAAAGCCGGGCTCATGGCTGGTGAGCGCAGCGGCGGTGGCAGGAGCCTCTCCCACCTCTGCGGCAGCACTGATGTCTGACTGCTCATAGGGAGCAGGCCTGAGCCATCAGTAGGACATCCCTCAGGGCTCCCAGACTGCGAGAGGGAACAGGATGGGCTGAGGGCCCCCCCCCCCGCCCCATGCACGAATTTCATGCACCGGGCTTCTAGTAGCTAATAATACTGTATCATAGGCTTGAATGTTGCTAAGAGAGTAGATCTTAAATGTTCCCACCCCAAAAGGAAACGGTCACCCTGTGGCACGATGGCGGTGGTAGTTCATGCCAAGGTGGCAGTCACTTCACAATGTATAAATGTATCCAATCAACACATTGCACACTTTAAACTAAGCTGGTGGGAGTGGGGGGACTGTGCTAGAGAGGCCCTTCCTATCTCAAATGGGCATTGTAGTACTCAACTGACATGACAGAGAAAGGAATTTTGGAAATATCGAACAGCGTTTATTATATAAAGTACCACTAATATAATAAAACCTACATGTGCAAGGGTATAGCGATTTACTTAGCCTCATGAATATGAAACTCTGATTAAAACACAGTATACTATTTTGTTTGCATTCATTCGTTTTGATAAAATGAATACTGAGAACATATGCTGCATTTTCAAACAACAAATAGGAGTTGAGGGAAAGAAAAAAGAGTCAAAATGACAATGAAGTTGCTACTTTTCCTAGAGTGGTGAAGGAACATTTAGTCTGGTGTAGTACATACACTTCAATGAGCTACTGCTATTTAAAGGAGAGCTTCATATCTTTCAGGTGAGCTGGGGAAGGGAAAAGTTGAAACACTTTGATTCTAGAGAAAAATAATAGCTACCATTTATCAATGTTATTTTTCAAGATCTGTGTTTAGCACTATTCAACATATTACAACATTATAGAGTAGGTATTATCTACTCCTTATATACAGTTGAGGTAGGTATCTACTCCTTATATACAATAATGTGCCAGTTTATTGCGAAGGGATGTGCGACTGCCACGTTAGCAATGGCTACATGGCCACTAGCTCCTACAATAAAGACTCTCTTCTACATCCACAACGTCTCATGGCTTCTTCATCTACCACCTGGCATCCAAGAAAGTCCAGCCCCTGGCAGAGGGGCTCAGACCTGACAGTTGGCATAGTTGGGCAGGATCAGGACCTGTGGACCTGACAACGATACAGCGAGCAGAGAATAAAGGAGGAACTGAGTTCCCAACAGTTAGTACAGCGAGCAGGGTTCGAGGAGGAACTTGCTCTGACACTTGGCACTGTGTGCCCGATTCAGAAGCATGTGTGGGTTCAAGGAGCGAGTGCTCCCACATGATTATATCATTCACTTTTCCATCCTCCAAGTCCAAAACACAGACTACGCTCTTTAAAAATAAGATTAACTAGAGAATGAAAGGATGAATCAATCAATGAAAAAATCAATGAATGCCTGCCTTCCTATAGGTAAATTAGGTATATAAGCATACTAAGTATGTATGTATTCTTTATACAAAGATGATGATTGAGAGATTCTAGAGAAAATTACTCCAGTATTTACCAACTGTCAGTGTCCTTATATCATTTTCAAATCTCATACCAAAATTTTGATCACAATGTTTATCTCTGATCTTTCAGTAAAACAGAGAAGGGCTGATCAATGCACTATGTAGCACTTAGGCATTTCAAGTCAGTATTTGTTCCTTAGTCTGCTCAACTCCAGGCACAATAGTTTTTACAAAGGTGTTTTTATTTGTTTTTAATAGACATTTAATCATCTTAGATTTTTTTTCTTATTTGAATCCATCTTTACGTTCCAATGACGTTAAAAAACCTAAAATCAAATCCAGTAATTTGATCCAATGATTAGTTTTGCCAGGACTAATGAAAGGGTAACATAGCTGATTAAACAGAGTATGTAGGTACTGTTCTAATATATATATCTTTATTTCATGGGGTTTTTTTTTCTGAAATAAAGATTGGTTTTTCTCTTCCCTTGGAAACCATGACTTCCAAAAAGGACTATCTGAAAACTGAAAGGAAACCAACAAAAGACTTGAAGTAGATTCAGAGATCTCTTTTGCTTTTTAACATGTATTTATGGTCTAGATCAGAGGTGGACAAATGATAGTCAGTTGGTCAAATTCAGCCCACTACCTGTTTTTGTCTGGTCCAAGAGCAAGGAATATTTTTTACATTTTTAAATGGTTACATCTTAATAGTTATATAGACACCTACATAATATCCTCAATATTGACTCTTGGCCTCCAGCACCTAAAATATTTACTATCAGACCTTTCACTATCTACCCTCCATCTAGACCATTTATCTTTTTCTTAAAAAGGGGAATTTAAAGTTCTTGGGAAATGGTTACATTGTTGGGAGTGTAAGTAAATGCTGAGTTTACAATGAAGCAATTTTTGGCTCTTATCCACTTAGAACGTTCTGTCTGGAATCTGTTACTTGGGATTTTATTTGCCATTAAATGTTTGGCATCCTTTCTCATGAAGAATGGATGGCCATTTCCTACTAAATCAAAAAAGTATGATGTAAATTTTGTAATCATCAATGTAGACAGTTTCTCAAAGACCAAAAATGAAGATGGAGGAGTATGGTACTTAATGAGACAAAACAAGTTTTTTCCATAAATTCAGTTTTTCCTAAGAAGCTGAAACTGAAAACATCTTGCACCACTGACTACAGTGATCCTCCTTAGAGCTGGGGGTGAGGTCTGGAGAAAGGAATCAGAATCTCCCAGGGAGCATTTTAAGATTAAATTTCTCCAACTGCTCCCCTGCCCTCAGGCAGTGAGAATCTGTTTGGATAGGCCAATGTTCTTCCGGGGAGCTCTGAGTAATAATGCCCCAGCGGGACTACCTGGGTTGGAAACCAATGACCTGCTTCAGTGCCCTGAACTATGTTCTCTGGTTCAGATACTAAACTATACCCAAGACAAGATGGGCTCCATCAAAAAGTATGTTTGGGGAAAAAAGAATCAAAATGAACACCTGGATTGTAAAGGCTAGTTTACCTAATAGTATCTCCCTTTCAAGAGCACATAATCCTTGAGATAATTTTATTAAAAGAGAGAGAGAGAGAGAGAGAGAGAGAGAGAGAGAGAGAGAGAGAGAGAGAGCCTGGTGTGGCTTAGTGGTTGAATATCAACCTATGAATTAGTAGGTCAGCGTTAGATTCCCCATTAGGGCACCTGACCCGGTGATCCCCAGTAGGGGGCATGTAGGATGCAGCCAATGAGTCATCATTGATGTTTCTATCTCACTCCTTCTCCCTTCCTCTCTGAAATCGATAAAAATGATATTTAGAAAAAATAAACACCCATATGATTTGTTTCATTTTATCATAAAAAGAATAATTTAAATTGTCAACATTTGAGTAGATTAAGAACACTGTTTAAAGCAATTTAGAGATACATTAGGGCATTAAAATATTGATGTTTAATTTAAAACAAATAGTTTTTTAAAGTAGAATGTAACAATATTCTTAGTGATTTGGCAGAATTAAGTTTTCACATCAGTGTAATTTGTATATTTTTAGATATTTTTACTTTCTCTGGGGAAAACATAGCCAGTACAAGCAAATAACTTGATACTTAATTTTTTTAAAAATTTTGATATATTTCTCTATGACATAAAATTTCCCATCTCTGTATTTAACAGTAATCTAAATTGATAATGGGTAGGGTACATTCTAAACCTGGTTAAAATGCATAACAACTGTTTAACCATATACCCATACTTTATTGTGCTCTCAAAATTCTAAATATATTCATTGTCATAGCATATCCACCAGAAAAAAATGGGGATTTGTAACTTACACATGAGAAAACATCGTCTTCATAAATTTACAAAGAAAGTGGCTTAAAAATAATCCTATACTTTTTACATTGTTTAAAATCCTGCTCTTGATATCTCCCGTATACCTGTCCACTAAGCAAAATAAAAATTCTGAAAGCATTAATAAGATTCACAGAAAATTCAAATCTCAAAGTAAGCTTTAGTGTCAACATTCTCATTTGATTTAACTGCATAATTGTCAAACCTCCACTTCATTTATAATATGTACGTGTGCTCTCAGGGTAACATAAATGCGGCTTATGGATAGTGAAACGATGCTCATTGATACAGGCCCAAGAGAAGGGAACGTTGCATTTTAGTGTTTCATATTTAACCCTGGTCATTTCCATGGAAACTATTTATTTAAAAAAAATCCCTATCGTATAACTGTATAATAAGCCTAATGCTAATAACTATAATGTATTTGGGGGGAGGGGAAATAGCATGAAAGCATCACCTACTTGATATACTAAAATCAGGGAGAACAGAAAACACGAGTACGGAATAGCAATGTGTTCCCCTTTGCCCACCCAGGTAACCACGCCCTCCGCCTCCATTTAATGGGACAGATTAGATTGCAGTTCCAATATGAAAATCCACAAATACGGTTTTGTTGTAGCTAGTTGGTTTGGGTCATCTATGCAATAAGTTTAATGCATATTTCACTAGAACAAAGGGAAAGGCCTCTGTTAAATTGAAATGCTCAATATGGCCACAGAGACGGTCCATCGTTTCAACAGGTTTACGAGTAAACTCTCAGGTGCCTGTGGTCTTTCCGTCCCATCAGGAGTCCTGGGCTCCTAGTTCCAGCCTGAAACTAGGATGCCCTCCCACAACTGCCAGCCTCCACCTTAGTCCAAGCAGAAAGGGTGTGGGGGGGGGGGAGCGGGGGGGGTTAATTTGGGGAAAATAAAAGGGCATACATTCCAATTCCACATTATTTCAAAATGAATAAATGCAGGTGATATTCACAGTTGCTCAGGAAATAGTCTCACGTTTTAGCATCGTGAAGAGGCGTCACTCTGCTTATGTCTGCGAGGTGCGTGCATGTGCCAGGAGCCGGGTCTCCCGTTTGTGTCTAAGGCCTCTGGGAACTGGAACGTGGCGGAGGCCCGTGTGGTCCCCGGGGCCCTTCCCGGCGTGGGAGCCGCGGGGCCCGCAGAGCCTGGGAGCGCCCGGCGCGGGCAGCGCGTTCCCACGCTCGGGCGGGTCCCGAGGCCGTGCCGACCCGGAGGCTCCTCTCCCTCCTTCCCTGGCTCTCCCCTCCCAGCCTCTCCCCGCCCCGGGGCCCCTCCTCCCAGGGTCCCGGCCCCGGAGCGTGGGAGCGCAGCTGCGGCCGCGAGCGGCGGGCGGAGGCATCTCCGCGATGCGCGTCCGCGACGGGCGCAGGCGGCGGAGAAGGAATCGAGGAGCGGGAGCAGCTCCCGGGGCCGCCCGGGGCCCCTCCACGCGCGGCGCCGGAGCCGGGCCCGAGCTCCAGGAGCCAGTCACTTACTTGATGTCCTCCCACACCTCCGGGCCGTAGTTGCGGATCACCAGCAGCTCCAGCGCGTGGTTCACGAACCCGTACTGTGGGGACAGAGGGAAGCCCGCGCGTCAGGGACCGGCTGCCGATGGAAGAGGCGCGAGGGCGAGGCTGCCTTGACTGCCTCTCGGCTGCTTTAACTTTGGGTCCAACCTATTCGGGGTGCTCGCCGCTAAAGAGGGGTACCTCTGGGTCGCCACCCACGCCACCAATAGGGGGCAGATCCTCTCCATCACCGCCCACCCCACACCCGCGCCACCTCCTTACCCCGCTCACCTGTCACGGCCAGGAGCAGGCTGGGCAGCGGGGAAGCATGGCAGAGGGGACGAGCCCTGCACCCCCCCCACACCCCGGCTCTCAGCCTCCCTCACCCGCTGGGCCCTCCTGAGCCGGGAAAGCCCCGTGTCTCGGCTGCATCGCCCCTTCCTGGGCTCGGGAAAGCACGGCGGACCCCTTGGAAGCAAAGGCACCCATGGCCCCCGCGCGATCTCCCCTCCCCCACCTCACCCCGCCCCCCCCCCGCCCCCCCCCCCCCGGCGTTCCCATCTCCTCGGACGCGGGCAAACTGCGAGGCTGCTCCCGCGACAAGCGGTGCGCTCCCCGGGCCCCAGCGCCAAGCTCCGGCGGCGCGGTCGGTTCGCTTGGGCTTCCAGGCCCGGTCCAGCTGCGGCTTGTGGGTTCGGCCTGAGCCGGCTGAGAGCACTCACCATGGTGTCTGCGCCCGGGGTGGGGGAGGATGCCCCTGCGGAGAGGCACGGCCGAAGGGACCCAGGCGACGGAGGCGACAGCGCAACAGGACCCCAGCGGCAGCATAGAACTGGAATGAGCGCAGTGGTCTCGGTCCGCCTTGATTGCCACCTCTTCCCGGCCAATAGCGAGTCGAGCCGCAGGGGGCTGGCCGCTGCCTCCTAGTTTTCAACCAATCGACGGCAGAGGAGGGAATTCAGATGCTGTCACTACTGCTGCGCTCCAGGTCTTCCCGCCCCCGCCCTAGTGACAAGGCTTTCATTCGAGGCCACAACAATGACGATGGAGAAGCTCCAGTTTTGTTCCTTGCATGAATTTTGGGGGCAGGAAGAATGCAACTATTGTAGTCCCCCCAAATATATTCTTACCCAAAGATCTACCCGCAGAGGTAGCAAAAACTGAGTAGAGGTGTGTGTGTGTGTGTGTGTGTGTGTGTGTGTGTGTGTGTGTGTGTTTATCTTGCAATGCACAAGCCTTAAAAGGAATAAGCCCTCGTGGTCAGCATCCCTCTTGTTTAATGTCATCTTGCAGATAAATATTTCCTTTGTGGCTTGGTCCTGCAACAGTTTATGGTAAACTGAAAGCTAATAATACTGAGCTTCACACATTTTGCTTTCAGTCAATGGGACTAGTTGAGTGAGTTAGCTAAAATTTTCAGCAATGTAGCTTGGTGAGCGTGGTGTCAAAAGAAACTGCCCGTTACTAAACTTCTCTACAGATCCAGTAATGATCTGTGCTTGTTCCTGGTGGGATGCCTGGTCCCATATCATGGCCAGGAACCATGATCCGAAGATTTTGACTGTCCAGAATTTGGTCTCTGTTGTTGTTTCTCAGAGCTAAGTGATGAACTGTAAAAGGCCCAGTACACAATGAGTAGGCTTTTAATTAATCTTTCCCCAGTCTATAATCTACAAGGCATTTGGATTAGTTAATGCCCTGAGCCTCACCACAGGGATAAGAAGGAACTGATGATTAAAACTCTGTGCTTGGGGTACATGGACACGATGGATGAGGGAGAGGTGAAAAGTGAGGAAGGGAAGGCAAGCGTTGCTTCCAGATCACAAGGGTCAAGTGGACCTGAGAAGCCAAGATGATATTCTATGATATGAGTAGTTAGCTGTGAGAACAGTTTCAACATGGTGAGAGAAAAGGTCAAACCTATAAAACTACTAGCATCCATACCCAGGGACCTATCTTGAGGCATAATTGGTTCAGAAATAATTACATAGGAAACAAATAAAACAATGACAAATTATAAAAGTACTAATGTTGAATAGTAAATTATAAGTTTACAACGACAATGGTGAAAATATAAAATAAATTAGAATCTTTCATACCATGGAACACTTTACTTTGTACAAATATCAAAATATTAAACCATTATGAATATCAGCTGTTAATTTTAGTTATTAAAATAGCCCCTTGCTCTATAGAGCCATGAAAACACTAGATACAAAATGACACAGAAAGAGAAACTGACGTGAGAAACGTTGATTGGTTGCCTCTCATACCCACAGCCTAGGTATGTGCCCTGTCAGGGAATTGAGCCCGTTACCTTTCAGTGTATGAGAGACACTTTAACCAAATGAGTCACACCAGTCAGGGCAACCCTTAATTTTTTAATGGTAATACAGAATAAGGTGTCATTTAGATAACAATAACACATATACATACACATTGCTATAAAATGCATAGGAAATTTTTTTATCTCTGTTGTTTGTAATTAAAACCAGTGGCTGCCCTAGTTGGTTTGACTCAGTGGATAGACCATCAGCCTGGGTTTGATTCTGGTCAAGGGCACATGCCCAAGTTGCAGGCTCGATCCCCAGTAGGGGGCATGCAGGAGGCAGCTGATCAATGATTCTCTTGCATCATTGATGTTTCTATCTCTCTCTTCCTCTCCATTCTTCTCTCTAAATAAAGTAAAAATATATAAAATAAAAATAAAAAACAGTGGCTGAAGGGACCAAGGCTTTTACTTTTTGCATTATGACCTTCTGTATCTTTTGATTGTTTTCTATTCACAGGTAATAATTTTATTAACTTGTTAAAAAGACATTTTCTCATTTTTTGACCTGTCTTCCTTTGAACAGCAGTAGAGTGAGCTGTGGTGTCCTGAACTTTAGACTCTTGATAGGTAAAAACAGGGAAGAAAATTGCTCTCTAGTGATGAAAATGAAGAAAGTTCACCTTGAGAAAGATGAGAGCAAAAATGAAGAATGAGCACCCTGCCAACTTTTTTTCTATCTCTGAAGTTCTAACTTCCACCGTCACTGTTCTTTTTGACCAGTAACTCTTTGAGCGTATCGCCCTTTTGTCCAACACCTACATGCATTTGTAAAGATGTTATACTGTGTGTGTGTTTTTTCTAACTGTCTTATATTCACTCAGAATCTCAAGGAAGGTCTGTTCACTAAAACTTTGCCAATTTTTGTTTGGCCCACAAGATACTACAAAGGATCTGCCGATCAGGGAGAGAGGTAGGCCACCAGCCATGGAAGAACCCAAAACAGGTCACTATGCTTCTGTAAACGCCCTATCCATGGTCCCTACGGCTGACAATGGGGCATAGAAATCAGATCACAAGTTGGTTATGCCATATTTTCAGAAACAATAAATTGCCCTTTTCCCTGTATGACCCAAGCTGAAGGGAATCAGGGAGGAAAAGGAGAGGCCTAGGGAATGGCTTAGCCAGCCATCGTGTCAACCTTAACTATTTGAAAATCAGTCCAATGCATAAAAATTAAATAAATCAAAAGGCATACATGGCTTTCAGAAATGTCCACTGAAATGACTCACATTTTCAGCTAATAAAAGTAAATTAGTAGCCTGGCTGGTGTGGTTCAGTGGTTCAGCATCGACCCATGAACCAGGAGGTCATGTTTCTTTCTGGTCAAGGTACATACTCAGGTTCGATCCCCAGTGGGGAGTGTGCAGAAGGCAGGCCATCGATAGTTCTCTCTTATCATTGATGTTTCTATTTCTCTCTCCCTCAACCTTTCTCTCTCTGAAATCAATAAAAACATATTAAAATAAATTAGTTGGGCGGTTTAAGTATTAAATACATATTTAATAAGATCTAATTTAGAATGCATTTTGATGGACCTTTAACTATGATTTCCGTTGTCTCTATATGATAGTTCTCCCATGTGACAAAGAGCATCAAACTGGCATACAGAAACAAAAAAACCTAAACTGGTTTAACCAGATTCAGTGAGCCTTTAATGGTGCTTCACTTGAGAATCATCCATACCCTATTGAAAAGATTAGAGGGTAAAACAATATTCACTCCATTGGAATAATTCTAATGCTATTTAGTGGGGTTTTTTAATGCCTTATTTCTAAATAACATTTGCAACTTACCAAGTACTTTCACACACTTTGTCCCCTTTTCATTATCTCATTGGTTAGGAGGGAGATAGTGTTTTGCTCATCTTGGATGTGAGGACCTGAGGCCCAGAGGAGTGAGGGATTCCTCACACATTACTAAGGGCCATCCTTTGACACATTGACCCTATTGCAGATCTTAGATCCCAAACCCATAACTCTTTCCTTAAATATAATTATTTTCTCTTTATGTGTCTGACAGTTGATGTTTAATGCCAAATAGAGTATACAAAAGTCAAAAGAAAAGTTATCTACAACTTGATAACTATGTAAATTGGGGGTCGGGGGAACACATGATTTCCCTAAATTTCACTTTACTTATCTGTAAAACAAATTTAAATAGTAATTTTATACCTCCTGTAAAATGGGTACATTACAAATACTAACTTTTATAGCTTCTGTAGGATTTTGGTAAGGATCAAATGAGTTAACATATATGTATGTATTTTATATAGAGTACAATTTAATGCACATTGGTTTTACTATATTTATTATATGACTGTCTGAATTATATAAATTTTTAATATTCTTCATGTGAGAAAATACCATGATGGAGAGGAGAAAATGCGATTCATAAGACTTCTGGTCTTCGGTCCTACAGTGGACAAGTTACTGAGCTCATCTAAACCTCTGAAAATAAGGCAATCGTGAAGATGAAATATGATGATATACGTCAATGATATATTACAGTGCTTGACACATGGTAACTGCTCACCAAATGTGAACTTGATAATCCATTTAAGAAATGTGTCTATAATAAGGTAAATAGTCCATTTCATAGGTGCTGAGTTTGAGTTAAGATAATGCTTAACCCCCATACTGACAATGCAGAGAATATAAGCCATGGTTTCCCAATTCCTTCCTTTATTATCAGTCCAGACCCACAGGTTGGAGCCAAAGTTAGCAGAATGAAGCATCCCTTGATTTGTTCCATTCTACTAGTATTACCCTAAGTGAATGAAAATCAAACCACCCTGGGTTATGTTTTTCTGTTCTACTTACCAAAGTAATGCACATTCATTTGACTGAACTGCTCTTATTTCTTTCTTCTTTGTACTCTGTTGCTTTCATTTTCATCCCTGGCAAGAAACCAATAAAAAACACCACAAATAATTGGCCATAATTCCCAAGGCTACTCAGACCTACATTGTGGGTCTGGCATGGAAATCTGTGTTTTTTTCCAGTCTAACCAAGAGTTTTCTCACATGAAAAAAAAAAAATGGTACAGTAGAGTGAATTGAGTTAGAAAATCCTGAGCTGTGATGTGGATCTTCTCACATATGTAACATGAGGTATGCTTTAGTAGACAGAATAAGTCTTCTCCCCAACCCAAGGTGTCCATGTTCTAATCCCCAGAACCTGTGAATATGTTACCCTACTTGGCAAAAGGGATTTTGTACATGTGATTAAGCCAAAGATATGGGCTGAGCATCCTGGATTTTCTGGTAATCAGGAAGGAGATTATAAGAGAGAGGCAGGAGTGTCAAAGTCAGAGAAGGTGTCATATTAGAAGCAAAGGTGGGAGTGGTATAAGGAAGGCATCATGAGCCAAGGAATGCAGAAGGCCTGCAGATGCTGAAAAGGGCAAGAAAAAGGATTCTAACCTAGAGCCTCCAGAAGGAATGCAGCCCTGCTGACCTGGATTTTAGGACTTCTGACCTCCAGAAGTAGAAGCTAATAAATTTGTGTTCTTTTAAGCCTCTGTTTCTGGTAATTTGTTATGGCAACAATAGGAGACTAATACTATGGGCTGAGTATCTTTTCTGAATCAAATTCTGAGATCTCTCAGAAACCTTGATAGGGACTAAATGTATGTGTCCTCTAAATTTATGTGCTGAAGCTCTATCAAATCTTCAATGTGATAGTATTAGAAGGAACTAGAGCCATTGGGAGGTAATTAGGTTTAAATGTCATAGAGGGTAGGGCGCCTAGGATGGGATTCATGTCCTTATAAGAAGACAAAGAGACTGCTATGTGAGGACACAGCCAGAAGTTACCTATCTATAAGCCAAAAAAGCTGGCCAAGTTCTCTTTGCCTTCATAGGAAATCAAAGGTCTTAAGCACCTATCTTTATATGGGGGTGGGGGAGGGATTGTGGGGAGAGAGAAGGAAGTCAAAATGTTTGCCTCTTTTGTATGATGAAACAAAGTATTCGGGCAGCTCAGACTTCAGCAATTTATTGTCTTCCATTACAGGAGACTTGAAACCCAAGATCAAGGTGTCATGTAGGTTAACTTCTGAGGCTGAGAGAAGAATCTGTCCCATGCCTCTCACCTAGATTCTGGTTGTTTCTTGGCAATAATTCATATTGTCTGACTTTCAGAAGCACCACCTCAATCTCTACCTTCATCTTCACATAGCATTCTCCCTGTGTGTTTCTGTGTCCAAAAATCCCTTTTTAAAAATAAGGATACCAGTTATATTTGATTAGGGGTTTGTCTATTTTAGTATGACATTACCTTAAATAATTACATGTGCTAGAATCCTATTTCTAAATAAGGTCACATTCTGAGGTACTGGGGACTAGGACTTTAACATATGAGTTTTGAGGTGACACAATTTTAGCCACAGCAATGTCTTATCTATGGTTTCCATGGAAATTTGCCTGCATCAGGGAAATCTCTGGAAAAGAGCCAAATTCCCTTATTTCAGCAAAGACTACTGAAGAAATTCCAAGACTGTCATCTCTAAAAAGATCTAAGGTTGGCATGAAAGACTACAGGAAGGGCTAAGCCTTAACACTGCCCAGCTGTTGCAATTCTTTCTTAACAAGCGTTATGTATGCATTTGGCATGCTCATCTCCCAGTGTTCTAATAATTCACCTGGTTTCTGCTCAGAGGGCATGCAGGTGTCCTTTGCATTGAGGGTAAACATTGTTTTTTAATTTTTTAATTTATTTATTTTATTTCTTAAAGTGTTACAAAGAGTATTACACATGTCTCCTTTTTCCTCCCTCTTGACATTCCCCCGGCTTCCCCCACCCCCCAGTGTCTTGTGTCCATTAGTTATTCTCATATGCATGCGTATAAGACTTTCGGTTGATCTCCTACTCCCCCCAACTCTCCCCAGGCTTCCCACTGTAGTTTGACATTCTGCTCAATGCTGCTCTGCCTCAGTATCCATTTTTGTTCATCACTCTATAATGTTTCTTATTATCCATAAATGAGTTCATGTGGTATTTTTCTCAGCTTCCCAGGGGCCATCTCAGCCTCACAGGGGCCGTCTCAGCCTCACATGGGCTGTCTCAGCCTCACATGGGCCGTTTCAACCTCACCAAAACCAGAGCGTAAACATTTATCTCTGTAAGTCTTGTCTGAAGAGGGTCAGAATCTTCCTCTAACCCAGGACTGTTCTTTGTATGAGTTATGGCAATGAGGTAGACTTGATATGGTAAGCTTGATTGGGAAGAAAGTCTTTTAGCCCAAAGAAATGCTAGCAACAACCAAGCCACTGTTCAAGCAGTGACTTTGAACCTCATTTCTGATAGTTGGCATGCTGCTCCCTCCCTAATTCTTCCTCACTGACACATAACAAAATGGTGGAGCATATTACCCTATTGAACACGCAATTTAGTCACTGTGTTTTCTATTGATTCCCTTGGACTCTACATCAGCCCACAAGACTTCCATACTTTCTCTTTCTGGAAACCATGTTTCCATAGGCATCCTATCCTCATTGCCAAAATTGTCAATAACTGTGAATGACTTTGAAGGGTCTGAGATTTTACTTTACATGCAAGTTAACAAGTAAAACTGTCACAGTTTCATAGGTGCTGGCAGAAGATGCAAGCTTCCTGGGTTAGAGACAAAAGACTTTATTACTCACAACTATAGCAGCCATGTCTTACATTGGTTCCCTCGCCCCAATTTTCACAGGACAATGTGAAGAAAGCCAAGTGATCCCTGCACACACAGTAGGTTTCTTTAGAGGAGAGAAGCCCTACATTTAGGACAGCAGTTCTCAACCTGTGGGTCACGACCCCTTTGGGGGTCGAACAACCCTTTCACAGGGGTCACCTAAGACCATTGGAAAACACATATATAATTACATATTGTTTTTGTGATTAATCACTATGCTTTAATTATGTTCAATTTGTAACAATGAAATTGGGGATCACCACAACATGAGGAACTGTATTAAAGGGTCGCTGCATTAGGAAGGTTGAGAACCACTGATTTAGGAACACAATGGGTAGTAAGCATGCCTGCCCTTTGATCTTCAGGGGGACATTATTCTCTAAGATTATTTCCTCTACAAACATCATTTAAAATACAGAGTAGAACAAAGGCGGTCAGTACTCCTGTTTCTCTACAGAAATGCAAGTGATAGAATATTTTCTCCCAACAGACTGTGATGGAGACAAATTGACCCTGAAGCTTGTGCTACTAACAATTACACTTGGATACACTGAGTACAGTTTTATTAAATTTAGGGTATTTTTTTCTATTTTGATTTTATGTTATTTGAAAAACCAGAACAAGTTTTGTTAGAAATTGAAACTTTACATGCCTAAAAAAAGTTACTTTAGTTATATTAGTACCTTGTTTAAAAATAGTTTTTTGAAAACGGATTTTGGTTATACATTGGGCTGTGCATAGCAAAAGCCTGAAATGATGGTGGTTGTTGGTCCTGGGTTTCCATGCCGTTATGTTGCGTTATGTTGGAGGGTTCCTCTCTTTGTAGCAGCAAGACTTAGACCAGAAAGAATGTATTTGTATGTTTTGGAAGGATAGTTTTTATTTTATTCAGTGGATTATTTTTCTTCTAAATAAAACTCACTTTAGCACTTTTATTATAATATTTATGTGGCAGCAGTATCTAACAAGTTTCTGAGACACAGGATAACTTTTTGATAGACTTTGCAACTCTGCCAGAAGCAGAACTCAAACTAAACATGTTATTTAAAGCAGCTATGAAAGTTATAATAAAAGGAGTGTTGTTAGTATCAAGAAGGTTTTCAATGCAAGGTCCAATAACTATCCTCTTTCACAAAGAGAAAAAATAAATTACCAAAATTAGAAGAAGTAGAAGAAAACAAGGGCACCAATGCCAATACACATTTACCAAAAGCTAGAGAAAAAAATGTTGAGAAAGATGTTAACTATTTGCTGAAAACAAACTTTACTTGACTGTATGTGAATACCCAAGAATCATTTCAGAAACAAACAAACAAACAAACAAACAAACAAACAAACAAAAAACACCACATAGTTCCTTTATTTCTCAAAAATCAATAATGGTCTCTTCTAAACCAAAAGCACAGATTTTTCTTAGTTATTCATTCTCTTCTTATTTTGAACATTATTTACTCTTTCCCTCTCTAAAGACCATGTTCTTAGTTTGAGAGTCTATGCTGTCTCAGTGGGATGACCTAGGAGTAAACTTAAGGAAGTTCCCAAACCTCTGAAGTATATGTAAGTCTTGAGTTAGAAGTTCATCTGCACATTTTGGACAGGGTGATGGTCTATATCTTTTATGTTTTATCCAGTTCTCAAAGTGATATGACTCAATGAAAATGAAACCCACTGGCAATTGAAGCAGTTTCCAAAGTAAACTATAAAGATGCTATAGTAGGGTAAGAGAAGAAAATACTAAAATTTCTATTTACCTTCATGTTCATAAATAAATAAAATAAGCTTTACTATGATGTCATAGTACATAGGCTTGAAAGCAGTGTATTAAGTCTATTTATCATAAGCATTACTAATATTTATATTATAAATACTTACTTTTGATATTTATAATATATTGTCGGTGTACTAAAATAGTTTACTCATAGTGTGCAGGAATCCAAAAAGCTGGAGAACACCGCTTTAGATTGGTGACTATCATTTCTGTAATGAGATTTTACAGTGTGCCTTTAATTTACAAGGGGCAAGAAGTGAAGGGGCAGTAAATTCTCAAATACTGGTATATTTTTATTCGGTTCAATTTTGCAAGATACAAGTTATTTGGGGAAGAAAGAATAGTGAGGGAATAGTGCCTGCAGGCTCCACAGTCCTGAGTCACTGTGAGCATCTCAGAATTCCATGACCATTGTCATTACAATTTTCCAAAAGGCTTCAGTTTGCTACTGTACAATATTTGGGTTTGTCCAACCTCCATAATAGCATTTTTTGTTTCTCTTCATTTTGTTTTAGTTTTCTGTGAAGCCAATTCATAGTTCTTCTATCAACACAGATGGGTTCAGCAACATTTCAGACTAAATGAACATCTTGGCAGATAATTGAAGATTTGGGCATTGTGCAAAGTCCTTTTCTGACAAGCAGCTTTCTCCACAAACGGTAAGATTTACTGGCAATTTAATATTGTGACATTAAACACTAAAATTATTGAAAGGCAGCTCAAACTTATCTAAAATCTTGTACCAGAAATGTCTGATATTAAGTCTTAGAGCTGCCATTTAATATTTTGTTCTGGTTTCTATCCCAATGTTTAAGTCTAAAATATTAACATTTTCCTGAAACTAAGTATGTTATAATGCAAAAAAAAAAAAAAATAGACTGATGCTAAAAGAAGTCTGGATTTTAGAATATCACTTTTTTCACTTTGTGCTATTAAAAAAAAATTAAGTCTATGTATTTATGAAGCTTTTCCTTTTTTTTGCATGCACTGAATATGGGGAAAAGAGGGCATACAGAATAAAGTAATGGAATAATTTTGGATGAAAAAGTGTGTGGATTGTGTGAGCGTGTCAAAACAGACACAGGTGTGATAGGTTAAGAGGAAAGCTACTTAAAGAGAAATAGTGATGGCAATAAAATGTAAAATGTTTGAAGGGGCTGAAAGTAAGAATATGAAAGGAGTGCACATCATCAACATAATAAAAGAAGTCTTTAAAAGGGACTCACACTGTACAGAACATCTGAAAGCAAAAACTTGCAGAGAAGAAAATTCAAGACAACAAAGACTACAACAGACTTGAATACTTCCCGAACTCCTGGCTCCTCAGCAGGATTCTTCCACTTCTCACTACGAGATACCAAGATTTCTCAGGATTTGTAAAGAAACCCAACAAAGGGCAGACATGACAACACTGTATACCTCGGTTTAAAATTACATTTGTGTGTTCTCTGCTTCATAAAGCAAGCTGTCCCTGCTTTCCACCTTGATTAGACAAGGGAATTACATTTTTCTATCATCTCTGCAGCACTGAGTTTTTGTTTTGCATGAGATTAATCTTTATTTACAGGAATTGCAACACCTCTGGCGTAGCCTCCTCTAGTGACTGGCTGCCCACCTGTCTCCTCATATCCCCCCCATCCTTCTACCCTTCAAATCTGCCTTCATTTAACTTTGCAAGAACAGCCATTTAAGAGTGACACAGCACCAAAGTGCACAATCAGGCAAAGCAAATTCTTTATGTTTTATTGTTCAGTGAAGGGTACTGAGCTAGCAAGCCACCCAAACAATATGTATCAAAGAGATTTCATTTCAGCCCTAACCGTTTTCGCTCAGTGGATAGAGCGTCGGCCTGCGGACTGAAGGGTCCCAGGTTCTATTCCGGTCAAGGGTATGTATGGTTGCGGGCACATCCCCAGTAGGGGGTGTGCAGGAGGCAGCTGATCGATGTTTCTCTCTCATTGATGTTTCTAACTCTCTATCCCTCTCCCTTCCTCTCCGTAAAAAAAATCAATAAAATATATTTTTAAAAAAAGAGAGATCCTGTTTCACTGATTAATACTTATTTCTCCAGGTAAAATCCATACACTTTAAACTACTACAACAATTGATTAATGCATTCTCTTTGAGATTAACTGTTGCTTTAACAGGGATTTGCATGTGGCTTTCAAACCATTAGATAGCCCTAGCTTCCTTCAGGCTTTCTATGTAAAGCTCCATTTGAGCACTTTCCGGATTGAGAAATGTCAGGGGGCCAAGTCCATCCCCAGAACTATATGAAATAGGTAGTCTCTTTCACTGGCTAGGCCTTCCATAGAACACTGCACTCCGTCCTAGGACAGCTGCTAACCTAACCACAGGACAGGGCTGGAAGGGTCTGCCTTGAATGACTGGTAATATCACAGAGAAGAATTTGAAGGAAAGGTTAGTAAAATGCTGAAGCAACTTCTCCTTCCTTCCTACCAAAGGATGTGAAGGACTAGTGGCCTTGGAAGTAATAATGAATTTCCTAGGCCAGACACCCAGCTTTATGTTCATACTTTGGGTAAAATACCCAGGATATAGCACAAACCATTTTCTTCTGAGATACAGAAGAATGTTCACTTGGTCATCTATGCACATAAACATCAACCCTTATCCATGCTGTTTCTGACACTGCCTTTCAAACACACACACATGATCAGACCATTTCTTCTTTTAGCCTTTGGTGTCTCCTTTGCCTACTGGTTTAAAAAGTGTTGGGGAAGGAAGTAGAAGCTAATGGTCTGCTTCTTTTTTCTGTTTTGCACTTTTTTTTTTCCATTTGTAAGATTTGTTTTGAACAAAGCGGTTTATGGAAATGAATAATGATGATGAATACCGTCACCATCATCAAAATCACACATCTTATCATGAAAAAAGAGCCCTCTTCATGATCTGTAGCTAAGTGGTCTTTCTGTCCTTATTCTCTTCCCCTCCACCTCATCCCGGGCAACTTGCCACCTAGGACAGGCTATGCACCCCCAAGACTCCATTTCTTCGTGTGTGCTGGTTTACTTGCTTGGTCAAGTCCTTCCCTCTCTGCTGGATGAACTCCTCTAAGACCAAGACACTTCTCCAAGCACTAAGTGCTCCCATAGAATTTTGAAATTATTTATCTTATGTTCATTTTTAATTTTATTTTCTTGATAGAATGGGTCATGTCTTATCTCTGAATTCCAAAAAACAGCATTATTCCTGGCACATGGTAGTTATTCAAGAACTGATGATTAAATAAATGAAAATGAGTAAGTGAACCTATTCATATCTAGGTTCAAACTTTGCCTTTTCTTACAAAATCTAGATAGAAATAAAAAGATGAAGAAAAGTGGGAAGACACTTTTTAACTCTATTTCTTTTTGCTTCTTGATGCAGACATCTTTAGAAAACAACCACGGAACTCTATGCTTGCTTAAGAAATAGGTATAAAGGCAAATTTATTTTGTGTACTGGACATTTAATAATTGGGCAAGAAGCTGTGAGTGAAAATTAAAAAAAATCTGGACAAATGAAACAGCTCGTGGAATTCTCAGGAAAAACCATCTGATTGAAAAACAGTCTTGGCACCCCACATTATTATTATTATTATTTTTTAAACTCTTCACCTGAGGATATTTTTCCATTGATTTTTAGAGAGAATGGAAGAAAGTGGGAGACACGGAGAGAAACATTGATGTGAGAGAGACACATCAATTGTCTGCTTCCTGCAGCCCCCTCAACCAGGGCCAACGCTCTACCTACTGGGCTAAACCAATGGGGACTAGACCCCACATTATTTTTTAGGATAGTTATCCTGGCAACAAGATTCAGAACTCTTGCCCTAACCGGTTTGGCTCAGTGGATAGAGCGTCGGCCTGCAGACTGAAGGGTCCCAGGTTCGATTCCGGTCAACATGTACCTTGGTTGCGGGCACATCCCCAGTAGAGGGCGTGCAGGAGGCAGCTGATTGATGTTTCTCTCTCATTGATGTTTCTAACTCTCTATCCCTCTCCCTTCCTCTCTGTAAAAAATCAATAAAATATATATTTTTTTAAAAAAAAGATTCCAAACTCTTAGCCCCCCCACCCTGTCATAGGTCCTCTCTGTCCATTCTTTTCTCCATCCTCAATTCCAGTCCTAAAACAGAGCTCCTATTTTGGTCTCTGTTTCCTTGAGAACATACCTTCCAGATTCTCTGCTCTTGGCTACCATCAGTGGTCTGGATCTGGAAATGTATCCATAACCTCTATCCTCCAAATTGAATAGAAAGGGAAAGGAAATTCCTTCAAGTTTTTAGCACCCGATTATGGACTTTGAATGCATTCTATCATGGAAATGTTGTATGTTCATCTTGCTTAAGGTCCACAAAGTATTCCATAATTAATGAGCCTTTATAGGCTGGCCTGGGGAACCTATCACAGATTATTTCATTTCTCTGGGAAAATACATGTAAATACTTTTTTTTAGATAAAATATCAAACTTATAGAAAGGTTGTAGGAATAGTACAAGGAATTCTCAGATAGCTTTTACTCAGATTATATTTTCCTCTATGGGTTTTGGGGTGAACTCACACACATTACAAACACACACAGAAAAAATATTTTTGAATTCTAATTAGCTTAAAAACTTAAGAAAACAAATTAACAAATTAGGGTCTACTTAAATATTTTTATAAAGGTGACATTTTATTGTATGCCTTTAAATTTCCTTTAATTCCTATTATTTTCCCTATACTAAGGATTGCATTACAGATAGAAAAATGTATTTGTCTTTATTTTCCTTTTATTAACTTCATATAATTGTAAGATTGTAACTATATTTTCCCAACACCTATAACAATAAGATTGGTATTTAATGAGACACATTTAGTCCTTTAAAATATTGGGGAATCAGTAAATAATAATCATTGTAATATCTATAGTGGTACACATGGGATACTAAAGGCCAATCAGTAATTACTTTTCATTCCTGAGGTTACTATAGGGTAGCCTGGGAACTAGTGAAGATAATTAAATAATTTTTAAATTGAATTATTTTTTAGAACCCCAAATAAGAGTTCAGTGTATCTATGGCTATGCTAGTAGTGATTTAAAAATTATAATGATCATTTTTCACTTGCTTTGAAGTTGAGTTCTTTTAAAATCAAAGCCCTATTTAGGTTTAGTTCACCAGAGATCTTAGACTAACATCATTAAAAATTAAAGTTCAAGCTCCAGAAAAAAATGTTTAAAATTTTCCATAATAAAATCACAGCATAATTTTCTTCATCAACACTAACATTCTATTTAAAGAATATCATTGAGATATTTCCACTAGAATAAAATATTCACAGATTTGTACTTAATGAGACCAAAAACAAAACAAAACAAAACAAAAAAACCCCTCATGATTCTTAGGAAATATACACACACTAAATTATTCAACACAAGTATTTAAAAATACAGTCAGAAAAAGAACAAGTCTTATTTCCCACTTGTGAACTTACATTTTCTTATTGGAACTTTACATGGCTCAGCATGGCAATAGAGCATGTCTGCTGAAATAGAGCCAAATTCCTCTGTGTGTTGTGAGTGGGGTGGGAGAATGTATGCATGTTGTGAATATCTTGTTTCTGCATTTTATAGTTTGTTCCCTAAATGCTTACTATACTCCCATGTTGCTTCTGGTTAAATTAAATCAGAATGATATTGCATTTTAATATAGGCTATCAGCCTCTTTTATACTGAATACTGTAAAATAGAAATGAATGGATAAGAATGAAAATGCTAATATGAATTAAAATAGCCTTTACCATATATGGAATAAAAAAATGTCAAACAAAAGGAAACATTTATTGTTAATGACACATTATGTGGTGGAGAATATTTTTATAAAATAATCTTTGCTATTTACAGAAGACCTATTTTATATTCATATTGCATCTAACCCAGAATTGCTTATTTCCTTAAAAATAAAAAAAGAAAAGTGCAACAGAGAAAAACGTCAACCTACTTTGTTATATAAGCTAAAAATTAAATGAGAAAATGTAATAAAATTCAGAGTTGAAAAGTTCCAAGAGCTTATGGTATTGAAGACTATAATTTCTGTTCAAAAGCTTTTGTAAGGCAATGCTATCACAAACACACTCTAATAACCATAGCATTCCACCACGACACAAGATTGCAAGTGACTCCATCACATTGTATAGGTTGCTACAATTACCTGATATATGTACAATGTGCTAAATTTTGAGTACAGATAATAAGTGATATATAACAGAAATCTCCCCCAAAGGTCACTTTTCGAGGTTTCTTTTTTTTATTTTCACTGAAGAGCTGAAGTATTGAAGTGAATACATGTTTGTCATGTTAAGTGGAAGAATAAGTAGATCGTGAGCTCCTGAAATTTTAATACTGCTTTTATCCATCTGCATCCTAAAGTGCTCTCAGAGATTCCACACATTCTCGAAGGAATCAAACCCTAAAGACTAATAATCAGGGACATATTTTGCTAATCTATTCCTGATGCTTTGCCTAAAAAATTGGCATGGCCATCTTCAACATTTTTCTTTTGGAACCATGGTTTTGAATTTGTTCCTTGTTGATAAGCTTCCAGAAAATGACAGATTCCTGGAATTTCACTGGGGAAGTTTGGTGGAAGTTCCTCCCTTGATCGAGGGGTAAAGACAAAACCTGGACAGTCCTTGAGTAATCTGAAAGAGTAAAATAAAAGTATTACCCTCTACTCAAGAAAAGACAACATAAATAAATGAATAGTCCTCAAAATATTAATAAACCATGTTCACTGTGATTGACAGAAAGCTCCTAATGATGTTAACAAACATCTTCACAGAAGACGTACAATAGAAAAACAATTCACAACCACAAGAAAATTCTACCCAAATAATGCATTTCACTCATATTTGAAAAATTAATTTTAAAATATTTTGCAAAAATATAATCTATAATCTGAATAACAGTATAATTCACAGTAATTGGGGGAAACCCCCAAATAATCCAAAGGTCTAACAATAACAAAAAAAACAACACCCCATAAATATAATGTTATAGAATAAGTCTTCCTAAGTTGAAAGAGTTAAAACATTGCCATTTATCAATTCATTCATTTTGTAAATATTACTGAAAAGTAATCATGGGCAAGAAGTTATAAAGGAAAAGTTCTACATAAGCTTTATGCATATGTATAAAATACTGTAAGAAGAGCTTTTGATCTCTCAATAGAATTTTTACAAATCCAAGGTTAATAGGACTAAAATGAGATTTAATTGTACATACTGATACCCAATTATTTTTTATTTGCTACTACTTCTTCATTATGCTAAACTCATTTTAATTCTGATCCCACTGGTTAAGTTACTCATCTTTCTATTTACTTCCCTAGCTTTCTGTCAAATGCAAACTTAATAAGCATCTCTCTAATCTATTATTTAGGCCATGGATGAAAAATGTTGAATAATTCTGGGATCTAAGCCAACTCCTACAGAAGATTAGATTACTCATCACATCTGCCCAACTATACCATGGCCTTCTACTGATGTTTTAGTCATGAATTCATAAATGTTTTTGGCCTATTATTTATAAGGCATAATATTTGGTGATATATAATAAAAAGTTACAGAATCCCAAAGTATAAGCTTCAAACTCTGTTGTTGAATAGCAACAAAGTTGTCAGTTTTCTAACTTTGGAAAATGGGGATAGTTGTGAAAATTAAATAACTCAATTACAAAAGACTGATTAAACATCAATTAGATATCACCTAACACTCATCATATTGGTAACAATTAATTAGTCTGATAATATCAAGCTTTGGAGAAGAGAAACAAACCTTCATACATTGTTGGTGGAATACAAATTGGTAGAAGCAATTTGGGTAGCTAATTGATTTTTAGTAAAGTTGAAACAGTACAGCGTATGATCTGGGAATACCATGTATAGGTATAATATCTAGAGATATATGTGTAAGAATATCAAGTCACTTTTATAATAATGAAAACCTGATATACTCTAATTAACCTTGGGGAGAAGATAGATTCTTGCTTATTCATACTCTAGAATACATATTATATCACCTGCACATATAGTGACATAGTAACATACTTGATTTGGCTTGTCCTGGCTCATGAGAGTGAACTTTTAACATTCAAGAATTTTGCAAACTATCAGTCGCCTAAAACCTGCCATGGTAGGAGTATTTACACCATAGAAATTGGTAAATGCTAGAAATCAGGGATTCTCCACTTTACTTCCCAAAGCTGCTTTACCAGTACACCCCTGCATTAGAAATAGTTTTAATAAATGAACTAGATTTATAAGACCTAGATTTACATTTCATCAAGAAAGAAAAAATCTCCAAATATGTTGAGTAGGTTCAAGGCAAGTTGTAAAAGAATATGAACAGGGCCAGTGGAAATTCACTTTTCTCTGACTTCATATTTTTTTTTAATATGGAGGAACTTAAATGAAGAGAGTTACACCTCTGGCCTCTTTCTGCCCATTTTCCTTCCTGGTAAACAGAGCAACATGAGCTATTTCTCTATTCGGTGCCTCCCCGCCTCTCTCGTTAGGAGCCTGCCTGTCTTCAGGAAGTACACGTTCTCAGATGTTCCTACAAACCTTAAGGGATATAAAGTCCAGCATATCAGAGAGAAAATGGGGGGCAGGAGCCTGTCATAGTTTGTTTCTCTCATAAAACAGGGATCTGAAACAAATATGGCAAAATGTTGACATTTGTTAAATATTAGTATCGGTTACACGGTATCATATTTTCTATAAATTTTTTTTCTGTATGTTTGAAATATGTAAAAATTAACTATAAAAATGTATATAACTATAAGGGTTTAATAAATAAACATGTATAAAACTATAGGTGATTGGTAAATTAAAAAAAAAACAACATTTTTATGTCCATATTAGCCCAACATCTCCTATTAGTAAGGTAATTACAATCATAACCTTCATATCACTTGAATTTGTTAAGTGCTTTGCTCAAGATCTCACATCTGGCATTTGGAACTTGTAAGACACGTCTTCTGAATACAAATCCCAGGCTTTTGAAATAAACTTACAGATAAACACAAAACGTCAAATGAGAAATGACACTCATTTCTCATGAGTAAGACATGTTCATTAGATCATCTTCAAAAAAAAGTTCAAAATGTGTAAGAAAAATAGATTGGAAAAATCAAACCATCTAAATGAAATCTTGACAGCAGAAAGATTCAAGAATCGCAGCCACAGGCCCAGGGCAGATGTCCATGTGGGGTAGAAGCTGTGCTTTACTTCCTCTTGAACCAGTTACCATTTCCCCCAATGAAACAGTAAAAGGATAGAGTTCAGGTGGTCAGTGCAATCAGTACCTGTAGGTTGTTGGGCTGACGTTGATTTTCCGTGGCACACTGCAGGACTCAAATTTGTTAGCCAAGGTGACATTGTTTCCAAAAAGACAGTAACGGGGCATCTTAACGCCAACAACTCCAGCAAAAACCGACCCAGAATGCAGTCCAATTCGCATCTGAAAGCAAAAAACGTACCACAATGTTCCTGGTCATGGGTTAAAATTCTTCCCACTTATCAGTGCTGTTTGAATGCCCTGTCTAAATTATTGTAACAATCGCTCTTAACCGCACCACTCCCTCCTTCCTCAAAAACCTCAGCCAACTTCCCTCTACTCACAGTTGATTAAAAATTATCGGAGAAGAATCAGCTACACCTCTTAACTCTTCTCTACTTATGCCCTTAGGTTTATTGCACAAAGCACTCTTATTTCCTCTCTCTTCAGTATCTGAGACAGATTTCCACGCATACCTATCGCTGTCACCACGGTGACAAGACAGTGTCTATGGGTTGTTTATGTGAAACTGCTCTATCAAGTGAGATAGACATAACTTCTGGATTACAGTTGTTTCCCAAAACACGGTCGGAGAGGAGCAAAAGTTGCTAGCTCTCACTATATAAAGTGTACATTCTGAGGAAAATAACTTTATGCCAAACATTACTCCACTATTCAAATGACTAACAACTAGAGAAAGGGAATTGCAATATTCAAGTAAAAAATAACACAGGAAGCAGGAAGTGGTTGCTGAGACCCAGATTAGAGGCGGGGGTGGGGGGGGCGCAGAGAGAGAAAAACATCCATTTGTTATTCCACTTATTTGTATATTCATTGGTTGATTCTTGTACATGCCCTGATGGGGGATAGAACCGCAACCGAGCTATCAGCCACGGTAAGCCTGGGCTTTGAAGCCAAAGAGACATAACTCCAAATACAGATGCATGGGAGACTTGACCACTTTTGTCCACCAGTGAATTGTAGTTTCCTCTTCATAATGTTGTAAATATTAAATGAGATGATGTTTGTCACAGTATGCTCCCCTGGCCCCAATACACAATAAGGTTTCTCTCTCTATTGAAAATGCTCTTCCCTTCTGCCTCTGAGATGTTTTGTAGGCAGCTCCTAAAGCCATCAGATAGTCCCGAGGACTGTAGGTTAGAACAAATAAAAGGTATGCTTAACACCTCACTTTATAGGTCATTAAAGCTAGACTCTTATTACTCAGGTAATTGTCTTTGAAACTAGCTATAAATAATTCCTCCAGTTGCAAAACTCTAAAAATACATTTCTACAAATAACAAAAATCCCCCTGGCTCAAACATACACATTTTAATTACAAAATCCATTTATGTGGAAACCACTGATTTTTTTTGTTAATGTGGATATTTTAAGCATTTACTTTGATGCTATGATTTTCCTCATCAAAACTAAGAGAGAGAGAGAGAGAGAGAGAGAGAGAGAGAGAGAGAGAGAGAGAGAGAATTAAAAGTAAGATGCTGTGATGATTTTATTATTATTTTTTATTTATTAATCCTTACCCAAGGATTTTTTTCCATTTATTTTTAGAGAGAGTGGAAGGGAAGGGGGGGGGGGAGAGAGAGAGACATAGATGTGAAAGAGACACATTGATTGATTGCCTCTTGCACACACTCCAACTGGGCCAGGGATTAGCCTGCAACCGAGGCATGTGCCCTTGACAAGAATGGAACCCGAGACCCTTCACACCCTTCAGTCCCTTCAGTCTGCGGGCTGACGCTCTAACCACAGAGCCAAACCGGCTAGGTCTGCTGTGATGCTTTTAAAACTGCCACAATTTATCTCATACTCTCCCCATGAAGACATGAGCTCTACCTCCTCACCTCGGGGCAGGCTTATGATTGCTTTGACCAAGAGAATAGAATGGAAGCATCACTGTGTGTCTCTTAACGTTAGGTCATAAAAGGCCATGCTGCCACCAATCAAGTTCCCTGGGACATAAGCCACCATGTAAGAAGTGTAACTACTCTGAGTCTACACCATGTAAGCACATGGACTGACAGTCCTAGCTGAGCCCAACCTTTCAGCCATCGCCAGTGAGCAAGGAACCAGACATGTAAGTGAAGCAGCCACGTCAGAATGGATTCCCCAGCTCCAAGTGGTACATCCAGCTCTTCCAACTTCCCTCAACCATTTGAGTGTTCCCAGCTGAGGAACCAGAGACTGTGAGCTGAGGTGTTGTATCCCTGTTATGCATCATCTAATTTCCGATGCACAGAATCCATGTGTAATAAAAGGTTTGTATTTTTACAGAACTAAATATACAAAATGTGTCACACAGTAACATGTAACTGAAAGACAGTCGACTTGTAAAACCAACATGATGACTTGCATGTATGGTGTCTACTAATCGTGAAGAGAGCCAAGACTAAACTTCTAAATAGTATAGTTTTGGTTTTTTTCTTTCTTCTCCCTATATCTAGAGCATACCAGGTAGGATTCTATTCCCTTCAAAGGCCCACTTCTGAATCATCAACTGAGTCCTATTTGATAAAAATTGAGTGCCAGATTGACTACAGTGCTACAAATAAACATAACCTGCTCATGTTCTGTCTATTGAACCAATGCCTAGTGCAGCCGTGGGCAAACTACGGCCCGCGGGCCGGATCCGGCCCGTTTGAAATGAATAAAACTATTGAAAAAAAAAGACCGTACCCTTTTATGTAATGATGTTTACTTTGAATTTATATTAGTTCACACAAACACTCCATCCATGCTTTTGTTCCGGCCTTCCGGTCCAGTTTAAGAACCCATTGTGGCCCTCGAGTCAAAAAGTTTGCCCACCCCTGTGTGTTAATTTTATTTTTTTATGTGCAATGAAATATTATTCTGGAGTCTGACTGATATAGACATTTTAGAATTTTATGTGTTCTGGAAAATACTGGTGGATTAACAGTCAACATTCATTCTACTGTGATGTCCTCCCCTGCAGTTACTGGAACACTAAAAACTACATATTCCAAACTCCCTGGCAGCACCTAGATGCGTTTAGGTCCAGTGACTCAGAGCCACGTGCATGAGATTTGGGAGCCAGGATTTCTGCTGGGACTGCACTTGGGATGCTTACAAGTGGGGAAGCTTTGGGTTTTCTGTGGGTGCTTAGTGGAGAGCCCAGTTCCCAGGCACTCATTTTGTGAGGGTCAGGATGCAGGAATTCATGTTGCTGATCTGGATTAGAGGTGCGTGCAGTTGTGTTCTGTAGCCAACAGCAGAGGCAGCAGCTTTCAGAACACAACCTTTTCCTGACTGGCTACGGTGGTATCGTTCTGGAGCCAGCTTCCCAACAGAGGAAAAAGCAGTGGTGCTGAAATGTGGCTTTGGGACCCATTTTTAAAAAGCTTAACTTATAGATGGCTTCTTTGGTCCTCCCAATGATTCTGGGAACCATTCCATACCAGGTGGTAAATGTTCTCCTGCTTCAACAAGTGAGAATTTGCTTTCTGTAACTAAGCCCCAACTGATACACCATTCTCTAAAGAGAGGAAGGGAGAGGGAGAGAGAGATGGAAACATCAATGATGCGAATCATTGATCAGCTGCCTCCTGCATGCCCCCTACTGCATGCCCCCTGCAACCTGGGCATGTGTCCTAAACGGGAATTGAACCATGACCTCCTGGTTCATAGGTTGACACTCAAGCACTGAGCCACACAGGCCAGGCACACGATTGTTTTGATAACTAACTAAGCATTTATTCTCATTTCTTGGACAATATATGATCTAGTTTACCTTGATAGGTTCTCCATGGGGAGACATGACTTCATCAGAGAGCTCCATCATCTTTAGGGCCATCAGTGCTATCTGAACAGCATGGGTATCACTTTCTTTGTGTAATCCCCCAGCCACACAATACGCATCGCCAATGGTCTCCACCTGCACATAACAGATTTTCCACATTACAAATAAAAAGCTTAGGAAGAATTAAAGCATATAATTTACAGCAGAAATTAAGGATCATAAAGTAATAATCTCAGTGTTCTTTGTCTATGATACTGGCTACAAAAAGCTAACAATTAATTTAAATCCACCAAATTGTAATAATCACATTTTTCTTTTCTAAATATTTATTGTAGCTTATCAGATCATCTCATTCTTCTTATCCACAGCTTCCAGTGTGGAGAAATGGAGGTGAGAAAATGAAAAAGAGATATAAACGTTTACTCAGAATAAATGCTGAAACCCTTATAAGGTGCCCAAGTTTCTTCTTGACCAGCTTTTCTGCTAATTCCTGACACTCCCTGTTGCTCACTTTGTCTCAATACCACTGGCTTCTCCTGTTTTCTCTCAAATATACCAAACAGGCTCCTACGTGCTATCCCTTTGCCTGGAATAACCTTTCTGCAGATAAGCATTTGGTTTGTCCCTCATTTCCTTCAGCCCCTCCAAAACATCTCCTCATAAGAAAGACTACCCTCTATGAAACAGTAATCACTTCTCACCCTTAACCTGCTTTATTTTTCTTTCAGAATATTACACGACATGAAATACTATATATTTACTCATCTGTTTATTGTCTTCCCCCAGCCCCAGTAGAATGTAAGCTCTCTGAGTTTGTCTATTTTACTAATTCCTATCAGTGCCCAGTATGTTCACCAATGAATAAACCAGGCAGCAATGCCTCCCATAAGCTTTGGCTCAGCAGTGAATATATATGAAGTGCTTAACTGAAAGGCTAGCATATCACAAGTGCTCAAAAAAGTGTTACTAATTAGAAGTAGAACCCTCACCCCTACTTGGAGTTAGGTGCCCATTTTCTATGCTATTATAGCACCTGGTCCAGACTTGTGTGAAATGGGATTTAGTATGTCATATGGAAACCTAGTATTTTCCAGTACCCTTCCCCTACCTACCTACCTACCTACACACACACACACACACACACACACACACACACACACACACACACGTCAACTCTTCTCACAGGGATTTTGCCCACCCATGATGGAAAATGCTGGATAAGCAGTAGATATTTGCTAAAACAATAGATAAATAAATACTAACACAAAAAGATGACCAAAAGATGGAATGCTGGAAAATGAAGTTAAATAAAGTCCTGGCATGATCAGGTCCCTGAATAAATAAACTTGACTATTCCTTGGAAGCCATGACACTCATAGGTCGGCCTATGATTATACATTCTGTGTATCTGAAATGTATTTAGTCGTTCAGACCCTCCTTACTTATTTACAGCTACCTCTATGTATTTTCATGAGAAATCAGGGTGGAGAGAAGGTGGGCATAAGGACAGGAAAGAAGGTGATTGATGAGCTTAGGCTGCAGTTGGGTGAGTCAGGGAACTCCATGTCTACCATCCTGGTAGTAAGGAGGCTAGATTCTAAATACTTGACAAAATAACCAATTTTGTCAAGTTTCAACAAGTTGAAGAAGAGGGCTACTTCTTCTGACATCAATCTCAGTAGTCTGCCAAGAACAGCAAGCCTTCCTTCTCACAACTCTGCTGAGAGAGGAGACATTCTCAAGATAGAAACTGTCTACAAAAAAATACAGCGGATTCCACAAGAGGCCATCAAGCTTAACCTAACCAAAGCCAATTATTTTATCTGTAATTATCCATGAGCCTATTTTTGTCCCAAGGGATCATAGCTCTGTCTGGAATTTCCTGTTAGAGTTTTTAAAGGAAGTTTCTTTTATTTTCTCATTTTGTTTTTACTTCTAGCATCTAAATTGAAAAAAAAGCAGGGTCTTGTATATTCCCATAAATAATTTTTGTTTCTCCTTAATCATTTTGTATTGGGTTAAGTTCTGAAATGCCAGATTGTTATGTGGCAAATTAAGAGTTGATTTCAAGCCACACAAATGAGAGGCATGCTTTGTGCTTAATGATAATGTCTAAAACAAGGCAAAATACGTTATATCAGTAAAAAATATATATATAATTTTACTTCTAAAGGCAGAACATGAAATCTCTTCATTAGTTCTTCCTTTTGACAATAGTTACATTTTAAAAGTAGCTGATTACATGTTGGGGACAATCACTGTGCGTCTCCAGTGCCTAGAATGATGCTGAGCACCCCAAAAATCCTGCTGCCTGATGAATAACAGATATTATTTACCATAATATTTAATACAATCCCACTCATAAAGCTTACAGGACATATGTAAGTTTATTCATATAAACCCTTTGGGTAGATAATATTTTCTCTTTCACAAATGAAACACATCAGGTAGAGACAAGATTTGAAGACAGGTCTCTCTTATTTAGGTATCTCTGCCCTCGGCTGCTCTACAATAAAGCTGTAAGTAGGTCATTTGAGTTTCTGCTAACTGGACATAAAAAGTATCATGTTAACTCTGGATTGAATTAATCTATTTAAATACAAGTTGGATAATCCTCATGTTTCTTTCATTTTACAGGTACAAAGGATAATCTTTCCCTGTACAAGAGATACTCTGAATTATACCATGCTAAGCAACTCCACTCAGTTCCCACAGTCAAGTGTCAAGTTCATTGACTTCTAAACTTTACTTGCTCATGGGTCCTGCACCCCATCCTCCACTCCGTCTATCATTCCCCACTCTATGCTTATTCCTTAAGAAGACAATGTGGCAGTCTTCTCGTGGAATCCTCTCTTTTTCTGAGCAAATTCAGAGCTTTCTGGCTGGCGAACACCCAGGTGATTAATGCACAATGCCTACTCCCAGGATGTGGCTCCCAGGATGGCCTTTCATTTGCATTATAACTCAGATCCTAGTTACAGTGCTTTTTCTCAGTGACTTTTGCCTGGAAAATGGGCCCCGTCCTGCTCCACCCCTACCTTGTAGACATCCAGCTCTCCGCACTGCTGGTCAAACCGGGTGTAGAGCGCATTGAGCATGGTGATGACCTGCAGCGGCGAGCACTGGGAGCAGATGGCAGTGAACCCAACAATGTCTGAGAACAGCATGGTGACGTTATTGAACTTCTTGGCTTGCACGACCTGCCCTTGCCAAAGCTGCTGCGCCACCTCAGAGGGAAATATAGAGCACAGGAGATCAACTGTCTTCTTCTTCTCCTCCTCCAGGGCTTGGTGGGCTTGCTCCAGCGTGGCCTTCAGTTTTCCCAGCCTCTTCTTCAGGCCATCTTGAGCTCTGGCCTGTTCTCCGATCAAGACCACATCCCTCAGCGCATTGTGAATTGGGATGTCTGAGAGGTAGAGCCCTCGTCCTGTAAAATCTTCTAATCTGTCCACACAGGGTGACCCCAAGAACAAGATTGCATTGGATTCAATGATGTAGATCATTTGGCCTTTGAGGTCCATAACCTGTGAAGCAAAGGAGAACCAATTGCTGTGACTTATTCAAGTTTCCAACATTTTTGGAGACAAAAGGAGAGGAAGTAGATATAGTGATCGTCCCTTTGTATTGAACTTGATTTTTTTTTCTACCTGCTGACCAAGAACAATATATTTCCGTATAGTTCCAATTTACTATGAGTTCTAAAATGTATGCAGGTATTTGAAAAGTATACTTTACACATAGATCATACTTTTCAATAAGCAGTGCAAACAATGCTTCCTGCAAGGCTTTCTCAGTAAGTGGCATGTGACTACTGTACTTCCTTTTGATAGGAGCAGCCAGCAGGAACAATTGAGCCAAGGGAGCCTTCAGGGAGGTGAGGCTTCAAGTGATCATCCTGGATCACAAGATTTACTTGGATGAGTGTGGACAAATATGTACATGTGTGTTGCTCACTGCAGCAGAGCCAAAAGCAATCCAAATGTCCTTTTCAGAGCAGATGATTACATGGAGGACAACCTTATAATGAATACTTTTGAAAAGTGAAACAGCCCTATATCTAATGACATGGAAGGATGGCCAAAATAGATTGTTTAGTTAAAAAAAGGAAGTTATAAATAGTATTATTTTTGTTTTAAACAAAAATGTATAATCCTCATGTTTCTTTATTTTTACAGGCTCAAAATTTTTCCCTGTACAAGCATACTCTGAATTATAGCCTGCTTAATAACTAATGTCATTGAGTTTTTGTTATTGTTGCTACAATGGACATCTTTAATTATTACCAAATTTTTAAATATTTAGCTATACAATTTTTATGATAAAAAGCAGTAAACCTGTTTTAATTTGGGGGGAACAGTGTGTCTGCTGGGGTTTACATGACTAAAATTGATATGCACCATAAGCCTCTCTATTAGCTTTGCTGTACTATTGACTATGACTTAGCAAACTTTGTAAGCTAAGAGTAAATAATTACCAAAGTTCTCTACCAGGAGGAGACAGAACATTTCTCCCACATCCTCTAACAATTAATCAAAAGGTATTGATTTTTTCCATTTATTGAATATTGACTAAAAAAATCTACTTAGTGGGCTCCTATAAGAAAAAAAGTTTTGTTTGTTTGTTATAGAAATAGACCTCTTATTCCAAATTAAGTCAACTGATGATGATTGCAAGCATATTTTATATAAATATTTTTATAATTCAGTTGTAAAATATTTCATAAAGATGTTAAAAGGTATACTGCATTCAATGAATATTTGTGAAGTAAGGGTCAAGTAGAGAAGAAATACATGCAGAAAGGACCTTATTTTAAATGTATTCCAGCCTTAAAAGTATTTTAGAATTGTTTTTAAATATAAATATTTTAAGAAAACATTTGAAGTGATGCATTTGCATTTGTAACATTTTTTTTTTGTTTCTGGTCCTTAAATATGAAATAGTTGATTTCATAATCAAAATGCTATTATGTTTCTCTTACCCTTGAAGATTTCTTCACAGAGTTGTCCCATCTCCTCACTCGGACCACAAATTGCAAATTCAACATAGTCATGATTCCGCTAAACGTTTGGTTGACTTTTGGAGTGAGAATATCAAAGTACTCTTCAAAATTAGGCTTTCCTTGAAAGTCTCGCCTGTTCATCAGCCTCCTGATGCCATTGCCAAATTGCAGAATTGTCATGTCTTTGTCAAACATGAAATGGAATGGGAATGTCTTACAGAAGAGAGAAGCAGGAATGACCAGTGAGGACTGGGGTTTGCCCGGGGACAGGGATGGTTTGGTGCTTGTGACATGAACGGAGTACAACAAATAGGGCTGATTAACAAACTCACTGCCATCGTTATGGAAGCAGGAAGGCATTAATGACACTTCCACTTCGGTTTCGTACAGGATGTGAGCAGCTGCCTTAATGATGCCCGGAAGAATCAGGGACGTGATCTTCTTTGGAAAGAAATAGTAAACGTTTAAGAAATCGTGGTCCTTATCCAGACAGAGAATGGAGGCAGCCTCCCGCCTGCCTTTCTTCTCTGCTTCTTGGCAGTGGCTGCTCTGCTTCAGGAGGGTGCTGAAGCTATTTAAGAAATCTTTGAGGGTTCCTCCCACTACACCCAGGATGTGTTCATCTTCCTCATAACATATTTTAAAAATCTCTTCACCGAGAGATGCTCTGATGCTCTCCACTGGAACTCCTGAAAGCAGATAACACATGTCCTGCCATGTCAAATAGGCCAGCGTGGGAGAACTGTGCTGTTACAACTATGGTAGACATTGTTTTATTTGATGATTTCATTCCTTTTATATCTGGTAGTAAGAATGCCAACCCAAATTAACCATCTATATTCTAAATATCGACATAGATGAGTTACTAAAATTCTGGTAATGCTGACTAGAAATACCAAATCATTTCTTTAAAAAAAGAATGATCACCCGGCCTGCATAGCTCAGTGGCTGAGCCTTGACCTATGAACCAGGGTGGCACATGCCCAGGTTGCAGGTTTGATCCCCAGTAGGGGGAGAGCAGGAAGCAGCTGGTCAATGATTCTCTTCCATCATTGATTGATATTTCTATCTCTCTCCCTCTCCCTTCTCTTTGAAATCAATAAAAAAAGATTTTCAAAAAAGAATGATCAACTGAATATAATGTACAACATTTTATCCCCCTACACTTAGCTAGAAAAGAGCAATAGGAATTGCAGGAGCAGGTCCATTTTGGAAAAGGCTGTCCCACCCTGGTAACAACAAAACCCGACCATCCTGATGAAAGGCACTGTCCCCCTTGCAGGGCCTCCAGGAGTGTAAGCTTTAGACACAGGAGTTAATTTGAAACCACTGGCTATGAAACTAAATGTTGTCATTTTTCTTTAGAGATGACATAAAGTACTTTTTTTTTCTGGGTATAATAGCATCCTTGTTAGTGTTACTCTAATAAATATGTGTTTGGAATATATTAGTCACTTCCTACTTCTTCCAGAACTTCCTTTATTCTTTCAACTGTGTACCACGTTCCGTCCCACCTGTAACTCAGGAAGAGCAATGGTGCCCTCTTTATGCCACAGTCATGATGTGTGGGGATGGCGTTTAGAATAGTCCCTGGCTTCTAAGAAGGGTTCACTACAATAAGTCAGCCATAATCACCACCACCACCATCTTTATTATTAAAATCTTAATATCTTGTATGTTCAGAAAAATTTAACTTGTTGGTCCATGCACTCAAACTTTGAAAAGGGTAGTAGGACAAAGTTACTCAGCTACTTCTTTTTCTAAACTAATTATTAATATGACTACACTGTTAACACCTTTCCCCATGATTGTTTCGAACCTTTTTAAAATTCTTTGTTTTATTTGTGGAGTAGGATTTTTTATGCATAAATAAGGAACACGTAGTTAACTTTAAGACCAAAGCATATACTTGTATATGAGTCAGCTTCCCATACAGCCTTATCTAGTTCTCAGCAAATGAACATTGTACAAAGAGGAAATGAGTCCTGGGGGTGTGAGGGTGGGGAGGTTGGAGGTGGAGGGGGTCAATGGGGGAGAAAAAAAGGGTATATATACAATACTTTCAATAATAAATATAATTTAAATAAAAGAAGAGGAAATGTTTAAGGCCAAACAAAAATATATAGTATGACAAAGAGTTATTCTTTATGTTAATACAATACATAGATTGAACAATTCACACTGGAATTCACCAGCTAATAAAAATAAATATTTTAAAAGAAAATGTTAGTTCTACAGGCAAATATCTTTTTACTAATAGAAAACATTAGTTTACAGATAAAACATTAGTTCTATGAACATAATTAATTCCTAATTACATATACTAGACAATTAACATGAAACAATTCTATTACCTGCTGCAAGCGCTTCGTCTGCAATTATTTTTTCAAAGTCTTCTCTTTCCACAGATTTTCTGAAAATATTTTAATATCTTAAATTATAAACTGACATGTGAATGTTCAAAAGTTCAGATAATAACAGACAGAAATCATGACAAATAATTTCAGTAACTTTTTCTGGAGAGGCAAGTCTTGACTATCAAGTTTACAGAAAAGGAGCAGTTACATGTACAACCCAAAGCAATGTTGAAAACCCCCAAATATGTCTGGATACGGAGTACTTCATAATTTTTTATGAAGCACTTGCCTTTTAACTGAACTTCACTTAAGCTAATACTATAGAGGCCTACACTGGCAGGGAACCAGGAATATGAAATGACCCACAAGAAGAAAAACCTACATACTGATGGATTTCATTTTTAAGGATCACAATATTTTTCTAAAGTGAATATACAGTAGATTCTGTACATTTACTTTATAAACATACAGTAAAGCCTGTATATTTAACTCTCAGACATCTTTACATTAAGTGTTATCCTTGATCTTGTATAAAAATGAGTAACTAATCTATTCTTTATTCAATTACTGCACTGGTTTCAGTAGCATAGAAGTTGATAATAGCACACACATTTTGATTTCAACTGGACAACTTGCTGATTCATGTCTGCCTAATTTTTTTGTTGATGACTTCTGATAGTGATGACTGATCATGAGCAAATTTGCCAAACTACCGAAGTATATTTAAAGGCACCCAAGTTCTGATTGTGGTTCAGTATGCCATTAGACAAGCCAAGTTTACAAACAGGCATGAATCTAAAATTTTTGAATAGATTTCAAAGAACATGACACATGTAAAGAAGTTTCAAAAGGGAATATTTTCAAGAAGGAAAATTGTTCAGTCCACTATTTGTCAGATAAAGGTATATTGCTTATAATTATTTAAAATACTAGGTGGAAATATTTTCTTCTTTTAACAGGTTGAAGAACACTAACTGGCATTATCTAGTTTGACTTTAGAGACCCCCAAACACTTTGATATATAGTACTCCTTTATAATACAAGATCTGTATACTCTATTGTGTGCTCACCACCCAAAGTCTAGTCTTTTATCATCAAACCCCTTGATATATATTGTTTTGTATTAATCAGCCTTTAATTGGCTCCTTTTTTGTCATTTAAGCAACTTCTTTTTTTTTTCTAGAGAATGAGAGCAAATCTGCTCAGAGAACTATAATGCTACCAATTCCCAGCACCCATGATATGAGATATGAGCAAAGTGAGTCCAAACAGCAGATAGTGCAATTCAAAATAAGCCCCCTCTCTTTATCTTCAAAAAGGAGGTAGAAGCTTGAATGTGTGCTACACACACACACACACACACACACACACACACACACACACACACACACACCAGCCAAGAGTTCATACATATGATAATGTGAGCAACAGATCCTAGAGAAATTAACAAAAGAAAAGCTCTATGTGCAACCACCCCAGGGAGCTATCAGAATGGTTCTACTAAAACTCATTTACTTAAAAAATAGATGGTGGTGTGTAGGGAGCTCCAGTACTCCATTGAGGGACAGTTTATTATTTAATATATTGGTGTTTTGCTTTTCAAGACACATAGGAGAAGAAGCGGTCTGCAAAAGGGAGCCAGGTGTGTTCAGCAGTTGGCAAAATGAGAGCAGCAGAAACAGCAGCTGCCTTGCCAAAAAGATGGTGGTGCCGGTGGGAGACCCAGACACGAAGAGCATATGCAACAATTTTAAAAGGCAAAGCAGAGAGAAGGCATTTGGCATATCAACAGGCACTTTTATTTAAAAAAGGGGGGGGCTCATCTTATTTCAACAACTGAATAATTACCACGAGGACAATTTAAAAGTATGATCTGCTCTATAAAAAGTCAGGCAAGTGGTTAAAGATGTTTCAAGGCTTGCAAATAAAATATTTATTTTTATTTATTTATGTATTTATTTTTAGTTTTGAGATCTTTAAAAGAGATGCGCTGCTGGGAACACATCCTGAAGGAATGTCTGCCTCTAACTTAGGAACATTCAGAACACAAAGCACTGAGAATAAATTTTGTGTGAACTGGCTGCCAAGGACGTAGGCAGACAGACACAGTAGCACAGCTAGGATGACTTGTGGCTATCTTATCAGCCTGACTGAGAATCAAGGTCGGGGGCTCTGGAATACTTTGCATATCACTCCTGTAAACAAAGCTTCTGTCAGACACAGGGGTTCACTCTCTCTTCTCTGGACCCGTCTGGGACTCCTCTTGGCAGCCTGCTGCCTGCAGTCTGGGACCAGTTCGTCAGCAAGGAAAATTAAGCGCAGATAATCCACAGAACAGATTATTCACTCATGAGTAGCAGGGAGATGAATGAATTTATAAAATATCTCTGACAATGGTATTGGTTTGCAGAACGTCAATGTTCAACTCTGCAAATTTGAACTCAAGTATTTATTCTATCATTGGCAGATTGAATAATCCTTGGCATTTCAGGGAATCGAAAACAAGGCCAAGTCAAATTATCCACCAGCAGTGACTGCGCCAAGATATAGTTGAAAAATAAACTATATAAATCAGATTATTTTTTTAAATCACCTTATCTATTAAGCCTCTACAGAAAGCTAGCTTATTATAGATTAAGCCTCTACAGAAAGCTAGCTTATTATAGATTAAGCCTCTACAGAAAGCTAGCTTAAATAAAATTGCACAGACACAGTACAAGAAATAAAGTATAAACAGAACTGATATTTAGCCAGTGCACACCAGAATAACCATACCGGTTATAAAAAAATACTGAAAATTTCCCTAAGGATTAATAGCTACTGTCCCAAGGCCCCCGAATTCCCCACCCCCCATCCTTCTTCCATTTCATTTCCTCCTGATGCAGCACCTAAAGTCTAATTTGGGGGGAAGGAGAAGTAGGGACAGAGGGGGCACAGGAACCCTGCTTCAACCTTTTAGCAGTATTCATCAGCTAAGGACTGTGCACTGAAGGTCTGGCATCCATGCCTGACCTGTTAAGTATTTTAGAAATCACCATTAGTATGAGAGAAGAGGCCTATGGGAGCTTGTTCAAAGCAGCAGTACATGGCAACAACGTTGAAATCATGGGCTCTGAAAAACCCAGCTTGGAAACTCAGTTCTGCCTTTTCCTCAACCCCTAGAAAATCCTAAACATTTTACATAAACTTGGAGCTTAGTGATGCATAACATGCGAAAATGCACTTATTTTCGGATTAGTAGCAGCTAAAACAGTCCAGTTTTTGGCATAGCATAGTGATTCAAAACATGTGGATACTTTCAGCAAGTGTTGGCTATTAATAGTGGCCTCAGAGATGGTAATAAGTTCACACAAATAAAACAGCTCAATTTACCTGCTTTCTTTGATTTTATGTTTTGCCAGTGTCCGCTGAAGTGCAAAGTTCAGCCGCTCAAACTGAAAATCGAAAAGAAAAGTTGTGAACATTCCCTTAAATAATTGACTCGACAACACATTTTAATCCTTCTCCCTGAAAGTTTCTTGCGAAGAAGTGGCTATGTTATCCCTGTAATGATAAGTGTCATGAATTTACACTTTGGAAAGTGGGACTGGTTTTCCATGGGTTTTTCAAACTTGGGAAGGAACCATGAGCTCAGACTAATTTGAGTTTGGATGTGGGTTTGTGGGCCTCAGGCTCTACCAGTGGCGGGTGGTCTTCCTGACAGCCACGGACCAAGGTCAAGGTGAGTGAGAATACAAATAGAAGACTCCAGTTTGGCAAAGTCAGGTCTTCCATGAAGGAATTCTGGGCATCACTCCCTTTGGGTCAGGAAACCCCTTTGGATGTGCTACCAATACGTCAATGTCTGTGTGGCTCAAGCCAAGCCAACCCGTGTTCCTGTCACCAATTCCACACCCAGCCATGCCAGTGACTCCCTGCCCTTAACTCCACAGGCATATTTATGTTTCGTGTATCATTTACACCCTCAGGTCTAGAAAACTGGCCTTATCTGTCTCTCCCTTTCTTTTATCCAATCTGTTGCCAAGATCAGTTGATCACTGATTTGAAACAAATCTTGGATTTCCCCTAATTTGCACCGATTTCCTTTCTTTGAACTAATTATCTTCGCCAAACACATGTAATTTCACTCTCTTTTATTGATTTCGTGAATTTTCCTATACTTCAAGATATTCCAGATAAGCCTCCATACGTTTTAAATACTTGACTCTCAATCTTTCTTAACAGATTGTTGTCTCTGGTTAACAAGGGGAAGGAGAGCATAGGTAAACAGAGCTGCCAAATTTTTTTTTGCAGAGCATGTAAAAATCATATGTATCTACATGGGTATACATAACCGCTGGTTCTTTCTGTAGTTTAACGAGAGGAAAGTGAAGAATTTTCTGGCTCTATTCCAAGTTGGGAAATTCCTTTCTCCTTAAGCACTATTTATATCTCACTTAGAGTTTCCACTGGTTAAGGGAGGCAGTGGAGTTCAGCAAAATAGACCCAAGCTTCTGTTTTAATAAAATAAATCATGAAAGGGACTTTCATTATAGAGCTTCGGAAAGATTTGAAATTTATTAGGAAAAAATGCAAGTGCCAAAAGGAAATAAAAGAAAATTTAAATGTAGAATGTAGAACAGCTTCTCTGACTGGTCCGATAAAGAGAGGGAGGATATGTCTGCCTCAGGATGAAAGAAAGGCTGGAAGGTTCATGGATTTTAATACTTGCTCCAGCCATAAAAACAAATTGGAGAGTAAAGTCTGATTATCTAAAATGAGAACTATACTCTGTCCAATGGTATTTTGAGTGTCTTCCTTTGGATAACCGATAGAATTGTTATCCAAACAATAAAAGAATTTAATGTCTACTTTAAAAATTTTGAAAATGCTATTTAATTAAAGACATGCAGATGTTTGGGCAGTTGATGGAATAATCTAGATTAGTATTATTCAGTCCAAATGTATCCAACATTAGACCATTTATTGTTATAAGGCAAATGACCTCAGTTGTCAGAGAGGCGTTCTAGTGAATAATACCTACTGTACCTCTTCTGCCGCTTAGAATTCTTATAATCTTGCCTTTCCATCTACTACCTAGCAGTATTGTCAAATCTTAAATAAATACTTCTATGAGCTCACAAACAACAGAGATTATTCCAAACAAAGACAATACAGTAAAATATCATTTATATTGATATTTGGAATGTTTTAGCATGTGGGTGACTTCTACTTTAGGAATTCAAAATCTATCAGACAAAATAATGAAGCCAACATGGCAATGACAAGACTCAGGAGAAGCATGGAGGCTCTCCGGCTTCCCCATCATTCCCATTATTCCCATCTGTTCCCCTCTGGGCACCTCACTCTGTCCTTGGAAACGAGACTACCAACCACTCCCCAGACTGGGATGCCAACCAACCAACTCCCTGACAAGGGCTACGTCCCTCATCCCAGCCATAACTGGCTGTCTAGTGACTAGAGTAGGATAAGAATAATTAAATATTTCTATTTCAAAGGCGATTAACCAAAGTATTTTTGTGATGATACTATATTCAAAATTAGTCCCTTCAACTTTCAGCTAATTCTAATTCAAGCTTTAATTCAAGTATCTTCTTTCTCACTCACTGGAGCCCATATTGTTTGACAGCAGAAATTGCTCTAGTCTTCAAAAGCTGTGTGACTTTGGTCACGTTACTTAGCTCCCCTAGTCCATAGGGATGTGGTTCTTCAATGCTTTGGTGTTGAGTCAATTAAAAATTACCAGTGGATTATGATAGCAGGAGTCTAATTCCGATCTCATAGGTTATGTGAGTGTCTATAAAACTGAACACAGATGGAGGGAAGAAGATATCTTGGAGACTTTCAGCTGTTCTCATTAGCCCTGCAGGGGGAGAGGAGCTCTCTACATGCCTCTTCTATTCTTAAAATATTTTACCTAATGAGGTATATGCTCTATTCCCAGTGTTCTGTCACAGGTAGATTAACAGAAGATGCTCCATATCTCAAAATGATATTAGGCTATGCATCTCGCAGAGCTATCTCAAGACGTGTCTGAACTAACAACTCTGACACAAAGGACCAGGTCAAGCCTGGCCTGAGCAGAGATTTCAGACTCAGACACAGCAGGAAAAGGGAGATTTCCCCACTTCAACAAATTATCAGGGGATATATCTTACTCTTTGGATTTAGAAGAAGAAAACATGGCAGAAAAGAAGTTATTCTTCAAGGAATTTGATGTTAAAATAATAGTTGACAACTACTGGTCATTTATGGTATGGGAAGAGGTATGGATCACTTCACTTCATGTTCATTAAAACTCTCAAACAGAGAGACCGTTATTGTTTCCATTTTACAGATAAGAAAGCTGATGCTAAGGGGCTAAGCAGTTGCTCAACAGCTTGTAAGAGTCAGGATCCTTTTGAAAACAATTCAATATGTTAAACATTTTAAGAGAAACACAATTTAAGACGATGATTGCTTTAAAGGAATGCTTTTCTGTGTTTCCAGGAAACATCTATCAGAGACTTGAGAGTGAGAAAGCAAGTGTTTACATTTTCCTTAGAAAACCATTATTTTACAATTTTCAAAATATCAGTAACATCCTGAACAGGGCAAGCACTCACCTCGGGGAAAATCAGCTTGCAAATGCTCTCTGCCAAAGTGTGAAGGTAGACGCGGCTCCGACTGGTCTTTCTTTGAGGGAGACTTCCTTGTGCATTCTTCTCAGGGGCGTCCTGACAGATGGGCAGGGTGGCTGGGCAGCTCTCTGCGTTTCCCGCCACCTCCTCTGCTGGCTCTTTCGGAGCCTGCCCTGGTGCCAGTAAGGAGAAAGGACACTCCCCTGTGATCTTGAGATCCTTCAGCTTCGTACAGAACATGGTGTCAGTGGCCTCAGCCTGCTGTGGATCTCGTCCTGGTGAACTGCTCCTCTGATGTGGGACTGACTAATGGAAGCCACGATCAGATCAAGGATACTGGTGATGGGAGTGTCTACGGGCAGTAGAAAGTCAGAACAGAGAGCGAGTGACTTAGTGCACTTACGAAAACAGAAAAAGACAGGTGTGAACAAGCAAAGACCACATAGTCATATTGCATTTTTCAAGTAAAAAAAAAATCTGGTGGGAATGTCAATTATAAAATGGATGGAACATTTGGTAAAGATCTATAATATATGTGCATTTTGGTATACTAGTAAAATACTTGCTTTTAATATTTTAATATTTTCAAATGGAACATAATTTTCTCCAAAATGTCCTCATTAACACAAACTATTGGTGTCCATTTTTGTAACCTTTTGGGCTAGTTTGATTCTGCATTGGTGGAACAATATGGTTTTAAGACAGAAGCCAAATCTAAATGTAGTTTTATTAGTGCTCATACTACTACATTCTCACTATGCTATCACTTCTGATAAATCAGAATAGCATAACTAATGTCTCCCAAACATGCCCAAATATATATACTTGAGGCCTAAGTACATTTTTTTCAGATCTAAAACATTGAATATATGTTTTCAGAACTGAAACACTGTCTGGTTATAAGTTCAGCTTATCAACAATTCTAATGATCTTGATTAACTGGGTTCATCATTCTTGGAAAATAAAAAACACACAAAAAAGAGTGGAAAAGAACCTACGTTTATTCACCCCCTTCTATATGCCTGGGAACTCTGTACTTACATTTAAGTCTCACGGGAGTCGTTTGATCCTCATAGCAACCATATGGCACAAACATTCTTATTCCCAACGAGCCAGATGCTTGAAAGTTTAGGTCATTTACTTTAGTTTGAAATGCTAGAAAGTGATGGAGCTCAACTTCAAAGGTAAGTCCATCTCACTCCAGAGCCAATGCATTTTCTACTAACTCAAGCACAAATGATACTGGTTTCTAAATAATAAGGCTTAATTTAGAAACTAGGATTAGTTTATCTTAAAGGTGGCTTAGAAGTTTATATTAAAGAGCCAACAAGAACATAATTCTTCTGTTCATTGGCTGGTGGTATTTGAATTATCCAGGATAGAGCCTTATACTTCCGTCTTTAGAACTAAAGCTCAGTTCTTTTATTTCCTATGCAACTAAATGCTCTTAATATATTCTTAATATGCATAAGCAATAGCTTTTAATTTGTCACAGGTAAGTTATCTAATAAGTTTAGAGCAATGGACAATTCTTTTTCTGAACTGAAACAAATAGGAAACCTAAATTACCATCTGACAACCTTTGGGGTCGCATGGATATTGAGTAGGTGAAGATGATGGATGCTGACAGGCCAGAAGAAGCTGCCAGTATTCTCTTTTATTTACAGTCATACCCCAAATCTGTGTTCACATGTAATTTATGAATCTTTAAGAAGGTACAAGGAAGACCCTATATATTCAGGAGCAGAAAACATATTCTGCCAGAATAGAATAGGAGCTATCTCAGCAGGCTACTGAGTGTCTCAAAGGCAATTTGGCCGTAGGTGCAATGGTTACTTGGATTTTGAAAGACCTAAAAACTTAAAGCTCTCAACTGCATTCATTGGAAGACTCAGTTCCACAAATATTTGTTTCTCAGGCTAATGTATATCAGCATAACTCTACTACTATTTACCAATTCCTGATCTCATGTAGGGTTTAGATCTGTGGTCAGCAGGCCTTTCTGTAAAGGGCCAGAAAGTAGGTCTCTATCACTGACCCAGTTCTGTCATTTTTGTATGAAGGCCATAGCTGCTATAAAAAAGGAATCAGTATTGATGTCCTTCAATAAAACTTTATTTGCAAAAACAGGCTGTAGATTTGCTACACAGACTGTAGTTTTCTGACCCCTGGTTGTGAAAAGCTGAGCAAGTTAACTGAAGCATTTTAATCCAAATATAATTTTGACTATAGGACAAGTTACTTCCTCATCTCCCAAAATATAACAGCCTCTGCAGATCCAGTTCTGCCCAACGTGAAAGTAATAAAAGAGATTATAGTAGATGGTATTAAATAATTATTGATTTATAATAAGCATAACACCATTATTTTGTATTAGTTTTCAGGAACAAGAGCTATAGTAACTGAATGCCATGATTTCAGTTATATTTTGATGTAACTACAACAATTACAAGAAGAAAATGTTAGAGGAAGAATCAGAATTTTTTGAGGGTATTCAAATAAAAGCAAAAATGATAAAAAATAGAATTCTGATTATAGGTCAAATGTAATGAAGGTATAGAACTACTTCCTAAAATAAGTTATTCTGGGGCACATTAGAACTTAAATACTGGATTTAGGAGTTTGCTATAATGTCATTTATGATAAAGTTTTTCATCAGCTTACTCTTCTCGTTAACAATGGATTTCAACTCTTGCCCTAAAACTCAATATTATAATTCTCATCTTCCTATGCAGTCTCCCCGTGGCAGGATAAAACTGACTACCCACCCTTCCTTGAGATTCTCCCCTATTACACAGTTCTATAACTTCCAGAAAACTGTGCCTAACACTGTTTTTAATTAAACTAAAAACAGCAACAGGAAACAAGTTGTACCTACTTCAAGAGCAGTTAAGTGTTTAGTCTCATTAAATCACAAATGTCTAAACAAACTAATTAGCATTCTTCATCTGTTCAACTGATGAAATTACACTATGAAACAGATGCACGCAGTGCTGATACCTTGGAAACCTGTGTTTGTCTTATGTTTGCCTGCCAGGAAGACAGAACAGGTTTCTCAACCCAACCAGTGATGTTTTTTACATGTAACACTAGTGGTAACTTCACAAATGACGTGGTCACTTGCAACTTAACACATAGCTTATGATAAAAATGAGAACAACCTGTTAAGGAGAAAACACATTAATTATAGTAATAAATTTGGTCGCAAAGACTTGGCAAACAGTGGCCCTGTATGTTGTCAGAAATTCAGAGAAATATTTGCCATTCCCAAAGTTGATGATTAAACAGCCTCCAAATATACCGAATGCTCTCTCCTTCTTACTAGTAAGTGATTAACTACTGTGGTGAGAATAATGGTCCAGCTCTTGGCCTCATATTAATAATCAAGATGCCTTCATGTTCAGGTAAGGGGGCTGTTCATCATTTCAACTCTCAGAGCAAATTAAGCACAAAAATATTTTTTTTTCCTACAAGTAAAATGACTCGAAGAAAACACCCCACAGGTACTCTCTGATACACAAAGCCTTTTCTATAAGAGCAGATCTTAAATTAGAAATGGTGTGTGTGTGTGTGTGTGTGTGTGTGTGTGTGTGTGTGTAACCTAAGAATTAAATCTCCATATATCCAATGATCAATGTCAGAACTAGCACCTAGTCATGCAAAAATCTGTGGTTAAAGATATATACTAGTAAGAGGCCCTGGCTGGGTAGTTAAGTTGGTTAGTGGACAGGGCACATACAAGAATCAACCAATTAATGCATAAGTAAATGTAACAACAAATCAATCTTTTTCTCACTCTCTTCCTTTCTTTCTCTCTCTAAAATCAATTAAAAAAAGAGAGATATAAGTGTTTTAAGATGAAATTCCAAAGTCCAGATTTTTAAGAGTAGCTGAAAGGAACTGAAAACTAAAACAAACGGCCTTAGTAAGGATAAAGTTCGCATACTCCAGTACAAACTATAGCAACCATGTTCATAAACAGATGTCAAGAACAGAGCTTACTTTTCAGGCAGACAGAAAATCTAAAAAATTTTAATTCTTCCAAAATTGAAAGAATATTAAATAAATCAGGCTTTTAAAATGTGTTTCATTTCACTTTGCAGTAGGAAATATTTATAGAACTTTCCCCTGTGATATATAAGGAAAGCAAGACAAAGCAGTAGATAAACTGGTGAGAATGCCCAAGTCTTTCCAGTACTAAGTTAAGAAAAAAGACAAGCAAATGACAGACTCCTTTAGGCCATCACTTCTTCCTGGTGTTACCATTATCTTGGCTCCCCTTATAGTCACACTTCTGTTACGTGCTGTGTTCACTTCCTTAAATAACATTTATTCCTAAGTCTCCAACTCTCTGGCTTTTGTGTCCACTATGTTACCGAATTCAACAATAAGCTGCTGAAAGTTAAACCTCAAGGATCTCTGAGCTCTTAATAGTTGAATTCTTCATGCCATTTGCATCTTCCTTTTCATAATCTCCACTCCCATAGAGTCTTTGATACACTGGATTGCCTCCTACTTCGTTCGTTCACTTTTCATTCTATTCAACAAATATTTATGGGTGGCTACTATATGTCAGGCATTCTTCTTCAGCGGTTCTCAACCTGTGGGTCGCCACCCCTTTGGCGGTCGAATGAACCTTTCACATGGGTCGCCTAAGACCATCCTGCATATCAGATATTTACATTATGATTCATAATAGTATCAACATTACAGTTACAAAGTAGCAACGAAAATAATTTTATGGTTGGGTCACAACATGAGGAACTGCATTTAAAGGGCCAGAAGGTTGAGAACCACTGTTAGATGCAGGGACAGAGCAATGAGTAAAGCATATCACCTGCCCTCATGGAGTGTCCAGTGCAGCAGGGAAACTATTTCAGACACATCAGTCCCAAGGTGTGACAAGTGCTATGAAAAAGGCAGGCACATAAGCGCTCTACAAGTGCAAATCAAGGCTCCAAACCCAGGCCCAGGAGAAAGAAAGAGAACTCTGAGCTGAACTGTGACTCTGAGCCAGGTAACGAGAGTTGCAGAGAAAACAGCAGGCTTGGAGGCCAAAACAGCCCGAGTCATGTTCTAGGAACTGAAATAATTCCAGCCTGGCTAAAGCACGGGGTCAGGGAGAACAAGGTGGTGGTGGTGAGAGAAGACAGGCAGAGGTCAGGATTTGGGGGGCTCTGTAAACCATGTTAGACAAAGTAAAACTCTATTCTAAGAGCAATTAACGAAATGATTAAGAAGTAAGAAAGTGAATAGGTTAGACTGGATTTTTAAAACTTTATTTGGGATACAGACTGAGAAATGGGCCAGAGTTGGATAGGTGCTGATCTGGGTTGGACTAGGAGTGACCCTGAGAATGAAAAAAGTAGATCAATTCCAGAAGTATTTCAGGGAGGGACTCTACAAGACTTGGCTACTGACTAGACCTGGCTAGCTGAAGAAAAGGGAGGATACATTCTTCTGACTTTATTTCTCAATGCTACAGCCAAAGGAAGGCTCTCAGGGCGTGCAAAACAATCAAAATAGTCTGTAATGTATTTCCCATGGCTTTGGTTATTAAATCATGACTATGATCCGATTGGGGGTTTTCAGGATTACAAAATACCTTGTAGGAGTTGGCCTGTTCCAACTCTCCTGATAAAATAGCCTTTTGGAAAGCAGTTTCTTCTCTTAAAAAGCTCAGACAAGAGAAAGCAGGCTCCGATTTACATTACAGAATAGAGCATTCACCTTCCCAAGGACTGCATACGCATGCAAGTATAAGGCACTTCCATCTATCTTCAAGAAGAGTGAAGGGTGTTTATCCTAAATTTTGTAAGGCTACTGGTAACCCTCCTAAAACAAAGATGTTAACTCTAAAAGTGATGGCAGTCTCACCTCCAGGGACCCAACACAGCAGGAATACCCCCTACCCTGATGGCAACCTCCTCCCTAAAGCTACAGTATGGGACACAAATTATGTGTAATAAACTGTATTAATTCTCCATTTAAAATAAGGTGGATGTGATCCACAATCTTTTTCATTGGACTTAGGGGCGATTTCTGTGAGATCTTTGTGGTAACAGCAAAGTTTAGTATACTCTATAGCAGGGAGATCTTACCTCTAAGAATTAGCATTTTTTGATTTTCAATTTTTATTTCAAAATGTTTACAGAATGTTTTATAACTTTAGTTATAAAGAGCAAGAGCAAAACCTTTTAGACTATAAATCCTAAATATCTATGTTTTTAAAGCTTGAGTGTCATACTCACTAAAATTTGAATATATGTAGTTGGCATCTCTTCAAATTAAATAGCATTACCACTTATGAAAGGTCATGAGGAAATCAGATAAATGTTTCAATATTTTGTTCCTGAGCTCTATAAAACTATTTCCTGCAGCTACTTTGATAATTCTCATCGTAGGTATAGTGCTGTAATAGTTCCTTCCAGAGACTTAGTCATTTAAAACTATATTTACTGAAAATATAATTATTACAGAAGAAGTTGTTACAGAATTTACCAGGTGACCGAAAAATGCACAGGAGTACTTGGAGACACAGGAAAAACCCATTTATTTTCAGATGTTTCGCATGTACTAGTACAATGACTCGGGAGACTGTTTCTCTCCAAATCCGGAGCAAACCAATATGGAGGAGGCTATCCCTTTATACCCTTTTGGTTTCTTTATCCCCCAAATATGGATGGGACTTCCAGACCTTTCTCGGGCTTTGTAAAAAGCCCCGTGTGTTGGGATGGGGGCCGTGAGCCCACACCTAAAGGCCTGGCCTGGTGCCAGTGCTAATAACCCTCTCTGGGGGTTGTGTATTGTTCATGGTTCATGGCCTCTGTAAAATGGAAGTACTTAGGTAAACAGGTCTTGCAGGACCAGATAATTAAGGAAAGGGCAGGGACCTATAGGCTAACAAGAATGTACATTAAGCTACTGGCATAGATTCAGATTGCTAGCCGCCCCCCCCCCAAAAAAAGTCTTATTTTCCCCATCAAAGTAAAGGGAGAGCTATATTGATAGTATGAAAAGAGTTAAGGGAGAAATAGAATTCCTTTTTACCCTATAAATAAGCCATTTTGTTTCGATCTATTCTCAGATAAATACTGTGTATTTCTGTAATGCAGGAGATAGAACCTTACCCAACCTAATCAAGAACAAACTAATCAAGAAGTGTAGGCATGGCCACACAGCAACCAACAGAGAGAAAAGCAAGGAGAAGAGGAACAAATGTGTCAGGGGAGGCTCAGGCTGTGGAGGAGATGCCCGCACTGGGCCAGGGCTCGGAGGGTCAGACAAGGCTAAACCACCACTGAGAACACCAGACACTCCGGACCCTTGAAAGCAGAGCTTGAAAGCAATGGCTTGTGGGCAAAATCCAACCTGCTGCTGTTTTTGTCCATCCCTTGAGCTAAGAATGGCCTTTCCATAATGAAATGGTTGAATAAAAATCAAAAGAAGAAAGAGTGGCTCCTCTGTGTATAACACATCCAAAAGCAACTTGGGCTTACTCTTTACAGGTGGCAGGGTACGATGGCCTTCCTGTAACATTACGCCCCATACATGAAAAAAAAAAATCAAAAAAAGAATATTTCAGGATACATGAATACTAGATGAGATTCAAATTTCCATAACTAAAGTTTCATTGGAACATGCCCTCTTTCCTTGTTTCCTACCACACAGCTCCTAAAAACCCCTGAAATCTCCAAAGTGAAAGGTGTCTTTCTGTATGCTAATGAGATAATGGGAGGCACGGGGCTCCTGGATACCTTCAGGATGGGGCCTGGTTGCCAAGGGAACCATCCAGGTGATGAGAGGGTTGGAACTTTCCATCTCACCCAGATCTCTGGGGAGGAGAAAGGGGCTGGAGGTTGAACACATAGAGGTGCCAGGAGGGTAGTGTGTCCAGAGAGGACATGAATGTTCTGAGTTCTTTTCTCCATACTTTGTTTTATGCATCTTTTCCATCTGGCTGTTCCCTGGTTGTATCCTTTTATAATGAACTGGTAATCTAATAAGTAAACTGTTTTTCTGAATTCTGTGAGCCATCCTATTATGAGACCCAAAGAGAAGGTCCTGGGAACCTTCAACGTATAGCTTGCTGCTTAAAAGGACCAGATGCCCAGACCTGTGATTGTCAGATGAAGGGGGAGCACTCTGGTGGGATGGAGTCCTTCATCGGTGGGAACTGATGCTACCTCCAGGTTATAGTGTCAGAGCGGAATTAAGTTGGAGGACATGCGGCTGGTGTTGGAAATTCCTTGGTGAGGAAAACACACACACACATTTGGTGTCAGAGTTAAGTACTCATAGTAAAGGAAAAACAGGAGTTTTACCTTCTCAAGCTCCTTTCTTTATGAATGGCCTATGGCTGCTGCTGTGGAAGTACAACAGCAGAGATGAATAATTGTGACAGGGACCACATGGCCAGCAAAGCCTAAATATTTACTCTCTTGTCCTTTATAGAATCAGCTTGCTGACCTCCGTTCTAAGGGCTACGAAGAACATACACATGTCATTTAATCTTCTCAACAATCCTATGGGGAAAGAAGGGTGTGTGTGTGTGTGTGTGTGTGTGTGTGTTTTAAGATTTTTTAAAAAACATTGTTTATTGAGTTTGGAGAGAGAGAGAGAGAGAGGAAAGGATAGGGAGAGAGAAAGAGAGAAAGATCGATGTGAGAGGCAGGGACCAAACCCACAACTTGGGCATGTTTCCTGACCGGGAATCAAACCAGCAACCTTTCAGTACACTGGACAACGCTCAACCAACTGAGCCACACTGGCCAGGGTTTTAACATCCTTTTATACTAGAAGAATCTGAAACAGGAAACAAATCTGGGCCTATCTGATTACAGAGCGCATGCTCTGGGGTGGTCTTTAATACACCATAGTGTTTGTTACTTAAATTCCTCTATGAATAAGTACAACCTGGGAATATAAAGATTAAGTTCCTCTGCTAAACTAGAAGACAGAAGAAAATGGAAGGTCAGACCGTTGGGCATGTCAACTGAGGGAATGAAGCCATGATATTCTGGAATGGTTGGCGTGAGAGACCCTTTCAGGGTCCCGGTGAATTCTAAAGAGACTCCCTTTTGCAAAATATTACTTTGAGCCTCTCTCGTTCTAGGAAATAGAGTAGATCTGGATTTTTTCATAATAATTAGAAGAAATCATTATCAGAAATGAATTTTGGCTTCAGAACCTGTGCTTTGCGCGTATATATTTGGATACTCACAAAGTTCATGCTGTGCTGAGGTCTTTCCCATTAAACCCCAAACCACAACCGTATTGTATTAATGCCTCTCGCCTCTCTAATTGTTTGAAAACAGAGAAAGTGAAAAGAAATATTCCTGTTCACAGTAAACCCCAACCAATTTTCTTATTCATTTCTGTATCTCTTACACAAAAGTCTACATAATAACACAGGCATTTCAAGATTAGAAGTTTAGAACTAGAAGTTATATAAGATTATGTATTGCAATAGTTTCCACTTGCAGATGACAGAAGCCCAGATTTTAGTGACTTGGCCCACATCCCAAAGCTCGTGAGGTATAGAGGTCAGAAAAGATTCGTGCAGGTTTCACCAGGAGATCAGAGTTCACCTCAGTGAAGTCTGATCACCCCCTCAACTGAAATACAGAGAAGCCCTCCTCCTTTTGTGGATCCCCAACAATTACAGCTACAGCTTTGAGAAAAAATTAACAGTACTTTTAATTCAAGTTCCACACTTAATCGCTTGAGAGTTATCATAAATCATTCATCTTAGTCCCACTAAAGGGTTATGGTTCATCTACATTTCACACGAATATCAATGCACACTATAAAGTTATTTGGCTACTTACAATTTTTAAATATTTCCCCAGGCTCTTTATCATGGTTTTCTCATCACTTTTGGTATGTTCTCAAGAAGCTATCTTTAGTCCTTTTCCAATTTTCTAAACATATTTTCTAAAGAAACTTATTCTTCTGTCTTCACTACTTAATTGAAAATTAGGCATGTTTTCAGCCTTAATCTAACTAGTCAATACAGATGGACAATTTATCCAACTTTGGACTTCCAGTAAGTTATTTTATGCTGAAAGTGAAAGAAAGAACTACTGGCTTGAAGACATCTGGTATAAACATGGAAAAGGTATAGGCGGCTTACTCTTTGTTATCAAATTTATTCAATTTTTCCCCTCCATCCCCCTTGTGTCTACTTATGTGCAGACACAAATACATATATGTAATTGAAATAAAACTTGAAAAGAAAAATGTTTCAAAAGTTTTCCTATATATTACCCTTTTCATTTTATTATTTTATTAGCTATTTATCTATTTGTATGATTTTTACCAGTTATTTTACTATTTTATTATTTATTTATTAACTTTTCTGGAAGGGAGAAATGTCACTCCACCTAGTACATAGGAATTTATGAAGCTCACTCACATCTGCCAAAGACACCAAAAATGCTCATGTTATGCATGATCCTCCTTTTCCACTTCACTGTGAAATTAGCTTAAATGGAAAACCACACATTCTTCCTATAGTTCTTTTCTCTATCAGACGCACTGAGCACAGTATTACTGGACATTTAATACATATTAAGTAATATCAATAAAATATACTATTAGGCTACTAATATACATAGGACAAAACACAGGCAAAAAAAAAAAAAACCCACACCTATACAATACAAGTAAAATGAGGCTACTTTGGAACCCATAGAATGTCTTTGCTTTCTGAAAAAAATTATAATGAGTCATTAATAAATTCATTTATAACTCAATCAATATTTGCTGAGCTTCTGAAGACAATGAAGATATTCCTTTCTATTTTCTTCAAAGTCTAGTATGTATATATTTATATTAGGTATACATATATTCTTAAATGGCTATAATAAAAAGTGGAGATCAGGTAGAGACAGAGAATTAATGATGTTTATAATAAATATCATTTTTTAGGCTGGGGCAGCAAAAGGCTGATCAGGGAAACTTCCTTGTAATGTATGGAATTTGAACTTATTTTTTAAAATGTCTACAGCTTGGGCATAAAAATATTAGCAAAAGGGCATGCCATAGAGAAAGAATGGTGTAAGTGAATTCAAGGAATGAAGGAAGTGGCGGCGAGGGGCAGGAAAGGATGGGTGCTGGAGATACTATAAAATTAACGTTGTCATCATGTGGCAACAGACTAGATCTGAGGAACAAGATGACTCTGAGGTTTGTCTAGAAGGATAATGGTGCCTTTAACAGAAAGAGGCAACAGACGTAGGCTTGAGAGAAGGAATGTGGAATTTTGTTTTATATACAAGGATCTTGAACTGTTAGTGGGGCACCTAGGTAGCGATGCATTTGAAAATTGGAGTCTTTAATTAAGGAGTGTTTAACAGATTAATGATATGAATTTGTGGTCCTCCACATAGAGGAATCCATTAAAGTCTGGAGTTTATTTCAGTTTATTTCAATCTGTTCAATGTCAAGGGGCTACCTGTAGAGAGAGAAGATGGCCAAATTTAGTACTCTGGGAAAAATTCATATTTAAGAACTGGAGGAAGATGTTATGACTAACATGGAGAAGCAGCTATCAGATAAATATGATGAGAATGTAAACAGAAGAGAACACGTTCAAAAAGTAGTGTATGTTGAGAGTCTGAAGAGGGTAATGGGTGTATTAGTCAGCTTAGGCTGCCATAACAAAATGCCAGAGACTGGGTGACTTTAACAGCAGACATTCATTTTCCCATAGTTCTGGAGGCTGGAAGTCTAAGATCAGGGTCCAGCATGGTCCAGTTCTGGTGAGGTCTATGAGGTCTCTCTTTCTGATGTGCAGATGGCCACCTCCTTGCTGTATCCTCACATGGCCAGGGAGAGAAAGAGGCAAGCTCTCTGGTATATCTTCTAATAAGGGCACTAATCCCATCATGAAGGTCCCGCTAATGACCTCATCTAAACCTAATTATCTCCCAAAGACCCTGCCTCTAAATACCATCACAATGGGGATTAGGAATTCAACCTATGAAATGGAGGTGAGGCACAATTTAGTCTATAGCAAGAAGACCGAAAAAATATCATTTGACTTTTAGATGATAAATATATGATTTTTATGAGACAAATTTCACTAATAATAGAGTAAAAGAAGAAGAATGTAAGAAATTATCGAGGAAATATAGTGTAAATGAGTGAAGATTACTTTAAGGCAAATTACATTAAGAGGAATAGCAAGTTTGAAAGAAAGATTTTTTGGATTAGAAATCTTTTGATGTACGTATGTTTATTGGTAGCTTTTTCTAAATAAGAATACTTACTACACAGTTTGCAAAATTAGCTCAAAAAAAGTGAAAGACAGAGACTTCCACTTCTGATTAGGTTGTATAAAATCATAAGAGACTCCCACTCTAACCCTAATGAGAACTAGCTTGATAAACTGTATGATCATAGCTATACTGGTAAAAAAAAAAAATCTATATGAGCACACATATTGAGAAACTACAGTTAAAGTCATACTTTATTTTTTAATATGTTTTTATTGATTTCAGAGAGAGAAAGAAACATCAATGATGAGAGAGAATCATTGATTGGCTACCACCAGCACGTCCCACACTGGGGATGGAGACAAAACCCGGGCATGTGCCCTAACTGGGATTCATGGGTAAATACTCAACCACTGAGCACATCAGCTGGGCTAAAGTCATACTTTAAAGTGAAAGACTGAACACTTTCTGACTATGATGAGGAACACAAGGCAAGGATTCCTCCTCTCACATCTAATCAACATCGTACTAAAGTTAGCTGCTAGTCATTGAAATAAGAAGAAAAAGGCAATAGATGGCTGCCCCAGCAAGCGCCGCAGCTCAGGGGCCCTGAGCCCTCTGCCCTGGGACCTAGGGATAAGTTTGGCTGTAGACATGGGGGGTGGTGGTGGGAAGGCAATAAGATTAGAAAGAGATAAGTATAACTGCCATTTTATGTATATGTAATTATTTATGTGAAACTTTCCAAGAGAATCTACAAAATAACAACTAGAACTAAGAAGTAATTTTAGCAAGGTTGCAGGATATAAAGCTAATTTTTTAAAAGTCCACTGTAATTTCTGTACTGATAGTTAACAATTGAGAAATTATATTTTTAAAAATCCTTTTATAATAATGTCAACAAATATAAAATAATTAGAAATAAATCTAACTAAAGACTTGCAAGACTACCAAATTATAAACATTGGTAAAATAATTTTTAAAAAGCCAAATAGAGAGATACACCAGCCTCAATATTGTTAAGGTATCAAATTTCCCTAAATGATCTGAACATTCAATGCAATCCCAGTCAAAAATCTCAGCCAGCTTCTTCGAATTTTACTATTTAGTATTCAGCTTTTTAAGATTTAATGAAAACCATAGACTAGCTAAACCAATACTAAGGAAGAAAACACTGAAAAAACACACACCTGATTTAAAACTTATTATAGAGTTACAGTAATCAAAAAGTTTGGTATTGGTTTGAAATGAGTAACAGAGATCAATGGAACAAAAAGTCCGAAAACATGTTGACCTGTGAACCAGGAGGTCACTGTTCAATTCTCAGTTGGGGCACATGCCTGGGTTGTGGGCTTGGTCCCCAGTGTGGGGCATGCAGGAGGCAGCCAATCAATGATTCTCTCTCATCATTGACATTTTGCTCTCTCTCTCTCTCTCTCTTCCTCTCTGAAATCAATATATATATATTAAGAGTCCAAAAACAGGTCCACAATTGTTTATTCAATTATTCAACAAAAGTATCAAGGCAATTCAATGGGAAGAGAAACCTTTTTCATTAAATAATATTGAAAAACTTGAGTATCCATATGGGTAAAAAATGAACTTTGATCCATATTTCAGATCATACACAAAAATTAATTCCAAATGGATCACAGACCTAAATGCAGAACTTAAAATTATAAAACTTTGAGTTTTGAAAACTTTTCAAAAGATACCATTGAGTAAACAAAGAGACAAATCACACAGTAGGAGAAAACATTTGCCACACATGTACCAACAAAATAATTAAATCCAGATTATAAAAAGTTTTGCAGCTAAATAAGAAGACAAGCAATTAATTAAAAGCTGAGCAAAAGATTCCTCAGTCTGTTCCATGCTTCCATGTCTCTGGATCTATTTTGTTCTTCAGTTTATTTGTTCATTAGATTCCACAAGTAAGTGAGATCATGACTGAGGAATCTCAGAGGGAAGAGGGGAGAGGGGATAGGAAGAGATTAACCAAAGAACTTGTATGCATATATGCATAATCCATGGACATGGACAATAGTGGGGAGGGGAGGGGCAGGAGTGGGGTGGAGAGAGTCAATGGGGGGGGGGAAGGGGACATCTGTAATACTTTCAACACTAAAGATACATTTTTAAAAAATGGGAAAAAGATCTGAACAGATACTTTACTAAAGAAGATATGTGAATAGCCAATAACTCTTTAGATATTCAATATTACTAGTCATGAGGCAAAAATCCACTAGAATACCTAACATTTAAAAGTTTGACAATGCCAAGAGTTAGTGATGATGTGGAAAAACTGAAATTCTCAGACACTGCTGGAGGGACTGCAAAAAAATACAATCACTTTGGAAAACAGTTTGGTGGTTTCTTAAAATAATAAACATATCCTATCATATCACTTAGCTATTCCATTCCTAGGGATTTACCCAAGAGAAAGGTAAACACTATATTCCAACAAAGACTTGTATGTAAATGTTCATGGCAACTTTATTTGTAATAGCTAAAAGCCAGAAACTATTGAAATGTCTTTCATCATGTAAATGAATAAACATGATGTTGTATAGCCATACATGTAAAAAACTATTACTCAGCAGATACATGCAACAGAGTAGATAATTGTTCTGAGTGAGAGTTCACACAAACAAGGTTGTATATGGTAATATTACTTTTATATAAAATCTGGTTCCTGCATCCCTAGCCAGTTTGGCCCAGTGGATAGAGCATTGACCTGTGAACTCAAGGGTCCCAGGTTCGATTCAGGTCAAGGGCACAGACCTCGGTTGCAAGCTCCTGGCCCTGGTCGGGGGCATGAGGGAGGCAATCAAGCAATGTGTCTCTCTCACATTGGTGTTTCTCTCTGTCTCTCCCTCTCCCTTGCACTCTCTCTAAAAATCAATGGAAAAATAGCCTCGGGTGAGGATTTAAAAAATCAAAATGAAAAAATAAAATCTGTTTACTGCAAACAAATTTGTAAGTCCAGAAAGAAGACCAATGATTGTCTAGGGCAGCGGTTCTCAACATGTGGGTCGCGACCCCTTTGGGGGTTGAACGACCCTTTCACAGGGGTCGCCTAAGACCATCGGAAAACACATATATAATTACATATTGTTTTTGTGATTAATCACTATGCTTTAATTATGTTCAATTTGTAACAATCAAAATACATCCTGCATGTCAGATATTTACATCATGATTCATAACAGTAGCAAAATTACAGTTATGAAGTAGCAACGAAAATAATTTTATGGTTGGGGGTCACCACAACATGAGGAACTGTATTAAAGGGCCGCGGCGTTAGGAAGGTTGAGAACCACTGATCTAGGGACAGAGGAGGAGGGGGAACTGATTGGAAAGAAACACAGGGAAGCTTTTAGGGTGATGGAAATGTTATTTACCATGATTGTGGTGGTGGTTTCACAGAGATATACATCTGTCAGATCTTCTTCAATTGCATATTTCACATATGTGAGGGTTATTGTACATAAGTTATACATTAGCCAAGTCATTAAAAAAAAAACTCAGTCAAGGACTCAAAGAAACCTAAATGACCTAGATTTCAAAATAAATAAATAACAGGCCCTAGGAGAGCTGAGAGTCATGGTTACTTTCAGCCCAGATCAAGTGGTAGAAAGTGACAGAATCTCCCATAGACAGAGGTCAAGAGAAACTGGTTAATGTTTATCAAACTTTGAAGTGATATATGACAGATTAGAATCCTGAGGCGCTCCATAATTTAGCATGACTCATTCTTCCATACTTTCAGTCTAATATACATGTGTGATGAGACACATACACCCATGTGCCACCTATATGACACATGAAGAGGGAAAAAAAAGTGACCCATGGTCAAGAGAAAACAATGACTAGAAACCAACCAAAAATGGCCCAGATGTTATCAGATAGGAACTTAAAAATAACCATGATAAATATGTTCTACAACCTAGTGGCAGAGTTGGGTAGCATACACAAACAGGAAGTTTCCACTGAGAAATAGAAATAGATAAAAAGAAAGGAAACCTCATAGACACAGACAACTGCTGGGTAATTACCAGAGGGAAAGAGGGTTGGTGGGGGAGGTAGAAGAGAGTCTAGGGAACATCAGTGGTGATGGAAGGAGACCTGATTCCTGGTGGTGAACACACAATACAATACAGATGATGTTCAAAAGTTTATACTGGTCTCTATTATCCATGAATGAGTGAGATCATGTGGTATTTTTCCTTCATTGACTGGCTTATTTCACTTAGCATAATGCTCTCCAGTTCCATCCATGCCGTTGCAAATGGTAAGAATTCGTTCCTTTTTACAGCAGCATAGTATTCCATCATGTAGATGTACCACAGTTTTCTAATAGAGGCAGAGCTGCCTCAAACAGATTGTCAAACTGCAGCGGGAAGGCCGAGGAGGGTTGGGGGGCAGGATGGAGGGGGGTAAGAGATTAACCAAAGGACTTGTATGCATGCATATAAGCATAACCAATGGACATAAGACACTGGGGGATAGGGGAGGCTAGGGGACTGTCAAGGGCGGGGGGGGGGAAGGACACATATGTAATACCCTTTGTAATACTTTAAGCAATAAAAAAAATACAGATGATGTACTATAGACTTGTACACTTGAAATCTATATAATTTTATTAACCAATGTCACCCCAATAAAAAAGTAAAAAGAAAAATACTATATTAGAAAAAAGTATATAAGAAGCCTAACATCAGAAACCAAAAAAGATCAAGGTAAAAATTACAGTGGAGACAATGTGGCTATAACATAATATTCCAGTGCGAGAATGACCCAGACATTGGGTGGCAGAGCTAGGCCATCGGATTATGATGAATAGTGCATGATTTCTGCACCACTTAAAATGGCCTTTAGCACATGGTATGAAGCAAAACCTCTTGATGGTTAACACTGACCAATGATTATTTATCAAGGACAGCTGATGTTAAGAATCAGCGCCAGGCACCGTTTTACTGTGTGTAAAACGGACTGTGACAACATGCAGCTACTAGTTTCCACTAGGCATGAAAACAGACCTGATAGTAACATAAAAATAACTAAACCGATGTTACTCTGGTTTGATTTAAATAGATAATGAAGGCCACAACATGCTGGTGAGAAAAAAAGTTCTAAACACCTCCACCTCCTTGGAACATTTCTTCATTAGCAATGAGGAAAATAGGGAACAAAAGTGAGAAGGAACAGTTTTTTTAGGACCGTCTCTGCTTTCTTTTGACCTTCTGCTTCCTGTTGAGCACCATATAGTTGTGCAACGCCCCCAACTTGTAGCCACCTTTCTTGTCTATGCTTCACATATTGGGTCTTTTGGTTTCCTTTCTCTGTTAACTTTAAGAATCTATGTCTAAGAAACTATGCTTTTAATGGACGGCAGAAGGTAACATGATAAGTGACTTCTGCTATTGGGCAAACAAGGTTGTGGTGCTCTTCTGGGTAAGAGTTATCCCTGGTCTCTAAGAGATACAATTCAAAATACTGCAGCAATCCCAAGGCAAAATGGTTGAAAAGCAGCTAACAATTTCAGTGCATACATAAAAAAAAAACAGATTAGTAAAATAACAAATTTTCTCTAATAAAAACACGCAGTATTTAAGTTATAGGGTTTCTCAACTTCATGAATAGAAACACCTGATATAAGGTACGGAGCCAAATTTCCTCGTAAAGTCTAGAAATGCATGTCTGACTTCGGATAGTTTGAAACTGATTTATGAAGATCTAATTAACAAAATGGTTCCACATGACCTACTAAAGCAGAGTCGGCCTGCCATTCTGGTCTTGTTTGTAATCTAACCCCTCTTTACCTTCAATCTTTTTATAAATATTCTCCAGCATAACCTCATTGCTCCAAGCAGGCCCATATCATCTCACACATTTTTACTGAATGCTTATGATTCATGGAGCACTTCTATTAGGTGTCTGTGAATAGAATGAGAACTGAACAGAAATAATACCTGCTCCCACAGAGTATCAGGCTAATGGGGAAAATAGACAATTCAGCAAGCAATTGTAGTAGAGCTTAATAATGTGATAGGGAAGTACAGGGCGTTGACGGAAAACATCGAAGGCACTCAATTCAGACCTGGAAGATCAGGAAAAGTTTCTGAGAAGTAGAGATTTAAAGGATGAGTGGGCCTCTCAAAGATCTAGCAAGGGAAAAGGAAATCTAGAAAGGGGGAAGGGAAGTAGTATTTTCCACAAAGGAATACCTCAAAGCTGTGGCTTAAAAAGATTTGGTGTTAGCCCTTCCCCTTCCATGCCTTGGTCACACACACACACACACACACACACACACACACACACACACACACCACTCACCTGCTTTCTGTGATGTTCCTTTCCTCTGTCTAGAAAACACTCTTCCACTATTCTCTGTATTTAAACCCTACAAGTCCTGAAAAGCCCAACACCTCGGTCTTGTTTTAAAATCTCAACAAGTGTTTCCATTATAAGAAAGCCTTCTTCAATATCTCCATCTTGCTGAATTCACTCCCTTCTTTTAAGTTGTTTAGCAGTTATTAAAATTGCACCACAAATATTAATGGTTGTTAAGTGCTGAATGTATAATTCTGAGACTATTTCTGGGTTCTCTTATCTCCACATGCAGACTTTAAATTCCCTCAAGTCAGGGACTGTGCCATAAACTTCACTTGTTTCTCTGACAGTGACAAGCATAATACATTATAAACTTCATTGTGAGAAGTACAAAAGGTGACAGACCTCTCTGAGAAGAGTTTCATAAAACATAAAACAAGCTAAGCTTTCAAAAATTATAAATTCAAAAGAATATTCTTTTCATTCTTGTTAATATTGCTAGATAAAGTGGTGATAATGGCATTTTTATTAGATATAGAAAGAGTTCGCTGATGGGTGATGAAGAAATTCAAATACTAATACTCTATTCTTGTTCTGTTTCATCAAAAAATAATAATCATGCTGACAAAAGTAAGACAAAAATAAAAATTATAAATTTTAAAGCCCGAGATATAGCAGGACATTAAATATTCTAAATGAGTTTGATTTCACTAATTTGGAGAAATTATACTACAAAGTACTGAAAGCATTTGTAGGTATGGTAAATTATCTTTACAGATACTACAGTGAATAGAATGATTGACAGAGAACAAAGAGCCACTGTCTCAATTTTCAAAATAGAGAAGGTAGATTCCAGCAACTCCAGCCCAGAGAGCTTGACATTAATTCCAGACATGATTTCCCAAGAGATTCTTAAAACTATGGATGTGAGCACTCAAAATGTGAAGTGTCGTTACCTACAAGCTTGTGTTATTTCCTCTTGGTTTTAATAAGGTTACTTGATATCTATTCTGCAGAAAGTGGAAATGCATTTCAGCAAGGAATTCGACCAAGTGTGTGAGAGTATACTCCTGGGCCACACAAAGGAATGTAAACTCAGAGGAAAGAGAGTTGCTTGACTATATAACTGGCTGAAGAGCCTTATAAAAGGGCCTAGCTCATGGACTCTTGAAAAGCAAGAGGAAGGTGCCCAGGATCATGCCAAAAGTCCTTTCACTTTAGCATTCTTCACATTTACTCAGAAGAAGCTATTAATTACCTCCTGACCAAATCTGTTAAGGCCTCTACATTGTGAAGAATTGCTAATCTATATCATAGAATCAGAATCCAAAAATAGCTTGACCTTCCAAAACAATGGGCTAACTAAAGGTAAAGGTTAAATTTAATTGCAGTATTTTTAAAAGTCCTAAATCCAGTGTCCAAGTGTACAATTGTGGAGAAGTATATTTACACAAGAAGAAGCAAAAAAGATGCATAATTAAATAGTGTAGTATGAATGCAAAGAAAGAATGAGACTCTCAAACCTTGCCAATTCAGGATGAGTTGAAGGAACTGAATATTACCATAGGGACTAGAAGAGGTGTCATATATAAAAGCATTTTGTATAGGTATTCTAAGAGGTAAACATTGGGATATAAATTGATAGAAACAAATAGTATAGTTCAATATAAGAAAATAGTCCTTAGGCTACAAACAGAACAAATAGAGACATGCCTCTTACACTGAAGATCAATCATGATAAATAGTTTGCCTAAATTAATCTTCATATTCTCTATGAATTCAGAAATAACTATCTGCGAAGGGAGAAAAGAATAAGGATAATTTGAGTGGACTGGAAAACCTGGAAAAATCTGGAACATGTACTGTAGAGATTTTGATATGGAATTATCTAAGAAAGAAACAAATTCCTAGCACTGTTAACCATCCCTTCAACTGAATCAGGTTAGAGTGAATCAGGTTCTAGGGGCAGGAGATTTGAGGGTTGGAGCAGAGTTGACATTGCTAAGACTACTGTGATAAGTAAAATGAGAAATATGAAAAAATTAAGGGTAGCCAAAGAAAAATAATGGAAGAGGATGGTGTCAGGTAACGGGGAGTGAGTGGAATTATTGGAAGGATCGGAGATTGTGGTCGGAAAGAGAATATGAGATTCTCAGCTTTTTCAGCTGGGGTAATTCTGAGTGACATGAAGGCCTAGGTGGGTGAATACCAGTGGATTCCTGAAGGGCAGGGCAGCAGGTTAAGGTCCTGTGAAAGCCAAACATGTAGATGTTCAATGAAGTCCTGAAAAATTCCGGCTGACTAAAGTGAAGAAAGAAAAACCTCCATTGTTTTAAACTCCTACGGAAAGTGGAATCTCAGGTCATTAAGCATTGGTAATGGCGACAGGATAGATAACATTAATGAAGGTTGTAACTTAGAAAGACAATGGGTAATTGGGAATGATGAGAGAAATACAGTTTACAAGCAGTTCTGAGTAGGCTGCAAGGCATCTCTGAGAGAAAACCATAATATTCCATGGAGGGCCATTGCAAAATGAATATCATTCTTTAAATTGCATTCTTAAACAGAACAACCTATAGGATCAAGGCATAAAAAACTTAACTCAATAATTACAAGGATCACACAATTACACTTACTAGACACTTACTCTGTGCCAGGCACTGAGTCCAATGATGAATATCCTGAGGGAGGCTGGAGTTCAGTAAGATACAGACACCTAAACAAGTATTTTTAATGCAATGTAGCATAGCGAAAGGGAATGTGTAGGTTAGGTCAGACCTGGAAATAATTTAAGGATTAAGACTTTTCCTTGATCTACTCAACTTCTTTTCCCCAGGGTGTTCACTTCCCAAGCCACTGTCTTCTGTTGGCCTCTCGCTAATTCCTACAATGGTGAGAAGAAAGAGGTGGTATGTGAGCTAATTAATTTGAGTTGCCTTTGATTTTCTGAAAAGGAGGGTTCATCTTAATTAAAGATTATTAATGACCAGAAAGCATTCCAGGTTGGTGAAGTTAGTAATTATGAGCAGTGAGAATCACATTTTATTCGAAGGGCTGGGGGGGGAGGGGGGTATGCCCTAGTGTTTTATAATGTAGTCTAAAGCTCTTCACTCCTTGCAAATAACGCTATCCATAAGAAGATAAAACCCATTGGCCTGAAACCAGGAGAGAGAGAGAGAAATATGGCATAGGTCAGATACTTCCAAACTGTTGAGAGAAATAGAAGCAAATATGATTCAGGATAGCCAAAAAATTACTCCAAGCCAAACTAAGTCAACTACTCTATGGGCAACTAAATTTGTTCATCTGAAGACCTAAAAATTGCTAAAACCTCTTCTTCAATCAGGTCAAAATGAAGATATCCAAACAAAACTTTGGACAGGCACCTAATCAATACTTACTGAATAAATCTAGATAGTCTAGAGACTAATAAACATTGACATTATTGATAATTTAGAATTAAAAATATCAGTTTCTACAACTATGCAGAAAAGTAATAAATAGTAATGTTTAAAAAAGTTGCTTGGGTAAATATTTATAATTTAAGTGATAGAAAATCAGTGCTATAAAAGTTATATATCCTAGCAGATAAAAGAAAAGCATAGAACCTTTCTGGAAAATCTGACATACAGAAAATATTCTGAATAAATAATTTCCTCCAATATTTTGTCCCATTAATAACATACTTTTTGGCTTAGAATTTTCAAATATTGCTTTAAATCTGCATTTCTCTTTACCTAAAGAAATAAATTCTTAAGGCTAATTTGATTTTTATCTATTTCTGAAAAAGTTTAAATAGAAACTTGGTGGGTATAGCTGTTGTTTTAAAATAACTTGTAAAAATGTCAGTATTCTCCTTCCTATACTCACATTAATTGTTGGGGAATGCAGCCTACAAATGTAAATATAGAATTTGATTTCTCTTGTATGGTTTCAGACAAAATCAAAAAAGCAATGCTAAATAAAGATTTTTTTTGCTTGAAAGTGTCTATGACAAAACTGTTGACCTTCAGTCATATAATATTTTATTGGCATAGTCATAGTATAATTTTAGTTATTGCTTCTTTAGTTTTTAGTGGAAGGTAATATTAACTAAAACAGGTTTCAAAATAAGACCTTAAAGCAAGATCATTTAATAAACCATAGTTATAAGAAACATGAGTACTAAGCATTTGAAGTTTCCCGCATTTCTTTTTCCTTTGGCGTTGCCAGGTGTAAGTGGAATGTCTTTACATTTCCTTCCGCATTCTGTAATGACATTTGTCTTAGGCCAGTTGTTTTCTCCCTGGACATCTAGACACACGGCCTTTAGGCGCTCTTTACATTCATACACTATGAACCACCTCCGCAAGCATAAATACTTTACATTTTTGTTGGGTTTCAAAGAGAGAAATATAATTTTATTTCTTTATCACACACCAGACTAGAAAGAGATCTTACAGTCCAAGAAGAAACAGAAGATACCCATCTATTCATCATAAGTTTCTACCAAATAAATTGCACCTACCTAAGTTTCCTGTCTGACATATTTAAAATCATACAAGTGGGTCTGTTTTCAATGACATGTCTCATTATTGTAACACTACTTATTCTAGGATTTTTCCTGCTCTTCTGCCAGAAGGCTTTCTGTAGGAAGCTTATTGTTTTGACAAGAAAAAGTGTACTTTATATATTTAACTTTGTGGTTCTTATTTTCTATGGAGTCACAGATCTCTTTGGCTATCTGAGGGCTCCAGACTACTTCCCTAAAAATGCAGCAATTCAGATGTGTGAATACAATTTCAGGGACATCCGTCAGGACTCCTTGAAGCACATCCACAGAACTAGCTGTCTGGGAACTGAACAGAACACAGACCACACAGGCAACCTCCACTGAGAAGTAGTCAAGTTTATATAGCTTTTTGACAAATAAGGTTTGCTTTGGAATTTTAGACATTCGTATTGTTTTTACGGTGTTAATGGTTTTGACCACTCTTCGTAATATATAGTACCTGCAATACCACGGCTGAAGGAAAAAATATAACCATATTAGGAAAAGCAACAGACTAATTTTATCTTATGAACGAAGATATTAAATCTATATCTATCATTAAGTGCTTCAAAATTTTATATATGTAACCAGAGGGTTAACGATTTTCCAACCAAGACTAGTCCTAATAAGTAGGTAGACATTTAATGAAATCACCATCAGAGAACTAACCCTGAAAAATCACTACAGATATGTTATAAACGAAGCTCTAATTTAATATATACATATATAGTTTCATATATATATATGAATGAAATGTACAACCTCCTGGTTTACTTCAGAGGAGGTACACTGCTTATCAAGTGCAAAATGAAGGATCAAATGTGAAAACAAGTGAGCAAGAAAATGACACATTTAAATGCATAGCCGGAAACCACATAACCCCGTTGCTTCCTAGCCCCTTACACCAATGTCACGGTGAGGCTGCTCAGCCCATGGATTACAGGCTCCAGGCACTGGCCCCCTGACATGTACTGTTTCCCCAGATGCGGCAGTCATAAGGACCACAGAAATTAGACTGCCATGCAGTAATTAACACACACACACACACTCACACACACACACACTCACACACACACACACACACACACTCACACACACACTCACACACACACACACTCACACACACACTTACTCTTCGGTTGAGCCCCTGGAGCAGCCCCACTGTAAGTTTCCTGCTGCTTTCTGTACTCGATCCTTAGATCGTGGCTGTTAGCTCTGGAGGAGGGCGAAGGCTCGCCCACGCCGTAGCAAGCGGGACGAAGTTGCAGTGACGCCCGGGCTCCGAGGTCCCGTGTCCCTCGCGGCTCCAGCTCCCCCTCCCGAGCGCCTGAGGCCGTGGCGCCGCGCGGGGCGGGCGGACTGCGCTGGGGGGCGCCCGGGCCGTGGGAGAGCGGCGGCCCCGGCGCGCCCCGCGCGTTCTCACGGCCCCGCGGCACTGGCGCAGCCTCCGGCGCGGCCAGCCCGGCGCCCACCCCTGTCCGTCCCGGTCCTTCGGGCGCCGGAGGTCCCCGGGGCCCTCGGCCGGGCTCCTGGGCGCCGTCTCCTTTGTTCCCTCGCTCCTTCCCAGCGTGGGAACCGGCCCCGGGCCCCCGGGACTGCGCAGGTGGGAGCACCAAGTAGGCTTCCCGGGGTGGGGGTGGAGGGAGGAGATCGAACCAAGGAGGGGGGCACGGGGAAAGCGACCGCCCCTCTGGGGAGCCCGACCCTCTCTGGGGTGCGGTGACCACTTACTCGGTGGCCTCCCAGAGCTCGGGGCTGCGTTTCCGGATCTCCAGCAGCTGCAGGGCGCGCCTTGCAAATCCGCACCGCGAACGCAGAAGGAGAGTGGGCATCGGGGCGGGAGGCGGTGGGCGGGAGCGGGGACCCTCGGTGGCACCTGCCGGTCCGTGCGGGGTGCCCCCACCGCACACGCGGCCGCAGCGCGCACACCCGGGCTCACTCCTGTCTACCTGCTCAACAGGCGGGGCGGGACGCGTGCCTCGCCACCCCGGTTCCCATTCAAGCGTTCCAGTAGCGATCTCTCCCTGTATCTCGTGTCTCTCTCTCTGCGATGACCCCCAGAGATCCCTGGCAGTCCCTCTCCCTACCGCACTGGACTTCTTTTCAGAACCCCTCCCCTTCCCTGCCCCGGAAAACTGAAAAAGAAAGTAGCGGCCCTAACGCACCATGGTGAGGTCACTCAGGGTCCTTCGGCTGCGCTGCGGGCGGCGCTCCCTCTTGGCGCAGGTGGAGGTCGCTGGGGGCGGCTCCCCAGCTGCTGTCCGCTTTTGGCCTCTGGTCTAGCTCGGGAACGTGTAGGAAAACGGCATAGACATCTGCTGGTGGAAAACCAACTCTGGGCTGAGTCCCACCCACTACAACCAGACCAGGGCAGGGGAATTGACTCCTGGACCCTGCCGCTACCCAATCGCCATCTCAACAGTTACTCTGTGGAGACGAAAACGAGGGGACGGGACAAATAGAAGAGAAAGAAAAAAGGAAGGAGGGGACTCAAGAAAAATTTGGCCTACTTAAAAAAAAAAAAATCTTCTCCACTACGCTCTGGTGCAGAAAAACTGGAGTTCACCGTAGTTAAACATTCCAACATTTCTGCAGCGAAGTTGATATTTGCGGGGATGGTTTTCTTGTTCTGGTCTCCAGGTTTCAAGCCCATCTACTCTTGCAAGCGCAGTTCGATGGTTGCAGATATTTACATCTGTCCAGTAAGGTCCTGGTTCTGCTTGGTTTCATATATTTAGTTCTATTTGTTGTTGTTGTTGGGGATGGGGGGGCAGGAGGGGAGATTGTACATGTGGTGTGTATCCCAGCTCAGGAAAATAAGTTCTGATACTGTGTTTGAGGTCATCTTTCTGGCTTAAAAAAAAAAAAAATCTCGTTATGTGGTTTCATTGTGAATTCACAACTAATCATGATTATGTGATCTTTCTTCAAACTCAGGAACTCTGAGTCAAATTGTTCATGGTTATCTCCAATTCTTATATTTCTTCCCAAACCTACCACATAATCTGATCTCATTTTAGAGTCATCCCATTTTTGCCTACTATTATCTTCTCATGACAAGTATCAGTCAGAATAAGCAAAATAAAAAAAGACATTTAAATAATTAAAAAACACACATTTCAATAAACTTTGCCACCTCTGAAACCTGCTCTTCCTCAACTCCCAACCCATCCACCTATGATAATCTGGGGTCAGTAGAGCTTTTCTCGTCAGGGTGCTTACAATTTAAGATCTAAAAGGATAGAAAAAGAAATACCCACTAGCACATCATTGAAAGAGAATCTCATGCTATTTTCAAAATAAATTCAATGATATGAGAGCCCAGAAGGAGAAATACTTCATAAAGGAGCAGCATTAGAGTTGAACCTGTAAAGGTTGGTCATATTTGGAAAAATATATAATAGTTTGCTTTTGTTTTGCTTTATTTTTTCAGTCTGAGCAAAGGCATGGAGGTGGGAAGATGTGAAATGGATATTCAAGAAACAGGAAGTGGTACCAGTTGATAAAAAATACTAAGTAAATTTTACAAGTGTAGGGAGATAGGTTGCAAAGATCCGTTGGGTCCAAATGGCCTCTAGTTGTCATGCACTGTAGACCTGGCTAAAACTTGTGGGTTTTTTTTTTTCTTTTCCTCAATGGCATTACTCTTGTCAATATTCCTTTAATCCTAGAGTGAGATTTGCTAAAGCTGTTAACTTCTGCTTTTACCATCCTCACATTCTGTGGCATACCCAATCTCTTCATAGGTACTGCATTTAACCTGAGTAATTTCTGCCAGGGGCTATTCAGTTTTACCAAGGGTTAGACTGTCAGCTGGAGACAGTTTTGTGTTCTTCTCCTGGGCTTTGTGAGTGTGGGGTACATGGGGAAAGCAACCAATCTAGGGTTAAGGGTGGGTGGAGCCACCAAAAGGTGATTGTGAAAGACATTCCCTAATCTGGATCTTTGATATGCCCTGAAAAAGTCATGAGAGTACTTTTGCCCTAGAGAAGTAATTGTTTGCACTAGAGAAATAGTCTTTTGCACCAGAAAAGTCATCTTTTGCACTAGGGAACTACTCTCTGCAGCCTAAGTACCTAGCAGTGAGCATGGTTCATAATAGGAATTCAGTAAAATGACTGTTGAGTGGGTATGTCATCACCCTCCGGGACCATTCTTCTGTCTTGTAGATGGTATGTAGGTTAAAACCTACTTACCTCCACTTCATTGAGAATAGGAGAGTTGTTGTACCAACTTAACAAAAATGTTAACAAGGACTTGTATTCAGTTTAAAGCCATCCTGGGACAATTTGTCAGCTCGGGCAGAAAAGATGCTTTGTATTCCTATGCTCACAAAGACAGCAGTACAAATGTCACTCTTGCAAATGCCAATGCCAACCAGAGACGTGATCTAACCCTCATTACTTAGGGTGTGGTCTGGGTATCAGCAGCATGAGCCTGACCTGTGATCTGGTCAGAAATATGGAACATCAGGCTTCACCCCAAACCTACTGAATCACAAGGTCCTTCTAAAGCAGCGGTTCTCAACCTGTGGGTCGCGACCCCTTTGGCGGTTGAACCTACAAGATCGTCCCTTGTAAAATCCCCCCTTGATCTCCAATCAACTCATTAAGTATGCTCGACCTGGCAACAGGTTGTCTGAATCTCGTTATCTTAGAGATTTTTAGAACCAGCTTCTTTTTCTCCCCCCCTCTCTCTTTTCTGGAATATTATTGCCATATCAGTTCAAATTAATTAATGGGACTAATAGATTTAGCTCTACTGGTTTCTTGATCCAGTTCATAAACCAAAACCACAAGTTCATAAACCAAAACGAATTGAGAGAAAGGGTGAGGGGGTGATGCAGCAGGAGGGAAGAAATGGGAGGACCATTGCACCCTAATGTATACAATTTTTTTATATGTCAAGGGCAGAATTTCTCTTTACCACTTAACAAACGATTGACTGTACTACTTATCAAATCAGGATAACATGTCCAATAAGAGAAAGAAAAGACAAACTTCATTATCTTTTTCCTCTTTGTTACGCTTTTATACTCCACTTCTTAAGATTATTTTCTTTCAATTTTGTCTTAAACACACCTAGTTAAATATATTTTACACTGTTAGCTTGTAATTATTGAGACATTTAGCACTCCAAAATGTCTCTTTTGGAATGTGAAGTTTTAATTAGAGAAAGCAGACCATGTGAAGTTGGAGTCCCTAAATTTCTAGTCCTGGTAGGACATACTAGTACATGAAGACGCGTGGACTTTGAAGAGATTCTAATGGTGATAGAAATATTGTCCTATATCTTCTCAAAACAGGTGGTTTTCTTCAACAGTTAATAGAATGGTAGGCTGAACAATGCCCCGCAACCCTTGACTCAAAGATGCCCATGTGCTTATTCCTGAAACCTGTGAATACATCATGTTCCAAGGCACTTGGCAAGGGGGGATTAAGTTGTACATAGAATTAGGATTGTTGCCCGGCCAGTGTTGCTCAGTGGTTGAGCATTGGCCTGTGAATCAGGAGGTTGTGTTTCGATTCCTGGTTAGGACACATACCTGGGTTGTGGGCTTGATCCCCAGTGGGGGGAGGGGCGTGTGTACAGGAGGCAGCCGATCAATGATTCTCTCTCCTCATTGATGTTTCTCTCTCCCCCTTCCTTTCTGCAATCCGTAAAAATATATTTTTAAAAAAGAATGAGTGTTGTTAATCAGCTAACCTTGAGATGGAGAAATTATCCCAGGTTATCTACATGGACCCATAGCAATCACAAGATCCTTCTGCAGTGGTTCTCAACCTGTGGGTCGCGACCCCTTTGGCGGTTGAACGACCCTTTCACAGGGGTCGCCTAAGACCATCCTGCATATCAGATATTTACATTATGATTCATAACAGTAGCGACATTACAGTTATGAAGTAGCAATGAAAATAATTTTATGGTTGGGTCACAACATGAGGAACTGTATTTAAAGGGCCAGAAGGTTGAGAACCATTGTGAAAGGAAAGGTGGAAGCAAGAGCGTCAGAGTCAGAGGGAGTCGAGTGATGCGATGTGAAAAGGAGTTAACTTGTCATTTCTGGCTTTGAAGATGGAAGGGAGTTATCACCAAGGGATGTGTGCACCTCGAGAAGCTGCATCAGCCTGGAAAACGGATGCTCTCTAAGAGCTTCCAGAAAGGAGCACAGCCCTGCCAACACGTTGATTTTAGTCCAGTAAGACTCATTTCAAACGTCTGACCTCCATGTCGGACAACACATGCGTGTTGCCTTCAGTAATCAGGCTGATGGTTATTTGCTACAGCAGCAATGGGAAGCCAATACAGTTTCGGAACTGGGAAGTGGGGTGCTGGTGTAACCAATACCTAAAAATGTGAAAGTAGCTTCGGGATGGGGAAATGGCCAAGGCTGGGAGGATTTTGTGGAGCACGGTTTTTCAAAACCTTAAGTTGCTTTGAATGCACTGTTGGGAAGGACGTGGATGTTGACCCTGCTGGTGAGGACTCAGAAGCCTGGTAGAGAATCAGACGCCATGGAAAAGAACACCTGTGTCTTCTTAGGGAATACTGACTATGCCAGAAAGGGACTGCTGGCAGAAATATGATCATTACAAGTGCTGCTGGTGAGGACACAGATGGAAATGAAGACCCCGTTATTGGAAAGTGGAGGGAAAGCATGTCCTTATAATACAGTGGAAGATCTTAGCTGAACTGCAGTTTGCCATATGCAGAAATGATGAATTTACATATTTAGAGGAGAAGATTCTAAGCAAAGTGTTGAAGGCATTGCCTGGCTTCCTCTTGCGGCTTATTGTAAAATGTGAGAGGAAGGAAGAGCTATTAAGGAAAAAAGGAACCAGGGTTTGGTGATTTAGAAAATCCTCAGCTTATCTAGAATGAAGAAGCTACGCCATCCTTATCCGGGTAAACATAGCATCCTTGTACTGTGGCCATACTGGGAGACAATGACATAAAAAGTCCCTAAGAGGAATGGATTAACAGATACTACAAAACAAAAGTTTAGGAAACTTGTTCCCAGGTATTTGTTGAGGGTAACTATGTTTGCTCAATCCAGTTAAAGATATTTCACATGAAATTGACAAGTTTAAAAAGAACAGTGTAGCCATACAAAGATATGATCTGTGTAAACAAAAGAGTCCACAGCTATGGTGAAGCTGTTCTCTAACTTAGTTCAAAAACACACTTGGTTTTCAATATTGCTTTTGCTGTTCTAAATTAGTCCCTCACTCCACCCTGCTTTTACAAGATTACTTGTTATTCCAAAATAATTGGCCATATAAAGACAGACTCCGAGTCTGCTTTTTGTATGTGCACCATTCCCAGAGCACTGCAATACCAGGTTGATGTGCAGGATAGATGGAGCAAGCTCTGTTCCACCTCCCTGCTCCAAATGCCATTTAATATAGTGTCCTCAGACAGACAACTTATCAGATGTTAAACTGGTAGGAACAGATAATACACTCAATCTTAACCAAAAGGCCAAGAAACAATATGTTGTTGGTTTTATTTTTATTTTGAAAGCATGTTTATTAAAGCTGGGGACAGTGAAGCAAGGAAGGGCATTTATGACAGAAGAAGCAACAGGAGAGCCTAGATGGAGCTGCTTTAGCTCCCTGAAAGGTCATAGAAAAAAGGGGCTCTGGAGACGGATTCAGGAGGTTAGCCGGGGAGGAGTTGCCTCTGCCCATTGCTCCCCTGGTTGTAAGTCCTGTGGGGACCTTAGAGTTAATGCGATGCATGCCTGAGAGGGAAGAAAGGCGTGGGAATGTTTACAGGAGCACACCCTAAGTCTTTGCCTTCATATTTTTTAAATAGAAAAACTAACACTGTCTGCCAACAAATAAGTTATTTGGACTATTCTGGACTATTCATAACATATTCATAACAGCCCCAAATTGGAAAGAACTCAAATGTCCAGCAACAGATGAGTGGATGAACAAATTATGGTACAACCATGTAATGAAATACTACTCAGCAATTTAAAAGAAGGAACTACTAATACACACAGCAACATGGATGAATCTCAAAAATATGCTGAAGGGGGAAAACAGACGCTAAAGAGTATGTACCACATGATTCTATTTATATGAAATTTTACAAAGAGAAAAACTAACAAAGGGCAGATTAGTAGTTGCCTGGAGCCAGGGTGGAGAGTTGCCAGCAAAGGGGCTCAAGGAGCTCTTTGGGTGATGAAAATGTTCTGGGGTTCTAACATTTTAATTGTTAAAAATAGAATCATAATTGTTAAATTGTAGGTTGTTAATTATGTGCAAGCCGCTCTTCTAAACACTATATGTGTTATGCTATTTGTTTCCTCCAGCAAGCACTATTATTATATCTGCTTAACATATGAGGAAATTGAGGTATAGGGAGATTAAGTAACTTTCCCAAAATCACACAGCTAGCAAGTGGCAAAAGCAGGACTCAAACTCGGGCCATCTGGCTCATCACCCTGGGGTATGAATCACTCTGGTCATCCTGCAAAGAGCTTATTAATTATGTGAAATAAAGAGTCCCAGATTATACTTCTTAAATCAGATTCTTTGGGTACTGGCAGGTCCCAGGAACTGCATTTTAACTAGCATCCCCAAATCACTCTGATGGTTGAGGATCACACTCAGAAACACTAACTATTTCAAGGTAGAAAAATTGTCTTATTGAGGAACTCCTTAGCAGGTACACATTCCCGACACCATCATGTAACAGGCTTGGGTTTTCAACACTTGCCTTCAAACTATTTATATATTCTCTTAATTTCTTTGTTTGACATTAGTTTAAGCTATCAAGTAAGCAGTGGAGAACATGAGTTTTAATAGCTTTATTTTCTAATAGAATGGTTAACTAAATAGGCGTAGTATATTTTCATTTAATGATAGAGAAAGAGAGAGAGAGAGAGGGGTTGAAAATAAAGGACAGAAGCGAGGGGAGGGAGGGAGGGAGGGAGGGAGGGAGGGAGGGAGGGAGGAAGGAAGGAAGGAAGGAAGGAAGGAAGGAAGGAAGGAAGGAAGGAAGGAAGGAAGGAAAAGAGAGGGGGGGAGAGGGAGGGAAAGAAAGAAGATGGAAGATTACTAAGCCGGTAGGCAAAGCATCAAAAGTATAATTAATAAAGCTACTTATAGAAGAAAATATTAAGGAAGTACACTCAGGTAACTTGCATCCAATTCCTTTAATGTCTTAAAAGTTGATTTGTCCATGCTTTCTTTCATGGTAAGAGATGTTAAATAATAATTATTGATCAAATGAATGCCTTTTATAGAGAGTTGAAAATGTTTTAACACTTTCTTTTTCTAGGCACTGGACTTATAAACAACTACAAAGCTCCTGTGGTTAAGTCCCCAAGCATCTTCCTTAATAGTATACTCTTTCAGGGGTTCCCTGCAAAGCTGAGTTGAAACAGAGTTTTAAAAAAATACACGCATAGCCCTGATAGAATACCACTTTTATTTTTATTTTTTTAAATATATTTTTATTGATTTCAGACAGATTTCAGATTTCAGGGAGAGTGAGATAAACATCAATGATGAGAGAGAATCATGGATCGGCTGCCTCCTGAGTGCCCCCTACTGGGGATTGAGCCAACAACCAGAGCATGTGCCCTGCCTGGGAATTGAACCCTGATCTCCTGGTTCATAGGTCAACATTCAACCACTGAGCCAAGCCGGCAGGGCTAGAATATCACTTTTAGAGGAAATCATTTAATCAAAATGAGAAGAATCTCTATATGTGACTATAAATAAGTAAACATCTATACATGTCCTTTAATTTTAAGAGAAGCTTTCCAAGGCAACATTACCTACGGACCTACAGAAAAGAGAGCTATCTGTGCAGAAAGGCATGCTTGCAACTTTTCAAGCATGAGAAGTATCCTTTAGTGACGTGCCCATTCTCCTTTTAAATATTGTAGCAGATAAAGCTTTTTCTGCTTGCTTTTAAACTTTCCTCATCTCAAGCTGGTATGAGAAAAATATCACATGCCTCTCAGTAGGCAGCTCAGTGGGAAGAAGGCCGGGTGGTTTGCATTATTCTTCACAGGACAGTGACCAACTGGTGATGTATTGCGCTAACGAGCTAATGAGTCTGTGCCAGAACCAGCCAATGCATGGCTATTAACTTTGCTTTTGGCTTTCACTTTAATTCCAAAGTCAAGGTGTTTTCATTGAGCCGTGCTCATAAAAGTGTTTCACGCATGCTTCTTCTGGGAGAAGTGAAGCACAGAGACCTCAAAGCTAAAAGGCAGCCAAGTAGAATGACATGCTCTTCAACGATGGTTGCTCCAGACGGGCCGGACCCAATATCCTGCGCCTTGGTTTGAAAAAAAAAAAAAAAAGAAAGAAATTGACTGAAGCTTCTTCAGAGCAAAGAGAGCTCTGTTTTGACACAAAGAAAAGGCAAATTATGCAGAGACAGACTTGCTGGAAATCTCATTTTATGATAATGACAATTATGACTGCTGCTCTTATATTTATAAGATACTCTGTTTAAACATTTGACAATATTACCTAAGGGAAATTAGTGTCTCACCAAATCTTTCTTCTTACTTTGTAGAATATTTTATTTTGGTCTGATCATAAAAGTAATGCAAGTGGCACAAAGGCCTTCCCTTTCCAACACCTTGGCAGATGTGCCGAGAAACCCTTCCCAGTGGAGAGGACCTGTCCACATTGGGTAAAAATCAAAACACATTAAATAGCTGCTTCATGCAAACAAAAACAAAAACAAAACAAAAAATAAAACACGATTTTAAGGCTTCCCCAGGCTAGTGTCCATAGGGGACAAGCTAAGACTAGAGACAATGAGAAAGAAGGCTTCACCCGTAAGCAAGTCCACAGCTGGCAATTGCTCTGAGGTCGCCTGCTTATAACTAGTGGGCAGGAGCTTGGGATACCGGGCAACATGTGCCTGGGAAATAGAAGACAAAGCCAAATGCAAGAGGAATGACAAGACACTTCGGAGAAATCTTGGAGAGCTTATTTTTGCACAAGGTACTCTCTCTTTAGGTATTGACTCAAAATGGAGCAGGGGGAGACAGAGTGTCTCCCGAGTTTTCCTGATCTCAAGCCTGCACTTCCACCATTATGGATTGGAAACTCAATCAAATTCAGTGCTTGGACACCCACAGGCAGAACCTTGATCTTAAAGTGGTCAAGTGTTGGGAATGCTGTAGGAGCCTGATGGAAACGCAAATCCTCACCAGGGAATCCACTGTACAGAAAGTCTTCAAGCAATTTCTGCAGATAATTTCTACAGAAAAAGTGAGACTGTACCAAGGACATCACCAAATACATGAGGAAAAATGCCACCATAAATGACAGAAAGAAGATAGTTAATTAGAAGTCAGACCTGCAAGGACTACAAAAGTAAAAATTATTCATAATCCTATATAATAAAGAGCTAATATGCAAATGGTTGTCATGCCCTCATGCCCTCACACAGGGCCTGGGGGACCTGAGGCTGAGCCCTCCAACCAGCGGGGTTTGATGGGGGACCTGAGGCTGTGCCCCCAGCCCTGTGAGGCTTGACAGGGGTGGGGCAGGCCGGGCCTGGATCTCACGTGATTTCAAGGCATGCAAAAGTGGGCGGGAACTTGACTCTCGGTCCCGAAGCACGCCTCAGACTCTGTTAGGAGGGAGATTTTCATATACATTTTACTAATTTTCTTTCATCTCTGACACTTCTATTATAGAGAAAGGGCAAATAGCAATATTAAAATATTTCCTCTAATTAATTCCCTTTTAATGTGCATGAATTCTGTGCATGGGGCCACTAGTAGAATTTATAATAAGTGTGTCTAATAGATTTTTAAAATGAAAAGTATTCTTAGTGTAAGAAAGGAAACAGAGTATAAACCCTGACCAGCTTGAAACTGGAGCCCAAGAGAACTTCCAGAAATGAAAAATAGAATTAAAAATAAAATCTCATGGAGGAGTTAAATAGCAGATTAGATAAAAGTGAAGAGAATATTAATAAATTGGAAAATAGGTCCAAAGAAATAGTCAAAGAGTTGGATGAAAATATGGATATGATAAGATGTATGCAGGATGCTACCGAGAGAGTAGAGATTTAGTGGAAAGACAATATTAAAAGGGACAACACCTTAGGTTTTTCAGAACTTAATTTAGTCATCATCCTCTTGTTTGCCCTACAATTTACAATAGGGATACATAAAAATGTAAAATATCCACTTATAAATTCATTTGATACAATGACAAAGCCAAAGATAAAAAGATCCTAAAAATGACCAGAAAAAACTAAAATTATCTACAATAAAATGACAGCTTATAAAATATATTACATATACATTACATAATTCAATATATGTAAATACATTTAATTTTCTCAAATATATATATATATTTATATACATTGTATATAACATACATGCATACTTATATATGTACTAGAGGCCCAGTGCACGAAATTCGTGCACTGGGGGTTGGGGGTTCCTCAGCCCAGCATTCCCCCTCTCACAGTCCAGGAGCCCTCAGGGGATGTTCTACTGGTGGTGTAGGCCTGCTCCCGCAGTCTGGGAGCAGGCGCCCCGTGTGTGTGTGTGTGTGTGTGTGTGTCCACTGGGGGCCTGCCCCCAGTCATGCCACGGAGGCTCGGAGCAGGCACCCCTCTGTGTTGATCTCTCAGGCTCGGGCAGAGCCCAGACCCTCTTCCTGAGCTGGTCATGACTGTGACAGAGTCTCAACCTCATTTGCATATTACTTCTATAGATAGATATAGATAGATAGATATAGATATAGATATAGATATAGATATAGATATAGATATAGATATAGATATAGATATAGATATACTAGAGACCCGGTGCACAAAAGTTTGTGCACTCAGGGGTAAAAAAGTCCCTCAACCCAGCCTGTGCCCAGTCTGGGACTCCTCAGGGGTGACCACTTGCTGACTTAGGCCTGCTCCCCGGGGGGATTGGGCCTAAGATGGCAATCAGACATCCCTCTGGCAACCCGGCAGCCCTCAGGGGATGTCGACTTGCCAGTGGGGAGCAGACCTAAGCTGCAGTTGGACATCCTTAGCGCTGCTGAGGAGGCAGGAGAGGCTCCCACCACCACTGCTGTACTGGCAGCCATCAGCCTGGCTTGTGGCTGAGCAGAGCTCCCCCTGTGGGAGTGCACTGACCACCGGAGGGCAGCTCCTGCATTGATCATCTGCCCCCTGGTGGTCAGTGTGTGTCATAGTGACCAGTCATTTTCAGTCTTTCTGCTGTTAGGGTCAGTTTGCATATTACTATATAGGATAGAGGCCTGGTGCACGGGTGGGGGCCGGCTGGTTTGCTCTGAAGGGTGTCCCGGATCAGAGTGGGGGTCCTGCTTGGGTGCCTGGCCAGCTGGGTGAGGGGCTGATGGCTGTTTGCAGCTGGTCACACCCCCTTCAGGGTGGGGGTCCCCACTGGGGTGCCTGGCCAGTCTGGGTGAGGGGATGAGGGCCGTTTTCAGGCTGGTGGGTGACTGAAGCTCCCAGCCTCTTTTTTTTATTCTGGGATTTATTTACCTTCTATGGTTGTCACTGGAGCTGAGAGCCGGCTCCAGCTCTGAGGCCATGGCTGGCTGAAAGCAGGTATCTGGGTTTGTTTAGCTTCTATAATTGAAACTCTGTTATCATCACTGGCACTCTAAGCTCTGAGCCCACTGCTGGCTGAAAGCAGGTATCTGGGGTTTGTTTAGCTTCTATAATTGCTTCTATTGTTGCATCCGGAGCTCAGAGCTGGGCCACAGCAGGTGGGGAACCTTGGCTTCCTCCATCACTGGAGCAAGCAAGCCTCATGTTCACTTCAGCTGTGTGGCTGCCGGCCACCATCTTTGTTGGCAGTTAATTTGCATATCCTGCTGATTAGCCAATGGGAAGCGTAGCAGAGGTATGGTTAATTACCATGTTTGTCTATTATTAGATAGGAGATATATATATATATATACACATACATATACATATGTGTGTGTGTGTGTGTGTGTTTGTATCTGCTTAATTCTCACCTTCTTTCATTCAGTTTCTCTGTGTTGCCCCTTATCACACGTAGGAGGGCATTTTTCTTAGATCTCTCTACCATGAGAATCTGATGGGATTCCTGGAGGTAAAAACCACAAAAGTGTGGGGCCCCTTCTAAGACTGTGGTCTCCAGGAGTTTCTCACTCTTACTCCAGTCTATTATCAGCATCCAGAAATTAATCTAAATCATCATTTAAATGGTTCTATCAGTGCATGTCTCCAGTGGATCCTACTGTTGGTAAGCAGACTTAGCTCTGATTCTCTGGATTCTCCCATCTGTCCAGAGTTAGGGATTGTGGTTTTCCATGCCACTCAATCCTCTGTTGGGTCTAAAACAGTAGATGAGGCCCTGGCCTGGTAGTTCTGTTGGTTAGAGCATCGTCCCAATATATCAAGATGCCAAGGTTTGGAGTTTGATTCCCCTGTCAGGGTACATACAAAAAACCAATGAATGCATAACTAAGTGAAATAACAAATCTCTATCTCTTTCTCTCCCTTCCTCTCTAAAAATCTATCAATAAAAGAAATAAACAAGTAGTTAATTTTCAGGTTGTCCAGCATTTTTCTTCTTTTATAGGTGGGAGTGACAACTTCCAAGCCCTTTACATGTCAGAGTTGAAACTGAAAGTTCTACTTATGTTATATTCAAGATAGTCAATATAAAAACAATTGAAATATCATTATGATTTAATTTTTACAGACATGTTATATTTTTAATTTAAGAAGAAAATGCTTTTAAAAACATATTTTAAAAATAAATACATATCCACTATGTCCTAAAACTATCTTCTTAGAAAAAAATTAAACATTTCAAGAGTTATATAATTTCAATGACTTCTGTATCCTCTTGCACACTCAAAAGTGTTTGGCTTGGATTATAAATTATATGGGAAGACTCAAGCACCTACAGTTGGAAAGACCTGTGCCAGTGTTTGACTTTAATGCCTCTGGTACCATTTACGTAGTTTCTGCATTAGCATCAAGAGGTATAAACTTATCAATAACTAAAGTACACATAGCTCTCTTATTTACCAACAGCAAATTTGATGAGAAGGTTGTTTACCACCTGTTTCTCTGGTTGGAAGAAATACATTTCCGTGATTAATTTTCTTGGATTTGTCTTAAATTACTTTATTCCTAAATGGGATTAGCTATTAGCAATAGTAACTTTTTTAGAAGTTATGGAAAAGGAAGCATCTGACATCCTCTGTTTATAATAGAAATTTCCTCTGTCCCACAGTGGAAGGGCCTGTGGTCCACAGGTCTTTTCTCTCAGAATTTTTTTTTTAATAACTGCCAAGTTAGATATATCAAAAGAACAGCAAAGTTGAAAAAGGAGACACTAAAGATTTTTCCTTTAAGTCTTACTCTTAATAGAGCAAAGATCTTTTCCCTTTGGCTATTTGAGATTATAGAATAGAGGGTACAATAAAAAAAAAACTAAAAAAATCCAGGAGATTAAAAAATGGAGGGTATCACTAAGGTAGGCACAATAAAGGAGATGGTCACAGATAACTTTTTCAAATTGATTTAACCACACACTTTATTTTTGTGTATTAAATAAAGCCTAGATTAACACATTCACAAAATATAGTAGCAAACAAAACAGTTTAATATTTTTCCCACTGGTCCATACTTAGTGAGATGGGAAACACTAGCCAAATATTCAATTTAAAATAGCCTAAGTGTTATGAAAGGGATGTACAGAGAAATACAAGAACTTATAAAGGGAATCTGATTTTCACAGGTGGAGGTGGACATGGGGTCAGGGAACCACCCAGAGGGAGTGAAGTTGAAGCTGAAATATGAAGTGTGCATGGGAAATAAGTGGATCGTTAGGGAAGGAAGAGGGTTTCAGGAACAGTATGTGTGAGAACCCTGAGGACAGGAAACATAGCATGTTGATAGAACTGAAAGGAGGTGTGTGGAGCTGGTGTAGAGATCGCAGAGAGAAAGAAACAGTGGCCTTGACAACGGGTAAGAATTATTTCCTCTGACTCTGGTCTGTGTTTAAAAGCACAGTGGTCCAGGGAGGAATCAGAGATCACATTCTGTTATCTCCGCACCCACTTTGGACCCCTGTGGTACTCTACATTCTTCCCAGAAGGCATCACCACCTCCAGGATGTTGGTAAAGTTGGCTCAGTTGTGAGGAAGCCCCAGCCTCAGCCCCTTGCAGACCCTTCTATGGAGATTTCTTCTTTTTGTACTCAGCGATTAGAGGCCAAGAGTGGTATAGGCATTCTTCTGGATCCCCCTCTCTCTGCACTTACCTGCTCTAACTTTTCCTGCATACGGTCTTTCCTTTCTATGCCCAAACCCTGAACAAAAGTTGAGCAAGCTTTTATCTATTTTGCTCATATATGTGTTTAGGACTTAGGCTACTATATTGCAGTATGTTGTTTACATCTGTCTACACTACTTGACTATGAACTTTTTGAGGATAAGAACAATGGATGATATTAAATGGATGATAACAATAAAGCTTGTGTAGTCACTCAAGAGTTAGAACTTTGGCATTGAATTACTCGTTCCCTTTAAGCTTTAACTGAGGTGAGTGGCCCAGCGAGCAGAGGGTCTCACCTTGCAGTCATCGTGGAAAAGTGGACAAAGGAGGCACTGAGTCAGGCCAGAAACAGCTGCCAATGCAAATCTGCTGCCCTCGACTATGGTCTCAAGGTTTTCTTTACTTTTCCATCCTCAACAAAAGTCTGAACTTCCCCTGACTAGTCTGTATTTGAGAGTCCAGTTTACTGTTCAGAATAGAGCTGCTCTTCCTGTGCCCAACAGAGAAAATGGCATGCACCGTGCCATGTGGGTCCACCTCTTCTAAGGACTATGGTATATACAGGACAGGTACAGGTTTGATGGAGTCCTAGGGGCGCTTCCAACGATGTCACTCCCGCTTAAGAAAACACTTTGAGATGCATGTGAGAGTGACATTGTTGTAGGGATAAACTTGAATCTACTCTAATTTACTTTTCAAGCGAATCTTGCTCATACTTGTCTGTTCTGCTAAAATTAGTGAATTTTTCAACACACTTCACAACTGATCATGACAAACCACAATTTAGAACTTCTATCTCATTTAATACAGTCAGTTTGACTGGGACAGACATGAAACAATAAATCTCTTAGCAAACTTAGGGATATTTTGTTCTAGGGTTTAACTGAGAATCATATCATAGTCATACTATCCCATTTTCTATCATAAAAACTATTGGCCAAAACATTAATATCAAGATATTTACAGGCTCATGGGACTTCTAACTATTGTGTAAGTTGCATTCCAGTCACATGTACCATTCAACTGTGCAGTTCAACTCATAGTTTTACATAGAATCTTTGTAGCAACTTACATTCATTACTTTTTTTTACATAAGATCCTTTCATAAGTAGTCATTAACATTTTTCATAGCAAGGACTTACTAAGTGGATAGAAGGTGAGTTTTAAATGTGGACGCTACATGTACACATATTGTGTCGGTACAAAACACACTTCTAAAGCCGACATTGTCAAATGTGTTTTTACAGGAGCAGAATTTTTAAGATCTCACATTATTGTGCTATAGATAAAGAGATATTATTCCATTTCCCCATAGAAATCAGAAGTCATTTTCATATTGTCAGTAAGAATGGTGTGCTACAATAAAGATTCCAGGGGTACCCAGCCAGGGGGTGCAATATAATTCTCATCAAGCAGCTTATTCCAAATATCAGAACCAAACCCTACCAGACAATTACTACTAAGTAAATAATGACAAAGTGAATCTATTGGAGATTTGACTTGAGAGGGGGACAGATATAAAATGTGCTCCCAGTGATGGAATGTTTAAAACAGGAACAGCTGCTTACCGTCAACTCGTTTCTCTCACACATCTCCTTTCCAAGTCATGACCACACATTTTTCAAGGCCATGTACAAGGTTCGAAATAGCTATTTTGTCAACACACATCTGCATGATTTCAAAAGCTACATGGTGTGACTTTATGATGCAATTAGTGGAGTTTCATTTGGAAGAGTCCAAAAGAATGTAAAAAAGGGCAAATGTTATTCAATAAGAGACAAAAGGATGTATTCTAGAAGAATAATGATAACTTTCCACATTAGTGCATAATAAATGTCCATTTTTGTAATGAAAAGATTAGCTGAGATTATAAAAGAAGACTGTAGTCATGGAAGTGATAAAGTCTGCATAAGATTTAAAATCAACATATTCCCTTCCTAAATTAACAGGTTATATGAAATGAGTGTAGTGATAACTGCTAAATAAGCATTTAGTGATTAAGAATTAGCAAACACTGTTTTTTTAGATGGTGGTGAGGGGTGACAGAGAGAGTACTGATAGGACAGTGATAATTTGTAGTGTTAATACCTGTGAAAAATAGACAGTTGTTAATAGGTTTAGTGCTTATATTATAAATTAAGTGACAGGAAAGTGTTTGTTTGTTTGTTTTTACATTTAAAGATAAAGTTTATCCCCAGCCGGTTTTGCTCAGTGGATAGAGCATCAGCCTGAGGACTGAAAGGTCCCCAGTTCGATTCCGGTCAAGGGCACATGCCTGGGTTGCAGTCTCAATCCCCAGTGTGGGGCGTGCAGGAGGCAGCCAGTCAATGATTCTCATCATTGATGTTTCTATCTTTCTCTCTCCCTCTCCCTTCCTTTCTGAAATCAATAAAAATATTTTTTTAAAAGATAAAGTTTATATATAAGACATATCTGCTATAGATGAAGTAGGATGAAATACATTTGATTATTAATATTTATCAAGATGGTGAATAAATTTCATCTTTTTGTCAACTCTAAATCATTGAAGATGGCCGCTTGGGGCATTGTGTTGAGAAAGAGTCTGAGGACCCATTGAAAAAGTGTATAATGATAGATTAGTGATGATTGAGTGATGGCCCATAACCTTAATATTTATTCCCCTAGAGCTAATGTAACTTAGAAATTACCTGCAAAGACAAAATAAATTTGATGATCCATATATCACTGAATACATATTTAACATTTTATTCTACAAAGCCTAAAGAAATTTAAATGTATAGTGAAAGGATCCCCCCCCCCCCAAACATAGTACTTTCTATGCCATATGGTGACTTTCATAATGTTTTCTTATTTGGAGCACATTTTTGGTTGTGAAAATAAAATGAAGAGATTATAGTAAGCATAAAGCATAAGTCCTGCTCTTGACAGAGTATTTCAAATAACACTTGACATACAACCAAGAGTCCAAAATTTTTTATAAACTGCTTGGATAACAGGTTCAATCTAGAATGTTTTTAAATTGGAGTTTACAAGAACAAAGCACATAAACAATGATAATGAAGGTTGGCTCTAATATAAATAAGTAAAGACTTTTGAAAAGGAGATCATAATTACTATTTGAAAATTTAAGTTATAGCCCGGCTGGCATGATCTAGTGGATGAATGTTGACCTATGAACCAATAGGCTATGGTTCCATTCCTTGTCAGGGCACATGCCTGGGTGGGCTAGATCCCCAGTGTGGGGCATGCAGAAGGCAGCCAATCAATGATTCTCTCTCATAATTGATGTTTCCATCTCTCTCTCCCTCTCCCTTCCTCTTTAAAATAAAAATATATTAAAAGAAAGAAAATGTAAGTTACAGAATACACATTTGCTGGAACATTGAGAGTACAAATGCTCTAATTCTTGTTTTGTTTTTGTCTCTAGACAAGTCCTCAGGAATTAATATTTTATAAGTAAAAGAACATTAAAAACGTTTAGTTAATACTGAGAGCTCCACAAGAAAGGTTATTGAAGATTTGGTGACATAATTGAAAATGTTAACTATTTTGGCACCATTCAAATATATTTTTCCTGAAGGGAAAAATTTAAAAATTAGGGTTAGGGTTAGGGCCATGCATTAACTTGTATATAAGTAATAGACACCTTCAAAATAAGCAATGCAAAAAAGAACAGTTTCATTCCAAAAAAAACTTCTTAAAAGTTTTATTTTTCTTAAGTTCTATTTAAAATGAGCTGACTCTTATCTGATAGCTGGTTTTCAAAGGAAAAATGAGTCATGTCAGAAATGTTGTCAATTTTGCTTTTATGAGCTTTGGCAAAGGACTTTCCATTTTCTTCATATTTTATGAGACCTCAAAATAGAGTTAGGAATTTCCCCTCCTAGTGTGAACATTATAATACCAACTGGTATTTAAAGGATACTTTTTAGTTTCCAAAGGGCTTTCTCCTATGTTATGCAGCCTTGTGAGTCCTGCCAACCTTGTTCAGTATGGAGTCAAGGTGTTAGTGCTCCTGTTTTACAAATGAGGAAGTTAAGTCATGGCGGATTAAGGGGGTTTCCAAGGAAACACGATTGCTATGAGCAAAGCTGGGACCTACAACCCAGTCTGACTCACATCTTAATTGTACTTCTGACCACTTTAGGTTGAGTGTTTGGAGAGATCCTGAGGAAGTAGAACCCATGACTCTTCTTCAAGAACCAATGCCCTTCCTCTATGGACAGTCGTAAATGGACAGAGTAAGCCACAGAAAATAGCATTATCATTTTATCCTTTTTACTTTTCATTCTTCATACCATCACCCTGGATGACAGCAATCACTCCTTAGCTTAGCTTACAATCTATATCCTGATGAGTCCCAGGTTTATATGTCTAACTCAGATTTCCTTTCTTCCATACTTTTAAACCTAAATGTCTACCTACCTACTGGTACTTCTGCTGGAATGCCTTCTAGGAGAGCCAGACTGAAAGTGTCCCAAATGTAATTTACCATCTCATTCCCAACCCTGATCCTTCTCTGTTTTCTGTATTGGAATTGAAACTTCTCTTTAATGAATGAATCAAAATTTAAACTGCCTCCTAACATCTTCCCTATTAATCCCTCATATCCAAGCATTTGCCAACCACTGCTGATTCAATTTTTCCAAACTGAATCAACAAAAATTTAGAAGAATTCATTTTCTATACTTTGCACTAATTAGCTATTTACTTACTAATTAGCTTCTTTATTTACACCATCTTTCCCCTTTCTCTTCTTTTTCGTTCCTTCCTCCTTTCTTTCTCCCTTCCTTCCTTCCTTCCTTCCTTCCTTCCTTCCTTCCTTCCTTCCTTCCTTCCTACCTTTCTCCCTCTCGCTATATCCCTCCCTCCATTCCTTTCTTCTTCCCTTTCCTCTCTCTCTCTCTCTCTCTCTCTCTCTCTCTCTCTCTCTCTCTCTCTCATTGCCTATTTTTCAAATAGTTTCTGAACCTCATTGGACTTACTGCTGTTGACATTTTACAGTCAGTCCATCAGTGGACCTGTTGCAGATCCCAGTCATTCTGCACATAGGGTCACTAATGGATAATAAATTAAATAAACTGATATCTCAGATGAAGGAGTTGGAAGAGAACATAGAAACTAGAGCAGTCATTTACTGAGAATTAAAAATAACTCACATAGTGCCGAGGAGAACCAAGATGGCGGCATAGGTTAACGCAGGAGTTTGCTGCTTTGAACAACTACTTCAAAAGTGAAACCAAAAAACGGAAGGGACATCACCCAGAACCACAGGAACGCTGGCTGAGTGGAAGTCCTACAACTAGGAGGAAAGAGAAACGAATACGGACACTCAGAGGAGGTGCAGTGCTGAAGTCAAATTCTGAGGTGCGGAGTGCGCGGAGCGGGCTGGCGGCGGAGGGCGCGGTTGTTGTTTTCAATCGGGAGGGAGTCGCAGACTCTGAGCACCAGATCCGGGCGAGTCTTTAGGGACCCAGACTCAAACGGGAGAAGCGGGACTGTCTGGCTTCGGTCAGAGCGAGTGCAGCTTTCTCTCCGAGCTTTGCAGTGGGTGCTGGGACTCAGAGAGGCAGAGCCCCTGGGGACAGGACTGAGAGCCGCCATAACTGCTCTCTCCGGCCCACCCTGTTGATCCTGTGCGACCCGCCCTGCCCAAGCCCTGCACAGAACCATTTGCAGGATAGCCTCAGGCAAAGGCTAGATTAGCACCTCCCTAGAGGACAGAAGTTCTCTCACTGCTGACACAGCTGATTCTCATAGCCACTTGGCCTGGAGGTCAAACCCTCCCTGGAATTAGCTACAACAATCAAGATTTATCTATAAGACTGCGAACAAAGACCACTAGGGGGTGCACCAAGGAAGCATAACAAAATGCGGAGACAAAGAAACAGGACAAAATTGTCAATGGAAGAAATAGAGTTCAGAACCACACTTTTAAGGTCTCTCAAGAACTGTTTAGAAGCTGCCGATAAACTTAATGAGATCTACACGAAAACTAATAAGACCCTCGATCTTATATTGGGGAACCAACGAGAAATTAAGCACACACAGACTGAAATAACGAATATTATACAGACGCCCGACAGCAGACCAGAGGAGCGCAAGAATCAAGTCAATGATTTGAAATGCGAGGAAGCAAAAAACATCCAACTGGAAAAGCAAAATGAAAAAAGAATCCAAAAATGTGAGGATAGTGTAAGGAGCCTCTGGGACAGCTTCAAGCGTACCAACATCAGAATTATAGGGGTGCCAGAAGATGAGAGAGAGCAAGATATTGAAAACCTATTTGAAGAAATAATGACAGAAAACTTCCCCCACCTGGTGAAAGAAATGGACTTACAGGTCCAAGAAGCGCGGAGAACCCCAAGCAAAAGGAATCCAAAGAGGACCACACCAAGACACATCATAATTAAAATGCCAAGAGCAAAAGATAAAGAGAGAATCTTAAAAACAGCAAGAGAAAGAAACTCAGTTACCTACAAGGGAATACCCATACGACTGTCAGCTGATTTCTCAACAGAAACTTTGCAGGCCAGAAGGGAGTGGCAAGAAATATTCAAAGTGATGAATACCAAGAACCTACAACCAAGATTACTTTATCCAGCAAAGCTGTCATTCCGAATTGAAGGTCAGATAAAGAGCTTTACAGATAAGGAAAAGCTAAAGGAGTTCATCACCACCAAACCAGGATTATATGAAATGCTGAAAGGTATCCTTTAAGAAGAGGAAGAGGAAGAAAAAGGTAAAGATACAAATTATGAACAACAAATATGCATCTATCAACAAGTGAATCTAAGAATCAAGTGAATAAATAATCTGATGAACAGAATGAACTGTTGATTATAATAGAAAGGGAATGGACTGACTATTCTTGGGGGGGAAAGGGGTGTGGGAGATGTGGGAAGAGACTGGACAAAAATCGTGCACCTATGGATGAGGACAGTGGGTGGGGAGTGAGGGCGGAGGGTGGGGCGGGAACTGGGAGGAGGGGAGTTATGGGGGGGGAAAAAGAGGAACAAATGTAATAATCTGAACAATAAAGATTTAATTTAAAAAAAATAAAAAAAATAAAAATAAAAATAACTCAAGGTTTTCAGCCTAATAGAAACCTGACAGCATATACGTGCTTGGGCTAATGTGACATTAAGGTGTTTTAGGGGAGGAAGGATGTATAAATTTAGGTTTAAATATATTGAATATGGGATGACAGTGATCCACCCAAGTGGAAATACCCAGCAGACACTGGAGATTAACAAAAAGAAGGAAATTCAGGGATGATGAAGGATGTGGACTTCTAGCAAAGGAGGCAGAGGAGATATAGAGAGAGGTTTTCTCTTTCTCTGAAAAACTTTGATACAGGTTCATAGAAACCAGAGTGGACAGATTCTGTGAAAACAGTCAAGACTGCATATGGGAGGAAGCATGGAGATGTGTTTGGTTTCTACAATCCGATGTTCTCTCTGGGACTTTGAGTCTCAACTTGAAGAAAACTTTGACTTGCACACAAAGAAGGTTGGAGGTTAAAATATAGCAGGTGTTTGTATTGTGAAAATAAGACACTGCTTCAGCCACAAGAACTTGGCACAAGTGGACCCTGCTAAGACCCTTATGTTGTTGCTAGTTTTCTTGGCCAGGTACTCAGCTTCCCATTGATGATGAGACCCTCCCATTCTATTGAAGAGCTATAATTTACTTATTTTTAAAAATATATTTTATTGATTTTTTACAGAGAGGAAGGGAGAGAGATAGAGAGTTAGAAACATTGATGAGAGAGAAACATTGATCAGCTGCCTCCCGTACATCTCCCACTGAGGATGTGCCCACAACCCAGGTACATGCCCTTGACCGGAATCGAACCTAGGACCCTTCAGTCCGCAGGCAGACGCTCTATCCACTGAGCCAAACCTGTTTCGGCTGAAGAGCTATAATTTAATACTATCTTAAAGAAACATAGCAACTTTCATTACTCAAAATGTGTTTGTTCCACCTGGCTGGCATGGCTTAGTGGTTGAATGGAGACCTATGAACCAGGAGGTCATGATTCAATTCCTGGTCAGGAACATGCCCAGGTTACAGGCTCAATCCCCAGTGTGGGGCATACAGGAGGCAGCCAACCAATGATTCTCTCTCATCATTGATGTTTCTATCTCTCTCTCACTACCTTCTTCTCTAAAATCAATAAAAAAATATGTATTTAAAAAAATGTGTTTGTTCCATCATGATAAAATTACCACAAAACCATCCAATTTAATAAAGAGGGAATATGCTAATTGAATTGACCCTCACGCCATTGCAAAGATGGCGATGCCCACAGCCAATAAGGAGGGAATACGCTAATTGACTGCCCCACCATCAAAGATGGCAGCGCACACAGCCAATAAGGAGGGAATATGCTAATTGACTATCACGCCCTCAAAGATGCCCACAGCCACAAGATGGCGGCGCCCAGTCCCCTCAGCCCCACCGGGTCGGCAGGCGTGTGGCAAGGCCGGGCCCGCCCAGGTTGGCCTGGCCGCTCCGCATGCCTGCCTCTGGAGACCCCCAGTCCCCTCAGCCCCCTAGCCACCCAGGGCTAGCCCGAGGCACAGGCAAGCCTCGGATGGCGGCTGCTCAGCCTCCCAGGGCCACCCAAGGCTCAGGTAACCAGGGCCAGCCAAGGCTGGCACTGCTGGCAGAGGCAGCAGCAGAGGTGTGATCCCCTGTTTGCCAGGTCGCCTCCCACCTCTGAAGGCTCCTGGACTGTGAAAGGGGGCAGGCCGGGCTGAGGGACATCCCCGCCTCCAGTGCATAAATTTTCATGCGCCGGGCCTCTAGTATACCATAAGATGGGAGATATTAATATCTCTAATCTAAAAATAGAATATCATAATGTCAGAAGGATTAATTGTCTTGATTACACAGTCATACAGCTAATAAAGACACAAACTGGGGGCTAATCCTCAGAATTCCTGTCTACTAAATAAATTTTCATTACATGTACCATAGATTTTTCTTTTATACCATGAAGGCTCCTAATATTTACCAACAATGAGAGTAAGAATGTTTATGACTTTTACTTGAATAAAATTTTAACAGCATTGTCAAATGACTGTTATATTCAGGTCATATGTTAATTGTAAAAAGACATTATTTAAATATGGTTCTCCTGACCTCCACCAATAATAATAATTAAGAGTGGATTTTTTTTCTAACTAGTATGAGAATTGCCCATTACCCAGCCACATGAGACCTTCAAAGTGTAGGGATAACATAGAAAATAAAATGGTCACAGACAAAGCCTTACAATTATACTATTTTAAAACTCTTTTGAAACCTATAGGATGAGAACAAAATACTTCAGTTTCAAGTCAGAGGAGTTCTTCAAAAGATATCATGGGTTACATATAACATCCTCAATATTTTTCCAATTCTGCTTTCCATTTCTTCCTTCCTACAGTGTGTAGGAAGAGGCGGTGCTTATCAACTAAATATTTCTAGGGCTTGGTTTTCACTTTTAAGTACTATATTAAACAGAATTGCCTCTTACATCAATTGCATTTAAGAATGTTCTTGAATGAAATAAGGGTCAGGCTTTGTTCTATGATCCTCTCTAAATTGGGAAAATTAATTTTCAGTGAGAAAAAAGAACTACAGTTATAGAAAATATCGAATGGTCTAGAGGAGATTTTGAAGTCAATTAACTTGGTAAAGAAATTTTTTAAAAAGTCTTTAAATACCAATCCCTATGACCACTCAACCTTGAGTAAGAATGTCACATACCTGCTTTGGATACTGGAAAAGATAATGAAGACTCCATTTTTTTCTGTCAGTCAGCATAGAGTACTCTAAATAGTTGAGTGTTAATCTTCTAGATAATTCAGTTTTAGGTCCCTATAAATGGGCATTAACCTTTGAGTTTTTCCTTAGCTTTCATCAAAAATGTTAGACTAATGAATGTATCCTGAAAGTTCAAAAGTCCTTAGTATTTTTCTCCTTTTTCATCAATACACTCAATCCTTGGTTCAGACAACTGACAATGATGATTTTAATTTAGTGAAATATATTTTGCATGGCACCTATGTGGGTTGTTAAAGATTTGGGGTATATGGGAGGAACAGAGAGGGTAGGTCTTGCCAAAGTTAATTGGAAAAGCATTAGATTAAACAAAGTTAAAGCTTTGTTTTAGCACAGTAAAATTTCAAACCATGAATAAGTTAATAGCACTTCTAAATCATATGTAATCACTAACACTTACCCAGAACCTCCCACTCCTACCACTGTGGACACCATTTAAATAATTTGTGGGGCTTTAGTGTTCCATTGTGGCCTAACCTAGAAAATGCTGACACAGAGGCTGGCCAGCCACTTGCCCAGTGCGGTGTCTAGTACATCTGCAATCTCTGAATCCTCCTTGCCTCATTGAGGAAGACTTTTGACATGTTTTCTGGTTATTACTAATCTGTCGAATGAACTAAGCAAACCTGGAGGAAAGCTGAAATAATCCATCCCCTATCCCAATAGTGTCATGTTCAATTTCCTTATATAGGATTAGATGGTCTTGCTTCTTTAATCCCTAGCTATCCTTTAATTTCTATCAAAAGGATCACAGATAAATTTTCACTTTGTTCTCTCCTGATTTAGGAAGTATAATAATTTCTTAAATTCTTATATTTTCTCTTCTCAGAGAAAACCAAAAAGACATTTGAGGCTTTCAAATTTACCCTGCAAAAGTGATAATTTCTAGGGTTTGTCTGTGATTCATTTTCCAGCATTCTATTATTTATTGGTTACTTATGAAAGAAAGATATATTTTCCTAGATCATTTGATATTATTTCCCACATGTTATTTTGTTAAGATCTCCCCATGACTGGGAATTTTTGCTCAAGTGCAGTGGGAAAGGGAAAATGGGACTTTACTAGTCAGAATGCAAGTCAACCTAGGGTGAAATTCCTAATTACTTTTTCACCTAAAAAGGAAATGATATCTAACGCTGGCCTTTCATCAGTTAAACTGGCAAAATGACTGAATTAACCACGGTAAGGGCATTGTTAACATTACAATTTGTTTGGAATTAGGCTGTGGGAAAGAGGAGTTTCTACAGAAAGTTAAGCCAAGTTAAACAGAGAAGGGAAAAAAAAAAGTTATTCTCTTTACTCCAAGTCTGGGTTAAAGGGTTGATTATGTGGAAAGATGCCAAAGGGTCAGATATTCAAAACCCATGGAATCTGGCTTCTTGACAAATACCTAAATATAACTTATGGTTTAAGTGCTTTTTTCTAGTTTGTTCCATTAATTTGGAAATTCTGATATAGATTGTTATCAAAACCCAATAAAGTAGTTTATTCTTTATTATAAATGGTTTAGATACTTACAAAATAAATAAAAAGTCTCTAATATATTTTTGCATACATGCTTAAATGGTTTTATAGACATCATATTTTTCAGATGAAATATGTACATTATACAATTAGCCCCTATTTATATTTTTACAATATCATGATTTGATTGAATCTTTAGAGAAGATTATTAATTAAATAAACCATGATTTCATATATGAATACATAGTACTTTCCTTAGTTTAATATAAAGTTACATTAATTTGACACTTTTATGTATTAGGAAATTGACTTAAGATGAGTTGGTTAGTCATGTAAATTACTGAAATCAAATTGTGGGAATGGTTGTTTCATATTAAATCTAGTGTAAGTTTGATGATATGTATCTATATTGTTATTAATGGAAACTTACACTGTAAAATAACTCCTCTGTGGTCTACCATGTGCTGTGGTGCCTTATTTTAGCATGACTGTGGTCCAAAATATACACTGCTCTATGTTGCAACATCAATATAAATATTATAGAATTGTTGGTGCAGTATATCCCTCAGATGTACTAATTATTTTATTGAAAAAAAAAATCTTGATTCTTCTCCAAGAATCATAGTGCTGTTATTATTTTTGGTTAAGCTTTATGTTCTTTTGGTTGTAATTTTTAGACTTGAAAGAAATCCTCCAATCTCTCTTGAAAGACAAAACAATTTCTGCTTTTCTTTTTCTTCTTCCCAACCCAATGATTGTAACTGCCCTGATTAAAATCTGTTTTGAATTAATTATTCCTTTGATCAAGAGCTAATTTATTTTTCCCCAAAGTCCATTCACACTACTTTAGGAAGTTCAAGATGTTTCTGGAAAGGATTGGATATGTCTTCCCTCCTCCCTAAGCAAGCATTGTTGTCATTTGTCCTCTGGAGAATAAGCAGACAGAAATGTCAGTGAATATGTAGTTAAGATCAGACACTAACTAAACAATTTAATAAGAATAAATAGGCCATACACATTTTCTTACTAAATAAGCTTCCTTCAATATGTTTTTATTTGGGCTTGTCATGTAGCTGCTCTGGAAAAGGTGCAAAAATCTGGTCTTTTATAACATGTGTTAGTCTCATTGAAGAAATGAAATTTCAGATTTGACTTTTTAAGTTGGATATAAAAATGTTTTAGATAAAATTAATAACTTCAGTTAGGAGGAATGGAAGAAACTTAAGGTTTTGTTTAGATGGAGAGAAGAAAACTAACTGGTAAATTATATTCTTATCAAATAGAATCAGTTATTCTGTTATCAAATAGAAAATTGAAGAAGTTGGAATTGTTTCCATTCTGAAAGTAGATTGCTGAAACGTCTAGTAAGTATGATGCTTACAAAAGAATCTGATAAGCAATTACTTTTTCACTCTGATTTTGCGTGATTTATTTTTGGTTATATACATGTTACCCATTGGGCTTAAGAGAAAATGTTGTCAATTTTGAAATGATAGAACATAATAATCTTCAGTCAGTATAGGAACTTAAACCTCAAAAGACCAAATGTACTTTGAATGATAGTAAGAGAAAATAAAATTAGTTTATATGATTTGAATTTTTAATTCCTTCTGATTTGCCTTCACATACATGGCATCTTATTCTGGAACAGAATGAGCAGCAAAAGCAGCTTATTTTTACTGTGGCTTGGGATAATCATAATCATCTTAAAAGGACTTAATAATAAATAAGTAAAAATACAGTTATAATACCCAGAGTGTCTATACTTCTTTGCTATAGGTATTGTAATGTCCATAAAAGGTCTTTCCAAATTTAGGAAAACTTTAGAAATAGACCCAAACTCATCATCAGCAAGTTGCCTTCATTCTTGTATGAAGAACTTGTTCTTGATTAATCTTGACCAAACACACACACACACACACACACAAACACACACACAAACAACCCACCCAGTATATTCAAACTCTGTCATAAGAATATGACAGTTGTCCTGTATCTATGATCAAGAACTTTGGCATTGGCAAAAAAATAAATGAATAAATCAAAATTACATTTTCTTTCAGTCTGATTTAATAAGTATTAACAAAAGGTTCCTCCCACAAATTAAGTCTTATCAGGCCTCTAGCTGATTTGGCTCAGTGGCTAAAGTGTCAGCCTGCAGAGTGAAGGGTCCTGGGTTCGATTCCGGTCAAGGGCACATGCCCGGGTTGCAGACTTGATCTCCAGTAGGGAGTGTGAAGGAGGCAGTCAATCAATGATTCTCTCTCAGCATTAATGCATTCATGTGTCTATCTCTCTCTCTCCCTTCCTCTCTGAAATCAATAAAATTATAAGTCTTATTAGTAAAGAAGAAATACTAACAATATATCAGAATGATCCTATAGGGCTTTTTAAAGTTAATAAATTAACTTTGGTTTCTAGAGCAGATATTTCAAAGAGCACGCTGATTCTGCTGTAATCAAGCAACCCTTCATAAACAATTCAAAAGCATGTCTCCATCCGCAGAGTGCTGACACTGACTTGCTTTTGCTACAAATGGAAACACTGATTGAGAAAAACAACCTGACAAGTTGTGTAGGCAAACACACTGCTTGACAGGAAATCAGAAATGACTCTTCAGTGGGTGTCCCTTATTATCTACAAAATCCGATTCCTACCCTTGGTCCATGGGAGACCCCCATAGTGCTGCAGGTCAGGATAAGATGGAGAAATCACATCTAATTACTAGTTCCAACTCATGGCTTTCAAGGTTAAACGGTGAAGAAGGAAATCCTTGGCCAGGAGGGTGTGTCCTCCTAAGGTAGTCGCTAAATCGTGAAACTTCTTTGTGTAAATATATTACAGAATATGAGGTGGATTACTGTCAGGGAGTGAGCACATTAAAAACCCTCTGTTTACTTCTATCTTCCACAAGCCTTTGCCAAATTCACAATTATATAATCTATGAATGACATCAAGTAATTTGGCATGTCTGTCAATGGCTCAAAACTTCAGACATGTTTAGGAAAATGTCCAGGTTTCTGTGGTTTATGTCCTAAGAATACAAAGGCTTTAAAGTCAGAGGCATGAGTGCCCAGGGCTGTGGCCAGCTTTCTTGAAGTGTCCGTGGTCATGCAGGTCTTAGTCAGAAGATGAGGAAAGCACCGAGTTTTCCAAGCCCAGTGACTGGCCTTGAAAGCATGACACTTCTAAGCTTTTGCCTTTCAAAAAGGCTTCAGCATAACCAAAGAGTACTAGTTGAAGATAGAAAATGCTTTTTATAAGTATTCCAACTAATAATTGCCAAATGAGACAATTAGAAAATCACTACCTTGCATCTTCAGTGATTCAGGCAGCAACAAAATACTGCCAAGCTAAAGCTCAGAGGATCTGATCGTCCTGAGAAGTAGATGTAACCTGGTGGACCCTGTGTAGCGCTGCCTCTGGTTCTGGATTGCCTAATGTTTGTTTGTTTGTTTGTTTTTACTCTCTTCTAACTTCTCTTCACTGTATCTCCTTGTCCCTGCCTCTCTTCCTCCCTCCCTCCCTCCCTCCCTCCCTCCCTCCCTCCCTTCCTTCCTTCCTTCCTTCCTTCCTTCCTTCCTTCCTTCCTTCCTTCCTTCCTTCCTTCCTTCCTTCCTTCCTCCTTCTAATAACTGCTTATTGAGACCTTGCTGTAATTGCTACTGAGGATGTGAAAACCTAACACCCAGTCTTTGTTTTGTCCTTGAGGGACAGCATTGAACAGAGAAAAGTGCAAGGGCCAGACCCAACTAGATTTGAATACAAGTTCTAGTACTTTCAAACTGTGGGATTGGATATATGTGGCAGGCCTTCTGAGCTTGAGTTTTAACATAACCACTGACATGTAGTACACACTTAAAAAAGTAAGTTTCTTCCCTTACTGGGTGGCTCAGTTGGTTGGACCATTGTCCTATACATCAAAAGGTTGTGGGTTGGATTCCCAGTCAGGGCACATACCTAGGTTTTGGGTTCAATTCCTAGTCAGGGCCTGAATGGAAGTTCTCTCTCTCTTCTCTCTCTCTCTCTCTCTCTCTCTCTCTCTCTCTCTCTCTCTCTCTCTCTCCCCCCTCCCCCCCAATAAGCACATCCTCAGGTTGAGATTATAAAAAGAAGAAAAAAAGTATAAATTCATGAAATTTTTCACATCCGTCTGCCCCACATTCTGGTGAGGGAGACCAGAGGGTGCTTTCACCCTCATCCCCTCTCCAATCTGGGCCCTTCTGCCCTCAGAGACCCAGGGATAGTGTGAGATTAGGGTCCGAAGAGTTCAGAGTGATGGTGGCCCAGCGCAGATGGGGCTGAGGTGTCTTTACCAGCAGTTCAAGGAGTTGTCAGATGAAGCAGAGTAGAGACTGTTTCTTTAATTTTGGAGAAAAATTCACCAGCAACATCTCAAAAAATGGTGCTTGGTATTTTAATACGGTGATACACTGCTGGGCTGGCTTTTCAAAAGACTTACATCCCAAGTTCAGCCTGGTGCCTTTTAGATAAGAAGAATTCTTTAAAGAAATAAAATAAATCAGAGTTATATTTAGTCAGTCTTTTTTTTTTTTTAACTTGGATGCTTTTTACTACATAAAGCTTCTTAATAGAAATAATTTACAAAAAAACTTCAAGTAAGTCACAGAGTTCGAAATAGAATGCAATTCTACAATGCCATTGAATATAAATGTCCGTTAGGGAACAATACAGTCTTTTGCACATGGAAGCGAATAAAATGATATTATTCATTTCTCTTCTATTTAAAAAATGAAAGACAATACAAACTTTTGTTACTAAAGATTTCAAACCTAACTTCCATTTGTAGTCTTATAATTGGTGATATAAAATAATAAGTCATTTTCATAACTAAGGAAATGAATGAATGTACATTATGATAATGGAATGGAAATGACAGTTCCATAATAAACCTGCGACTTTCAACTGGTGTGCTGCAAGAATTTTTAAAACATGCAATACCTGACTATTCAGTCAGGGACACTAGCCTTTTTTCCCCTTAGATTGTCAAAATAACAACAGCCAACACAATATCCCTCCAGTCTGAATGAATCAAAATCATACCTATTTTTTTGTCAGATTGGCCAAAAAAATTTTTTTGGTGTGCTGCAGGATTTTAGTAATTAGAATTATGTGTGCCACGAGATGAAAGAAGTTGAAAATCACTTGTTGATGTAGTCTAGGGGAGACAGTATTAGATATTAATAATTGTGACTTGATAAGAAACATTATTTCTTAAGTGTGATCTAATCAAATGAGTGCTTGGCAGACAAATTTGTGTTGCAATCCCTGCTCTCTCACATAATAGTTATCTCAACTGTTATAAGTCCTTTGACATCACTTAGCCTCAGTACCTTCACCAGTAAAATGAAAATGACAATATCTATCTCTTAGGGTTATTTTTTTTTTAATAAATGAGATAGTGTTTGGCAGGCCTCTCCTAAAGGGAATTCATAATTAGTAGTCCTTCCACAATTCATCCCATATAAGCCTGTCACCATGCCCTCTCCCTGCTCACACGCCCGTCCCTGTCATAAGCGACACTTAATTAAGGCATATCAGGCACTGGTAGGGTTCAATAATGTGGCTAGCTTCATTGGAGTTTGGTGAGTTACTTACTGTAGTGATTTATGATGGATATAGACATTATTGCAGAATACTTTTGTAGAAATAATGGATCTGATGCCTGTATAATCCTTTCCTGATAAGATACCATCATCGCTTATTTATGCATTCATTGGTTGCTTCTTGTATGTGACCTTAATATATACTAAGATTTGTCTTTTTCAAGACAAAATAAAAATTCCTTGAAAACTTTAGCACAATTTAATACTAAATTTGGTTCTGCACCCAAATTCTAATGAATGTGAGTGCACGGTGTGTGTGTGGAGGGTGGAGTGGGGATGGTGCCCTAGACCTCCAACCATCTGTGCTCTAGACACCAGCTCAGTGTCCTAAAATTCAACTTAATTTTGATACTGTCTACTTGGAGATAGCATCAGACTCCACAGGTTAAGGGTTTAGTCCTACAAGATTGCACCACTTCCCACTCCCACAGACACACATTCTAATCACAAGGTTATCGTCTGTGCTTTTTTATCTTTTTTAGAATATATATATTTTTTATTGACTTCAGAGAGGAAGGATGAGGGAGAGAGAGATAGAAACATCAATGATGAGAAAGAGTAGTTGATTGGCTGCCTCCTGAACACCCCACAACTGGGGATCAAGCCCGAAACCCAGGTATGTAACCTGACCGGAAATTGAACCGTGACCTCCAGGTTCATAGTCCAATGCTCAACCACTGAGCAATACCAGCCAGGGAATTATTTTTTTTTAATCTTTTTAAAATGTTTTATTCATTGATTTTGAGAGAGAGAGAGAGAGCTCAATTTTTTTTTCTTATTTATGCATTCACTGGTTGTTTCTTGTATGTGACCTGATGGGATTGAACCTATAAGCTTGGCATATTGGGATGATGCTCTATCCAACTGAGCTTCCTGGCCAGGACCAACACCAGCTACAGATTATAGGTTCCAAAGAACCCCTCTACCTCAGGTTGCCAACCACAAACCCTGTACTTCTGACCAACTGGCTAAAAATCAGAGGTTTCCACAACCTCCTCTTTGAGTTCGATTAATTTGCTAGAGCATCTCCCAGAATTTAGGGATCTCAGAGAAACATTTTACTTACTAGATGACTCCTTTCATCTAAAAGAATATGACTCAGAAACAGCCAGATGGAAGGGATGCATGGGGCAAAGGGCATGGAGCTTCCCTTCAGGTTTTCCATTACATAGGCATGATTGATCGAATCATTGTCTGTTGTGGATTAAACTCTATCTCCAGGTCAGGGTGGAACTGAAAATTCTAATCCTCTAATTACAAGGTTGTTTCTCCTGGCAACCAGCCAACACCTTTTAAATTACTTAAGGAGCTTCCAAAGTCTCCTCATTAACACAACAAAAGACACCTTGCTCTCATCACTCAAGAAATTCCAAGGGTTTGGGGAGATCTGTGCCAGAAACAGAGATGAGTATATATTTGTAAATCACAGTATCACAAATACATAGCCCCAAAGTAGTCGGAGACAATGTACCATGTGCCAATATATATACTATGCACAAATATACCACCTACCAATGTAGGACATACAAAAAATAACTGAGGTCATTGATTCTACTGTGCTTAAAGAATTAATAAAAGAAAGCAGAAAATGAAAATAACTATTTAAAGATAGGGATATTTAAAGTTATGGATATGAAACTTTGACTGTCTAAGGCTCCCAAAACCAAGAGATGCTTTATAATCCATGAAACTGGAATATCATGTGCATGTCAGACAAAGCAATGACAGATACCAATGACATATACTGACTTTGTCTTCCTGGTTCTTTGGTAGTGTTTCAGAGCATGCATCTTATCTCAAGGAAAATACATGCAGCTTGCTCTTAGTTCACTGATTAAATGAAAGAAAGCCAAAGATACAGATGCTCAAAACATGTGTCCCCAAATTTAGCAACTCATTTGCATTACACAGACCTTACTCTGCCCTGCTACCCCACCCATGCTATTATCCATGCTGCTACTTTTCCACCAGAAGGAAAATCAGCTCCACAATCTATGCCCTTCTCTTTTGGTATTACGAAATAAAATGCATATTGCAAAAGGAACAGGAGCAATTTTAAAAGATATTTAAATTACTAAATACTTACTCACATACTAACTTATGTAAATATTAAAGGGATTGGAATGGAAAACCAATCTTATATAAGGATTAAAATGTAGAAATGAGTAAGGTTATCAAAGGGGGGGAAAGGCAACCATAAAATCCCAAACAGGAAAAGTAGTGAATTACAAACAGTAATTGCTAGATTTGCTTGAATTATTAGTAACCAGGAAAAACAGAAACAAGCTGGTCAAGATTTATAGCTGCCAGTGCATGCTATTCCCAGGCCACCACTTGGGAACCTAGAAGAAGAGAAATTTCTCATAAGAGAGAACTTCCCCCAAGTTTGTATTTTACTGACCACTATTATGAGAGCATCTCACTCTGATGACCCATCACAGCAGGTATTTCTGTATCTTACTCTTACACTGATGAGTAAATCTCATGTGTTTTAGCCCCTAGTGTCCTCATGCCTTAGTAAATGTGATTATGGTACTGTATTAGTAGTTTACTTTTTTGAGAGAGAAACTGGCTTTGTCCTGAAGGAGTTTGGGCTCAAATTAGCAGGAAAGTAATGAGTTATCTTATATAATAAAAGCCTAATATGCAAATTGTTCCCTTGGGCAGTCATTGGACCAGGAGACCGGGAGTTCAACCACTCGCTATGACATACACTGACCACCAGGGGGTGGTGCTGAACATGGTGGGTGTCAGTAACGCAGTGCTGGCAGCGGGTGGCAGTGGAGGCACTGCCAACCCTGATGGGCCCCAATAATTGCATGGAGCCAGGTTTTGGGCTGGGGTGGGGAACTGGGGGTGGGTGGCAGCGACCAACCTTCCGTGGAACCCAGGCAGAGGGCTGTGACCTCTTGCCAGCTACCTGGGGGTGGGTGTGATGGGGACCAAGGTGCGGTGAGAATGCGGAGTGTCCACCGAACTTGCTCTTACTTCCCCTGCTACCCTCCCCTGGGACGCCAGGGCTCGCGTGCCAGGGAAGGCCCTGCGCTCAGTGTCGGGTGCCCTTGAGGAGCCCACCTCACAACCACGTGGCCTCATCCAGGTGAGCCGGGATACAGCTGCTGGGACCGCAGGGGCCAGTCTGGCTTCCCATGGGCTCACGCAGGAGCTGGACTGCAAGACCAGCTAGGAGAGAGCACTCTTTCTGCCCGGCTTCCATGCAGCACCTCTGGGGCAGCCCAGAGGCCCACACTGCATTCCGGCCTGCAGCTTCCGGCCACACTCTCCACATCTCCATGTGGGGACTTGGGCACCATGACTCAGAGGGGGGCGTGCAGGGGCCCGGGGACCCAGGTGCTGCCCAGGGCCCAGAGGTCAGCTGGGACCTGCCCTTCCATGCCAGACACTCGTGCTTGGATCGCCGGCCAGCCCTAGGGATCGCACCAGTGCACGATTTTAGTGCACCAGGCCTCTAGTTTTGTAAAAAATGACATGAACCATTGAGATGGTGAAACAAAATACACTATTCATACACTTCTGCAGATAAATTTATATCAAATAACTTAGAGTTTAATAACTACTGTACCTTGCTAATCAACACAGGTAGAGTATGAATGCTATAGAACACCATGAAATAACCTGGACATCAACAATATATGAACTTTCTATTAAAAATGAACTGTTAAATAGGACACTATTTCCTATAACCTACTTAATTCCATTATAATGTATGTTCTTTTTATTATTGTGGCAAAAAGCACATAACATAAAATACTCTCTGAATAATTGCATGTGTGTTATTAATGCTGCTCTTGGTATTCAGTAAGATTGTGCAATGCCTTTTCTGAATCAGCAGAGACAAATGTATTCAATATAGTTTTAGAACCACATTTATTTATTTATATTTATTTCTTTTTGCTGAAGCTTAATATTTTGAGGGGGAAAAAACATATTCATATAAAATATTTTTCCTCAAACTTGCCACGGCTTTAGAATTGCCTGGGAAGGGGAATTGTTAAAAGTAGAATCTTCCCTGGAGATGTTGGTTCCGTGGTCTGGGGTAGAAAAGGGGTGTGGAATTTTCACAAGTGCCTCAGGTGATTGTTTTGTATAGGCTGAAAACACAGAAGCAAAGAAATGCATATCTCTATTTTTTAGAATATCTCACTTCTCAAATATGCTGGATAACATGTTGTTAATACTGTCTCCTAATAGTCATTAATGAGTAATGAAGGTACCTATTTTTAGAAGCTTTGAATACTTACAGGTATTGCTGCCACCTTGATTCCCTGTCTGCTGTTGTAACACCAATCATTAGCACCTCTGAGAGTAATGGGCCTGTTATGTGAAGGTCTTGATAAGCCCAAGCATAATTCTACCAGTCCCTTGTGAAACATCCAAAAGGGGAAGTTTCTGAAACAAAGCCTTGGAAAAATTATCCACACTAATTATCCACACTAATGGTAAAGATTGGTTCAACAAATAGTTGATTAACCAAGATAAATATTCACCTTGAATGTTTTATTTGGGGTACGGACAAAAATTTTGGATACTGAGCATGTCTTCTTTTCCTTTATGGATACCAATTACTTTTATATTCACAAGTGACAAATATCTGCCTTTTACATAGAAGAGAAACATGACATAAACATTAAATCATAAAACTGATGAACTGAAACTGTTAGAAAGCTATGAACTGATATTAAAGGCAAAAAGCAAGTTTACAAAATATGTGCAATTCAATTACATTATTTGACAACAAAATAAATATATAAATAAAGTATATTTCTATATGAATAGAAAAACATAAAGACTAAAAAAAATACATCAAAATGCAAATAGTAGTTTTTCTAATTCTAAAAATATAAGTAAGTTTAGTTTTTTCTGATTCTAAAGTAAGTAGTTTTTCTGATTCTAAAAATATAAGTAAGTTTAGTTTTTTTCTCCTATTTTAAATCTTAACAATTGATGTGCATTATATTTACAATAAAAATTGTTTAAAATTATATCAAAAAATCACATTGCTTTTTTCTGAAATATTGCTGAAAATAGATTTTTTGGGTAAACTTGCTTTTTAATTAGTCCTTAAAACTAACCTTGGAAATTTTGTCTTATATTTGTACATCAACATTAGCAGTAAATTCATACACCCAAAATGAGCTGTAGAAAGTTCAGACTGAAAGGTGTATTTGATAAGATGACACTAATAATACACTGTCAATTCTATTTATATATCTTCCATCTCATTTGGAAATTTAGCTCCAGATGAAAACAATTCAATCTTTGACAAAAAAAATAACAATATTATTATTATTTTTAAAATTATTTAACAAAAGCTTTAGGGAAAAGGTTATGCAAATAATTGCCTTATAACCTTTTCAAAATCTGAAACTATTTACCTTTCAAAGTGACAATGTCATTTTATGACATGGTTATGTAGGGAATACTTACGGTTACCTCCAGTGCATTGGGTCCTAGGGCAAACATTTCCTCCTAAGCCTTAGACTAAGGAGTTGGGTGATCATAGATAAGAATGGATTTGCTGGAAGGTTTAATGTGAACATGATCATGCTCTCTTTTAACATCTTATAGAAGTAATGCAAAGAAAAAAGTTAGAATAGACAGAGATTGCTTTGAAATACTAAAAACACAGTTAAAAACCACACATGGTTTCGACCAAGTTAAAGTAAGATGATCCAGATTTAGTCTCCCACCAGAAATAACCAACACAGCTTATCTGCTCTGGATATAGCTCCTAAAGCATGTATTAAAAAAAGAAAAGAGTTACAGTTACAGTTAAGAAGCCAACAAAGGAGATAAAATAAAACAGTAATAATAAAAATGTCTATTAATCTGAAGGAATGCAGAAGAGGAGGAAAGGAAAGCGAAGAGCAGATGTAAGAAAGGAAAGTCAAATAAGACGGTAGATTTAAACCTAAACATGCCAATGATCATATTGAGTATAAATAACCTTAAGAAATGAATTAAAAAGAAAAGATTTTCAGATGACATGAAAAAGAAAAAAATAATTAAATGCTACCTGTTTTTAATACAAAGACACAAACATGTAAAAATGAAAGGATATATGACTGAGATAGATTTTATGAATGGAACCCAGAACAGACTACTCTACATTCAACATTAAAATTTAGAGTAAAAAGAATAATAATGATATGTGGTCATGGATGCTTTCCTTCTCTTCTTTATTTGTACACAGGCCAGAGCTTTGTCTCTAAGCATAGACCTTGGGTCATAACTCAAATTCCAGGGGAAGCTAGTTAGGGAACAGACTACACTGAAGTTGAGAACAGATAGCACATCTGAAGATGCTATAATTTATCTAAAGACAAATGAAAATAAATAGAAATCACTATACATTTAAACCAAACACATGCCTACAAGTTAGATGTTTACAACTCTTGGAACAGACTTTGATCCCTCAAAACAATGGGTGTCTGTGCCTAGAACTTGACTGTTGGGGCCCAACCCCAGCAGGTCCAGGGGTCCCCAAAGGTGTGGACAGAGTTGGCAAAGAAGAAATGACACAGAGACAGCGATCAGTTGATCAGCAGCCTAGCCAGGATCTCTAGCCAAGTTCTGGTCAGGATCTCCAGAGAAGTTCTGGTCAGGATCTCCAGCCAAGTTCTGTGTCCATGTTCTCTTGCTAGGTTCTCCAGCCAGGTTCTCTAGCCATGTTCCCTCGCTAGATTCTCCAGCCAGGTTCAGTCACCAGGTTCTAGTCAGGTTCTCTTGCCATTTTCTGTAGTCAGGTTCAGTCCAGCCAGGTTCTCTAGGTTCTCCAGCCAGGTTCTGTAGCCATGTTCCCTCACTAGATTCTCCAGCCAGGTTCGGTCCAGTTTCTCCAGCCAGGTTCGGTCACCAGGTTCTAGTCAGGTTCTCTTGCCATGTTCTATCCAGGTTCTGTAGCCAGGTTCTGTCTCTAGGTTCTTCAGCCAGGTTCTCTCGCTAGGTTCTGTCTCTAGGTTCTGTGGCCAGTTTCTGTCCAGGATCTTTTGCCATGTTCTCTCCAGCAAAGTTCTTCTGTCTCTAGGTTCTGTGTAGGTTCTGTGTCTAGGTTCTGTGTCCTATTGTCTTGTTACATCTGTATTTATACCAGTTGATTCCAATCCTATCAATCTCTATTCCAAAGGTTAGGGTGTTTCTTATCTCCATTCCAGGGAGTAAAGATTATGTAGCTTAAGCATGATTGTTCGTAGTTAAAGTGATTAATTACCCGCCTGGCACTTAGTTAAGGGGTTTTATTCCCTCCCTAACTTCAGGGGAAAATCCCTACCTGGGGAAACAACCTTTCTCAGAGAGGTGACCTTGGTTAAAACACATAGTGCCAAGAAGGTGAGCAAACATATTAAGAACAGTATGCCATTATATGCTAGGTCCCTTGAAATAGCAAGGATGGACCGGCTCCCGGCACTTGACCAGGCTCAGAATGGCACTCCAACAATATTTGGGGTGCAGAGTCAGGTCCTCTCAGGTGAACTATAGAATGCCCTGACATTGTTGGAAGCTTCCTTTAATGGATTCATTTTTAGGGAGCATGAATTGAGGTTGATTCCAAAGAGAATTAATAAAATAGCTCAAAGTGATTTTAAAATTTAATGACATCTGAAATCTGGCCTCTTGTTGAATAGGATGAGACTTGAGTAGTGCCATCAGTTATTATCTACAGCTTTCTTATTTGTATTGATTCCTTTCAAGCTCATGGTTTGAACCTCTGTCAATGCCTAAGTAGTTCCACTAAATTAAAGATAGGTGCAAATTAGTCACTTCTTTTTTTTTTAATTACTAACAACAGCATGCTAATCATAGATATATCTGAAGGGCTGACGACAGAAATTGATTACACATGCAATAATTCTTACATGGGTCTCTCAAGAGGCCCTTCTGAAGGAACATAAGTAGACTCAGCTATTACAAGGTTTTCCACAAGAACTTCTAGTCATCCTCAGCAGAGGAGGCCACTTACCTGATTGCTTCAGTCCACTACCCAGTGGACAGGGAACATGATTTGGAAGATGTGCTGGAAATGCCCCATTTGCTCTTGAGATCCATTCTCTGTTTTCTTCACTTTGCTCTGTGTCCTGGGGTCCCAACTTGTGAGGAATGCATTAAGTCTTTCTTGCTCTCTGATTTCTGGTTGTACTCAAAAAATGAGGGATATTGGGAAGAGATCAGAGGGAGGGAGGGGCATAAAGACCTGGTACTTACTTTTTTTTGGCTCCTCTAGGTGGTTCCATGAGTGGTTCTCATCCCTCAACCAAAGGACACACTCCCATCAAGGGGCCTCCCTTCTCAGCAGAGCTCTCACTCTCTGTAACCCAGTAGTGGCTTCCTCTCCTTGCCTCTTTGAGAGGAAGAATAGTAATGGCTCTGCTGTCACCAGCTTTGAAGTGGTCATCATATCTATTGCTTTTCCTAAGTCCAGCCCACATCTTTTAAAATAGTTCTTATTAAATGCTTGCTTCCCAATCAACCAGCTTGAAGATGCTATCAATTTTTACTGAGGGTCCAACTAATACACATGTGGAGTGAGGATAAGAAGTAGTTGACCAGGTACAAGAGAAAAGGTCTGATGCTATGGACAAGCTGTCGGAGTAATACAATAAATAACAAATAAGAGTGTGTGGGCACCAACAAGGAAATCTGCTTTAGAAAGTATCCTTATAATTCTCTGAAGCTTGTAATTAAATTTAAGTGGATAGCATTCAGAAATCACATAGCAAAATACAGCTTAATTTGATTATTAAGATAGTCTAAGTCAGGGGTGGGCAAACTTTTTGACTCGAGGGCCACAATGGGTTCTTAAACTGGACCGGAGGGCCGGAACAAAAGCATGGATGGAGTGTTTGTGTGAACTAATACATGTTAACACTGCTGCTGGTGAAGGAGCGGAGGGGAGAGCAAGAGAACCCTCCGCTCTTTCGGCTCCGCGGGCCGGATAGAACAGCCGAATGGGCCGGATCCAGCCCGCGGGCCGTAGTTTGCCCATGGCTGGTCTAAGTAAAACTTATTTAAGATATTCTTAAGTTTAATCTTTATTCAAAGATGTAAACAAAATCTGTTTAAAATTCTTTATCATTTGTATTATCCAATATTGTAAGGGACAAAGAATTACCAGAAAAAGATAACGAGAATATAAATAAATATGGGAAAGAAGATAATCCTGGGGGAATGGACTGGCATTGAATTAGTCATGAAGCTATAAATTGCTTATGGCTTTCTTACCTAACATGACTTTGCAGAAACTTCTAATGAAAACAAAGTCTTAATAAAACGTGTTTTTGGAAAATTCTATATAAGGAATCCATTTCATTCTGTTGCAGTGCATTTTTACTGATGAGATAAATAAAATGATGAAATTCTGGATGTCCTATAAAACATGAAGACTATGGGGCTTAGGGGAATTACACAAAGTGAAAGTTCTCATATGACTTACACTCAACAACCAGGTCTAAAGTGTGCATAGGTGGTATGAAGGCTAATAGCAGTCATGTGAGCTTGAAGTCAGTTATATTTTGTATCTTAGAGTGTTTCACTTTGGAGTAATATTCCCTGGCTGAGTTCTTGTGTTTCTTCTTTCATCTGAGCAGCCTCATTTGATCCGAGGACTGTTAATAGCTAAGCAGTGCATATGATCAATTCTCTAGTGAGCAGCGAGTTTTCCTAATAATATTTCCTCAGACAGAGAGGAGTGAGTGGATGTTTGCTTATCACACTTCATGTTTCATTAAGCTTAAATTCAGAAACCATTCTCTATTCCAAATGTGCAATACTTAGAAAGCTGAAATGTTCTCAAGAAGATGAAAATGTCTTACCAGCGTATCCAGCTGGACTCTTTCACTACTCAAAATGTGGTTTCATTACAAGTGAATTGGCCTTCAGGGGAGAATTTTCACAAGAATATGAACTCTGACTACTTAATAGTACCAGCGAGCATGACTTACACAAAGTGATCTGTGTAAATGAAGGCTGTGGATGCTGGAAGCTGGTATGGAATACATTTCACAAAGATATCTTTGTGTATGCTTTAAAAATGTGTGCCTGGGATTACTCAGACGGGGATGTGCTAAATCATCAAGCAACCTTTTTCTCATGCTTGGGTCTGCCATGAAAAAATAAGGGGAAGCATTTTATTTTCTTGAAGGAAAGTGTATTCCCATGAGAAGACGGCAAGTTTTTTCCTGAAGGTTTCTGAGAAATGGACAGTTACATTTCTGGGAGAAAGCCGGTGTGGACTTCTTCCATCTAAAGAGTAAATTATGAGCCCTGGCCTGTTTTACTCAGTGGTTAGACTGTCAGCCCGAGGCCTGAAGGGTCATGGGTTCAATTCCCAGTCAGGACACATACCTCCCTTGTGGGCTTGATCCCCAGCCCTGGTCGCGTGGGAACAGGAGGCAACCAATTGGTGTATGTGTCTCTCTCACATCCACATCCACGTTTCTCTCTCTCTCCCCCCTCCCCTCTCCCCTCCATTCTCTCTCTCTAAAATAATAATAATAATAATAATAATAATAATAAAGAGTATATTATGATCCTGGAGTTTCTAGGGTCCCAATGACACTGCCTGCCTGCACTCTCAACCTTTAGCCTTTATCATATTTGACTTCCAGGTCTATTTAGGGTCTAAAGCAATAAAGGTGAAGTAGTTCCTCTGATGATAAAAAACCAGCCTAAGTCACTCTGCATAAATCTATCTGAGGACCCTCATCTCTTTCAAAGGAAAAGTGAAGTCCTTACAATGGTTCCCAAGGCCTTACCTCAGTCTTTTCCCTCTCTGACCAAATTCCTGTCCATGTAAGAATCGTCCAAACCTACAGAGAATTTTCATGAGTTTATTTGAGACTAAATGACAAGGTACGCCTGGAGCCAGATCTCAAACACTCCCGAGGATAACCGTTTTGCAGCTTTTATGGAATGAAGAAGGGAGCTCAGTAAGTCTACATGAAGGTGGGGATCAGATTCAAGGATAGTTCACAAGATTCTGAGCTCTCTGGAGAGTGAGCATTCTTTATTTCAGGGGTCCTCAAACTAGCCTGGGGGCCACATGTGGCAGGTGAAAACATTTATCTGGCCCGCCAGGTGTTTTTGCCTCCGCTGCCTGTTGCTTAGCAGCGGACTCGTCCCAGGCCCGCAGTGCGCATGTGTGGAATGTGCGCTGCACTCTCTGACTCCCCTCCTTCTCTCTGTCTCGGGTGTGATCGGATGAGTCATGAGCTTGCCTGTGCAGAACCTGCTGCTGCCTGAGGACCGAGGTATGAACAAGTTAGGATTTTTTTTTTTTTGAAGTTAGGAGGTCTATTTTTTTTTTTTTTTTTTTTTTTGCAGTTAGTAGGGCCTTTTTTTTGAAGTTAGGAGAGACTTTTTTTTTGAAGTTTTTTTTTTTACTTCAAAATAAGATATGTGCAGTGTGCATAGGAATTTGTTCATAGTTTTTTTTTAAACTATAGTCCGCCCCTCCAACGGTCTGAAGGACAGTGAACTGGCCCCCTGTTTAAAAAGTTTGAGGACCCCTGCTTTATTTATTAGTAGAAGGAGCGGTCTGAGAAGAAGCATTTCCAAGAGGCATTATCCTGGATGCACAGAAACAATGGGCAGGGCTCTCTTAAGGCAACGATAAACCTTTTACTAAAAAGGGCATGTCTACTCAGCATGACCTTTCCAGTTAGAAATTTATCATCAGCCTGACTGGCTTGGCTCAGTGGTTGAGCATGGACCTATGAACCAGGAGGTCACAGTTTGATTCCCTAGTGTAGGGCGTGCAGAAGGCAGCCAATCAATGATTCTCTCTCATCATTGATGTTTCTATCTCTCTTCCTCTCTGAAATGAATTAAAAAAATATTTTTTATAAAAGGAAATTTATGATCAGATCACTCTGTGAAGTTACTTTCCAGAGAGCCCCTGTTTTCCTCCATATTCCTTATTCCTGTTCTGCTCCTCCTCTCCTCTCCTTGCTTGCTCACAGTCCGTTCACTCTGCTCTAGCCACACTGACTACCTGTCTGTTCACAGAACACAGAAGCATAGGCCTTTTCTCCAGCCTTTCCTGCACTGGATGCTCTTCCCAGATATCTGATGGCTAACTCCTGCTTCACTCAGGCTGTTACATTCACCTTGGCACCGACTTCAACCTTGACCCTCTACTTGATAAAGTAAACAGCCATGCATTCTCTGATCCACCAGCTTTGTCCTCCTTCCTGGCCCACTTTAATTCTATTTCCAAAGTATGTATGACCTTCTAAAATACTATATCACTTATTTATATGTCATGTTTATTTTTATTATCCAACTCCCTCCTCTGGGATATAAGTAGCATCAGGAGGAAGCCTTGGTTCTTTAATTCACTGGGCTCTCATTGGCACCCAGAGCAGTGGCTGGCCTGTAGTAAGTGGCAAATAAATATGTGTCTAATTTTGGGGACTGCATATGAAAACAAGAGCCCAAGTTAAGGCAGAGATCACCTTGATCTATTTATTTGAAGTGTATTTTAAAAAATCGAAAACTTAAAAATATCTCAAGCTCTTCCCGCATCTCCCACACCCCTTTCCCCCCCAAGAATAGTCAGTCCATTCCCTTTCTATGTCCCTGATTCTATTATGATCACCAGATTATTCACTTGATTCTTAGATTCACTTGTTGATAGATGCATGTTTGTTGTTCATAATTTGTATCTTTACCTTTTTCTTCTTCTTCCTCTTCTTAAAGGATACCTTTCAGCATTTCATATAATACTGGTTTGGTGGTGATGAACTCCTTTAGCTTTTCCTTATCTGTGAAGCTCTTTATCTGACCTTCCGTTCTGAATGATAGCTTTGCTGGATAAAGTAATCTTGGTTGTAGGTTCTTGGTATTCATCACTTTGAATATTTCTTGCCATTCCCTTCTGGCCTGCAAAGTTGCTGTTGAGAAATCAGCTGACAGTCGTATGGGTATTCCCTTGTAGGTAACTGAGTTTCTTTCTCTTGCTGCTTTTAAGATTCTCTCTTTGTCTTTTGCTCTTGGCATTTTAATTATGATGTGTCTTGGTGTGGTCCTCTTTGGATTCCTTTTCTTTGGAGTTCTCTGCGCTTCCTGGACCTGTAAGCCTATTTCTTTCACCAGGTGGGGGAAGTTTTCTGTCATTATTTCTTCAAATAGGTTTTCAATATCTTGCTCTCTCTCATCTTCTGGCACCCCTATAATTCTGATGTTGGTATGCTTGAAGCTGTCCCAGAGGCTCCTTACACTATCTTCGTATTTTTGGATTCTTTTTTCATTTTGCTTTTCTGGTTGGGTGTTTTTTGCTTCTTCGTATTTCAAATCTTTGCCTTGATTCTTGTGCTCCTCTGGTCTGCTATTGGGAGTCTGTATAGTATTCGTTATTTCAGTCCGTGTATGCTTAATTTCTAGTTGGTTCTTTATCATAACATCGAGGGTCTCATTAGTTTTCTTGAGGATCTCACTACATTTATCGGCGGCTTCTAGACAGTTCTTAAGAGACCTTAAAAGTGTGGTTCTGAACTCAATATCCTCCATTGACAGTTTTGTCCTGTTTCTTTGTCTCCGCATTTTTTATGCTTTCTTGGTACACCCCCTAGTGGTCTTTGTGCATGCAGTCTTGTTGTAGTTAAGCCTTGATTGATGTCGGCAATACCGGGGGTGATTTGACCTCCAGGCTAACTGGCTATGAGAGTCCGCTGTGACTGCAGTGGGAGAGCTTCTGTGCTGGATCTCTAGGGCGGTACTAATCTAGCGTTTGCCTGAGGCTATCCGGCAAATGGCTCTGTGCAGGGCTTGGGCGGGGCGGGTCCCCGGGGGATCTACAGGGCGGGCAGGAGCGAGCAGTTATGGCTGCTCTCAGTTCCGTCCCTAGGGGCTCTGCCTCACAGAGTCCCAGCAACCACTGCAAACCTCGGAGAGAAAGCTGCCTTTGAGTTCCGACCGAAGCCAGACAGTCCCGCTTCTCCCGTTTGAGTCTGGGTCCCTAGAGACTTGCCCAGATCTGGAGCTCAGAGTCTGAAACTCCCTCCCGATTGAAAACAACAACCGCACCCTCCGCCACCAGCCTCTCGCGTGCACTCCGCACCTGAGTATTTCACTTCAGCACTGTGCCTCCTCTGAGTCTGGGTATGATATTCTCTTTCCTCCTAGTTGTAGAATTTCCACTCAACCAACCTTCCTGTGGTTCTGGATGATGTCCGTTCCGTCTTTAGTTGTTTTTCTGAAGTCTAGATTAAATTATACATTAAACTATTCATTTCCTATGTTATACAAAAACTCTTTCCACCTGCAGCAGTGCACCCTCCCTTGAACTTTCCATGCCATCATGGACTATTTATCACCTCAAGGAAAGTTCGGCCTCTGAACAATATGTCTTGCTTGCAAGACTTTGTCCTGACGTGGCCCGCTTGCAGGCTCCCACCTTTTCTGGGCAGAATGTCCTCTTCTACTTAACTTCAATCCGCTTGACCAGCTACAACTTACAAAGTTTTTAACATGATCATTTAATGACACTTACAAAGGCAACTTTGTATGAAAAATTTCATTTTCCAAAATAAAATCTATCTAGAATACAAATGTATAATACATCAAACACATAACTGCTTGCCTCTCATTGATTTGGCAGATAATAACTACAGAAAACAAGTTGGACATCACTTTCCAAACAACTGTTGTGTACATGGATGTGCACACAGGTCTTGTGTCTTAGACAGAGTCACCATCAAGTAGGGGCTGTGTGTGGAAATGAAATACACAGTTCTGGAGTCAAAAAACACTGACAAGGTACCTCCAGGAGGATACGAGGAACCAGCACAGTGGCCACACATTCCTGGATATCACCTCTCCTGGCCACTGCGGCTTCCATGGTGTGTCTGGCCCTCGCTCTGTCTCACCCTAGGTTTGTGTGTCCCTCGGTCACCGACACCAGCTCAGTCTCCTGGCATCTTCTCAGTGGGAGGGACTCTGGGAGCAGCAACACAACGCAGCAGACAGGAACACCTGCACGACCCTCCTCTGTCCATTTCCCACCTCCTTCACACCTCACTTTCCCCTGCTCCTCCCGGCCTCACCCCCCCCCCCCAGCTTCGCTCCTGACATGGTGGCTTGGGAGACCCTGCAAGGACCCTGCTACAGTGACCTCATCCTGTTGTGTCAGGAACTTGGCAGCTGAGGGACACTCGAACATTTTATTTTTATCTTATACACACATCGCGTGGAAAAACATCAGCAGAGCTGAATGCTATGCGCATCATGGTGCCTTTCCTGGCGGATATGGTGCTTCTTCACAACCTCCAAATCTTTTCCTGCTTTGTACTTTTTTCATGTGTATGTTTTGTTTAATTCTTTACAGAGGAGATGTTTTCACCATTCATTTTCTTAGAGAGCATGGAAGGGAGGGAGCGGGAGGAGAGAGAGACACTGAAAACAAACAAGCAAACATGAGTATGCAACAGATACATGCATCTTTGGCTCCCACAGGAGCCCAGACCGGGGCAGGCGATGAAACATTCATCCCAGGTATGTGCTCTGGACCAGGAATCCCACCAGCGACCCTTCCCTGACCATCCAAATGTCTAACCAGAGAGCAACACTAGCCAGAGCCTACTATTCCTTCTGCTTAGCAGATGACAACACATGTCACTCTTTCTTCCTGCACAACGAAGGCAGACAATCGACGATGATCACTCATCATTCATGCTTCTCTCTTCCTTTCTGAAATACGACAAATAAACATTTTGAAAGAGCACACTGTAGCCCTGACCGCTGTCGCTCAGTGGGTAGAGCGACGGCCTGCAAACTAAAAGGTCCCTGGTTCGATTCCCAATCAGGGCACATGCCCTGCTTGTGGGCTCGATCCCCAGTGGGAGGGGAGACAGGAGGCAGCTGATCCATGATTCTCTCTCATAATTAATGTTTCCATTTCCCTCCCTCCCTCCCTCCCTCCCTCTCTCTGCCTTCATCTCTGAAATAAAAAATATATATATATATATCTCAAACATATGAATCATACTGAGAAAGAAAAAATAGTGCTTAAAGAATCAGCCATAAGTCTTTAAAATATGCTATTTGCTATGTAGAGTAGTTGTCAGCAAAGCATGGTCAGGGCCAAATGTGGTCACCTTTTTTTTAAATCAAAGATTGACTGGAACACAGCAACATCTATGCAATTACATATTGTCTAAGGCTGCTTTTTCTCTACAACAGCAAAGTTGAGTATTGTGATAGAAACCTTGCAAGAAAGGCCTAAATTATTATGTGGCTCTTTAGGTAGCTTGCTGAGCCCTGATTTAAATCAAAGTTACGGATATTTTGCAAATAAATTTGTTTCTGAATTCTAGTAGTTTCCAGTAGTTGTCCAAATAAACATTTTCACTTATATGTTAAGAGAGTGGAATGGATATGAACAAGAGAAACTGCTCATGTCATTGCTTCTACTCTATAGCTGCTTCTCTCTTTCTCTAACATATCTTCAGTGTTTGAATTTTCCAGTAATTTATGGACCAAAAATTGAAATATGCCAAGATTATACACACAATGGCCTCTTGAAGGCCCTTCTTTTTTTTTTTTTTGCGTTAGGCTGATCTTAATGTTTATTTATGTTTAAATTGTGCACTGATATTACAAGAAACCCCGCCCTATATAACAAAGCATAATAATGAAATGAATACTTATGCACTCTATTTAGAGTCTCTTCCAAGTTTCTACTGCTGGTCCCGCCCAAAGAGGGCACATCAAAGGAAGAGGAAAGGCGAGACACTGATGGGCATGCAGGGTCAGAAGCAGCAGGCTGGGTGAGCTCAAATAAGCCCCCGTCGTGTTTTGTAGTCTTCCAAGTTCAGAGATCTCCTTGGAGCCCCATCCTTGGCTGGTGGAGCCTTGGAGGTGATGGCCAAAGCCTTTGACTCTGAGCTGGGAACTTGTAAATCAATCTTCACATCGAAATCATGTACTTTGAACAAGTCTTCTGAGAGGTCACTGGCTGACTTAGAATTCAAATCTTTATCCATTCCCTGACCCTTGCTCATTTCCTTTGGGGCATCCGGTAACACTCCAGAACCATACTTTGCATTCAGCTGGGCCAAGATGGCAGCTTGAACAGCTGGGCTTCTGGAATTAGAAATGACGATAGGTGTGCATTTCCGCCTGGTAAAGGGATCCATCTGTTGGTTTTTCATGTTGTGACTTTCAGCCACAAAGGCCTTCTCAGACTTCACAATATTCCATTTCCGGTTCCGCTGGTTGATGTAACTAATAGCAGACATGTTCTTGGTCCACTGGCGGTGCAGGGCCTCTGCCCGCGCCTCCAGCTCATTCAGCTGGTCTTGGATTTGTTTGGCCTTGTCCCGATCCCCCAGGTCCTCCGCCATGGCCTTTTCCTTTAGCAGCTGAGTCTTCTTCTTGGCAAAGTTAAGCGGAGCTTTCCTGAACCTTTCTTTCTCTTTTACAATCTCCTCAATGTCTTGATCATTGAATTTATAATTAAGAGCTTCTTTAATAGATAATTCCTTCTTATTGATTTCATCTAGAGTGGGCAACTGCATGCCAGCAGAAAACATCGCTTCTTTCCACTTCATGAATTCGCTTTCAGTGAATGCTTGGTTTGAGACAAACTCTAGGCGGAATACCCGTCGGGCATCGCCATGCCGTAGCTGTAGCCCTTTGTTTGTTCTGGTGCCACCAAGCTGGTAAACCTTGGTGGTTTCCACAACACCCGTGATCTCAGCAACCCGGTAAACTGGTTTGCTGTTGTGGTTTCCAATGCCAATCCGTACAAAACATCCTGTGACAGTTTTAGCAAAGAAGGGCGTATGACACCAACGTTCCAGCTTATGCCGTGATAACCGAACCCGATTCAGTTCTTCGGGTAAGGACACTGGTTGTGATTTCGGAGGGATCTCTTCTTCATCAGAGGATGGTGTTCGGGACGAGCGGTCTGTCTTTTCACTGGATTTGTCATCTTCTTCCTCCTCCTCATCATCAGAGTATACCTCACTGGTTTTTAATGGCTGTTTTTTGGCGAGGAGCTCAGCTGTTCTGTTCTTCCATTTCTCTCTCTCTGCTTTTAGCTCCTCCATGGCTTGCGAATTTTTATCTAGTTTCTCATCCCCTTTGGAACGCCGTTCCTTGTTGTGGGATGTTACCTGAGATTCTTGAATCTGTGTCAGCTTTTTCTTTTCTTGCTCTTCTTGCTTTTCCTTTTTTTCTTTCTTTTTGGTTGTTTTTAGTTTTTTCTTAATTTCGAATCTTCTTTTCAACACCTCCCTCTTCTCAATGCGGTTGAAGAGTTCTTGCTCTCTTTCCTTCTCTGTCATCTGCTCCAGATGAGCCCTGTCCTCCTCATCCCCCATGAGGTCTTCCCCATAGCCATCATGGAACTCTTCATCTTCAGAAGAGGAGTCAGAGTCTGAACTGGAGGAGGAGCTGTTGCTGTCAGAGTCAGACACTTCACCTTCCTCAGGGGCTGAGCTCTCAGCTGAACTGTCTTTGTCCGAACTGCCTGATGAAGCAGTTTTATTGACCTGTTTCTTCATGGTTCCTTTCTTCTTATTTTTATTGCTCCCGAACGTGCACTCATCATCACTGTCTGACATCTCAGAGTCTGAGGAGGCTGCAGGCCGACTGACAGGTGGCTCCTTCTCCTCAGAGTCACTGCGCTTCCGCTTTGCCAGGGGCAAGAGCTTCTGATCCAGGTTCTCGTCGCTGCCGCTGTCCTCCATGTCCAAGTTGATCGCCACGCGGCCTTTCCGCTTCTTTGCCATGGTGATCCCCCAGCTCCCACGCCGGATGCCACCAGGACTCCCCTCTAGCCCGTCTGCTAGTGGGACAGCCACTGCCACTGCCACCTTAGCGATGTTGGGGTCCAACCCCAGTAGGTACAGGGGTTCCCAAAGGTGTGGACAGAGTCGGCGAAGAAGGAATGATACGGACACAGCGTTCAGTTGATCGGCAGCCTAACCAGGCTCTCTAGCCAGGATTTAGCGAGGATCTCCAGCCAGGTTCTGTCTCTACTTCTCTTGCTACATCAGTATTTATACCAGTTGGTCTTAATCCTATCCATTCTATTCCAATGGTTAGGGTGTTTGTTATCTCCATTCCAGGAAGTAAAGATTAAGTAGCTTAAGCGTGTTTGTTAGTAGTTAAAGTGATTAACTACCTGCCTGGCACTTAGTTAAGGGGTTTTACTGATAAAAATCCCCACCTGGGGAAACAAACTTTCTCGGAGAGGTGACCTTGGTTAAAACACATAGCACTAAGGGGAGCAAACATATTAAGAACAGTATGCCATATACCAGGTCCCTTGAAACATAAGCTGTGCAGATGTTTCTTCCCTGCAGTGACTGTGTCAAGCAGCAAGTATGGACTGGCTTCCGGCAAATTCCCCTTTTTATTTTTTAAATGATAGCGCGTGTAAATCAGAGGCCTGAACCCTCACTCCTTCTGAGGGAGGTCTCCTGCCCTCATGGCTGCTTCGCTTCCCACGCCCAGCTCAGATCGGGACCCAGGTAAAGACAGAGACTGGCTGACAGCAGCTGTCCTCTCACTGCAACAGGACTTGTTTCCCATTTCTACCTTGGACCACAGGGAAAGGGGCAGCTGAAGGAAAGGGCTGTGTCAGGGTGCTGCCTTCTTCCCTTTCTTCTCCCTCTGTTTTCTAAACACTTCCATGCCTTGTAGTTCTTTTGCTTTCTCTTCTTTTTCTCTCTACTACCCTCCATCTCCGCCTCCTCCTCCTCCTCCCCGGTATCATCCATATCAGCTGACCCAGAGGGCACAGCTGACTCCTCCCCAGACATCGACACCACCATCAAGCACGGCCCTGATGGACCCATGATCCAGCCCTTCAACGCGCTGACACTTCGGGAAGCCCATCGCCAGTGACGCTGCCCGCTAGACAGATCAACAAGGACAACCAAACCACCAACTTGTGGACAGCTGAAATCCTTGACTGAAGAGGCCAGCAACCTTCTACAAGGCTCTGTGTGCACTCCATCCACTATGCTTATTGCTATGCTTGCTATCATTGCTTGTCAGTCTTCTTCTGAGTCTTTTTTATTTTATTTTATTGCTTACAGTCTTACAAAGGGTATTACATATGTGTCCCTTTTTTTCCCACACCCTTGACAATCCCCTGGCCTCTCCTACCCCCCAGTGTCTTATGTCCATTGGTTATGCTTATATGCATGCATACAAGTCCTTTGGTTGATCTCTTACACCCCTCCCTCCTGCCCCACCCCTCCCCGGCCTTCCCGCTACAGTTTGACAATCTGTTTGAGGCTGCTCTGCCTCTGTATCTATTATTGTTCAAAAGTTTATAATGGTCTCTATTATCCATGAATGAGTGAGATCATGTGGTATTTTTCCTTCATTGACTGGCTTATTTCACTTAGCATAATGCTCTCCAGTTCCATCCATGCCGTTGCAAATGGTAAGAGTTCCTTCTTTTTTACAGCAGCATAGTATTCCATCGTGTAGATGTACCACGGTTTTCTAATCCATTCATCTACTGATGGGCACTTAGGCTGTTTCCAGATTCTAGCTATGGTGAATTGTGCTGCTATGAACATATGGGTGCATATATCCTTTCTGATTGTTGTTTCTGGTTTCTTGGGATATATTCCTAGAAGTGGGATCACAGGGTCAAATGGGAGTTCCATTTGTAGTTTTTTGAGGAAACTCCATACTGTCTTCCATAGTGGCTGCACCAGTCTGCATTCCCACCAGCAGTGCACGAGTGTTCCTTCTTCTCCACATCCTCTCCAGCACTTGTCGTTTGTTGATTTGTTGATGATAGCCAATCTGACAGGTATGAGATGGTACCTCATTGTTGTTTTGATTTGCATCTCTCGGATGATTAGTGACTTTGAGCATGTTTTCATATGTCTGTTGGCTTTCTGAATGTCCTCTTTTGAAAGGTGTCTAGGTCCTTTGCCCATTTTTTGATTGGATTGTTTATCTTCCTTTTGTTAAGTTGTATGAGTTCCCTATAAATTTTGGAGATTAGGCCCTTATCAGATATGACATTGGCAATATGTTTTCCCATACAGTGGGTTTTCTCGTTGTTTTGTTGATGGTTTCTTTTGCTGTGCAGAAGCTTTTTATTTTGATGTAGTCCCATTTGTTCATTTTCTCTTTAGTTTCAAGTGCCCTAGGAGCTGTATCAGTGAAGAAATTGCTTCGGCATATGTCTGAGATTTTGTTACCTTTGGCTTCTTCTAGAATTTTTATGGTTTCCTGTCGTACATTTAAGTCCTTTATCCATTTTGAGTTTATTTTTGTGTATGGTGTAAGTTGGTGGTCTAGTTTCATTTTCTTGCATATATCTGTCCAATTTTCCCAACACCATTTATTGAAGAGACTATCTTGGCTCCATTGTATGTTCTTGCCTCCTTTGTCAAATATTAATTGAGCATATTGGTTCGGGCCGATTTCTGGGCTCTCTATTCTATTCCATTGATCTATATGCCTGTTCTTGTGCCAGTACCAGGCAGTTTTGAGAATAGTGGCTTTGTAATACATCTTGATATCTGGTATTGAGATCCCACCTACTTTGTTCTTTTTCAGGATCGCTGCAGTTATTCGGGGTCTTTTTTTATTCCAGATAAATTTTTGGAGAATTGAAGTCCCTTCTTAACTTATTTTATTACTCAGAATTCTTTATATACCTTAATGTTACTTTACATTTTATTTACATACTATACTATGCTGATTTAATTGGTATATATATCTTCCATGCCCTTTTTCTATTTAAAAAACAGTTCCCTTGACATTGTTTAAATGGTATTGTCAGGCACTCTTATACTATATTTATTCTTCAATAATTTTCTTGAAGGAAGATATAATTTTCCTTAACATTTAGTCTTAATGTTAAAATTAGTGTACTCTACTTAGCAACATCATTGTTAACCTAAGAGCTGCATTTAAATTAATGATAGAAAAAAACAGATTAAGGTGACAGGTTTATCATTATGTTTAGCAAAATATATAATACATAGTACTTTAAGGTAATGCATTTAGGTGCTATTTTAAATGACACTTAATTGGATATATTCAAAGCTCTTCTCTCATCAAAAATTAGAGTCTTTTTAAGTCAAGTTCCTGGATAATTCTAGTGAAAAAGTATCTTTTCTTAATTCAGTAGGTATGTTTTACATGTGTCCTGGGTGAACGCATTTGCTTAGATAGACAGATAGATAGATGATAGATTTCATGTTAGACCTAAATTACCAGACAACTGACTACTTCATTTGGAACTTTGTAAATATAGACTTAAGGAAAAACACATTTGGTGGCAATTATAAAGGATTTTTGTCTTACCACCATTAATACCATTCTTCGAGTCATTAAAATATTAAAGGGTATGCATGCACATTGGCTTCACAATAAATATTTGTTCGGCAACTACCAATATAAGAAAGTCCTTACTGAAAAATATGAGAGTGTCTGACTTGTTTGCTGTATCACCATCAGTCATATTGTTGGATATTACAAAGTTGTGTAAATAGGAAGACATAATCATGCTATAAGTCACAGGGGTCTACTATTGTATGATCATTGCATGTGTAGAAGAAAATAGATAGAAGTAGAAAAGGAGAGGCTCCAATGAGACATTTAATCCAATTATTTCACCTGGAAAAAAGAGAGGATCCAGGGAGTACTTTTCATATACGTCCTTCAGGAATTCTTCATAATATGGAACTTATATGCATCTTGTATGTTTTTTAAATTCATTCCTGACTCCAGTTAGTTGCCTGAACAAACCACATGTTTTCTGAGTTTGCATAGCAAGCTCTTTCTTTTTTTTGTGCTTGTCTAGCTAATTAGGCTTCAGCTTAAAACTCTCTTCTTCAGAGTGACCATCCTCAACTCTTAGAATTTATTTGATCCCTCCAATTGTGCTCCCATTAAACTGTTTTCTTTTCATTACACTTATAATTATTTGTTTAATGTATATTATATTCAATATCATAACATCTGTATCTAATATGTATGTATTCACTGTTTGTGTAACATCTGTATCTCCAGTGACAAGGACATCTCCCGGCACAACTAGATGCTTAATAAATACTTTTTGAATGGATAAGAGAGACTTCCGGAGAGAGGGCTCTGTAAGTTTCAAAGACGTGTGCATTTTCAGAGAAGCAGACACCAAGATGGGATTAGTTATGCAAAATATTTGTTATGAGGGGAGCAAGAGAAAGTGGGAAAGCCTTCAGAGTGTGACTTCTGTGGAAGGAGAGAGGGACTGGAGGAGTATGGTGTAGAAAGAATGCTGGACAACATGCAGTTCTAAAGGATCTTTGACCTGGCCAATGGGGAGTTCTGGAAGGAAAGGTATCCATTGGAAGTCTCCGGTCTTACCAGGATGGGTCTGTCTAGGTATTCCCACCAGGCTCAGTCATCACCTAGGATCAACCACCATCCAGAGAGACAATGGCTGGGGTAATCAACCAATGTTGCTCCTTGTAGGAGGAGATCAGAGAGTATTTTGATGGTTGCCACACAAGATCACACTAAAGGAGAGTCCCTACTAAATGGCTTTTGTGATGCTCATTTACATAAAACCTCTAAAAGTATATTTGAGCATAGTAGAGGTAAAGAATAATTTGCAATTCTAGGTAAATATTGTTCGTTACATCTTATTTGGCACGGGCATTTTGATCTAGTTACAATAAAGTTATGCTTCTTGTGCTTATTTTTCCAAAATCAAAATGAAATATTAAATCTTTGTAAGAAAATGTAAAAGAAAATAAAAGTTAATATAGTGTTTATAAATGGAAGCTTTTCCTGAACTGGACTGCATGAGCTAATTACTGCTGCTACATTGGTGGAGCAGGCATTTTTTTCTCATTAATCATCTCTTGAGGTACAGTTGACAGCCTCCCATGAAAGATCAGCCAGGGCAGAAAATCCTGCCCGATGCCTTTAACGTCCCGTGAGCAGCAGGCAGTGTGCCCCTGGCATCTAGGATGCCCTTTAATCCCCGAGCTCCATTACCAGTTTCGTTTCAACAACTGGGCCATTTAAAACAGGAAGATGTATTGCCCGTGCTACTAGATTTGTTTAGCAAGCAGGCGAAGAACCAAGAGCAAAAACACAGAAATGCACTGTCTTTAAGATAGTGCTAAGTCCTGTGGGCTATGGGCTGACAATGCTGTATGTCAAGATCTTTGCTAAGCTTCATGTGAAAGTCTTAAATCCTGGCTGTTGGGAGTGGGCTTTAGGAAACGATCTTGTCCTGAGGGTGTCAGTTAGGACCTAACTCTTAGGTCTCTGCAGACTCAGGCTAAACCTCGAAGTCTGGGTTCAGTGAAGATGCCTCACTCACTCTGAGAGGAGATAAAATTACCAAGAATACCTTTTTATGTTATACTTGGAGAACTGGCTTTTATATACTCACTAAAGAGATCAATTTCCTTTAGAAGGGCCGTTAAGGTAGCCTAGTATTAAAAATCTGGCAAAATCATGATTAAAATGGCTGGTGTCAATGAAACCAGGTAAAAGCATTAACTTTGAATATTTGATTTTTTTCTTCCTTTAGAAAGATGACATTTACAAATATGGATGATATGTGAATAAAATTTGCTAGGATAAGGTAAATAAAAACATCATTTCTAACACTGCTAAAACTATTTTCAAGTTATTACAAATTCAAAAGGTGGAGGTATAAACAAGAAAGATACAAACTATGTTTTTATGAATGACTAGGGGCCCAGTGCATGAATTTGTGCACCTTGAAATGAACTGTGGGCTGCGAGGCTGCGGTTAGCACAGGGGCAGGTCTTGGCCCATCCTCCATGCCCCCATCCAGCCCCTCCCACTGCGGCCCAATCCTCTCTCTACTGGCAGCCCCACTCCTGCTTTCACAGCTCCCATGTGCTGTTGGCGGTGCTGGCCCCACTTGCATCCGCTGACAGCGCGGAGCCATTGGGGCCAAAGCCAGCAGTGGGTGCGAGCAGTGGCTGCCGCCCCAATCACCCCTCAGGAGCAGGGGGAGGTGGAGAAGCGCTCAGTCTATTAGTCATTTTTTTTTTTCTTTTAGTAAGCATGTACAGGGTGAGCCCTGGTGAGAAGTCTGTCATATATAAAATCTTTATTGTTGAAAGTATTATATATGTCCTCTTTTTTCCACCATTGACCTCTTCTAACCTGCTCCCAGTCCCCCACCCCAGGCCTTCACCACCCTATTGTCTGTGTCCATGGTTTATGCATATATGCATACAATTTCTTTGGTTGATCTCTTCCCACCCACCCACCTCACCTTCCCTCTGAGGTTAAGCAGCATGTTCAGAGACATGCTTCTATGTCTCTGGATCTATGTTATTTATCAGTTAATTCTGTTCATTTGATTCCTGTCCATATCTTGAAAGAATTTCCAGCATGACCTACATTACAGGCTGGGGAGGTGAAGATTTGGAAGCCAGAAAAGGAAGAAGATGAGCTCCAACTCCTCCCCCTGAGAAGGGCCATGCTGAGGTTGCACATGAGGTACTTCCATTTACTGGAGGTTTGCTTGGAGACAGAAAGACAGAGCCTAGAAGGGGCTCCGCACTGCAGGTAAATGACCTCTCTCCTCGGGAGCTCTAAATTCCTAGCAGGAAGGGAAAATACATCCTGCATATCAGACATTTACATGACTATTCATAACAGTAGCAACATTACAGTTATGAAGTAGCAACGAAAACCATTTTATGGTTGGGGGTCACCACAACATGAGGAACTGTATTAAAGGGTCAGGGCATTAGGAAGGTTGAGAACCACTAGCTCCAGTCCCTGATGACTGAAACACATGGCAAGAGAAAAGGAGCTTCCCCATAGGAACCCTCCTTCCTGATATGTCTACAGCAGCAAAACCAAAGTGAAGTTAACATCTCAGTGAATAATCCTGCCGAACTGTATGTAGAGTACAGGGACTTTACAACAGAATCCAATTCTCTTTCTGGATACGTACTTCATGGCAAGTCTTCAATAACTACCTATTATGTGCACCTGTGTGAGCAGAGGGATTGTGATTTTCATTTTATTTCCTTAAACACAAACCTTCAAATGACTCACTTTAATTAATTAATTAATTAATTAATTAAAAATATTTTTATTGATTTCAGAGAGAGGAAGGGAGAGGGAGAGATAGAAACATCATGATGAGAGAGAATCATTGACCCGCTGCCTCCTGCATGCCCCCTATTGGAGATCTAGCCCACAGCCCCAGTATATGTCCTTGACCAAACTCGAACCTGGGACCCTCCAGTCCGCCTGTCGATGTTCTATTGCCTGACCCAAACCGACTAGGGCTGACTCACTTTAATTTATAAGTGAAAGTGGAATTTTCTTATCCAAGCATCCAAGGCTTTCATGTTTGCTGCTCACAAATCTTTCCACGTTATGTGCTAGGCCTGCCCAACAGAATTTTCCCATTCTGATCAAAGGGGGTCGAGTGGAAATTAGTGATGACATGCTCATTTTCTGATTGTTTAGATCCTGTTGCTTCTCCTTCTAGCCAATCCTACCCATCCTTTAATATCCAATTCAAATTTCCCTTTTTCCTCATAATTAATTTTCCTAACCTACCCAAGATTTCCTCCCCCGCCCCAAGACTAGTTATAATGTATACTGACTTGTACAACTCAATCGTTATTTTTCAAATATTTTCTTATATAGCTGTTGGTTTTTGTGTGTACGTCTTTTCTCTTAAATGAATACTATTCTGGAGGATAAGAAATGTTCCTATACTTTTTCTACTTGCTCTTGTGCCTGGAAGAGCACTGAGCAGACCAGAGCCACTCAGCTCATCTCACTGACTGTGGGATAAGTAAACAAAAGCCTGATGTGTCATTTCCTGCCTCTACTGGGCTGTTTAGTGGTCAGCTGAACATCCTTCACAGCAATTTGTGTTTCTGAGTCAAGTAACATTGTAATCAAGCATCCTCCAAAGTCAGAATTTGTCACTGTGCTCCCCTTTTCCAAACGGAGAGGCTATTTTTCTCAGGCATTCTGAGACGTTATCTTTCATCAAAATCAGCACATAATTAAATTATTACTATTAGCACATCAATTAAAATTATACATGATATCTCAGTTTACTTTTGAATATCACAGGATGCCTTCTCCTAGGTTTAGCTTCAGAATATGGTTATGTCATACAGTGTAGGCGGGAGTATAATGTTTTGCATGCTTGGAATTCACCTTAACAATAATGTCAGATATTTATAAAAGTTCAAAATCTTGATTAATAAGTTTTCCCCCATATCTTAAGGAAATGGTCAGAAATATGCTCAAAATTTAGTTAAGGGTATTATTTATCATGGCATTATTTATAAGGATTAAAAGTTGAAAACTCATTCTTTGTCAAGAAATAGGAATTGATAAAATTGAATTCTGGTATAAATATTGTGTGTGTATATGTGTTATGTATAAATGTATGTAGTTACTAACATAAGATAACTGTCTATATCTAAACTAGTGACCCGGTGCATGAAATTTGTGCACATTAAAAGGGAATTAATTAGAGGAAATATTTTAATATTGCTATTTGCCCTTTCTCTATAACAGAAGTGTCAGAGATGAAAGAAAATTAGTAAAATGTATATGAAAATCTTCCTCCTGTCAGAGTCTGGGGCACGCCATGGGAAACAGGGTCAAGTCCCTGCCCACCCACGTGTGCTTTGAAATTGCTCAAGATCCAGACCCGGCCGACCCCACCCGTCAAGCCTTGCCAGGCGGGGTGTGCGGTCTGAGGTCTGCCAGCCCGGGCCAGGCCAGGGGGCACGCCTTGAGGTCCCTGTCAAACCCCACGGGTGGGGGGCGTGGCCTGAGGTGCCCATCAAGCCCCACCAGGCAGGGGGGCTCAGCCTCAGGTCCCCTGCCCCAGCCCAGTGCCACACAGTCTCAGGTCCCTGCTGATTGCTCATTAAGGCTCATTACGGGAACTTGGCGCACTGTGGGCGCAGCCATCTTGTGTTATGGAATCCCTGCCTCCATTGTGGGCACAGCCATCTTGTTATGGCATGACGGTCAATTGGCATATTCCCTCTTTATTAGATAGGATGTATGTAGTTACTAAAGTAAGATAATTGTCTGTATCCCTGGCCTGTGTTGCTTAGTAGTCAGAGTGTCAGCCCGAGCATCAAAGGTTGATAGGTTGGATTCCTGGTCAAAGGCACAGTACCTGGATTGCAGGTTCATCCCTGGGCCACTTGGGGTGCATGGGGGAGGCAACCAATTGAAGCATCTCTTTCACATCAATGTTTTTATTTTTTTTTCTCTCTCCCTCTCTTTCTCCCTCTCTTCTTCCCTTCCACTTTCTCTAAAAATCAGTAGAAAAACTATCCTCAACTGAGGGTTAACAACAACAAAAAACGATTGTCTACTTGGTGATACATTGTGGTAAAGTGGTTGATGAACTCCATGAATGACAAATCACATTTAAAAATATAAAATACTAGAGGCCTGGTGCATGAATTTGTGCACCAGTGGGGTCCCTCAGCCTGGCCTGCAGGATCAGGCCTAAACCGGCTCTCCAACATCCCCTGAGGGGTCCCGGATTGTGAGAGGGCACAGGCCAGGCCAAGGGAGCCCACCAGTGCACAATCAGGGCCAGGGAGGGACGCAGGTGGTTGGCCAGCCAGGGAGGGGCTGCGGGAGGGCTCCATGGCATGATCAGCTGGACCCCAACAGCAAGCTAACCTATCAGTTGAAGCATCTACCCCCTGGTGGTCAGTGCACATCAGAGCGAGAGGTTGAGCAGCCTTAGCATATTAGCATATTAAGCTTTGATTGGTTGAACGGATGACTGGACACTTAACATATTAGGCTTTTATTATATAGGATGCCCTGGCCAGTGTGGCTCAGTTGGTTGGAGCATTATTCAGTACAGTGGGGCCTTGACTTACGAGTTTAATTCATTCCGTGACGGAGCTCGTAACTCAAATTACTCGTATGTCAAATCAATTTTCACCATTACAATGAATTGAATGCTGGGCTGATGTTGTGGCGTTCACTATGACATTCGCTGCACCAATTAGCGGTTGGGTATCTGAAGCTGGATCGTAACCCGAATTTTAGCTCGCAACTCAAAGCAAAAAATCGGCCGAGAGACAGCTCATATCTTAAAAAACTCGTTAGTCGGGACACTCGTAAGTCAAGGCCCCACTGTACACGGGAAGGTTATTTCAATTCCCAGTCAGGATACATGCCTGGATTTTGGTTGGTTAAATCCCTGATCGGGATGCATTTGGGAGGCAACAGACGGATGTATCTCTCTCAAGTTGGTGGCTTGTGTTTTGTTTTGTTGTTTTTTTCTCTCCCTTTCTCCTTCTCTGGAATCTATTTTAAAAATATATGAAATGTGTTAACATACTAATAAACAAATGGAGGAAGGTCTAAAACATTTACACAAAGGTGATATGTTTATCATTTGGTAAGTGGGGTGGTATATGTTTTTCTTTTCTTTTATTCAATTACTATTATCCTATATTTATTTGGGTTAGCTTGGGTAGCTTTGGAAATAGTTTCAAATTTAAACCATAAGTATTAAAGTATGTTATTATCAAGAGAATTAGAAAAAGATCTACATATTCAATAGATTGAATTATGACTGTGAATGCTCAATTAACTGGTGGTAGGATTATGAGATGGGGCTGACATTGTTTCCTGATAAATGGACGATAGGTCCTAAGAAAGGAGAAGGTTTGAAAAATATTCTCTGTCTGCATCCACTGGGGAAAGTCCACATCCTTCTAGAACAGTGGTTCTCAACCTTCCTAGTGCCGCGACCCTTTAATACAGTTCCTCATGTTGTGGTGACCCCCAATTTCATTGTTACAAATTGAACATAATTAAAGCATAGTGATTAATCACAAAAACATTATGTAATTATATATGTGTTTCCTGATGGTCTTAGGTGACCCCTGTGAAAGGGTCGTTCGACCCCCAAAGGGGTCATGACCCACAGGTTGAGAACCACTGTTCTAGAAGCTGATGCACCTGTGCACAGTCCTCTGCTACAGCAGCCCAAGTGGTTTTATTTCCCTCCTACAAATGATACGCATACTAATTTATCATAAGACTTCCCTTCTGTGCCTCAGAGGTCATGGAGTTAATGAGAGACGCATCGTTAACAGGCAGTTCTTCTTCCTTCTAACAAACAGTAATAAACTGTCATATGTGCTTATTATAAATAAGTTTGAAAATAACTATGAAAAAAATAAATATTTTCACAAAGAGAAGAAGGGCATTAAGGTAAAGAGACTGGACCTGTGTTTATGGGAGAAGTCTGGACAGTAGACTTTGTAACAGCAATAGTTATTATTTTCATAGTACCTTCTGTCCTGGCTTCATGAGGATATTTCAAACAATAATTAATTAGGAACTGCGTGTGGATTTAATGAATAGCTCACTGTTATGTAGTTCTTTAGTGCCTGGGCCATTCAGTTGTTCATACCCTCAAATTTTTCAGGTATTTATTGAGCACCTGCTATGAGTTCCCAACACAGTGCTGAGATTTAGCAGTGAATAGTCATGTTAGGAAATTAGTATTCCAACTTGTAGTCACATGTTTTTCACTGTAGCCTAATGCCCTTGGTGCTTAGCACACTCCTATGGTGTTTTACATGGGTTGCTTTGGAAAGAAATGGAATAATCCAAGATTACTTACCTCTGGTTTGCACTACGCTGCCACAGGAAGGTCTCCAGACCGGGCCTTTATAAAGCTGAGATGTGTGAGCACCACCCACACAGGGAACTCTTGGGGCTCTGTCCTGGGAGCTCCTCAGCCAGGTAATTCCACCATTTCTTACTGTTTCTTTCCACACTCCCACCAATATACAAATCCCTTAAGTCATATCCCAACCCTGCCTCTTGCTTTAACATCTGTGGTACATTCTACCTCCCCCACCCCCAACTCAGGGCCCCTTCTTAGCAGGATCTTGGGGTCTTATCTTAAATGTCACTTGAAGAGAACTTCGCGAATCTCACTGAGGTAGGTCTCCTCTGGTTATTTTCTATCTAACCAGCTCCCTTCCTCTCTGATTTTTTGTTTGTTTGTGTTTTGCTTTCCTAGCAATAATCACAAGCCTGCAAACATGTTACTTCCTATTTACTCATGTACTGCCATCACATCCATTAGGCTCTAACCTGCATGAGGGCAGTGATCATGTTTACCTTCACTATTGAATTCCTATTGTCTGGCATAGTTTATACAACATAGGAAAGGCACTCTGTAATTATTTTTCAAATAAATCAGTGAATTGTCTAGCTATCATCACCTTCCTTTGAGAGAGGACTTCCAAGAACACCTCACTGGATTATTGGAAATACTTTATTTGGTCTCCCCCGGAGCCCATGCCAGCTGACCTCTGTCGGATGAGTGATTGTCTCCATGCAAAGACTGTCTGAAAGTGGACTGCGAGTGGCACAGATTCATTTAAAAGACTTGAGCATGTGACAGAAATGTAATATTCAATTTTAAAGCAAACCCAAAGAGGTTAATTATATTTTCCAAGGTCAATATTTGAATTCAGACTTGTGTGGCATGAAAACCCAGGCCATGTCACGCCAAACCAGTCCTGGCTGATGTAATGAGATTGAATTTCTTATCTGCTGACTTCTATCCTAAATGACATTGTATTCCGCACCTCTGGAAGAGAAAAAAATGGGAGGGGAATGGTTGCTGGGCAACCAAGGCACCAGGATGTCCTGGTTGCAGCATAATCAGCTGGAATCTGGCGAAGTTCCCAGGATTAGAGTAACAGGAACAATTATTTATCTGGCCCTTACTATCCTATCTGGGTTGCCTTGAATTCCAAACTTGCATACTAAGATTGCAAACATTATTCCCAACAGCACATGCTCTAAAAATGAAATTGTGTTTTTTAGGATAATTTAAAACTCTATTGGCTAATGATTTATCTATTGATGAATTTACCCAACATTATAATATTAGCCTTGGAGGAGTTTCTACATGAACCATGATTTTTAAAAAAGTGAGGTTTTCTAATTTTAAGGCACTTTCATTTCACATGCATAAGTCACATGTCTAGACCATTACGTTACTAAATGTAACCAGTAATGCTGACGTTATTAGTAGATTTAAGATTATAGCCATCACCAGTCTCACATTCCCAAGAAAGGTACTAGGCAGCCATGCAGAGCATGCAAAGAGGGTTGCAGAACCTTCTGTGTAATCCTTAGGCATGCGCTGAAAACCTAAGACATTTGAAATTGAAGTGGCTAGGAAAGTGGAAGATCGGTGTCCACTCCCCATCACAGCCCACAGCATGGAGAAGAAATAAGAGCTTTGTTCCCCTCAAGACTAGTGAGGGGGCTTCCACCGACCACAGAACTTGCTCTGGGCCCCTGCCCTGGAAGGGCAAAGTGAACTAATGGCTTGTACCTGGCAAATCTCAATTGTCAAAAGCTGTCTGCAGGGACCTGCGGCAGCAGAGTTCAGGGTTATAACTGGGAAAGAAACTACTCTGGTGCTGATTAGAGTTCTAAGGTATGTGTGTCCTGTGGGCCTGTGGGCCATACTTGAGAAGATGAAAGGGATTGCCTGACACCTTGTGATAAAGGTCACTTGTCGAGGCAGAAAAATCTCCTGAGAAGGATGCCAGGAGAGTTCAAAATTGACGGCTGGGGGCTGAGAAAGAAATCGGAAATGGCTAACTTGAAATTGCAGTTCTCAGTCATGGGAGGCAAAGGAGATGTCTGTCAGGCTGAGTTAAGAGAGAAGGCAATGGCGGCCCCGTTCCACGGCAGGCTTCCTGTTGGAGCCACGGGAGAGGAGACTGTAGCTGGTAACTCAATGTGAGATGACAACTCCAGGTGATCCTGTTGCACTGGGCGAGGCATTTTACCTACTGAACAGAGTCTGTTTTAGAGAACCAAGTGGTCTGTTTCACAATGAGTGTCCAGAAAAGGTAGGGAGCCTGTCTTAGAGTGCGTGAAACTAGCCCCGGAGTGGCATTCCTCAATGATGAGGGGAAATAACACACCGGTTTCCTTTGTTTCTTGTGATTTCTGCTCCTTAACAACGCTGGCTTTTTAGACCTTCCCCAGGAAATAGCTCCACACTTAGCTTTGCTAGCATTCTTGACATAATTTCAAGCACTTGATAACTGAACTTCCTAACTCATAGACAGTAACAGGTGAATGGTGGTGGGGGCGGGGGGGGGGGAGTCATATTAGAATAAAACCCAGTGACAAAAATGATCCACGGCAGGCACCACCCAGGCTCTGCGCTATTTGTGAGTTTCCATCCAATATGGTGTAGTCTCATTAATTTGAGCTAACCAAGTGGGACTAATGCGGTGTCATCTGTGTGCCAGGCTCTCTGGCATTCGTGGGCACGGCATGTGATGTCCTAGGCCAGAGCTTCTCCACGGGGTGCTGGGGGTGGAGTGCAGGTGGGTCAGGATACCGGAGCCCTGAGGCGGAGGCAGCCGGGCCTCTTCACCCCAGTGAGCTGCTCAGATGTGATTGTTTTCTATGCTTGTCCTGAATTAAAAAGATGCAGAAGGAGCCCTCTAGGCGATGCTGTGAGCTGGATATTAATAGCCCCATTGTATAATGGAGGAAATAGGAGCTCATAGAGATGCTAATTAAATTTGCAGTGAAGAACTAATATTTATCTAAGTTATACTCTCTGCTAGACATTTTCTTCCAAATCAACGGCAAATTAGGAGGCTGTGACTAAAGTGTGAATTTGCAAATAAAATTCCAAGAGCACTGTATAACTCCTCAAATAGATTTTCTAAGCAATTTAACATTAACTCTTTGTATACAGGTGGTGCAAACACAAAACATAAATAAGAACTAGCACTGTACGTGAGGCACTGTTCTCAGTACCATGTACTGGTACCAGACAAAAAACATTAGGAAATACTGATACAAGGGAAGCATAAGTAGCTCATATAACTTCACAGCCAGTAAGCAGAGTCAGGATTCAGGCTCAGCTCATCTGACTTCAGGGCCAGCGCACTTAACAATGACTGGATATTACCTTTTTTTAAAAAAAAAAAAAATGGCTACATATTGAATTAATATGTCAATGACAAAAGCCATGAAGAAAGGAAAATTATTAAAGTTAAGAGCAATGACATATGAATTGTGTTAAGGATATCTGGTCACAAATTAGAATGCGTTTAAATGAATTTATGTAAAAAAGAACTCTCAGAAGGGAGAAGGAGAAGGGTGAGCCCATGTGGAGGGTGCAGCTCTGGCAGTGGAAAAGGGTTATGATTGTCGTCTCTCTTGGCTCAGCCTGAAACCGGCATTTTCTCTCTTGGAGCCCTGACAACATCTCTCCTGTGTCTGCCAGTTTCTATTGTGTAAATGCTCCCTGATCTTGGCTGATCCCAAGCTACCGATGTGATGTAATTGAACAGGGAGTAGGGAGTGTAAGAGCAGAAATGACTCTCGAATCAGTGCAGTCCAGCTCCACTGCAACACTGGATCAGAGTCAGGACACTTAGAAGGAAAAATGACTGCCTTGTCCTGCCTCAAAAGGAGCCACTAGCCAGATTTGTGTTTTAGAAAGAAATGATAAGAACCAAAACCACACTTATCTTTCCACACCAAAACTAAAGAACTTCTGAAAACAATAATTTGAAGCTTTATCCCTTCGTAATTTCATTCTCTTGGGAAAATTGTAGTTCTCCCTACCATTCTCTGGGGAGTGTCTTCCTTGATATTCTGGCAATAATGAACTTTTTTTTTTTAATTGGAGAGAGAGAGAGAGAGAGAGAGAGAGAGAGAGAGAAAACATTGATTAGTTGCCTCCCATATACACCATGACTGGGGATCGAACCCACAACCTCTGCAACCTGGGTATGTTCCCCGACTAGGAATTGAACTGGCAATTTTTTGGTGTTTGGGACATGTTCCAACCAACTGAGCCACACTGACCAGGGCTAAACTTTGTTTTTATTATCTTTTTAAAAATCAGTAATTCCTTTTCTACATTTTTGTGTTTTTTTCTGGTTTTTTGTTTTTTTTTTTTTTAACAAGGATGCAATTGTTACTACATTTCTACATATTCTTCTTTTTCTGGATGAATGTAATTATTTTGCTGGATATAACACCATGTTTCTTGGATTTTTTACTATGAGGAGAGTCAAGAAACTTAAAGCTCTGGCTGAAGTTATTTTTCCTAAATATAAGATTATTATTCTTGTACAGTATGTTTCTTGCACACCCAATGAACTTGGCCACTGTGACACTGTGATACACATGTTCATAGGACATCCTGGCCATGCCTGTGAGATGCAAATCTCCCAACAGTCATTCCCATCTAGGAGGAAAGATTGTAAGGTTAACACCACACAACCCAAAGACACGATCCATGAAAGGAAAACATGATAAGCTAGATCATTAAAATTGAAAACGTCTGCTCTGTGAAAGACAATAGAAGAGAGTTAAAAGGCAAGTCTCAGACTGGGAGAAAATATTTGCAAAAGACACAACTGACAAAAGACTGACTGTTATCTAAAATATACAAAGAACACTTAAAAGTCAACAATAAGAAAACAACCCAATTTAAAAATGGGCCGAAGATTTTGACCCCTCACCAAAGATGTATGGAGGGCGGAAAAGCACATGAAGATGTGCCACATAGCCCTGACCAGTTTGGCTCAGTGGATAGAGCGTGGTGGGCCTGTGGACTGAAGGGTCCCAGGTTCGATTCTGGTCAAGGGCATGTACCTGGGTTGTGGGCACATCCCCAGTAGGGGGTGTGCAGGAGGCAGTTGATCGATGTTTCTAACTCTCTATCCCTCTCCCTTCCTCTCTGTAAAAAATCAATAAAATATATTTTAAAAAAAGATGTGCCACATAGTATGTCACCCTAGAATACATATCAAAACGACAATGAGACACCACTACAGACCCATTTGAATGGCCATCATCCAGAACGCTGCCAACACCAAATGCTGGAGAGGATGTGGAGCATGGGAACTCTCACAATCGCTGGTGGGAAAGCAAAACAGCACAGCCACTTTGGAAGATAGTTTGGTGGTTTCTTACTAAACTAAACATATTCTTAACATGTTATCCAGCAATTGCACTTTTTGGTATTTACCCAAAGGAACCGAAAACTGATATCCACACAAAATCCTGACCATATATGTTTATAGTGTAAATATTTAAAAATATTTGTGGAATAAACATTTATTTATAATCACCACAACTTGGAATGACTAAATAAACTGGTGTGTCCAGGCAATGGAATATTATTCAACATTAAAAAGAAATGAGTTCTCAAGCTATGAAAAGACATTGAGAAACTTAAATGCTTATTGCTTCGATTATGTTAGGTCACAATCTTTTGATAATAAATCGAGGACCATTACAAAGACCTATTTACTATTACGATTTCTCAGTAGCATGATGATTGTACCCACTTTCAATTTTAATTTATGACACGGCGTTCCTGAAGGAGTAATACTACTAAGAAATTCAATGGGAAAATTTTCCTTTTCAGCATCATCTGTTGAATCAATGGAATCATCACTCAAATATGTGTGAAAATCTCCAAGTACATCCAAAATTTCTTCATTTAATTTTTGAACCTGCTCATTTTTTTGAGAAATGATCACACGTGTAGCCTCAAATTTAATGTGGTACATTGTGCCAATAGTTCCCCTTTAGATACATTCTGTCGCAACGCCGCCTTATTTCAACTTCAGAGGCTCGTTGCTGTTCAGACATTCTCTGTCGATAACGCTGGCTTCTTTCGGCTTCAGATCTACGTTGTGCCAATAGTTGCTCTTCAGATAAGTTCTGTCGCCAACGCCGCCTTCTTTCAGTGTCAGAGGCACGCTGCTCTGCAGACATCTTCTGTCGATAACGCCGGCTCCTTTCGGCTGCAGATCTGCGTTTTGCCAATAGTTGCTCTTCAGATAAATTCTGTGGCCCGCGCCGCCTTCTTTCAGCTTCAGAGGTACATCTCTCTTCAGGCATTTTCTGCTGCGGGACCTGCCTCCACGCCGGGCAGGCAGCCGCACCCACCTGAACGCGTCTGTGGTCCCTCCAGCCTCCCAGGCCGCGGGGTCTTCTCACGAATCTCTCCATCCAGGGTGCTTTCCCTTTCTCCAACAAGGCGATCATATTTGGCTTCTGACGGGACAGTCCGAGCGAGACCAGGGTCCGGTAGTTCTCCAACATGACGTCCTTGTACAGACCTCTCTGCGCGGGGCTCAGCCTCTCCCACTCCTCCCGGGAGAAGTAGATGGCCAGGTCCCCGAACGTCACGGCCGCCCGGGATTTGGGCTTCACCCGTGTGGCTGGCATCCTTTCCTCCTCACCCATAGTCCTCGTCTGGGGAGGGGCAGCGCGCAGGGCGGGTGGGGCAGGTGAATACATGGCCCGGTGCGCCCTGCGCTGCTCAGGTGGAATGGGCTGCTCTGGGCAGCGCCGTCCTGTGGCTGCCCATGGCCACGTGCGCTCAGCCACGCACCCCGCACCCGAGCCGAGCCCGGGAAGCACGTTCTTGTCCACAAGACAATGTTCTCCGAGGATCTCAGCACGCTCGGTCCTCTCCGAAAAAATTTTAAATATAGAGACACTGCAAAAGAATGAGATAATCTTATATTCACTGAAAGCAATGAGATATAGGAAATATTCATATATTCCCTCTTCACCATTTTTTAGAGTCCACAGAGTCTCTAAGAAAAAGAGACCCAGATTCTCACTAATCAATCCATCAACATACATTTACTTATTTTAAATAAGTATTTCAAATAGCCCACCATTTATCAGGATGTCAAATAAAACCTTTAGGGACTGGAGAAGTTTTGTGGCAGAATTACCTCTGACAAGTAGAAACTAAGAAGATAGAACAGCTCCCATTCTTCATTAAAGCAATTATGTAACAATACCCACTGTGACACACAGAAAGAAGTCAGAGGAGGTGTGCTCTTAGGTAGCTGGAAGAGAAGAAAGTGACAATAAAATCAAGCCTAACCTCATAGCCTGAGTCACAATGGGCCACACCTTGCAGAAATGACAGGATTTTGACATATGAAAGAACTGGAAGTAATTTTCTTTTGACAGTAAAATGAAATTCTTCTTTAAGACAACCTGGCAAAGATTGCCAAAGAAAAACAAGAAGTCACAAACTGGGAAAGTTCAAGGTCAAAAGCCAGCAGAATCCCAATGAGTGAAATCATCAAATGCCACTTCAGCTCTGGTTGATGGACATGGAATAAATTGACAGCATCCATCGCACAGCTGTCCTCCCAAAGGTCAGAGCAGAGGGGCGTGGCAGGCGAGCCAGTTACACAAGCCTCCTTGTAGAGACCTCTGCTCCAGGCTGACGCGCGTGCTCACAGTGCTAGTAGCATTTTGAAAAATATGTTAACAAAGCTATTAGATATTTCACCTGTAGTTTCATTCCATACAATTCAATAGAAAGAATACACTTTGAGGAAAGTAAAATATGTAAGATTTTAAATGAAAACATACAATATTTTCCTTCGTAATAACTTTCCATGAAGTGGAATCATTTGCTTATCTCCTTTCACACCCCATACACATTTGTCAGAAGTTCCTCCTGATTCTTCCTCCGAAATACATCCCAAATCCAACCACTTCTGACCACCCCACCACCGTTACAGTGCTTGTTGGAGTCACCCACATCTCTCATCTGGACAATCCCCTCCTAACTGGTCTTCCTGCTGTTATCCTTAGTCTTCCTAAAGTTCCTTCTCAACACAGCAGACGAACATATCCTCTGATCCTTTTAAAGTGTGACACATTTTTTAAAAGCAGCAAATTGCATCCTGTGCCTCCTGCACTAACCACTGCACTTCACAGCGAGAGAAAGCGGCAGTGCTCCCAGGGACCCACCTCTGGCTCCTCTGCACCACTGCCTTCTCTTGCTCACTCCGCTTCAGCCACACCCCAGCCACCTCCAGCCTTTGGCTTTTGCACTGTCTGTTCCTTCTGCATGGAATACTCTTCCCGCAGATAATGGCAGGGCTAACTCTTAATTTGCTTCAAGTGTCACTGTCACTTTCTCAATGAGAACTACCCTTCCCTTTCCAGTCTTCCTTACCCTGCTTCATTTATTTTTTCTCATAGCATGAATCACCCACTACTGTACTATATTATTTATTTGTTTATTAAAGTTGTTGTTAATTCTCTCCCTATTATGATGTAAACTCCAGGAGGAATGAGTCTTTGAGTTGATGCTTATTACATTCCAGGACCTAGAACAGCAGTTCAAGGCACGCAAGTTATTAATAAGAAATATTGGTTGAATGAATGATTTATAGACAGTGGCATAAAAGCTCAAATCACTTGCAGGACTGAGGTAAAATATTTTTAAAAAGCTATGCTTTCTTGGAAGACATGAGACAATAGGACTAACTCATAATGATATAATGAATAAATAATTTGCACATTTAAACTGGTGATTATAAACAATAGCAACAACATTTTGAGTTGATCACACAAATTAGGATGTGATTTTAAAATTTCATATTAGGAAATAAGAAATAATTTATAAATAAGAGTTAAAATTATCAAGCTGCTTAAAATGGTTTCTCACCCATTTAAATACATTGAGGTTATGAAATAATATTTGAAGAACAGTTATCTTTTCAAAGAACTATTCTATGGATTCCACAGTGCTCTTGTTCCTGGTACTGCCAAGCTCATTATATAGGCTTTCTCTCATCCCAAACCAACCAAGAGGTAAGTATAAGGATGCCCATTTAACAGATAAGAAAACTGAGGCTTGGGGAAAATTAGGAATCTTAACATGCTGGATCAATAATTGCCTTAATGTCTCTGTGACTTTCTTTCTGTTTGCCTTTCCTATTCCTAGAAAAGTTGTATTTGATTTTGACTTGTTTCAGCCTTGTCTAAAGCATTTTGGGCATACTTATTTAACACATCCAAAACCATTTAGCAGACATTTTGCTAATAGCTTTTGTGATTTTGAAGTTTCATGATATAGTTATTTTATTTAAATTTAGTAATTTCACACTAAAAAGGAAAAATTGGGTCCCAAGATTATGGCAAAACTAGTTAGATGAACGATGCCAACTTCAGAGGCATTTAAATATGATTTGTTGAAATCTATTCTAATTAGTTGCCAACATGATCTAGGCACAGGCATTCACTTCATGTTTTTCTTCGAAGTTATTCTTTGCAAACAAAACAAATAGTTAATTTTCATAGAAACTGAGCAATATTAACGTGGCTATTATTGCATAAAACTGTGGAACATACCATAGTGTATACATTTTAAAAAAGTGAACACACCAGTGTAACTGATATTCAGGTAAAGAAACAGAACTAATGGAATTCCAGAAGCTGCCCTCGCACTCCTCGCCCTTCTCATCACCACAGCACCACCCCTCCCCATAAGGGTCATCATGATGCTTGGAGAAATCCTTGTTTCTTCATTTATTTTTCATTATGATTTTTTCCCAGCTTTATTGAGGTATGAGTGACTAAAAAATTGCATATATTTAGGTCCGTGTATTTAAACCTCTTTCATCTCATGGCACACATAAACTAACTAGTGCCCCGGTGCATGGATTCATGCACATTGAAAGGAAATTAATTAGAAGGTGGCCAGTGGGGTGGGACTGGGCGAGATAGGCTGGACACACCCTGGAGCCAACCTCCCGCGGTGGCGCCGCAGCTCAAGGGGCGTCTGTGAGTGAGTGGGGTCCCTCTGGCAGATGGGGTCTCGCGGCCTGGCCTGTGCGGATTGGGCCAAAACTGGCTCTCCCACATCCCCCAAGTGGTCCCGGATTGCAAGAAGGCAGTTCTTGGGTGATGCACCCCAGAATCGGGCTCCCTCCTCTCTAGTTCTGGGGTGCGTCACCCAAGAACCACTGCTGCCAAGTCACCGCAGCTTGGCAGCTCCTGTGTTGGGCATCTGCCCGCTGGTGGTCAGGGCACATCATAGCTAGTGGTCGGATGGTTGGACAGTCACTTAGCCTTTTATATATATAGCTTACTAAAACTCTGCAGTACACATACATTTTTTTTGCCAGTCTGACAAGAAGAAAGGTAATGTTTTGATCCATTTGCACTGGATGGCTGCTGTGTTGGCTGTTGTCATTTTTTTATTTATTTGACAATCTAAGGGAAAAGAGGTCAGTGCCTCTGACTAAACAGTCATGTATTGTATGTTTTAAAAATATTTAAAAAAATGTTTTAAAAATGAAAATCACTCATTTAGGATGGACAATGTGATTTTGGGGGGACTGTATATAAAATAATTTTATATACATATACATTGTGAAATGATTACCACAATAAGTTAATTAACACATCTCAGAGTTACCTGTGTGTGTGTGTGTGTGTGTGTGAACACTCACAATCTATTCATTTAGCAAATTTCAAGTATACAAAATAGTATTGTTTACTATAGTCACCATGCTGTACATTGCCCAGAACTTACTCATAAATGAATAATAATTTTGTACCCTATGACCAACAGTTTCCCATTTCCTCAACCCCAGCCTCTGGCAATCAACATCCTGTAAGTTTAACTTTTTAAATTCCACATGTAAGTGAGATCATGAAGTATTTGTCTTTCTGTGTCTGGTTTATCTCACATCACATAACGGCCTCCAGTTTCATTTATGTTGTTGCATATGGATTCTTCATTTCTTTATGGTGTTTCTAAACATTTGGAGATGAAATCCATCTTGGAGCAGCTATGAAAATTGTCAGTCTACAAGTGGACAGGAAAAAGTTGTTGAGCTGGTATATCGTGAGTTGTCTTGAAAGCAGTACAAAGATATACTTTTTTCTCCATTGTTTTCTCATTCTAACAAGTAGAACTATAGTTTATGTCTTCATGTTCATTTGAATTTTTTGGAGTGTCTAAGTTATTTAATAAGAGAGGAGAGAGAACATAAAGAACTCTTCCTTTAAAGTCTAATAAATAACCAAAAAAGAATTATGGTGTTAATTTAAAGAAAACTTTAGAAGAGATCTTAAGTCAGAAAAATATTTATACTAAATATTCAGTGAGCTCCCTTTTTACATTAAATGCCTTATCAACAATGTGGTCATTGTATTTTCATATGTGATGAACTGACCTTTTATGCAATTCTTTGCTAATATTAGTGTTGAGTAACTTTTAAAATGTCCAAATGAGGTTAACATTTTGTTCAAGGAGGGACATAGTTGTGTAGATGGCTGTGGTTAGAGTTTTCTTAAGGGAAAATTGCTCTGGGAAAGTAGTTACGTTGAAACCAATCTGCTTAGTGTCATGAAGAGGAATTTTTAAGTAGTGACATCTGTTTGACCTATCACGTTGGAAATGCAAACACTCCAACCACGTAAATTATAGCAAATTCTGTTTGCTACCAAAACCTCAGTTGCTCTGTCCTAGTCTAATCAGAAAAAAAGTACACTTATTTTGTATGGTTTTATTTTTGGAAATATAAAATAATATTAAATTAAATTACAAAGTAGATAAACATAAAAAGAAAAAGGTAATCATCCACAATTACACTATTCACAAATAACTCTTAAAATGCTACTCTATGTTTTGCCCTTTTTCTCACACATATATGACACATATTTGTTAATGATAGAATAATACTGTATATATTGTTTTGTATTGTGGTTTTTGTGGTTTATTAATGCATTTTAAACATATTGTCACATCATTCATTATCTATATATATAAAAATCCAGCTATCTGAATGGTGGAACAACCAGAATGACGGGAATGACCGGTGGCTATGACAAGCACTGCAGCAGCCAACCAGCTTGATCCAGGCCCTGATCGGCTCCCGACACCCCAGTTGGGGGTGGGTCCAGCCGGCCAACTATCTGAGGCCCCTCATCCTGGCTGGCTCCACCCCCAATTGGCCTCCAACACCCTGATCAGGGGCAGGGCCAGCCAGCCAACTACCCACAGCCCCGATGGGTCCCCATTGGGGTGGGCTGGCCGGACCCCACCCATGCATGAATTCATGCCCTAGGCCTCTAGTTTATTTATAAATACATTTTTTGTTCAAGATGTAGTTCAATAAACACACTGTTGAGATTTTTGTTAGTTACTTTATCTGTTTTATACATGAGTACATATGAATATACATACACTGAGTGGCCCAATTATTATGACCACCTGACATTTGTAGACAAATTAGCTATAATTTTGTGCTGAAGTTGCTAGAGGGCCAGACCATTATAAACTTCTGAATAGCACAACATACCTAAGTACCATTGCTGATCAAGTTCATCCTATGATGTTGATGGCGTATCCCAATGGAGATGGCTTCTTCCAACAAGACAATGCGCCATGCCACGGTGCTCATATTGTGCAGGAGTGGTTTCAAGGACATGAGGGAGACTTTACCTTGCTTAGATGGCCCCCACAATCACCAGATCTCAATCCAATTGAGCATTTGTGGGATGAAGTTAAAAGAGCCATCAGGCAGCTTGTTCCACAACCATCAAATCTCACAGAACTAGACAGTGCTATTCATCAGGCATGGTGTCAGATTCCTCGCATCACCTTTCAACATCTCATGGAATCAATGCCAAGAAGAATCACCACAGTATTGAAGGCAAAAGGTGGCCCAACAAAGTACTTATGGGGTGGTAATAATGATCTGGCCGGTCATAATAATCTGGCCACTCAGTGTATATATTTGTGCACGTGTGCATGCTAATTCTTTGTATTATTTGCCTATTTTTCCATTGGTATCTTTCTCTTTAATATTATTTTATATGGAATCAACTTAGTAAAGATTTAATTGTCAGATATTCATGACTCAAAATACATAGTTTAAAATTTGTCTTTCAAGTTCGTTTATTTTTAAACTTACATTTAGAAATTTTTTCTTCTTCACAGATTCTTTTTCTAATGTGATATTTCAGTAAGAAAATGCCCCAAATACAATTATATAATCTTCACTCATATTTCCCTTTAATCCATATATGATTAAAATTTATTTTCATTTAGTCTTTAATCCTTGTGTGGAATAAAATAACTTTAGAAAAGCAGAACTTTATTTCAAAATTATTATCAGAATAAAAATTAAAATAAGCACCAGAATTTTTTTTCAAAATTATTATCAGTTTTAAACACATTTGTTGGATAGTGCATTCTCTTCCTCTGATTTGGACTTGCCTTTTTATCTAATTCTAAATTCTTATAGGTGCTTAGATCTATTTATGTTTTCTACTCTTGTTCCATTTATGTAACAATATTTTATCATTGCCATACTAATTAAAATTTTTTTTATCTTGATCATGCATTTTAATTTCTGATAGGGCATGTCTTCCTCCTTAATTCATGTAATATTATTCCATTTCATTAATAGTAAAGGGAACTTGTGTCAGCATGCTTTTATTTATCTCCTCCAAACCTTTGGCCTCTATTGTCATGTGTTTTACTTCTACATATGCTACAGTCTAACCCCACAATATATTGCTATTATTTTTGCTTTAAACAATTACTTATCTAAGGCTAATTGCACTCACTTCTGAGAAAATATCCTTGTGAGGCTCTACTCGATGCCCTTTATGTTAGGAGACATTTCCATTCTGGCTAAATGGAGTACAAGAGAGATCAGACTGGACTCCAGTACTCCAGGCAAAATGTAAGAGCCCCCCCTTGACATTCCCTTTAACCCACCATTTTAGCAAAAGTGGATTCTCATAAAGTCTTTTGTTATTGTGTTACAAAGTAGAAAGGGAGATGGCAAAAAAGGAAGTGAGGCCCAACAGACATTCACCAATCCACCGATGCCCTACCAAGGGATCAGTACCCAGTTAAAGAATGGTCACCCAGGAGTCAGCGGTAACAAGAAGCAAAACTGTGAGCAGCTTATGGAGAAGTTTGAAAGGACAGAGAAATGCCAAGTAGATAACTTAGGGGAGAAGGTAAAACATCCTTCTCCCTTCACCAATCCCCCAAATTATTTCACCACCATATATGAAATAAAGAAAAGTGACTTTGAGTGGGAAGTATTTGTTGCTTGGGGTGATAGGCAAAATATGGAAGGGGTATAATTGGGGTACCCAATTTCTACCAGCTTAGCCTCCTTTAACATCTACATTCCATTGAAGCATCACTACAGATCCCAAGGGTGCCACAGAAGATGATTAAAAATAACTGTCCTAAGGTATCACTCCTTAGTAAGGCACATAGGTTTTCAGTGATTTGGTGCTGCACTCTCCAGTCCTCATTTGAATTCCCATGTTTTCTTGTGCCTATGTCCAACCATGCAGATCTATCTCCAGGTCCCACAGTGCACTTCATTCTCTGTGTCTCTGTTTCTCTATTGTCTCTGTCTGTCTCTTCAAAACAATGATCTCCTTTTATATACTAGACAAACATTGACTTATTTGGGGAAGCTGCCTGACAATCTTGTATTAGAATATAAGGGCATAGATGCTTCTATGTGTAGCATAGATGCTCCTATGTGCAGACGTCTACAAACCAGTTAAATTGAGAACTAATTAAAATCAGGTAACCAATCTGGGATTATTATTGTCTTTACATTCTTTTGACTAGCACACAGTTGTTGACATCCTATCTAATAATAGAGAAACATGATAATTAACCATAACTTCACGACCCTTCCCATTGGCTAATCAGCAAGATATGCAAATTAACTGCCAACCAAGATGGTGGCCAGCAGCCAGGCAGCTGAAGCGAACAGGAGGCTTGCTTGCTCCAGTGATGGAGGAAGCCAAGCTTCCCTGCCTGCCACTGCTGGCCTCTGAGCTTACACTCTAAGCAATTATGTTGCAATTATAGAACCTAAACAATCCCCAGAAACCTGCTTTCAGCTGTCAGAGCTGGAGAGAGCAGGACCGCAACAGTGTTACAATTATAGAACCCAAACAAACCCAGATACCTGCTTTCAGCAGCCGAGGTCTCAGAGCTGGAGCTGAGTGTCAGAGCTAAAGCCGCTCTCAGCTCTAGTGACAGCTATAGAAGGTAAATAAATCCCAGAATAAAAAAAAAGTAAAAAAGGAGAGGTTGGGAGCTTCAGTCACCCACCAGCCTGAAAACGGCCCTCAGCCCCTCACCCAGACTGGCCAGGCACTCCAGTGGGGACATCCACCCTGAAGGGGGTGTGACCAGCTGAAAACAGCCATCATCCCCTCATCCAGGCTGGCCAGGCACCCAAGCGGGACCCCCACCCTGATCCGGGATGCCCTTCAGGGCAAACCAGCCGGCCCCCACCCGTGCACCAGGCCTCTATCCTATATAGTAAAAGGGTAATATGCAAACTGACCCTAACAGCAGAAAGACTGGGAATGACTCGTCACTATGACACACACTGACCACCAGGGGGCAGACTCTCAACGTAGGAGCTGCCCTCTGGTGGTCAAACCCCTCTCACATGGGAGGAGCTCTGCTCAGCCACAAGCCAGGGTGATGGCTGCCAGTACAGCGGTGGTGGTAGGAGCCTATCCTGCCTCCTCAGCAGCGCTAAGGATGTCTGACTGCAATTTAGGCCTGCTCCCCGCTAGCAAGTGGACATCCCCCGAGGGCTGCCGGGCTGCCAGAGGGATGTCTGATTGCCATCTTAGGCCCAATCCCCCAGTAGCAGGCCTAAGCCAGCAGGTGGTCATCCCCTGAGGGGTCCCAGACTGCGAGAGGGCACAGGCCGGGCTGAGGGACCCCCCCTACCCCCAGAGTGCACAAATTTTTGTGCACCGGGCCTCTAGTATATTTATAATAGGTCAGATGGGAAAGTATCAATTAGTGATTGCTTTATAATTAAGTACCCCAAAATATAGTATCTCAAAACAAAAACCATGTATTTATCCCATAATTGTGTAAATTGATTGGGCAGTTCTGCTCATCTGGGCTGGATTTGGCTGATCTCAGAGGACTTGCTCATGGTTGTCTGTGATCAGCTGGCTGGTCCAAGATGGCCTGAACTAAAATGACTCATCTCTATTATGGATGTGGGCTCTCCTCTGACAGTGGAATAGCTGGAACATGTTAGAAAGCAGCAGCAGTAGTCTGAGACTCTCAACATAGACACACAGGAGGCCTCTAGAGCTCTAGGCTCAGCACAATGCCAGCTCTGCCATTCTGCCATTCATATATCTACATTAATAAAAAGAAACATGCAAATTGGTGTCACACTGCTATGCCCACCAGCCAATCAGAGACTATGCAAATTAACCAAACAAAGATGGCGGTTAATTTGCATACGCAGTCCTGGAGCGAAGACTGAAGGCTCTGGCTGGAGTGAAGACTGAAGACTGAAGACTGGAGAGGCTTGGCTTCTCCGCTGCAGCCGGACCAACGGCCTGAGTCCTGGGTGCCAAAGGAAAACTGGTGCCAGAAGCCAGGGGAAGGAAGGCCTATTGCACGAATCTTCATGCAACAGGCTTCTAGTATATATATATATCTACACGAATAAAAGACAAAGATGTTAATTGACCGTACCTTCGCTATGCCCATCAGCCAATCAGACAAGTATGCAAATTAACCCAACAAAGATGGCCGTTAAATTTGCATGCTGCAGGTGGGGCAGTACAGTGCAATCTGCCCGCCTCACCACCAGCCACCGCCCGCCCCACCGCCAGCCAGGCCTGCAGTACATCTGTGTGGCCTGGTGGCTGGCAGGGCCTGTAGTCTGTGTGCGCGTAGCCTGGCGGGCAGCAGGGCAGGGCGGGGCACGGCAGATCATGATCGACCTGCTCCGCGTCCCGCCCCGCCCCGCTGCCCACCAAGCCTGCGGTCTGTGTGCGCAGCCCTGCGGCTGGTGGGGCGGGGTGTGGCGGGGTGTGGCGGATCGTGATCCGCCTGCCCAATGCCCCACCCCGTGCCACCGATCATGATCCGCCCAGCCCACCCCACAGCCTTCCGGGCCTGCCATGTGCGGAGGGCAGCGGGGCGGCGTGGCAGAGGGCCTGCCATCTGAGACCCAGCGTGGGATCTGGGCCTGCCATCTGCCACCCGGGGAGCCAGCCTAAGCCAGCAGGTGGTTATCTCCCGAGGGGTCCCAGACTGTGAGAGGGCACAGGTCCAGCTGAGGGACACCTCCCCCCCCCGCCAGTGCACAAATTTTTGTGAACCGGACCTCTAGTATACATATATATACATATATATATATATATATATATATATATATATATATATATCTCAAGTTCTGATTTATGGAGCAGGAAGAAGAAATGAATAATTGTTGCCATTTTTTGCAATTATTTTATGATAAATAAAAACATTGACTACATATGACAACTACATTGATATATTTGGTAGTCCTACTTGAACAAGACCCAAGATTGTCCTAAAGATGTGTGTGGGATACAGATTGAATACATAATTTTTTTAAAATTGTAATTTAAACACAAAAGAAAACTATAAAATTAATTAAGGAATCTTGCTTTTTCATCTAACTGCTCCAGAAGATAAATCACTCAAATATGGTACCTGTGGTCTCAGATACCATTTAGTCGGTTTTTCTGGAATAGGTTAGGAATCAAGCTTAAACATTCTTCAGGGGACATTTGAGTCCATTGTTCCATAAACACAGGAAACGCCAAACTGCTCCCCCTAACAGAGTAGCAATGATGTCCAGAAATAATTGGCAGTGCACTTTCTGGGCCATTTCAAGGGGCACTGGTTCCCCCAAACAATCTTTGTTTCTCTTTTCCTGACTATTGTAAAGATCTCAGCCTAAACACCCAAGGAATACAATGCTTTGAATTTACAAATTTTATATCTATAATTATAAAAACAGAACTATTCAATTAGAAGTGGAGTCAAAAGTATCCTCCTAATTGCTCTAACAAGATTTTATGGACTTTATCTTTTAACTGACATAAAATAAAAATGTCTATGCATAATACTGTTCTACAATACTGTATACTAGTAAATTAAATGTAAAATAAACATTTTCCCAATATGAGTTCTTTTATAATCTGAAAATCAAACTGAAAATTGACCTTTTGGAACTTTGAACTAAAAGAAATCATTTGGCAAAATGAAATGGAAAAAGTTTGCTCTTAAGGTTAAATTGCCTCTTAAAAATGGAACAAAGAACAAAATGCTTTAATAACAGACATAGAAAAAAGAGGTATAAAGAGGAAAAGTAAAGAATATATTGCAATTGTTAGATTTTTAAGTATTGGGAGGATTGTATTTCATAAGTAAGAATGTCACCAAGTATCATGTTCCAATCAATTTCTGTTCACCTTATTCCTGAAATGACTGTCAACTAGATTTCTTCAGTTCCATATTCACTTTTGAAAAGTAAGATTGATGGGGTCAATTACTGAAATATGTGGGAAGAGGGGCTGGAAGAAGCAAGAGATTGATGTACTGTCAGAATTTGGCAGTTATATGCCAAGAATGACAAGGCAGGACAGGTGTGAGACAATGACTGGAAAATGCTACAGAAGTGGGTGTAGGCCTCATGCTAAGGAAAGACTTGTCAAACTAATTATCAATCTGCGTGTGGTCAGGCAAACACAGGTACTCCCAGGAAAGCTGTTAACATTCAACTAATCATTCTGGGAGGTTCAGAACACACAATATGTTCTCCATTTTATATGAAGGCCAGTTCTCAAACTTAGGGAAACTTCCTTGAGAGAGTGTAGGGAACACTGAGAATAGAGTTCAAATCTTCAGGTTTTGGGAACTGGCAGATATGAGTCAAGGCCTTGGGTCTTCCAGATGACTCACGGCCGTATAATATTAGACAGCCCTGGCCTCCCAGATCTCAGGTAAAATAGAAACTGGGAAAGGCTTAGGAAACATTTACAGGAGTAGGAGATGAGAAAACCATCAGTGACATAAGGAGCAAGTCAAGGCCAAGGATTTACAAAAGCTTGTTCCTAGGACTGCATTCAGGTTTTGCGGGGCCTGAAGTTTATGCAATTGGGAGAGCTGGTTCTCTTTTTTAAAAAATTACTAATACAAAATTAGATTTGAATGTAAATATTAATTTAGAATGTCAATGGAAAAGAAAACCAATTTTTGGAGTCTTAAAGATTTATGTTTTTTCTGAAATGTTTTTAGTCCATTTACCAAATCTATTGTCTTAGTTCTGCTCTCTGGCTTCCCCTCCCACCTAGAATATGCGACACCTCCCATCAACTCCCAGATCTCAAGGGGCACATGTAAGAAAGGAGCCATGACGCTTCATCTTCCTTATCTACACTAGAAATCCCTCTTGTGATTCAACACTATACAGATCTTGAATGAGTAGATTTGTATTTTTAAATGGCAGTCAATGAAGTTCCATGTTCTATTAATTGTGGAATTCTAGATTAAAAAAAGAAGAAGGAGAAGAAGGAGAAATATAGGGATCATCTAGGCCAGTGGTCGGCAAACTCATTAGTCAACAGAGCCAAATATCAACAGTACAACGATTGAAATTTCTTTAGAGAGCCAAATTTTTTAAACTTAAACTATATAGGTAGGTACATTGTTATTAACTGAATTAGGGTACTCCTAAGGCTTAGGAAGAGCCACACTCAAGGGGCCAAAGAGCTGCATGTGGCTCGCGAGCCGCAGTTTGCCGACCACTAATCTAGACTAAACTAAAGCTCAGAAAGTTAGGGAATTACTAAGGCTGCCAAGCCAGCCCTCTTGTCTGATGGTCTTTCTAATGTAGTCCACTGCCCACTGCCTCTTCAAATCAGAACTGATTTGGATTAATTTAGCAATATTTGCTGAGGAATACCTAGATCTCTATTGAGGGGATAGGAACACATAAAACGATTTTGCACTTTCTTCGTCCTGAACATTATAGTCCAGCAGAGCAGGACAACAAACATGGATGATAAATGATCATAAGTCAGTAAGCTGGCAACACAACAACTGAACAATATTTGTTAGTCACTTGCAATCTAATACTGGATACATCTTTATAAAGTATTCAGTACTAAGATGTTCCTCCTAATTCCTATGAATATGAGAATATTTAGACTCATTGCATACTCTTTCTATAAAAAGTATCAACCAGAAGATCTGACTAATATCACCATTATGTGTCTCTCCCTGGAGAGCCTGACCCAGCTTTCTGCGCTTATCATATTATCCCTCTGTTGCTGTTTGATTTTTGGTTAGCCTGACACCACCGAGTCCCATCTTCAGGATTAATAATCTGGATTCATTTTCAAAGCTCTTCAAGCAAAGTGGTTTTACTTAAGACTTGGTTCCGGAAGATCTGTGCCTCATCATTCTTCACATCTGCCTTCCATTCACTGTAATAAAGTTATTTGCTGATGTCATTTCTCATTTGGCTCCCAAATGCTGACGTCTGGACTAGTTCCTCACACTCATTGTCTCAGAATGAAAGACTTGGCTTCAAGTATCTTGTTTGGAAATATTTTGTGCCTTTGAATATTAATAGGTAACTACAGGTTTCTTGGCAGTGACTACGGTGGACGTGAGTAGAGCTGTTTCCTTTTATTAATCCACTATTCAGAGTTCCAGGAATGACTGTCTATATCCCAGCACTTCCTTCCCTGAAACAGGCTCTGCTAACTCTTGGATCCTACTTTGAACTCCAGTCCCACATTGATATCACAGTTTGTCTAGTTAACTTATTTGATAATGTCAGTGAATTTCAATAGGGAGTTTGTGGTGTTCTTATTCTGTTTGTATTATTCCTGTTACACTCCTAAACTACCCACCTATATTTATTCAACAAATATCAATTGCCTCTTAGATGTTAGACACTGTATTAGAAACAATGACATGCAAAATGTGCATTGCATACAAGATTAACGTCCAGGCTTTCTTCCTATTTGTCAACTATCAGTATGAACTATGAGCTAATAAATACTTGAGGAAGCATAATATGTTTGTACCTCCTACTCTATAAACATTATATATTTGGGTTCCCTTTATGTTCTATTGATATAGGGCAGACAGATGACCTTTTTCATTTAGACCTTCATACTCAAATACTCTGGATCTCTGTGAAATAAAAAAAAAATGTATTGTACCTCTGCTCTTGTCTCTGTGGGAAGCATATCAATCATTGTTGCAGAGCCTAAGTTGATTACTTTAGATGACATCAAGGAGAGAACAGAGTTTAATCAAGTGAAACATTTTTCCAGAGGAGTAATTAACATCCTTAGTTTATAGTTATAAGATTGAGTTTGCTAAGACAGCAAAAAATGAATAGGGGAAGACTAGTTTATAACAGATACCAGTTACCTAAGTGAACTGACTTGAATTCTCTCAAGAACTATAAAGTAACCTGTGAACTTTTGACTTTTAGAGAAGCAAGACTAGGAAAAGTCTACACCAGAAGAATCCTACTGGTCAAGCATCATGGGAATTTCTTAATCTATTTTTACAGAGGTAATATCACCCACTAGCATATCACTGATAATTATCAAGTGAAATAATACAAATCTACTCATATACATAATATAAATTTTTCCCCCCAAATACTGGAAAGTTTACACCATGTAAAACAATTACTAAATAAACCAAATGGTATGACCAGGTTATTGTTCAACTTATATTTGCAACCAGAAATGTTATTCTTGCTATGCATCTTTGAGCACTTGCTGAAATCCATTTTAGGTGTCCACTCTGCTCTCAGTCTGCCTCTTCTCCACCAGCAAATGAAAGCATTGAGCCTTGGCTGCGTTGTTTGCCTATGTGGACACCATGGACATCTGGCCCAAGAACTAAGCTAGTCAGATTGGCTTGCTCACAAATTGAACTAAGATGCACAGAAGCTTAGCATTAGTTGGTGGCATCCTTGGAAATAGAAAAGTATAAAGAGCTGGGAATTAGGGAGGTCATTTGGGGCCATCCTGGTGAAAGAATGCAGAGGGACGGCCTGCTGAGAAAAAAGCAGGATGAGCAAGGATGAAAGGAGAGAGGGGAGGTGCTTTGGCTCTTTGTGGATTATCTCCATACCCTGCCCTTGAGCCCTGGAAGATTCAACCAGCCTTACCCCGTAACCCATTGACTCCTTATGTAAATCTTCCTTTATATAGGAAGATGAGTGAGTTTCTCTTTCTTGCAAATTTGACTATGTTAGTTTTTTATAACTAAACCAATAATATCACCTCAAACTCATCATGCAAGCACAAGAAACTCAAAGTTAAAGGTGACTGAAATATAAAATTGCTATTGGCTTTCTCTTAGTACCAGCATTTTGGGGAGGGATTACAGAGTAATATGGAATGACGAGGTCCTTACGCACGTTTATAGTAGATATGGGAACTAGAAAAACACAAATGTTCTCCGATGGATGGGGCTGTGAATAAACGGAAAGCAACATGTGGCTCATCATGTTCTCAGCTGCCTATCTCCCGCACTCTCATAAGTGCATTTTTCAGAGCAGTTGGAGAAACAACTAGGACGCAAGTGGATTAGTGACTACTCATCCATTTTTGCTGCTGCCAAGGCGAATCTTCCCAAATCCTGATTACGTTTATTTAAGGGAAACATCTGCCAATAAAAAGGAGACGTGTTTATGGTAATGGCAACACCATGGCTTCTGTTCTCTGAATCATAGTAACAATGGCTGGATGGCTGTGTCCTTGAGGGTTTTCGTTCATTCTTTTTATTATCCTTACTAAATAATAAACCCTTTAAAGTGAACTTCTTGTGCCACTGAGATTGCTAGCAGCTATGGCAATAAAAGAGCTGATTGTCGTCTTTCCTGTTGAAAGACGTTGATGGGGCAAGGGAAGCACTCAGGAAGCAACTCAGTTCGCTAACATAAACTAACCGTGGATGTTTCTTTCCCGAGTTTAGACACTAACCAGCGATGAGCCAGCTGAGAACTGTGAGAACATTGTATATTCTCACAGATCTGAGCAGCCAGAGTGTGAATTGTTTAAATTATTTTTCAATTTTCTAAGAATAGTAATAAATAAGAAGTTGTCCACTATCTGGGGATAGAACTGTGGAGGGTCTGTAAAATAGACTTAAACAGTATTTCCTGGGTAGGACTGTCTTCCTTATCTTACTCATAAATTGATTTGGAAAATAATGGACTATTTTAAAAACATAAAACTTCATGTCTATTCAGCAAATACTTTAGGTCCCATTGTGTGAAGGACACTTCCTCTAGTGGAGACAAAGATGAATCAAGCATAGTTTCTGGCCTCAGAGAGCTTCAATCTCTGTGGGAATCACCAAGCCAGGTAGTAGGGTACAACAGCAAATCTAATGACTTATTCCCTGCTCTTATGGACTGTATTTGTTTCCTACGGCTGTTGTAACAAACGACCACAAACTGCATGACTTATAGCAACAGGTGTTGATTCTCTCTCACTCTGGAGGCTAGAAGCTGGAAATCAACGTGTTGCCAAGACTATACCACCTCCCGGGCATCAAGTAGAGGATCCTTCCTTGTCTAACTGGATTCTGGTGGCCCCAGGCATTCCTTGACTTGTGGTGGTATAACTCCAGTCTCCACCTCCCTCTTCAATGACCCTCTTCCCTCTGTGTCTGGGCTCTCACCTCATCACCTTATAAAGACACCAGTCGTGTGGGATTAGGAGCTGACCCTATTCCAATATGACCTCATCTTAATCAATTACATCAGAAATGATGCTATTTCCAAATCAGGTCATGTTCTGAAGTACCAGGGGTTAAGACTTCAATATTTCTTTTGGGGAAACACAATTGAACCCATAACATGGGGCACTCAGGGAAATGTTATTTATAAAAATAGAACAATCACATATTTGTAGAAAATGAGATATAAAGACAAAGGAAGAATTGCTAATGAATTGTTGAGCTATTTGAGCTTGAGGTGGACACAGATGATAAAGAAATTTATAATCCTAGTTCTGAGGTTCATCATTGGTTTTCAAACCAGTCTTATTCTGAGTTGAAAATGCTGCTCCCACCTCCCTCACCAAATACTTCTATCAACCAAACACAGTGACATCAATTTCTCACCTTTGAATCCACTGCAACAGGGCCTGGGCCCTGAGACAAAATATCAGACCTCCCAAATCAGAGTTACTTGCTTGAAACCCTGGCAAGCCTCTGCCACAAGGATTTCCTTCTTGGCTACTTCAATAAGAACAGGACTGAAGTCCAAGTCATAATTCTGCTCAGCTCTCAGCTGGAAGTACTGAAATGATATTAGTCCCACATTTGTTTCTTGGTCCTATGTTCCTTTGTGAAAGTCTTTTGAAAACCCTCCTCTGACAGCACCCCCAGGTTCCTTCCTTAGCCTCCCCATCTGTGTGGGTCAGCCAATGCATGGCCCTGCCTTCTACCAGGGAGCCTTAGTTACAGAATATGAGTGGATGGATGAATGGAAGCGAGCAGATTGGGCAGAAGTAGGGGGACACATGCTACTGTTATGTGGAAAACAATGGGCAGTCTCAAATACACATGGAATAATAATATACTGAACACAGACTGGACTGGAAGGAGTCTGTTGAATAGAGAATAATTTGGGGCTTGTATATCTTGCAAGAGATTCATATTATCAAAATGAATCCATCCAAAAGTTGGGGTTACTTAGGATGTTATAGTTTCTACGAAATAGGAAACAAGTACGTAATCAACACTACGAAAGAAAACTGTCTGCAGAGTATATAACTGCAGTTTTATCTTTCCCATTTTTTTTTGGGGGGGGGGGAGTTTCCTGCTTTAAAATTTATTTACTCTCCAAAGAAAAGCTACTTTTATTTCATTATTTTTTTAAGCACACATGGGCTTTAATTTGGTGAGAAAATATCCTTGCCATTAAGAGGATTCTGCCTCATTGCCTCCAATAAAAAAGCCTTCCCCTTAAATTTGCAGAACTCAAGGAAGCATAAATTAAAACAACATTTGTTGTTTGTCCCTTTGATCAACAAACACCCATCTCCAAAAGAAAACACTCTAAACCAGGCCACACTGAAAAACAGTCCCTTCCCTGCTGGGTCAACCCCAGCAGGTCCAGGGGTCCCCAAAGGTGTGGACAGAGTCGGCGAAGAAGGACTGACACGGAGGCAGCGTTCAGTTGACCAGCATGGTTGGGTTCTCTCGCCTGGTTCTATCTAGGATCTCCAGTCAGGTTCTGTCGCTAGGTTCTCCAGACTGGTTCTGAAGCCATGTTCTCTCGCTAGGTTCTCCAGCCAGGTTCTCCAGGTTCTCCAGCCAGGTTCAGTCTAGGTTCTCTTGCCATGTTCTCTCACTAGGTTCTCCAGTCAGGTTCTGTCACCAGGTTCTGTCCAGGTTCTCCTGCCAGGTTCAGTCACCAGGTTCTAGTCAGGTTCTCTTGCCATGTTCTATCCAGGTTCTGTAGCCAGGTTCTGTCTCTAGGATCTTCAGCCAGGTTCTCTCGCTAGGTTCTGTCTCTAGGTTCTGTCTATCTTTCCCATTTTTAAAGGAAATCCATATCACCTGTTTAAACACCCTAACACAAATGATATCGCTTGCAGTTTTTCAGAACAGCAGGTAGTTTATTTTGAAAATGTAGCGCATAGTTAATTTCCCAGCAGATACTGTATCTAGATAGCATTTTCAGGGAAATGAGTATACATAAACACAATGGTCCATTCAATACCAACCCTGTCCTAGAACAGGTATTTCCAGTGGCGCTCTCCCATGAATAAATACAATACAAAGCTGGCAGAAATGACACACTGCAAACAGAAAGATTTCAATATCATCAAAGGAGTTCAGAGTCAGTGTGACATTATCAGCAGAAGGAGTAGTCTGGGCTAGCCATCTCAGGGTGGTTTGGTTAAGCAGCTTGTGAGTATGCCCTCGCTTATTTACTCACTTCTTGATCTTTAATTTTAAAAATTAACTAACACACACACACACACACACACACACACACACACACACACACACCCCTTACCCTATTGCATTCTTGTAAAAATGTTTACCTCTTTTTATTTTTAAAAACCAGAGGCCCGGTGCACAAAATTTGTGCACTGGAGGGGGGGGGGAGCTCCCTCAGTCCGGCCTGCCCCTTCTCACAGTTCACAGTCTGGGAGCCCTCAGGGGATGTCCTACTGACGGCTTAAGCCCACTCTCTGTGGGGAGTGGGCCTAAACCGCAGTCTGGCCTCCCTCTGATGGAGGCGACTGACTGATCAGAGAAAGGCACTGCCCCCTCATCCCCTTGCTGCTGCTGCTGACTCTGGCCTCCCTCTGCAGGAGGCAACCCAGTGATCCGGGGAAGGCGATGCCCCCATCACACCTCTGCTGCTACCACTGCCAGCCACAAGGCTGCCTGAGCCTCAGACCCTCGCAGTGGCAGCAGCCATCAGCGGTTTGCCTGAGACCCAGGCCGGCCCTGGGCAAGTGGCAGTGACCATCAGCGGCTTGCCTGAGCCCCGGGCCAGCCCTCGGCAAGTGGCATCTGCCATCGTGTCCCTAACACTACATGTCCCAGCCCCCGTCCCCAACGCTGCAAGTCCCCACCCACCTGTGCCTGCTGTGTGTGCAACCTGCTGATCGGTCGTTACTGTGACAGTGTCCTGACCAATTTGCATATAACCCTATTATTAGATAGATAGTGAAATCCCCACCCCTGAACATCTATCAATTTTATTTCTTTAAATAAAGGACAGTACTTAATAGAATTAGTTTTCTTTGATTCTGCTTGCATATATAAACTTTACTTTCTCTATTTTCATTTTGAAATGTTAAGTGCCTGTACAAAATGGTGGAACCTGGTTTGTAGTTTTATGTGGATACATTCCAGATTAAGGAATATTGATTGAAATTTTTGTAATAAAGCATATCTCCTGGAATTATTGCATTTCCTAGTAAAAGCTGCACTTACCTAGCCACTTCCATATTCTTTTACTACCAATAAAAATGTACTGTAGCCCAGCCGGCATGACTCAGTGGTTGAGCATCAATCTATGAACCCGGAGGTATTGGTTAGATTCCCGGTCAGGGCATGTGCCTGGGTTGTGGTCTCGATCCCCAGTGTGGGGTGTGCAGGAGGCAGCCGATCAATAAATTCTCTCTTCATTGATGTTTCTATCTCTCTCTCCTTCTCTCTTTCTCTCAAATAAATAAAAAATATATTTTAATGCCCTAACCGGTTTGGCTCAGTGGAAAGAGCATTGGCCTGCAGACTGAAGGGTCCCAGGTTCGATTCCAGTCAAGGGCATGTACCTTGGTTGGGGGCACAACCCCAGCAGGAGGCAGCTGATTGATGTTTCTCTCTCATCAATGTTTCTAACTCTCTATCCCTCTCCCTACCTCTCTGTTTTTAAATTGACCAAATATTACAAAGTTTTATTTTACTTGGTTTTCAAAAAGTATGCCTTGAAAAAATAAATTTCAAGAACTATGAGAAAGAGAATGAAAAAAAAACCCCACAATTTTTGGAGAGTATTAGGAAAGACTGGTGCAGAAATGAGGGAAAGCTTAGGGGTCTGCATAATTCACAAAAGCACCAATAAATAAATAAATCTAAGATACAGGTATAATACTAAGAAGAATCCAAGAAATAAAGACATTCTTGACAGAATCAAAAATTTGTAACTAATATTTATTGTGAGGTTACTATGTGCCAAGTCCTGTGAATGAATTTGACTTAATTTCCCTTCAATTTTATTAAGTGGGTACTATCATTGTGCTTATTTCATAGCTGTTAAATTGAGGAAGAGAGCAATTTGCCTAATTTAACCACAGCTCAAGAAATCAAAACTCTACTGCCCGCCACATGGCCAAAGCACCACAATGCCAGCTGGCACAAGGAAGTCCAGGGCCAGATCTGAAGAACTATAACACTGTTCAAAATTTTTCAGCTTTAAGTGTGTAGGGAAAATTACCAGTTCACAAAGATATCAATAGCTATTTGTTCCCCTTGAAGACACACAAATATAGTATAATTAATAAAATGGTCATTACTTTGATTTACCTTTAAACTTAAAACTGTCCCTATAAGAAGATAAGTGTCGAATAATAAAACTTGTAAATATGATTTATCTTTCATGTATTTTCCCATTTCTCACCTGCACCTGAGGTGCAGAAAGTGGAGTTAATTGCACTGCTCTGTACATGGGGCTCTGGTGTCATTGGTCTTTTTTGTAAGGCCTCTTTCTTTTATTTTGCTCTTTATCCGTCATCATCACTCCCATTCTATTGCAAATGTGTTTAATGATTGTCCAGACCAAGTCCTGAGGACGTGTGTGGAATGGTTTTCTGAATGAATCTGTCACTGGATAGACTTTATTATTCTTACTCCAAAAGGCTGGATTGAGCTACAGACTGAACCCAGTTTGCATCCTTACGAGACATGCAGGAGGGTTCCAGTTCTCTTCTGTCCTTGCCAAATTTTACTTTCCACCTTTGTCTCATTTGATGAGTCAAACAGAATTATTTCACTGTTTTGATTACTACTGCCAGCACTCATCATCTCATACACTTTCTAGCCATTCAACTTCTCCTGTGTAAGTATCTAGGTAGTAGATTTACTCATTTTTCTACTGGGTGTTCTCTTGTTCTCAATGAGCTACTTCCCAACTCTTAACATCACAAATCTATTCTCTATTATTTTCTTCTACTATCCTTTATAGTATTAGTCTTTTTCTTCTAGTCTTTTATAAATTTCTGTGAGAATATTCTTAGGAGGGCACTGAATTTATAACTGATTGGAGAAAAAATGGCATCTTTACAATGTTAGATTATGCCAATCATGAAGAGTGTTTATCTCCATGTTATTTAGAATTTTTTTGTCTCTTGGTAGGATTTTTAACATGAATTTTACATGTTTGCTTATCATATGTTGTAACATACAATAGAGAAGTGTACACCTCTTATGTGAATAGCTCAATGAATTATCACAAAGAGATCACATCCATGTCATCACTAGATACAACACAGGAATATTACCAACACCTAGAAGCTTCCATCATGACCCCCCTCCAAGAAAAGTTTCTTCTCGCCAAACTGGATGTTATTTTGCTTTCTAATATTCTAGCTTAATTTTGCTGAGTTTTAGATTTTTATATAAATGAAATCATGTAGAATGCAGGTTTGAGTCTATCATTTACCATTATGTTGGCTCATCTGTTTTTATTATGTGACAGTGGTTAACTACTTCATGGTATAACAGTTTAATTTCTTCTAAATTTATTTATCCATTTGGACATTTGGGTTATTTCCAATTTAAGGCCATTATGAAAAAAAAATCAACTTTGTATTTAGTATCTTTTGGTGGGTATGTACTGAGGAGTGAAATTGCTGTAATGTAAGCATTCACATGTTCAGCTTTAGCCAAGAGTGCCATGCAATTTTCCAAAGTAATTATAACAATTTACTTTCATACGAACAGTTTCCTCCATATTCTCACCAACTCATGGTATGGCTAGTCTCGCTTCTCGCTGTCCTTTTTAGTGCATCACAAGGGGGACATGGTGTTGTTTTGCCCATTTAATTGAACATGTTAATTTGGGTGACTTGGTTAATGTGGGATTTGCCAAGATCCACTTTAAATTTAATAGTTTCCCTTTGCAAAGTAAGTAATGGGGGCAGATAATTTGAAGCTGTGTAAATATCCTATTCTTCACCCACCTTTCACTCACTAGTTTTCACAGCCACTGATAATTTTCTCACTACATTTTTCTTATCTATTTATTAATACAAACATACAGCAGGCTTTGTGTTGTAAAGTAGAACATACTCTTGACTTCACTTATCAGAAGTGTACTATGACTTGGTTTATGGCCCAGCATACGAGCTATCGTGTGAACATTCTGTGTGCACTTGAACTTTATACAATAAAAATTTATGTTTCAATAGATTAGTGATTTTAAAGATTACATTTATAATTTTTAAATTTGAATAAAAAGGCCTCAATTAAAATTTGAAAAGTAATTTACACTCCTTGAATGATATAGTTATCAGAAATGTTCTTTGTTATTTTTAGTGAATTCAAAATGAGATACTCCTGAAGGTCTAAGTGGATAGAATATTTTTCTTTTGTTTTCTAGCATATTCATAATCCATCCTGACGACCGACAGAATCACTACTCTGGGACTGCTGGCCCCATTTTTTGGTCCTTCATTAACCGGAAACACCTGCCATCTCAGTGCAGGTCACAAAAGGGGTCCACATGGATGGACTCTCCCATATTTGCCCCTCTGCCTTTTTGTTCTCACATGGCATTCATCACTTTTTTGTTTATAAGATTCCCATGGTGTGTTTGTTAAAATTACATGTTCTTAGTAGCTGTTTTCATATATTCTGATCCTTTGGATTTTGAACAGAATCCAAGAATTAATGTTAAAAACAATTTTAAAAACTGAGAAAATTTTAATGCAGGTCTTTGAAAAACACTGTCTACATAATGTCTCCACTCATTCTGATGCTTGAACTGATGTTGATGTGCTTGTCTTTCTTAAACCCTTGATCTTCTTGCACCAAAGTGTTTAAGTAGTGGGCTGTTGAAATAAGATAGCATTGACTCATGATAACATCAACAGCTATTTTACTGCAGTTCAAATCCTAAAGTTTGAATATCCATTTACAAAGGCATTTTTCTTGATTTGAGTTTAAATATAAAAAATAGCTAGATTACCTATACATTTCAAAGCACATTGTTCACAAAGCAATAAATTATTTAAATGTCAGGAAGACCTACCAGATCAGGAAACAAACAGTATTCTAAATCTAATTCCTCCATCATATGGGGTAATCTCTCCCATCGCTGACTGTATGGTACAAATAACCAGAAGACAGGAGTGAACTTGGGCTTTTCCCTGTTGAAGCTTCTTCCATGAGGTGGAAAGTCGGTAGAGTCAGTGTGAAGGCATCCTTCCTTCAGGGATGTTAATATTTACACATGTGCCTATTTACAAAAGCTACACTGTCTGCTTTTCTCATTCTTCATAAACTTTTAATATTTTACCCAACTCTTTTAGTTGCTGTGAAAATTTATGTTTCTGTGATAAATGGCACGGGCTTTTGAAGAGCAGACTTTTCCTTTCCAGCACAGCAGAGTATTAATAGCTCTATTTTAATTGGATAGAAGTTTTATTTTCATCTTTTTATTTTGAGAAAACCAATCTGTGCTAGTTGTGGAAACAATTATCCAACATGCAGCTTAAAAAATCTATTAGAACAATCTCCTGGGAAAGTGAAAAGCCAGGCAGGATTAGCTTTCTGAGAGCGAGGACAGTTGTTTAAACTAGAATGTCGAGCAATCCAGCAAATCTGTGAGGTTTATTTTTAGCATAAATTCAGCTATTTTCTTTTCCCCTACAACTGAGTGAGAGCATTAAAATGATTAATGCTGTCCTAAATCACTGCACAACCTCATGTTAGAAAGACAAGAATTATTAGACTCTGTACATAAGGGAATAGAAAAAAGCTGTGAAATTCTAATTTTCAGCCCATTTTTCTTGGAGTATTTTTTCAAATACTTTTCTTTCTTTAATATTTTATGTGACCCAGTAGTAAAAAATAAGATAGATAATATCAAAGAAAAGTAAAATCAATGCTGCCTTTGGAAAAATATCCTCAAAGGGTTTGTTACCTCTTTAAATTCTTTATTGTAAAATAATTGTAAATGTAGCAATAATAATAAAACACCTGCTTCAGTTCTAAGATCATTGAAACATAAAGGGCAAGATAATACAAGAGGCTTCACTTTAAAATATTCTCAATATTTCTCCCCATGTAAATTTTGGAAGATGAGTTAATCTCTGGGTATTTGGATTCTTTATAAAAGTGACTGAATTTGCCCTAGCCAGTTTGGCTCAGTGGATAGAGCATCAGCCTGCGGACTGAAGGGTCCCAGGTTTCATTCCAGCCAAGGATGCATGCCTGGGTTGCGGGCTCCATCCCCAGTAGGGGGCGTGCAGGAGGCAGCCAATCAGTGATTCTCTCTCATCATTGATGTTCTATCTATCCCTCTCCCTTCCTCTCTAAAATCAATAAAAATATATTTTTTAAAAAGTGACGGAATTTAATGTAATTATAAATGTACTCAGTGATAAAAGAAGATATAACATCCAAACATTTAAAAATAATAAAACAATCTATTATGGAAATAATTGTTTCATTAATAGATAAATAACATGGTTTATAAGACATAAGTAATTAGAACCTTAAATAAATCTGTTAGCTTCTGTGAGCTTCAGTTTTTTTGTCATCAAAAATGAAGAGTTGGATTAAATCAAATGTTCTTTACCAGGGTTATGATTTGTGACCCCTGCGGAACAAAGCGATCCTGACAAGTATGAAAGCTTTCCAATGCATGTACATTTGTTGGGAAGAGTATGAATAGCTTTCTTTAAATATTTTCATACGGATCCAAGGCTAAGATCCCAGTGTCCTGATTGCTCTGACACCCCAAGGATTGTATGACTTGCAATTCCACTTGAGTTCTGATTTAAGAAGGAGACTTCTAAGACCCTGAATAGCCACAACAATCTTGAGAAAGAAGAACAACGTAGGAGTGATCATAGTACCAGATATTAAGTTATACTACAAAGCCATTATAATCAAAATAGGCTGATACTGGCACAAGAACAGGCATATAGATTACTGGAACAGAACAGAAAACTAGAAATTGACTCAAGCCATTATGCTAAGTTAACACTTGACAAAGGAAGCAAGAGCATACAATGGAGTAAAGACAGTCTGGTCTCTTCAATAAATGGTGCTGGGAAAACTGGACAGGTACATGCAAAAAATGAAACTAGACCACCAACTTATATCATACATACGAATAAACTCAAAGTGGATAAAAGACTTAAATATAAGTCATGAAACCATAAAAATTCTAGAAGAAAATATAGGCAGCAAAATATCAAGCATCTCACGCAGCAGAATTTTCACTGATACTCGCTGAGGGCAAGAGAAACAAAGGAAAAAATAAACAAATGGGACAACACAAAGTAAAAAGCTTTTGCACTGCAAAAGAAACCAGCATCAAAATGAAAAGGGAATCCCTTGTATGAGAGAACATTTTTGTCAATGAATGATACATCTGATAAGGGGTTAATTTTCAAAATATATAAAGTATTACAACAACTCCACAAAAGGAAGACAAACAATCTAATTAAAAAATGGGCAGAGGACCTAAAGAGACATTTCTCTAAAGGGGACATACAAATGGCCAAGAGAAGCATGAACAAATGCTCAACATCACTGATCATCAGAAAGATGCAAATTAAAACAATGAGGTACCACCTTATACCTGCCAGAATGACTAACATCAATAACATAACAAACAACAAGTACTGGCAAGGATGTGGAGAAAAAGGAACCATAGTACACTGTTAGAGGGAATGCAGACTAATGCAGCCACTATGGAACACAGCGTGGAGTTTCCTCAAAGGAAATATGCACCCCTGTGTTCATAGCAGCATCATTTACAATAGCTAAGCTCTGGAAACAGCCCAAGTGCCCATCAGTAGATGAATGGATAAATAAAAACAAAACCGAGGTACAGTTACACAATGGAATACTGTGCAACTATAAAAAAGAAGGATATCTTACCTTTTGAGACAGCAAGAAGGGACCTGGAGAGTATTATGCTTAGCAAAATAAGCCAGTCAGAGAAAGACAAGTGTCACATGATCTCACTTATAATGAGAATACACTTAACATAATAAACTGACGAACAAAATAGATCCAGATACATAGAAGCATGAAACAGGCTGAGGAATCTCACAGGGCAGGGGGTGGGGGAGGCAGGAAGAGATTAACTAAATCACTTATGCACATATGTATTGCCCAAGAACACATAGTGAAGGCCTTGGGCAGGAAGGGAACGAGATAGTGGGGAGCATGAGGGAAAAAACATAGCATGCACATCTGTAGTATTCCCAACAATAAAAATATTTTTAAAAAGGAGACTTCTTTTTTGTTGAACTTACAATCCAAGTGATTACATATTATAAAATCTAAATTGCCCTTTGTCCATCAGAAATGTTTCCATATAAAACAAATAGAATAATGAGCCTTTCATCACCAGGATATTCTGTAAATCAATTGTCGTGAAGTTCCTGAAACATGTCTGTTGTCTAAAAAGACAACCCAAGTTGATTACAAATTCCATTTACATGAAGACATAATGTCCATAAAAAGAAAAATGCTGTTTTTATATGCAATAGGATTTGTTTTGAAGAACAGATGGAAAGTAACCCAGAAGCAGGTGGGTTGTGTATACATTTGTTATGTAAAAAGAGGCAAAAGCTCTGGCTTAATGAGAAAGTCATTTTCAGTTAAGAGCGTGGGAAGACATTTTCCATGGAAACAAAGGCATAATGATGAAATACTAAAGCTGTCAAGATAAAAGTTGCTTCAACAACCCTGCTGAGTTTTGTCCTGGTGTCTGAAGAAGGGAAGAGTGCAGAGATAAAGCAGATACAAAATAAAGGAGCACCTAAGCAGGGTATTGACAGAATGTTGACATCTGGTGAAACATGCTTCTGGCTTAGCCAATTTTATTCTTTTAAATTCCTCTTCTTGTGAATTGTCTCATGTGACAAGATGCAGACCTCAGGCATATAATAAATTCAACCACTGATTTTTAATTTCCAGAGTACAAGGATTTTAGTTTGAACACCCTGGGGCTAATCTATTGTGAGTTTCCTAGGAAATTGCTCCAGTCCCTTACACTCTTGAAGAGATTCATTACTTGGGCTGTTTTTGTTTTTTCCCTCATCTGTTTCAATGTTTGTGACTTTGGAACTGTGTGTACGTTAAAGTTGAGGTTCTGTAGGAGAAAAAGAAGGAAAGGGAGGCTATTTCTTCTGGCTGGATCCAAATTATTTGAATTATGAGTGAAGGAAAACTGTGTTGGTGTATGTGGATCATATCAGACCACAAGGAATATAGTCTATTGACTATTGATATGCATGCATATAGCTTGTTATAGATGTAGGTGCTTTCCAGAAAAGGGAGGCTGAAAAGTTCTCTAAGGTGATGTGGGAAGAATATGCTAATGCTGGAAAGTACAGATGCTTAAAGCGATTGAGAGCTTTAAGACTTGTATTCATTTGCTTTCTCCCTGTGCCTAGTATTGGAAATTCAAAGATAGAATGAAATCACTGCCCCAAGGAGCTAACTAGCTTTATGATTAGGAAAAGTGGGGGGAAAAAAGAATGGATATAAAATACAAGACGGATGATATTCAGAATATGATGATTGAGAATAGAAGCATAGCTTACAAAAGAAGTCTGATGAGTGTGTTATATTCTTAAATAGAGAGAAGACTTTAGTAAATTGCCAATGGAAAGATCACAGGGACTCTATTCCTCAAGACTATTTCGGTGACTGCGGAAAGCAGTTTCACTTTGAAGTCAAGGGGCTGCCCTGGTTTTCAAGGCTTTTGATAGAACTTTGTTCTCCCAAGAATTTAAAGAAAAACTGAGTCTCGTAAGACAGGGTGAAAAGTACCAATGAAGAAGCGAGAAAATGAAATCAAGGAATCAATGATTGGAGCGAGAAGGAGAGCAAGCCTAGAAGAGATTATTGAACATATGTAAAGTTTCTATTTATTTAAATATATTTTTATTGATTTCAGAGAGAGGAAGGAAGAGGGGAAGAGAAATAGAAACATCAATGATGAGAGGAAATCATTGATCAGCTGCCTCCAGGCATGTGCCCTGACCAGGAATCAAACTGGAGATCTCCTGGTTCATAGATTGAGGCTCAACTGCTGAGCCAAACCAGCCAGGCAACATATGCAAAGCTTTTAAGCAAAGTAAGGAACCGGAGGCCGTGTGCCTGTCATTTATCTCTTGTATATGAATTTATCTTGAGCATCCCTCCCTCTGAGGTAAAAATGGTCATGCACATAAACTGACTGGCCCTGTGTCATACCTCAGTGACCCTGTGAGAGAGGGACACCTTCAAAGAAGAGAAAGGACAAAGACTACCAACATCCGGGCCCTAGTACCACAAGGGACAATATAACCTTGACATTTTAGCATTCAATAGACACCACAGTAATGAAATAGGCAAGAGAGGTATGGATATCTGATTTTCCAGGAGAAAGATATTCAAGAGCTATGGTTTAAGAACTCAGCCAGAGGAAATTTGGTTGAGAACTTGTTTGGGAACATTGATCGGAGATGACTGAGGCTCAAGTTTGTAAAGTCCAAACTCTAGGAAACAGAAAAATGAAACTGTAATGTGTTTTCTGCACAAGAGCGCAGGTTTTAAGGATATCACAAATGACCTTTAGGAAGACATAAAACCTTATGTTTCTCCCTCCGCCCTTCAACAGTTCTTGAAAAACTCACGCCTTTTAGAAGCAGCAGTCTTATTTATTCTTGGAGTTTCAGTGGAAAATAAATGGCATTAGTAGACAGGGAAAGAAAGACACATAAGCCCTCTTGATCACTACACTGTGACATCAGTGATCTTGTAACAGTTAATTGATCTTGGTTAAATAAGTTTCTCTCCCAACTGCTCCAAACCCATCCCTTCATCCTCCTATGAACTTATCCCCTACGTACTTAACCAGATATTCAGATGGTCAGCATTTGGACAAGATTCTATGTGATCCAAAATGCAGAATTAGAAAGTGAAACCCACACAAACTTTGTAAACAAAATAGTTTAGAATTCAAGAAAATTGTCCAAAATTTATAATCCAGACTGTTAAGCTCAGGAGCTCAATTTATAAAACCAAAAAAGATTTTAAAAACCAAGACAAGTTTAAATACAGGAAGAAAAAAAGCTGGGGTTGTAATTTGCAAAATTCTAAGAAAGGAACAGGCCACAAAAACCTTTAAACCAATATCTGGTGGGGATGGAAACTGCCCTGACCAGGAGTTGAACTGGTGGCATTTTGGTGCACAGGGTAACGCTCAACCAACTGAACCATACCGGCCAGAGCTCAAGCTAAAATTTTTGCAAGTCCACTCTTCCTCAGACCCTACATTCAATACTAAACTTCTCAACTATTTTAGGGTAGTCAAACTTTCAAATGTTCTGCCCAACTCCCCAGAATTGGTAAGCTGTGCTAAGTGCTCAGCTAAGTTTGAAGACTATAAATTCACAACGAACCATTATGTATAGAGCTGTGGACTTTTCTCTAATGTTCAGAGAATACAGATTCTGATATTTGACCATGGGTTCTATGTATGTTATGATATGATGCACAAAATCAGCTAATTCATGAACAATAAAACAGAATGAAACCTAAACACTAAAGAAACCAGTACCCAGAAACCAATGATCTGCAATTAAAATGAAGTCAAATTTACATGTCAATAACATCTGGTAAATTTTTAATTGGCTTATTTCTTCAGTAAGAAAGGTCATATGAAAATGACATTTGCCAAGGTACTGAGTTTATCTAGATTAAGTAAGGACTTCACATACTCTTTTGCATGTCCTTTATTCTCTTCATTCTTTAACGGTGTAAAGTACCACAATGGGGGAAAACCCTTAAGTAATATTGTTTAATTTTAATTCAAGACAAAAATGAAAAAAACATACCAGATAAAGATCAAAAGCCTGGCACTTTCTAGCAATGTATAGGTATTTAGTTCAAAAGAAACAACTGTAACAAAAAAACAGTAATGACTTGCCCAATCCATACTGCAGATGAGAAATCTAGGACAGGATAAGCTTGTTTATTTTCCAGGACCAAAACAGAACATAGGGTGATGGTTAATTTTATGTGTCAACTTGACTAGGCTAAGGGATAGCCAGATAGCTGGTAAAGCATTGTTTCTTGGTGTGTCTATGGTGGTGTTTCCAGAAGAGATCAGTGTTTGAACAGTAGACTGAGTAAGGAAGATCACTCTCACTGATGAGGATGGACACCACCCAGTCCACTGAGGGCTTACGGAGAAGAAAAGGGCAGAGGAAGAGCAAATGAGCTCTTTCTCCTTGAGCTGAGACATCTATGTTCCCTGTCTCTGAACATGGGTCACCTTGTTTTCAGACTTTTTGACTTGCACCAAGGACTTTGCTGGTTCTCCACCTTACAGAAAGCAGATCTTGAGATTTGCTGACCTTCTTAATCATGGGAACCAATTCCTACAATAAATCTCCTATTGGTTCTGTTTCTCTGGAGAACCCAGACTAATAAACCAGATTTATTACTGTTCCCGCTTTCATATTAATAATTTACAACCAGAGACAAAGCAATATTTCAACATACTCACTGCCTGTCTATGCCATTTTAAACTTGTAAATGAACTTTATTCTATATGTAAGAAGTTCACAACAGTGATAGACCAAGGCAGCCTCTTTTTTTGTGTATTAGCAGTGGCTGTGGGTGCAGCTTTTACAGGCATGTTCTCCCAGTGGTCTCATCTTATATTGAGGGATCCAAGGAAACTGAAGTCCTCTAGGTTTCTTCTCACATTCACAAAAAAATAAGATGAAAACAATGTAATTTTAAAATGAATGTATGTGTGCTTGGTGGTAAGCAGAGTTTTGTCTCTGTGTATGTGTATGTATGTGGTTGTGTGTTTAACAACTTTACTTAATGTGAGAGCCGGACAGTCAATGCAGCTGCCTTGTGCCATTTGCTCTGGCAGATCGAAAAAAAATCTCAACTTAAGAGAAATGAACATCATTGTTCATAGTGAAACAGAACTTTTAAAGTTCTCAACAGCATTGTTTTTGTATGAGGCAATCAAATTATCATCAACAAAATGTCTCCAATGAGAAAACCAGATCAAAGAGGTCAAATAATTCCTCCTAAATCATGTAACTGAGACAGAGCATTGGATCAAAGATCAGAAAACTTGGCACTAAGTGTTTCCGTTTCTTCCACCCAGGAGTCTTATGTTTTGGAAGCAACAACATTTGACCTCAATGAATCATACCTACCAAAGGGCCTAAACTCTGGAAGAAGATAAGAACTAGTAAAATTTAAATAAATCATAGCCCAGAAAAATTTGGTGGAGTTCACTTTGGGGTTAAGAGTAAAGATTCTGAAGAGGTCATACTCCTAAAATTAAGTTCCTATTCAGCATTGCTGCCAATAAGAATCATTCCAAAAAGTCCAGTCAAGTGATTCTAGTTGGGAATAGAGGATACCCAAATATGTGAAGTGTGCCAGTTGGTTTAAGTAAATGAATAGTGCATGTCTGAAGTAAATTCAAGTTCAGGTCCACCAGAAGGTGACCTCTTTTAGAACTATGCTTCTTACTATACTCTCAAGGCCTAATGTAATTCCTGGAAAAATAATTTTCAATAAATGTTATGCTGGAGTTTGCCATGCCTGGGACTGCATTTCTAGGGGAGATATTCCCTATTTTCCATATCACATCATTCTGACATCAAGATTTATAGGGAAGATCAGTCCATTTTAAGATCCTCTTGCAGGTTTAGATCCATATTCAACTAGCCTAATGTATGAGTTACCTAAGTCTGTAATAATACTGCATAACAAAAAACCAGTAAACCTTAGAGGTCTGCCATAATAGACATTTATTTTTTCTCTTGTGTCTATAGGTTGTCTGGGTGGTTCTAGGAATCTAAACTAGATTCAACAAAGTTTATTCATTTAACTATTGTTAATTTCAGGTCAACTAGGTAGCTTTTCTGATCTCAGATGGATGTTCTTATATATTGAGGGTATATCTAACCAGGTCTCATCTTCCAACAGGTTAGCCTGAGGATATTTTTTTTGTCAGGGACAGAAAAGAGAGAGAGAGAGAGAGAGAGAGAGAGAGAGAGAGAGAGAGAGAGAGAGAGAGAGAAGGAGAGAGAGAGAAGAAGAGAGAAAAAGTGGAGGTGGGGAGATGAGGTTCAGCCTCAAAATTGGCACACTGTCACTTCTTCCATATTCAAATGGCCAAAGCAACTTATAAACTTAATCCAGATTAAGGAGTGTAGAAATAGATTCCAGTTCATGATTGGAAAGGCTGCAAGATTACATTGCAACAATTAGGAATACAAAAGGAAATGGGAATGGGGTAGGGAACTGGGGCCATTTTGCAATCAACATAGCCCACCTGGGACCTGAAGCCCAACATTTTTGATGCATGTTCCTTCTGAGAGTGAGTCACAGCTGTGAAGCTGGATCTCAGGGCAATTTTCCAGTAGGCTTAGTGACATGCTCTTTAATTTCCTCTCCATCTTCCATGATGCCCATCATGTTCTCTCATCCTTGGCCTTTCTCTCCAGCCATGTTCATAGAAAGATGTTCCCTGTATACAAGGGCAAAGTTAACACACCTAACAATAGGAAGGTACAGGCACTGTCCTAACAGAATAGATGCCCAAGAGTCAAAACAGGAGCTTATGGTGGACAGCCAGCACTGATTTATAGGTAAACATCAGTCCTCCATTTCCCAGGAGAGAAACTTCTCAGAACTCTCTTTTCTAGACACAAGCAATCCATGCCTCTGAAATATCTGTGGCATAGTTTTTGTTGTTGTTACTGTTTTTCATGTCATGGATATATTCTAGGTAGCTCACGATAATGTGAAATTTAGTACAATATTTTCTATGTGTGTTATGTATACTTTTCCCAAAGAAAATAGCTATAATTTCCACCAGATCCTTACAAATAAGTCCATCACTCAGAAAAGTTAAGAACCACTACTTATTTAGGTTAAACTGATAAGTCAATACACTGAAATAGTGGAGAACAGAATAGACTTCACTCTCCAAGAGAATTCTCTAAAGACGACATAACTGCTGTGGCTCAGGGACATTTTACAGGTCAAAGGAACCAGTCTCTCATCGTGGAAATGTGTAGGACTGAATCATGCACTTCTAGAGAGCTGTTTTCCAGAAGTGTCACTGTGAGCGGGAGATCCATCAGCTTTAGAAATACCCCAGCCTGATACACAATGACTTAAAGTGAATAGGAATTCGATTGTATACAGATAAAAAGTTCATCCACTCCCCGAGAGCTTGACTCGTCATTGAGATTTACTTTATCAACTGGTCCCTGGGTAGTTTGTATTGAGAAAGGGTGTCCTAAGCGGGGCACTGAGACCATCACAGAGAGAGGACCCAGGAAGTACTTGCATCTACTAGTCAGGTAACCACGGTCATTTCTGTTCCCTATGGAGAACCTCAACAGTGATTAAGATCATACTCACGCAAGTCAAGTGCAACCACAGTCATCCTTGCCTTTTATGAATCATATCATGAGAAAAGGAAGGCTAGGGATTCTATAGAGAACTTCATCTACTTATAGTCAAGGACAGAAACTTACTTCTGGAAACCTGGAACGGACAAGCCGATATGGGTTGAGATCAAGTCATACACACTGCTGTCTGGTCCTGCTTTTGAAATATGGACAAAATATGTACTAAGGGGAAAAGCATTTTGGTTGATGAAAATCATTAGAAGGATAGAGGTACCTTGAAAATCAGTCTTAGAAATTACACAGTTATAATTAAGTAGCTTTTACACACTGTCACTTGTCACCAATTTGTGTCTAATTTATTTTTTCTCTCAAGACTTGGAAAGAAATAACTTTTAGCTTATTCTTAAGCATGTATTAGAAAACTCATTCCAAAGTCAATCACTGGATCTCCTATTTTTGGACTTCAACCCTAGCAGGCAGATCTTCTCTCTTTTTTATCCTACTAAAAAGTGTCAGAAAGCTATGCGCATTTCTATTTCCCAAGGAGAGTCACATCAATGTTTGGCTCCTATCCACCATCAACATGCACAGTCACTGTCCTTGTTATTAATCACTTTGAGTAATCTTATTGTTCTCCTCCTTCCAAGGAAAAGGTGTTTTCCTTCCATCAAATATTTTTAAATAGTATCACATTTATTTAAACATTAGCAAAGCTCTAGGTCAGATAAAATATTTCTTCAATTTTTTAAAAGGGGTAAATTAATTTTTTCATATCACAGAGAAACAAAAAACAATAACAAAACATAAAAACAGCTAAATAGATGGACCAGAGTGCAATTTTGACAGTAAACTGAGTCTTCAATGATATTGTATTAAGACAGCTAACATTTTTCAACAAGCCCTTTCAAACAAACCTCTTGCATTCATCTGTTAGAGGACAAAAAAGCTGGAGAGACTGTTGTGAAAATGCTAGGACCCAGTAAGGAAGGACAAAATTATAAGCACAGAGATGCTTGAATACAAAAAACAGTGGATAAAATTTGGTTTTCAAACAATAGCTTTTGAATTCTCAGACAAAAGCAGAAGAAAGTAAATCAAAACTATAGGTAAGATGTTTTCATTAGCGTGACTAAAATCAAGACATATGTATTTATTTACTAGTGGCCCGGTGCATGAAATTCATGCACAGAGCGGGGGTTGGGGGCATTCCCTCAGCCCAGCCTGCAACCTCTCCAATCGGGGACCCCTTGGGAGATGTCCGACTGCGAGCAATCAGACATCCCTCTCACAATCTGGGACTGCTGACTCCTAACCACACACCTGCCTGCCTGCCTGATCGCCCCTAACTGCCTCTGCCTGCCTTCCTGATTGCCCCTAACCCAGCCGTGGGCAAACGTTTGAAATGAATAAAACTAAAAAAAAAAAAGACCGTACCCTTTTATGTAATGATGTTTACTTTGAATTTATATTAATTCACACAAACACTCCATCCATGCTTTTGTTCCGGCCCTCCGGTCCAGTTTAAGAACCCATTGTGGCCCTCGAGTCAAAAAGTTTGCCCACCCCTGCCCTAACCCCTCTGCCTGCCTGCCTGATTGCCCCTAACTGTCCTCCCCTGCTGGCCTGACCTTGCCCCCAACTGCCCTCCCTTACCAGCCTGATCTCACCCCCAACTGCCCTCCCCTGTCAGCCTGATCTCACCCCCAACTGCCCTCCCCTGCCAGCCTGATCTCACCCCCAACTGCCCTCCCCTGCCAGCCTGATCTCACCCCCAACTGCCCTCCCCTGCCAGCCTGATCTCACCCTTAACTGCCCTCCCCTGCCAGCCTGGTTGCTCCCAACTGCCCTCCCCTGCCAGCCTGATCTTGCCCCCAACAGCCTTCCCCTGCTAGTCTGATATTGCTCCCAACAGCCCTGCCCTGCAGGCCTGATCTCGCCCCCAACTGCTCTCCTCTGCCCACCAATTTGGTTCTGATTGGCCGGTTTCTATGCCAGTGTCAAAAGCTCCACCTCCTAGGCAGCCATTGGCTCCTCACAGTTGACCCAGATTTGGTTCTGATTGGTCAGTTTCTATGCCATTCATCATCAAAAGCTCTGCTTCCCTAGGCAGCCATTGGCTCTTCACACTTCACCCAGATTTGGTTCTGATTGGTTGGTTTCTATGCCAGTCAGCATCTGTGGGCCTATCAATGAGGCCTGATCAGAAAAGTGGGGCTGATCAGCAGCCCCGGTGGAGGCCTGGAGAGAAATGGAGGAGCAGCTGCTGGCCCGGCCCTGAGAGAAAGAGAGAGGCAAGTGCTGATCAACAGCTGTCACACAGGCTACAAATCAGACCCTGCTTCTCTCTTCAGACATCTCTCCAGGCCTGATTCACAGTCCCCTCAGCAGTCAGTGCTGGGACACCACACCTGCAGCCGCAGCTGACTGTAGGACTGACTTCCGGTTGGTCGATCTGGTCGTGATGGACCCAGGGTTTTTATATATTAGGATTTATTTATTTATTTATTTATTTATTTATTTATTTATTTTTGTTAATCCTTACTGGAGGATATTTTTCTCATTGATTTTTGAGAGAGTTGAAGAGATGGAGCAAGGGGAGAGAGAGAAAGATGGGGGGAGGGGGTGAGAGAGAGAGATTGGTTGCCTCCCTCACATGCCCAGACCTGGGGCTGAGGATCCAACCTGCAACCCAGGTACATGACCTTGACCAGGAATCTAACCTAAGACCCTTCAGTGTAGGGGCCAATGCTCTAACCACTGTTCTAACACTGGCCAGGGCAAGCCATAAGCTGCAGCTTTTCCTTAGGGTCTGCCTGAATCCCAGAGGATTTTTTTTTCTGCACGTTTTTCCTGGGAAGGGCATATTGCCTGTAGGCCAGCATTTGCATCTATCAACATTTGCATTTTGGATCTATCAACAACAGCTTGTCTCTTCTACACTTCCGCCCTTGAACATGCTCTTCAGACCCTAGCATCTTTTTTAAACTCAGTGTCTTAATTTGTAGCTCAGATGTAGAAGCAGAATTTACCCTTGAGAAAACAGTCAGAACCATATCTTAATTTAGGGCATGAGTCAGAGCCCAGCAGAGCCATCCGTGATTCTACAGTATATAATTCAGTTTTTGGCATCAGACCAGCAAGACAAATTCATAAAAATAATGAGAAATAATACTTATTCTAAAATCCCATAAAAACACAAAAGAAAAGGCTTAAAAAACTAAAGCAAATCCTTATTATGTTTATAGATATTGATAGATTCAATTTCAACATTGTGCAATTATTTTAGTATTTATCCAAATATTTTCAATAATTAAAACAGATTTTTTAATGTTGCCTAACACTTGCTGGCACCAACAGCGCACTAATCTCCATTGAGGGCCAAAGAAATCAAGAATAATGATCTCCTACTGCTAATCCACAGGAAGATTTGTGATTTTCACTGTAATACATGGTCGGAAGTAAATTGCAGATTCACCATCACTGAATAAACAGCTTGAAATGATAGCTGAAGAGGAAGATGGAATTAAGGAGAATTCATAGATGAATATATAACACTTAATGTAGTCCACAGAAACTTCTGCATAAATACAGAGTGGGGTTTGTGACAAAGAACTGGAGACATTTTATTCTATGTTTAAAATAAATTACTCTAATGAAGAAGCTCTCCAGAAAACCCCGAATGTGATTGCAAGCTTTAGTCATCAATGTTTAGGCTTAAATTGACAGTTCCATCTATTGTTTAGAGCCCTGTTAAGTGGGCTGTTCTCTAAAGAGAGACATAGACAATTTGGAAAATTCCCAAATGGGGAAGGATGGAAAGAAATAGGGATGCTTAATCTAATCTACATGAGTGGATTTAATTTGAAGGTAAAGAACCACTGCCCTCAAATGTCTGAAGGGCAGTCACTAGGAGAGTTATTATTTTCTATGGCTTCAGCAAGCAAGACAAGGACCCAAAGTGGAAACATAGCCACGTTCTTTTTGATTTAAAATACAAAAAGATAAAAATTCTAATGTTAGTCTTGTTGCAAATGACCAAATTGCCCCCAAAATATTGTCTTAGGTTTCTGGTGCTGACAGAGGAGATATGGTAAGAAAGGATACTTATATCCAATAGGGAATTGCTTCTAAATAATAAGCTAAAGGAAAAAGACGATAGTCATTCACAAACGTAACTTGAAATGAAAGTTTGTAAGAGAATAAGTCCTCAATCATAATACCAGTACCCTATGACAGATGTCTTAAGTATCTATTGAAAGTTCTCTTTGGTTCCATGTTTGTTTGTCTTAAACGTATTTTGATGTTCTTGTTAAAAATAATTCTGAAACCACAAAATGAAGCTTCTGATCATTCTTTTCTTTGCTGTGGTTATGTTTCTCCGTTAGAGTGGTTACATTTAATTTAATAACCATGATCTGCCTTTTGTCTTGTATAATGACTTTGAAGCTGAGGAATCCCAAATCACTGGATTTTTATCTGATTAGGTTTCTGTGATGTCTACAAGTTAACTTTCTTAAATCCTCATGAGACTGGGTCACTGAGTTGAGTTTCTAGGGAGAGAAATTAAGGTGTCCTTTCCTCACCTCTAAAAGACTAATTGGTATCAACACAATGCCCTCAAAATGTCCTTTTTGGGGGGAAGTTAAATGTACTTCTAATCCATGCAACTTTGGATTATCTAAAAGCTTACTATGGGTATTTACTTCATGAGGTTAAAATAATAACAATTGTTTATTTGATCAGTGTCAAAATTGCCAACATGGATCTATAGATACATTTGTGAAAGAAGCAGGATTATAAACCTCATCAGTTGAAAATATATCTCAAATTGCTTTAAGACATTTATTCCCAAGAATATAAGAGCTTTCCAGAAAGTGGTCATTTCCTGCAATTATCTTATTCAGTTCCCTAGGATTGAATAATATTTATATTCTTCTACCCATTATTGGGACTACCAGAATGCATTTATTTTCACAGGATTATGTCCTCCTTGCATCATTCTTACCACATATTCTTAAGTAGTTACAAATCTCTCCCTTTTTTCCTCACATTATTTCTTTTATCTCTTTTTCTCCTTACCTGTCTTTCCTTCATCCATCATTGCCCTCAGGAGCAATTAAGACAATTTCTTTGGCTTTCCTTCAGGCAATCTGAGTAGAAAAACAAGAGAATTAGACCCACATATCTCTAGAAAGTAAGTGACATTCAAAGGTCCTGGACAAAATGTTGAGATACATATATAAAATCCTTTGTATAATCTGAAGTGATCATATGTTTAAACAGTAAGCTAACTGTTCCAACAATTCACACACGCACATTTTATAACGAAAACTGTAATGAAAATTAGTCAGGGTATACTATTTCTGGAAAAACAGGTTTTGCCTTCACCAGGCTAGAAAGTGCTGTTTATTTTTCCATCAGTGAAAGGAAAAGCATGGAGGCAGCTTTCAGCTCTCAGGAAGCTCCAGCTGCAGACTCTACCGCACTGCTTGTCGTGCTGCTGGGACCATTAGGTTACAAGTGTTGGGAGCATGGACCCGGGACCAGAGCCTTCTCCAGTCACCCTGAGTACTGAAACATCTGTGAACTGTGCCGTTCAAAAATGAAGCCTCTGATAAAGGAGTGAAACTGCTCTCAGAAAATACGTATTTCATATTTCTGCCATCTGAAATACGAAATTCTCCTGGCGACAAGTTAGAGAAAACTTTCTTTAGTTAAAAAAGAAAAGAAAGAACTAACAAATTAGCCTTTCAAGGCAAGTGGTGCTTACTCAAATGCTAGGAGGAGAATAAAAGCTTATAATTTTGGTACCAGCTCTCACAGGAGAGACTAAACACAGACAATTACAAATGATAAATGTATACACAGAATCCATTTCTTTGTTTAAAGACAAGCACATTCAAAGCAATGGGAAAGCTAGTAAGAAAGAGTCTGTCCAGAAAGGCTTCCAGAAGAATGTCAACAGTGTCAAAAGAAGGGCTACTTACAAATCAGATTTAGAACTTGAAGGTATCTTAAACCTATTTAGTTCACATTTCTATTTTTTAGATATGGAACTAAAGAGATGTTGTACATGAAACAAGGACTCTAAATTCTCACAGGGAAAAATCACACTGAAATTTGGATCTCTTGAGACTTAGAGTTCTTGCCATCCAATAAATACTCTATTCTGTAAGCAATAATAGAGAGAGGGCTTAACACAAGGATGGAGGTTCTGACTTCAGTGGGACATGTTGAGATGAATCTACGCCAAACATCTCCTATCACAGAAGAGATAGCAGAAGAAGGACTTTCTAACACAGATTGTGAAGGTGTTGTGGCAGAATGATCAGCCAGCACTCTGAGGGAGGAAAGTTTAACCTTCACTTTGCAGATCTGCTAGTCTAGGGGAATTCTGGATCCAAAACCTGAACTGAACTCGTGGGGAGGCTCTGACCTATATATCTCCTCCTGTGGTGGGCCCTGAGGGTCCCCGAAACCCCACCCAAGTCAGCTGTAGTGGGGCCATGGGGGCATGCTCTGCAGCTCCGCCCAAGTCAGCTGTGGTGGGGAAGTAAGACTACAGTTTTACCAGATACTGAACTAGGTTGCAAGCCCGCCCCGCACCCCGCCTCACCCCATTTTCCCTTTCAAAGGGATGTGGGTCATAAAGGAAGAACAATATACATCCTATTACATTAAACAAAGAATTTGAGAACTGACAAATACTGAACTATATACATTTATAAACATGAACCATGATAATAATTTTGTTGCTGATGATGTTAAGATATAAAAAGTTAATGTTCTATGGTTCTATGAAGACTACTTTGATGGCAAGTTATTGGGCCATACTGTTTCCTTTATCTTTCAAAACTTATTTGTTTGGCCCTATCTGGTTAGGCTCAGTGGATATAACATCAGCCTGCAAACTGAAGGGTACTGGGTTCAATTCCTGGTCAATGGCACATACCTCGGTTGCAGGCTTGATCCTGGCCCAGATTCAGGAGGCAACCTATCAATGTGTCTCTCTCACATCAATGTTTCTCCCTCTATCTATTTCTCCCCCTCCCTTCCACTCTAAAACTCAAGGGAAAAATATCTGGGGTGAGGATTAACAGCAACAACAACAAAAATAAATTAAATAATTTATCAATTTGTGTGAGAGTAGGAAGGACAGTTCGACCATTTTCTCCAGTGAATCTTAAATTGTAGGTCAAATTGGCAACAGGTACATACATGTGGAGAGACTTCCATAAATTTTTCAATTTAATAAAAATTACTTGAAAAGTATAGAAAACTTCTCACTTTTTTATTTATAGTAAAATAACATTTTTATGATCTAAAAGTAATAGATACTTTGCTAATTTCCTATCACAAATTGCTACAATTTTCTGATGGTGAGAAGTTGGAACTAAGTCTTCTGGGACTTAAAGTCCAGGTGGCAGTGCTAGCACCTTCTGCAGGATCCTGAGAAGAATGTGTTCCTTGCCTCTTCCAGCTCCTTCAGGTTGCTGCATTCTTTGGCTCTTGGCCCCTCGCTTCCTCCAATGTCTGTTTCGGTCTTCACGTCACCTTCTCCCTTTACTGACTCTCCTTCCTCCCTCTTATAAGGCCTGACATGATTACAGACCCGCCCGGATAATCCAGGATAATCTTAATTTAGATTATCCAAGATCACATGTGCAGAGACCTTTGGTCATATAAAGTAACATTCACAGGCTCTGGGGATTAGGTGTTACAATTAAATCTACAAATATAAAAAGTTATATTGTTATTCTGGAATGTCTGATCAATCTTATTTAAAATAAAATTTAGAGAAAATAAGAGGCTGAAAAATAAACTAAAATTGTTTTATTCTTTAGTATCTCATTCTTTCTCAAGTCTATGCATGAATGCTTTGTATTATGCCTCTATATGGGCATCCTTTTCAATCTACCTCTAGCATTCAATAACGAATGCCACTAAGGTACCATCTAACATTGGATTCCAATTTTCCCAGAGACTATACTTTAGGGACACACTTTTATTTAATATAGCAACAAAGACGAACAATTCCATAGAAAATTCTGATTCTTGTAATGAAGTTTAAATTCTCTGCATTTTAAATTGGGTTCTAGATTTGTAATGAGAATAAGCCAATTATTTTCCTGGGATAAGTATGTCAAAGCCAGTTTCTAGCCTCAGATTATATGCTTTTAATTCAGAATGTTAAAAGGTCCATTTGTGAGAACATTTCATGCAATGTTTGATTTTATTTCAAGGTAATGAGGAGTGAAATCTGAAGCCACATTCTGAAACCTTCTAGCCTTTCCAGTTATTCTCAAAGACGCCAACCTTGAATGTTTTGAAAAAAGTAAGTGCTCCTAGTGCCAACACTAAGGAAATGTTTGCACAGTTCTTTGGTGCATGTCATTCTGAGTGCTGCTTTTATTTAATCTTCATAAATCATTAGATTAAAAAAATTAGTTTTAGAGAGAATGGCATTTCTAAATATTCAGTAAAACTATAAATCACCTCATTTCCAGTCATAATACCTATCTCAGTTTACTTCCCTTAATTCTAAATCTGGAACTGATGATTTCATGGAAATAAATTCTTAAAGAAGTAAGTTCATATCAACAAGGAATGAAATGATAGACATACCAGTAGGGTCTCAAACTTGTATACTCTTGTCCTTATATTTACTACACAAAGGATTGACAAGTTAAAGGAATACATCATCTTTATTATTTCTATAATAATACTATTTAATGATATTGCTTTGATTTATTTAGTGTTGACTTACTTAGTTCTGCTCTTGGGTGGCCAGTTCATGGTGGAAAAAGAAAGTAATTATACTAACATATTTGAATAGTACCATTGGCCGTTTAAAATTTGCATTTGCCTAAGACAAGGTGCATATAAAAGCTGATTAGAGCTTTTTCTAAAGAATGCCAATAAGATGGAGAGATAGCAGAAAACAGTGATAATGGGGATTGTTTCTAAGTGAATTAATCAGTTTTATGAGGGCAGGGGCAGACTGAAATATGGTGTCAGTGAAAAGGAGGTATATTCAAGATGACAGCATCCTTTCTTGCTTGGGTGAGTGGATGGATGGTAAATCCATCTAGATACTAAAGAAAAAAAATACGGGTTTTGGGGAAAAACAATGATATGTTTCACTAGAAGTGCCAAAAAAATACAGATTGACAATGATATCTTCTAAGACAGAGATGAAAAAATAAATTCTGGAATCATAAGAATATGTTTGAGTCCTAGCCAATTTGGCTCAGGGTAGGCTGAATCCCCGGCCCTAGTTAGGGTGTGTGTGGGAGGCAATCAATTGATATCTCTCTCATATAGATGTTTCTCTATCTCTGTCTCCCCCCCTCCCTTCCACTCTCTTTAAAAATCAATGGAAAAATATCCTCCGGTGAGGATTAACAACAACAACAAAAGTATGTTTGATAGGTGAAATCCTGTAGTAAGACCAGATTCAGCCTGTCCTTCCTGTGTGATGTGGGTATTCCGTTAGTTGTGGTGCAACTCAGCTAGTGTCTGCATCTCTCAGATAGATCTCCCATGGATCTATCTTCGCTCTGTGAATTCTTGGCAGGAGGGAAGTTCAGGAGCCTCTTATGTAACCATCTTGGTCCACAATCTGCTCAGCTTAGTTCTTAAAACATTTTTACTTCAATATATACTCATTCCCATGCTTATCTAGTCTCATAGTTTTAAATACCATCCTTGTGATGATTACTGTCCAATGTATATTTTCCACCTGGATCTCTTCCCTAAAATCCATACATATTTATCTATTTTTCTACTCTACCTTTCTACTAGGATGTTTAATGGGCAAATTCACAAAGAGAATGCTAGATAGAGAATGCAAGGGGACTTAAGGAATCAGCCTTTAGCTTTAATACTGGAATTTTCTATCAGAAAATCATGCAAATAATATCTCTGATGTTTTTGCCCACCTCCTAAGAATTAGACACTTTACATTGATCCCCAAACAATTTCCTAAATTAAGTTAAATTGATCCTGTGCTATTAATGAGCACCAAGGCTCAGAAGGCTTAAACTGTAAATCATACAGTCAATGACAGGAGAGCTGGAACTGAACCCACGTGGTCAGAACCTGCTTCACCAAATTGTCTCAGTGAGTTCATTTCCTAATAACCTCAGGTAATATGCTCATCAAGAGCCTGATGATGCAGAGAAGCAAAGGTTTCCGGGATGAAGTTAAAACAGCTGTAATAAAGTTTTCTTTTAAAGGATCTTAACATATGTCGAATGCTTTTTTGTTGTTGTTGTTGTTACTCATATGCCAAATAAAATACTTGGCTCATTAATTTTTGAAATTTATCTTTGGCACATGGTATTTTTAGTGTTCTTTAAAATCTACTATTTATAGATCTCTTCCTTAAATTAAAAGCCACTTTCCTTGGATATTTACTGTTGGTCTTAATTCATCCTTCAAATTTAAGTCTTGCTTTAAACAAACAAATAACAAAAAGCCCTTAATGGAATCTTTAATTATGCTTACCCAACTACCTATAAAAGAAAGAGAGGAAGTTGTGGACTCCTTTTCTCTAATTTCCACAAACACAATCAACAAATCCCTGATTCCTCATTGAAGAATAAGTAACACTTTTAAAAAGTAACATGACTGAATATGGCAGGATTTTTGACCTAGGAACCTTTCCCCAAAATTAATTATTTTGATTTTATTATTTTACTTAAAAATGTGAGCAAATGTGTCCACCTCCATCACTACTCAAATTTAAGCTGCCATCAGTTCTCACCTGTCACAAGCCAGGAAAACAGACTCCATGTGAGGCCTTTCACATGTTGTCTATGGTAACCTTTGTAATGGAAGACTGGAGAAGCCGAATGAGGTACAGCAAGGTGATCCCAAGATCAGCAGCATCAGGAAGCATCTACTACCCCTGAAGGGCCAATGACAGGACGTCATGTTCTCAAAGCTCAAAGCCAAGGTTGTCTGGCAGGAGCTGACACCGTCTTGGAATCTACATGTCAGGAACTCAGACCTCAGCAGGAGATTTCTGACAGGAGATAGTGCTATGGATGGATGAGTGACAGGTGATTCATGGTAGGCAGAGTAATGGCCCCTACAGATGTCCACTTCCTAATCCCCAGATCCTGTGCATGTGTTACCTGACATAGCAGAAGGTACTCTGCTGGTGGATTTAATTAAGGATCATGAGATGGGGAGATTATCCTCAATTTTCTGGATGGGCCCAATGTAATCACAAAGGTCCTAATAAGAGAGGCAGTGAATTAGTCAGAGAACAAGTAAGGACAGAAGCAAGGGTCCAAGTGAGAGGGAGATAATTGAAGATGCTGTGCTTCTAGTTGCAATGATGAGGAAAGGAACACAATCCAAGGAATGCAGGAGGTTTCTAGAAGCTGGAAAAGGCGAAGAAACAAATTCTCCCTTCGACTCTCCGGAAGGAAAACAGCCTTGCTGACACCTTGATTTCAGCTCAGGGAGACCTTTTTCAGACTTTCCACCACCAAAAATGTAAGATAATGAAGTTATCTTACTTTAAGTAACTAAATTTGTGCTAAGTTGTTACAGCAACTATAGGAAACTAATACAGGATGAAATACCCAGATTCATCCTATCACCTGCTTTCTAATCTTCCACCAGTACCTCCACATGGAAGGCTCTATCAACAAGCCACAGGAGCAGTAGTTCTCCGCTAGAACGGAAGAGGTGGGCGGAAAGCAGAGATCTTCCTTTGTCTGTTCCTGAGCCCTGCAACCCATTGACTTCTATTTGGCAAGTATGGAGTATAGAGTATATAGAGTATGGAGTTTATTTGGTCCTGGACCTTCCTGTGTTGTTATTCTACACTCCTCTATTTTTTTTTCTATTTCTATTAGCAGCAAATGCCCCCAAATATATATCTTTGTCCAAGACCTCTCCTCTAAATCCAAACCACTGTAACTGTTAGAAATCATCACTTGAATGTTTTCAGGTTATCTTAAAACCGACATATTAAAAACGAACCACCTGAAATCTACTCATGTGTTTGGCCTATAAGAGTTTATGCATAGGGATACAATTAAGGCAAGTCTGGAGGTCTATTACTGTCTCACATCTTCCTTCCTTCTCTCCAATCCTGTTCCTTGTTCAGTGTTCCTTCTCCAGTAAATGGATCTGTGAAAGGTCCAAGCCTGGGAGTCATTCTTGCCCAGTTCCTCACTGTCCTCATCTCTCACCCCTAATCTGCACATTAGGCAGAGTGAACTTTCCAGAATGCAAATGTGTCAGGTCATGAGCTCTTCAGTGATCACCCAATGCTCTCCGTATAAAGAGCCATATTCCTGAAGTGGCTCTCAGACGGTGCATGGACTGGCCCTACCTGATACTCAGCCTCCATTTCAAGCCACACTCTCTATCATGCTCTGCACATGAACCAGGCTGGCCTCTTTCTCTTCCAACAAGCCAAGTCATTTCCCCATATACATTGTTTATATATGCCTGTCTAGTCAGCTCAGGCTGACATCGTAAAATATCATAGACAATAGAAATTCATTTTTTATCAGTTCTGGAGGCTAATGAGATCAAGGTCATGGTATCAGCATGGTTAGTTTCTGGTGAGAACCTTTTTGATCACTTGTGAGCAGCTTCCATCTTGCCATGTGCTCATATAACCTCTGTGTGCATGCAGGAAAAGAGTTCTTTTGTGTCTCTTTTTATAAGGGTACTAAATACATCAAGAAGGCCCCACCCTCATGATCTCATATAAGCCCAATTATCTCCCAAAACTTCCATCTTCAATACTATCTCTTTGGGGAGATAGGGGTTCAGCATATGAATTTGGGGGAGACACAATTCAGTCCATAATAATGTCTTTGCCTTGAACACACTATATACCCCTTTCTTATAGCTAAACCCTAAGGAGCTTTTTGTAGACAGCCTTCTATGATTCCTCGCTAAGAATACATTTAGTCCTCTTAACACAAATTTACCATGTTCCTTTCATAACATATATTACAAATGAAATTTTAGTTTTATTTATGTGGTCACCTGAATGATGTCCCCCATCACCCATACTCTGTTGTCACCTCTTTAAAAGGAGAGAGAATAACTTTCTATTCATCCCTATATTTCTACATTGTTCAAAACAGTGTCTGAGATATAATACATATACAATAAGTATATTCCAAATGAAATAATGAATGGGGAAATTAGTTCCCAACAGACTAATAGTTGCCAGAGGGGAGGAGAGTTGGGGGACTAGATTAAAAAAAAAAAGTAAAAGGATTGAGAAGTACAAATGGGTAGTTACAGAATCATCCATGGGGATGTAAAGTACAGCATAGTGATATAATCAATAATATTGTAATAACTATGCAAGGTGCCAACTGGGTACTGGAAATATCAGAGGGAACACTTTGCAAAGTATATGATCATCTAACCACTATGTTGTGCACCTGAAATTAATATAAAATAATATTGAATGTAAACTATAAGTGAAAGAGAAAAGAAAATTATTTTCCAAATTTTGCTTCACCACTTCCTAGCTACATAACCTTGGACAGTTTACTTAACTTTTCTGAGCCCCAGTCTTATCATCTTTATCACAAGAATCGCAACAACTACCTGGTGCAGCGCATCTAAAACATCTAGCTCAGTATGCGGCTGAGAGATATGGGACGTGAGATATTTTATCAGATATATTAAATGCCCTCATAAATGCTCAAAAAAGAGAAACTTTCTCTCCTTGATCACACTTTAGTCAGCTCCTCTGAGCCCTCTGCTTAACTGACCCTAACTTAGGCTCCTATCTCCACAGTCCGTGTAGAGTCCAATTTCCCTAAGAATCCTACTGTCAGATGAGCCAGAAGACTTCACCCTGATATCTGGCCACCCTCAGTATCAGATCAAATTTCTCACCTCCAACCCCAGATTCCTGACCACCCAGGTCTGTCTTCACTAAGAAGCCCCCTCATCTTGATGTTTCCTCTTAGTAATTTCCCAGTCATGATCCCACCCTGCTCCTTGACTGTAAATTCTCACTTTCCATAACTCGGAATTTAAGCCTGATCTCTCTCCCATATTTCAGCAGACTGTCTTGAATAAACTCTTCCTTAGTGTCTTTATTAAGTATCCTGGAAAACTGGTCTTCAACACAAATGTTCAAAACAAGATAAGTTTATTGTATTTACTGTTACTCAGGCCCAAGTGAGAACTTTATATCAGTCAGGAAATCTGTTTAAGAGAAAAGAGCAGAGAGATCATAGAATCTAATAAAAATTAAGATGTAATGATTTTAGTAAGATTCAGAGCCAAAGATAAAAAGATGATCCTTGCTGTTTATACAAAGGGAATAAATTATTTGGAGACAAAATTGTCATATATGAAAATATAGTAGTACTAGACTGTAATTCCCATAATTCTGCAGCTGCTCTGAGTTCAGCTCAATGCCCTTTAGGCCCTAGGAGAAAAAAAATTCTGAAATGCCTATCACGAGAGCAGTGGCTACTGTTATTTCCCCACATTAGTGGGACAATTATCAGAGGATCAGAATAAAAGAGATCAAAGCTATATCATGCCACTTGTATCTGCACTTGAACACTGATACAGGAGGTTGAGTAGAGATTGTAAAACAATCCTACTCAGCTTCTAAGGAGCAATTATTTTTTAAAAGGAGGGAAATAGCTTAGTCAAAAAAATGAACTATAAAATATATGGCTATCATCTCAACAAAGAACAAAAAATGGTAGCCAAATATAATTATGTTTTTTTAAAAGAAAGTATAGAGGACTTTATTCTGAGTAAAACCTCAAAAAGTTAGTTTCATGGTCACTAAAATTTTAATTATATATCACATACATTTCAGATTAATAATATTCAATGTACATCAATCAAGAAACTAATATTCAGTGCTCAAAAATACAAAAGTCAGATATAACCTCTATAATAGAAGTAATTTTTTATTCATCTGTGCTCTGAATTAATATCTAACCCTCCAGGGAGTGTCTTCTCTGTTTCCTTTTTGCATATTTAGAATTTGTTTGTAATTACTGCTTTATTTGTCTCTCTCCCCAACTAGGCTGTAAGCTCTTTGCATATAAGAACCTGGTCTTGCCCTGACTGGTATTGCTCAGTGGTCAGAGTGTCACCCCAGGCACCGAAGGGTCAAAGGGTCGCAGGTTCGATTTTCGGTCAAGGGCAGGTACATGGGTTGCAGTTTAGATACTCTGTCCCGGAGGCAACCAATCGATGTGTTTCTCACACATTATGTCTCTCTCTCTCTCTTTCCCTCCGTCCCGACCCTGCCCCCTGCTCTCCCTTCCTCTCTTCCTCCCTTCCACTCTTTCTAAAAATGAGTGGAGTGGAAAAAATACCCTCTGGTGAGGATTAACAACAACAACAAAAGAACCTGGTCTTATCTTGCTAACCCCAAAGCCCAGCACCTAAATATAATAGAAGCACATTTTAAAATACATTGAAAAATGAGAAAACTTCATATATATTATCATTCACCATACACCATATTTATAATTGTAAAACTTATTTTTTAATATATTTTATTGATTAAGATATTACATATGTGTCCTTATCCCCATGTTATCCCCTACACCCCCCCCCACCCCCCGCTCATGCCCTCACCACCACCCCCACCCCAACCCATGTCCATTGGTTAGGCCTATATGCTTGCATATAAGTCCTTTGGTTGGTCTCTCTCCCTTACCCCCACCCTCCCCTACCTTCCCTCCAAGGCCCGACAGTCCAATCAATGCCTCTCCACCTCTGGTTCAGTCCTTGTTCATCAGTTTATGTTGTTCATTATATTCCACAAATGAGTGAGATCATGTGGTATTTATCCCTTAAAGGATATCCTTCAGCATTTCATATAATCCTGGTTTGGTGGTGATGAACTCCTTTAGCTTTTCCTTATCTATGAAGCTCTTTATCTGACCTTTAATTTTGAATGATAGCTTTGCTGGATAAAGTAATCTTGGTTGTAGGCTCTTGGCATTTATCACTTTGAATATTTCTTGCCACTCCCTTCTGGCCTGCATGGTTTCTGTTGAGAAATCAGCTGACAGTCGTATGGGTACTCCCTTGTAGGTAACTCACTGTTTTTCTCTTGCTGCTTTTAAGATTCTCTCTTTATCTTTTGCTCTTGGCATTTTAATTATGATGTGTCTTGGTGTGGTCCTCTTTGCATTCCTTTTGTTTGGGGTTCTCTGCGCTTCCTGGACTTGTAAGTCTATTTCTTTCACCAGGTAGGGGAAGTTTTCTGTCATGATTTCTTCAAATAGGCTTTCAGTATCTTGTTCACTCTCTTCTTCTGGCACCCCCATAATTCGGATGTTGGTACGCTTGAAGTTGTCCCAGAGGCTCCTTACACTATCTTCATTTGGATTCTTTTTTCATTTTGCTTTTCCGGATAGGTGTTTTTTGCTTCTTTGTATTTCAGGTCTTTGACTTGATTCTTGGGATCCTCTCATCTGCTGTTGGATCTCTGTATATTATTCTTTATTTCAGTCAGTGTATGTTTAATTTCTGACTGGTCCTTTTCCATTTTTTTGGCATTCTCCTTAAGATCCTTGAAGGTCTCACTACGTTCCTTGGAGGTTCGTAGCAGATTCTTGAGTAACCTTATAACTGTGGTTCTGAACTCTCTGTCCTCCATTAGTTTGCTTTCCTCCATTTCTGTCATTTGTGACATGTTTCTTTGTCTCCGCATTTTTGGCTGACTGCGAGGACCCACTGTGTCTATAAGAACTGCTGTGCTGGAGACACCCTTATGCGGTAGGACTTGCATCAGTGGGGCTTTGGTGCTCACTGAGTCTGCTTCTTGAGTGTGTCTCTTATAGATGTGAGGAGTTGAAATCTAGTATCTGACCAGGGGTACCCTGGCTTCTGGATCTCCAAGCCAACCACAGTGTGGGTCCACCCAGCAGGGGCTACAGCAATATCAACAGGTTTCTCCTCCTTGTTTGGAGTTTGGAAGTTTTGGAGCTCTCTGATTCACTGCAGAATGTTAGGCTGCAAAAGCGCAGGTGCCTCCTTTGTGCTGCCGAGCACAGCTTGGGAGGGGATGTAGTGGGGCGGGGTCTCAGAGAGTTCCCAGGGCTGGGAAAACAGCAATGGTGTCCTCAGCGACCCCATGACTCCGACTCCTTGACTCCCCGAGTGCCACGCGCCAATGATCCCTGCGAGCAGCTCTGTGAGAAAGTCACCTTCGTTTCCGTCCTGCTGCAAGACAGTCCCGTTTCTCCCCGTAGGAGCCTGGGACCCCAGCGTCTTGCCATAAATGAGTTCAGTGAGTTCGAGAGCTTGTCCCCTTCCGATTGAAAGAAACTGCCCATCCAGGTGCAGCAGCCTCGCGCGTGCACGCGCCCCCCCCCCCCCCCACCTCTGTTCTTGGCGCCTCTCCCCTCCTACTCGGTCTCAATGTGTTTTTTTCTTTCCTTCTAGTTGTAGAACTTCCACTCTGTCAGCTTTCCCGTGGTTCTGGATGATAGCTGTTTTGTCTTATACTTGTGGTTTTAATGTTGTTGTGGGGGGCAGCACATACAGGTTTGTACCTTATGCCGCCATCTTGGTTCTCCTAATTGTAAAACTTATTAAATTTAATTTAACAGAAGTTAATAACCATGTGCCAGTTTCTGAACTTGTTGCTATAGAATATTATAAAACAATACAGATATAGGGAAAAAAAACACCATATCTTTTTCTTTTCAACCAAACCACTGAGCTATAAATCACACATTTAGTGGCACACTTCCGATGTGCCAACCACTGTTTTAAACATATTATAAGTATTTCTCTTTGTCAGTTTCAGCTACTATAACAAGTGCTGTAGTCTGTGTGGCTTATAAATAGCAGATTTCTTTTTTTCCTCACAGTTATGAAACCAGCATGGTCAAGTTCTGGTGAGAGCCCTCTTTTAAGTTGCAGATTGCCAACTTCTTTTTATATCTTCACTTTTTTAAAAAAAATTTCACATGGCAAGGAGCAAAAAGGAGAGGTAAACTTTCTCCTGACTCTTATAAGGGCACTTATTCCATTCATGAGACCTCTACCTTCAAGACCTCACCTAATCCTAATCACCTCCCACTATAGTTATAAATCATAGACTAACATGGAATATTCCTCTATTGATAAACCTTTCTTACTAGTTTCCCTTTCAGAATGAAAGTAACTTTCTCTTGAAGATCTTAGAACTCCACACTATAGCCTTCAATATAACAAGTTAAATTGATTAGATAATATTAAGTGTTGTTAACTTTTAATTCTCATGTACAATTTCCTAATTTTTTTCATGTTTCATATAAATAAAAAGCAAACATAGGTAACAAATATAACTACAAATCAATTAATTTATAAAAATGAGAAAGAACATAGCTTTACATTATGCTTGCATTAATAATATAATTTGGTGCAGATAAGTGTTAGCAAAGCTTTGCTATCTGATACTACAGCTTATGAAATTAAAATATATATGGCTTAAAATGTGGGATACATTTTCTTTGCTTAGTTAACTGCAATCAATCTTATAAGCTTTTAAAAAAACAGTTTAAAAAGAATAGTTCAGTGTATGTCTAAAGCCTAGACTTTAAGGTCATCTCTGGCCCTTATATACCTAACTAGAGACCCAGTGCATGGATCGGGCCAAAACCAGCTCTCTGACATCTCCCTAAGGCAGCGGTTCTCAACCTGTGGGTCGCAACCCCTTTGGGGGTCGAATGACTCTTTCACAGGGGTCACCTAAATACATCCTGCATATCAGATATTTACATTACAATTCATAACAGTAGCAAAATTACAGTTATGAAGTAGCAACAAAAATAATTTTATGGTTGGGGATCACCACAACATGAGGAACTCTATTAAAGGGTCACGGAATTAGGAAGGTTGAGAACCACTGCCTAAGGGGTCCCAGTTTCCATGAGGGCAGTTCTCAGGTGACACACCCTGGATTCAGGCTCCCTTCTCTCTGGTTCCCGGTATGTCACCCCAAGAACCACTGCTGCCAAGTGACTGCAGCTCGGCAGCTCCTGCATTGAGCGTCTGCCACCTGGTGGTCAGTGCATGTCATAGCTACTGGCCGGTCACTTAGGCTTTTATATAGAGAGATATTATATAGCTTTGAGAAGTTACATTGCCTCTTAGTCTTAACTACCCCATCAATAAAGTTGCAATGTTTTAGGACCAAATTCTGTTGTATATAGCTTACTTACCACTACAACTGTCTTAGAAATGCTCAATAACTGTTCATTTATTTTTATCAATTATAATAACTTGTTGTTAGCCCTTAACTCCCAAAGCATGAATACCTACTTATATATATACATATATTTATAACTATAATTACACTTATAACCACCCAAAACACTAAGAACCCACACCAAAAATGTGCATAGACTCACATAAATCAGTAACAACATATGTAATATTTACTTTGGCACATAACTAAGACTTTGAGAAACATCCCCATCTCACCCCCTACTCACAAAGGGGTGGTCAAGAGAATTTATGTCAACATAATTAACAATATATGTCACCATCTATTAGGATCAACACACAACCTCATAACTATTGGCAACAGAGGCAACACAGAAAAGTAAGCTAGTGGCAAAGACGTGTCACTCTCTATTACTACTAAGAAAAAAAAAATAGAATCTCTCTCCAAATGTAAAGTACATACCGAGTATAAATTTAGAATCATGCTCCTTTTGATTATGCACTCTGGTAATTTTAATCAGATCGAATGATTTTGCATTATGAGCAGTAGATTAACTAAGAAAGCCAAGAGAAAAATTTTCAAATAGATAAGTATTCCCTCTGGTACTCTGCCTCTCCTGAGAGCAAAATGGAGCTAAATAAAACCCATGACATGTGAGAAGCAAAAATACATTCCCACCATTTCAAGTTCAAGAACTTAGGCTGTTTTTATAGGAAGCCAAACCAACACTACAGGGTGGAATCAGCTGTCATGTTTTGGAAGAGCTGTTAGGCAGATAAATGTTAGTTTAAGAAAGTACTGTGTGCCCACTTAGAGCACACAAAAAATACATTGGCAATTCCTTTATATATATGTATTTTTTAATTGATTTCAGATAGAAAGGGAGAGAGAGGTAGTAACATCAGTGATGAGAGGGAATCATTGGTTGGCTGCCTCCGGCATGCCCCCTACTAAGGATCAAGCCCACAACCCCAGCATGTGCCCTTGACCAAAATTGAACCTGGGACCCTTCAGTCTGCAGGCGGATACTCCATCCATTGAGCCAAGCCAGCTAGGACAATTCCTTTATATGTTAAGTTTCATGGACTCAAAGTCAATCATTAAAGCAGGCTTTTATTTCTGCCCCTTTGTGCCAACCCATTATTTCCACACGATGGGTAACACAATCTTAAGTCATTTATTGACCAAAATTAGAAACCACATCCACACAGAGATACCACTCATCACTGTTTACCTCTCTTGCCATCTTCTTCATTCACCTAACAAGTCCTACAAATCTCAAGCCCAGATTGAATTTACTAGTATCTTCTGAGGCTTCTGCTAGTGTTTCCCAACTATCCTGCAAGGCTGGAGAAAACTACACAGGAGTGAGGATAGGTGCCTTGCAGTTATGGTATTGAGCCCCATTTGAGTCCTTGATGCAATCCAGCAAACTCCATTATGTCTTAGTCAGTGTGTGTTCCCATTGCCCTCAGCAGGTTTCTGCCCTCAAGTGTTAACCTTAATATCAAATCTACTACCTCATCACCTTCATCCTCACCTATGGTTTCATTTTCTACATCATTTCATTTTCACTTCATTCATTTCATTTTATTCACCGCATGAAGAGAAACATTCATAGGAGGTCTCCCCTAACTGTCTTGCTACATAGTCTGCATGGACCTCCTGTCTTCTTAGTTTCTTCCCTCTCAGTAACATGAAAGGGAAATTAAATCTACCTACCCTCCCCCTCCATGTCTTTAGGGACTTCATGCCAGCATATATCATCTCTCCCTCCATATCTTTAGATTTGCTCTTATCATAGTGTAAATATGATGAAAAGTTCTCAATTCAAAACAAAAATTTAATCTCTTTCCTGATCCAACATTCCTCTGTAGTTCTTGCCCAGTCACTAGCTGTGTGAAATAGTTATCTCTACTATGGAATCCTTTTGTACAGTCATTGCTCAAGCTGTGATAAAGCTTCTGTCACCACCATTTCTTTCTAACTGCTCTTGGTAAAGTCAACAATGACCTCCTTGGCGCATTATCTAATGAATTATTTTCAGTCCTTATCTTAATTTTTTGTGTGGAGATTTGGACCATGAAATCCTCTTTTTCTTCGGCTTTGGTGATCCCACCCAGGTTACTTGGCATTTCCCCTCATCTTTCTGGCCAGTCCTCCTCACTCTCTGATGTTGTTGCTTTTCTCTGTCCATATTTAAATCAGTATTTCCCATCACTAGTCTGAGGGCCTGTGAGATCCCCTTACCCAGTGTTTATCACTTCACACAATGATAGTACAAAGTTGTCAACAGCCCAGACCTCTGAACTTCAAATCAACTTATCTTTCTGAACTTCAAATTGACTTATCTTTTAGATGTCTTCCTTGGCCAATATGCTTAATATTGAAGCATATTTACTGTTCCTCTTAACTGTGCTTCTGTAAATTCCCTACACAATATTGAACCACTTATGCAACCATATATACTTGTGCGTCATTCTAGATTTCTTTGTGTCTTTCATTCACCTTATCCAATCAATCACCAGTTCTTAGAGATTTACCCACTAAAGGTCTTGGGTTTGTGAATTTCCCACATATCCTAAGTGCCATTGCCTTTTTATTTGGCATAATACATCCCATATCTCCAAGATTTAAAAAGTAGTGATAGATAAGAGGAAGTAAAGAAGGAGAGAAGGAGGGAAGGAGGGAGGGAGGGAGGGAGGGAGGGAGGGAAGGAAGGAAGGAAGGAAGGAAGGAAGGAAGGAAGGAAGGAAGGAAGGAAGGAAGGAAGGAAGGAAGGAAGGAAGGAAGGAAGGAAGGGAGAACTTTTCCTTAGTCCAGGTCCTCATCAAATCTGATTATTATAGTAAAGATTCCCTCCTACCCTATCATTGCTGACAAAGATATAGTTACAAAATATAAATCTGATTATAATGTAACCCAGGTTAAAATATTTCAATGTGTTCCCAGTTTAGTTAGCGTTGTCCAAACTACTTTAACAACCAGGCCCAGTTGTAATGACCCACACATTGGTAATGTAATAGTTTAGATCAAGTGTAAAGCTGGCAGCAACTAGGTTCATAGAGGCTCTGGCACCTTCAACATATGGCACCCATGGTTATTCAGAGCATCACCATCTCAGTGGGCCAGAAGTAGAAAAGAGAATAAAGCCATCTATAGGAGAGTCACATCCACAGTTCAGTTTTCATTGGAATTCAAATACATGGGTACACTCTGCTCTGAAAGAGGCTAACACATAGTCAAGCTATGATCTGGGAAGAAAGAATAGATTTTTGTTCAGGATTTATTTCCTCAGAGATTCAAAATAAATTCAAATTCCTTTTCTTAACACACTAAGTCTGCTTAATTTCTATGTCTCCTAAAATCAACTCCTCTACCCTGATCCATCAACCTATGGTTCAGCCCTAACCAACTTGCTTTCCCAGTCTTATTACACTCCATTATACCTTCACAGCATCCATGATGTTGTTTCCCTCTCTCTCAACCACCAGTTTCTCTACCCCCCTTTGCTTTGTTTAGCTAAATTCTCACCTTTATAACCCAGTTCAGACCACTTTTCATTACACCTGATTGGATGTGGGTGGTCTCTCCCCATGTTCCCACAGCCCCCTATACAGAGCACTGAACTAAATGATATAAAATAGACTTTGGTTTACTTGTCCACTTTCCCCATTGACTATATACTTCAATGAATGAATAATCATTCATTGCAATGATTATTGCAAGATAGTGTTTCTTTTAATGCACTCAAAATTATCACAATAGTTATTCTAAAACTAATTAAATTAGGTATATTTTTAACCAAAAGGAATTCAATATTACAAACAAATTTACTTTAATTTAATTTACTTAACATTTTAGATATTTGTGTTTGTCAATTAGGTGTTTCAGAAATTATCCTCTGGTTGTGTGTGTGAAAATGAATCTCTTAAGGTCAACTCATTACAAATTCTGTAAAAATTGACAATTCAGAGCCCTTCTACTATTGACTGATTAAGTATGTCATAGGGAGCAGATAAATACACAAATAAACATACAACCACATATGCAAGTGTGTATATACTCATAAGTATGTTATACTTATGTCTGCATAAACAAATAAGATAAATAAAAAATTTGGGGGCATCTGCAATTTGATATACCTCACATATTGTGCAAAGAAAACATTGATTAAAATTGAAATGTAATTAATTTAAAATTAGTTTTTCCCCTTAATTTCAGTCAAAGAAAGTCAAAGAAAATTGGGTGAATTTTATACACCTATCTACATTAACTTAAAAAATAATAAGATTTTAATTAAAAAAACACTGAGTTTGTGAAAATAAGGCACTTTATACTAAAATAATATTTTATTATAATAAAAGTATTATATTAAGAAGACTTGAATTGAATTTCCTACTTTATGGTTTACTAACTGTATGACATTGGGAAAATCAATTAGCAACCATAATCCTCCTTGATATTCTCATCTATTAACTGGAGATTCACATCACAGAATTTAGAGATTAACTCTATAAAGAAACTCTATTAAAAACATGTACTATTAAAAAATGTTATTCCTTTAATGACATGATAGTCAGGATTATGTGGAAGATTTGTGTTGAACCCTAGACCAGATCATTCTTGAGAAGGCCATTTTATCAATTCATTTGTGAATAAACTCCTCGTTAAAGCAAGATCTCCATGTATGTGGAGCCTTCATACATGAATGTGTGTGCAGAGGTTTGTGTATATGCACATACAGATACATATTCTGCCATGAGGAAGTCTGTAGAGAGAGGGGTTTGGGGGGGGGGCAGGGAACAGTATTTTTACTGATATTATTACTGAAGAATATTATTACTGATAATATTTATAATTACCAGAACATAGTGATAATAAATGTCAGCCTGACTTTTATTGGTTTTATTATTGTTTTTAATTCTGCAATGACAACATGTCCCTAAACAGTCTGGACTCAAAGTGAACAGAGCTCACTGCCCCTACCATTGGTTATACCACTGCATATATGCATATTTATTTATTAGTAGGCAGAGTTATCAAGAGTTAAAATATTTTTTCTTGCTTTCTTTTTTCTCACACCAAAATACCACTATAAAAGTGTTTACCCCATTAGCTGTTTGTTAGGCAAGATAGCTGTTTATGTCAAGCTATTAGAACTCTGAAATATACATCTAATATACTTATCAAACAAAGTTATGTGCTGGTTAAGGTCCCCGTTAAAAGTTTTTAAATGAAAGACAAACTAGTGCATTCCTGTTATCTTCCTCCCTACTAGTAAACCCCTGCTTCTCTTAACATTATGTTTTCTCTCCATAATAATTGGGGAAAGTCAACGTGAGAAATGCCTATTTCTCATTCCTGGAGAGAATTATGTTTACTGTCTCGATGACAACAAATGCTTGTCGTGCTGCCATCAGTGAGTTTTCTGTTTCATGCCTGAAGAACAGCATGCCCATCACCAAAGTATTTTCTGAGGACCTGCTAGGTCTACTTTTCCTGTTAGAAATCAAGTGTTAAGGCTCAGCTTTTCTGTGAGTTTGCACATATGCTCTCCTCTCTCTCCTGCTGAGAGGTTAAGTCCCTTCATCTCTATTCATCCTCAGCAGGATCACTTTTTATCTGCTCTGCTCCCCCCTGAGGACTGGCACTAGAGTGGCTGCCTTCTCTGTGACTGATAAATTAATTAACAACCTTGGAGGCTTAGATGGTTTGGAAGGATTAAAACATCCTCTCACTTGATGACTTTTGCTAAATAGAATATGTTTATCCATTTCACAGGACCCATATTTTTAGATCAATGCCCTTTGAGTGTATGATTCATACTGATTTTATTTTTCCCAGCGGGTGCAGTTTCACATAAGCCTATTTAAAAACAGTACAGCAAGCAATGTTTTAAATGGAATGTAATCTATCCTACACCTGTTTCCTTAGACTATTTTGATGAAAGTGAATGGCTTCTATGATAAAGGGTACTTTTATAATACAATATTCAACAAAAATGTTTACATTTCTTTTAATGTAGCATGTGAATACTCTAACTTGAAAACCAATGAATTGAATGCTATTTTTCGCAAACCAGCCATACATACAAAGAAAGATATTTTTAGTTGAATTGACAGAAATATTTTCTAAGCATAAATTAATTGGGCAAGAATTTATTTTGTAGGGTTTCGCCTGGTTTCTTTTGTCTCTTATGTAATGAGAAATGCACCCAGAGAGAAACAACTCTTAGATAAAAATTGTGTAACACAACCTGCTTTCATGATTTTGTTCATTTTTATCAACAGAGTCTTGATTGTAATAGTCAAGTTGTTTCCACCAAAATCTCTATATCTCTATGTAACAATAAAATAAGGTAACATTTACCTGGAGACAAGATCAAAACCATAAAAGTGATCTCTTCAGTATGACTGAATTTACACTCTAGAAAAATAATTATAAACATACTATTAATATTTTCATACAATGTGTAATGAATATAATTCCTCTTTATTCTCTCTTAGTGACCTATTACATCTACTTTGCCTTTAAGAAAGAAACAATCTGTTCTCACCATCTGCCCTTTGTTTTATCAGCAACAGTGGTTTTAAACATTTTGGAGTCAGGGTGTCCTGTGAGAAGTTAATGAAAGTTACAAACCTTTCTAGTAGAAAATGCACATTTACGCACACAATAGTTTGCCTATCATTTCAAATGATCCCATATTCCCTGAAGCCTATTTAGTTGGGAATCCAGATTACAAACTCTCAGGTCCCTAAGAACAGGAATAAGAAGATGGGGGTGGTGGTGTTAGAATGATTTTATGGAGGGATGATAAATGTTTCGCTTGGAATCCAACCTGAAAATTGATTCCCCCTGAGAGTAAACATGTGTTTTCCATGCTTTTTTTTTTCTTTGTGAAATACTGCCAGATGCTTCCTTTTTCCCTTCTTCTTGGCCATTACCACCACTATCACTTTAGGAATTAGAAGCTTAATAGAGATCTTGGTGTTTATGTGTTTCTTGTCTAATATTGACACCGCATATATGCAATGAGGATTTCCCCTCAGAAGCCTACTGTTTTGTTTTGTTTTTTTGTTTTTCAAAATCATTGATGTATACCCAAGCCGTCTTTTGTGTCTTTTTGACCAGGAAGAGCTGTAAACACTAAGATATAAATCTTCCAAGTGGCCCATTTTACCTAAACAATATCATTAAGGAATACCCATAGCCACAAGGAAGAGGTGGCAGAGGCAGGAGGTGGGGAGGGACTAAATGCATGTGGTTCTAGAGGCAGCAGTGCGCCACAGGGCTCAGAGCAAGGCCATGCTCTGTGATTCCTGATTCCTATCCACACAGCTCTCTGCTTTAGTAGCTGCCATACTTAAGTCCTTGTTCCCTTACTTCCAGGGCCTGTTTGGGAATGATAGAATGGCTATCAAACAGTAAACAAAAATATCAAAGACCACCAAATTTTCTTCAAAGCGCTTGAGATTTTCCTCATGTCCAAGATCTTTTATGGGTGCGTTATCTTGTTTTCCTGAAGGCAATAGTGTTAGTCATGAAATTATATGTGCTCACAATTGTGCTTTAGCAATAAGCCCTCTAGCAATTGTGCTAGAAATGTTTAAAAAGTAAAAAAAAAAAAGTGGGGGGCGGGGGGATAGGTGCAGGAGTACTTCTATTCTCTGGCTTTTGGTTTCTTCTGCCTAACTTTGGGCCCAAGACCGTAGAGAGAATGTTGCCAGGGGCAGGTATTGCAAAACTGTGAAATAATTCTACATTCAGTCCTCTTTACTTCTCCTTCAAGCTACTCATTCAAACTAAGACTTGACACACTGAGTACAAATCCCCAGTAACGTAAACCTAGAAGCTACCAAAGCAGTTTGGCAAACTAATGCCTTCACCATGGTGATCTCGTATTTTATTGAACTGCAACCTCCTTGAGGGCAGAGGCAATATCTTTTTTCTTTTTAATCTACATTTAATCTCAAGCATCTAAAAAATAAATTATCCCCAAATAAGTGAGCAATAAATAATCAAATGAGTAAATAAAGAAGGATAAAAACTATATAGTCCATTTTAATGTTGCTGTTACTTTCAAGTTTGAGAGTTTTGAAGATCCCAGATAATACTATTATTGATTGAAAGAGCATTGGCTTTGAAACAGCTGCCAAGTAGAGCAGCTACATCATTTTCCGGTTCTTGCATAAATTGTACCCTCATTAATATTAAACATAGGCACGCGTAATTATTGGCAATGTTGTGGAGGTGTTTAGATAACTAAACATGGAAAGAATCTATACTCAAAGCAGGCTTTTCTATTTATCATTTTTGTTCGAAATAATAAAACAAATATGTTCACCAAGATCCTCGTGCCTTTACAATGCCGATTTAAAAAGACAAAAAGAAACACATTAGTAACTTGTACTTAATGCCTCTCTATAATTCTACCTTTAGTGATAACTCTGTGGGGGAGGCTGTCTTATAAAAAGTCTTATTTGTCATTTGGGTAATTGATCGTTCTAAAATGGGGTCCAGATATAATAACTTTATATTGAACTCCACTTTGGGGGAATGTATGAGGAATCCATCAAACAGAGATAGCAAGTTCTGCAGAGAGAATTCTTGTAGAGAACAGAATGAGCCTGTTGATCACTAAAAATAACCAAGGATAATTATAAAAAAAAATAAATTTTAGCCATATAAATAATACAAATACCTTGGAGAAAATGTGTTGGTTTTTATCCTAGGATAATATTGAGTTTCTATGGGTATTTGTGTGTTGGCAAGGGAAGGTAGGAGGAGTTCCAGTTATTTTTATATAGTTAGGTCCACAATAGCACTAAGTGATTTATCAGATGCGGTATAAGAAGATCATTTGACTACCTGAAGGTTCCAGGATTTTGTTTTCAACTTTTAAAATAACTGAGTCTTGAGAACATATGGTGAAATGCTGGCCATTTTCCAGAATAAACACCACATGCACCAATACCACCACCACCACCACTGCCTCACACACACACGCACGCACGCACACTAGATGTTGGGAAATTTTAATTTCAAAGTAAGTTTGTCTTCTGAATTAAACTATTGAATAGTCAACACTAATAAAAGCAAGATATGATTGTCAAAGGTTCACATCTTAGAGTGCCGATAATCATCTCCCTGCTGGTGACACACATTCACATGTGTATAGAACTGCTGCTATGGCCACATAAACCCTGAGAGAAATATTTCTGAGGGTCTTTTTTTTTCCATCTGTGGCATCATATGTACTTTATTTTGTCCACACTTTCTTATTTTACTTACTTTATGATCAATTACATTTCTCTGTTTGAGGTGAGCAGTCCAATACAAGACAGCAAAGATGAAAATGATTCATATAGAAAGGAATCTTCTATACCAATGATTATCATTTTTTAAAATTAAATTTTCAACACATGAAATATTCTCAGTGACAAAAAAAAAATGCATGTGTTTGAAAGAGTAATTTGCTTGCTTTACGTGACATAGCTTCTGGAGAGAAAATGCATTCTGGCCTTAATCATGTCATAGAAAAAAATAAGGAAGGGTATGGAAAAGTGGAATCAAGGCACAAAAGCTGCATGAGTCAACCATTGATGTGAAGCCACAGTGAGCCCCACAGCGTGTGAAATCCACAGGCGGCAGCAGACCTGCACACACATGGATAGGCACGCATACCCTGAGCAGCTTCTCACTCTCCACAACCTGGGGGCCTTCTGTTTCTGTATTTGATCAGCAAAGGTCATTCTGCACTTACTCATCATCTGAGTTAACAACAGTTTGGGAATTTAGGCTGAACTACCAGTAATTGTGTATAATTCTGCCCACAAGAAATCATGTGTAAGATGAAGTCATTAAAATAAGATGAGATTAAGGTCAACCTCGTCATAATGTCAAAAGCAAAACAGCAATTTTAAAACAAAGTTATTTTTGAGATATCTGATACAATAGAAAGAGACAAAGGGGTCCAGGAAACTGGGTTCTAGTTTGAGATGTACCTGTTTGTCATGTGACTTCAACGAAAGCACATAGGCCCTAACAGGTTTGGCTCAGTGGATAGAGCATTGGCCTGCGGATTAAAGGATTCCAGGTTCGAGACTGGTCAAGGGCATGTGCCTTGGTTTCTGGCTCAATCCCCAGTAGGGGTTGTGCAGGAAGCAGTTGATTCATGTTTCTAACTCTCTATCCCTCTTCCTTCCTCTCTGTAAAATCAATAAAATATATTTTAAAAAATAAAAAATAAAGGAGACACATTGCATTTCTGGGCCTTAGTTCCCTTATTTATATAGCAAATGACTTGGATTACTATCTGCTAAGTCACTTTCCATCAGTAACATTTCTCATAAATATAAATCCAGTTCTAGCTTTTCTATTGTCCTTTCTGGAAGCAATAAGATCGACAGGAAAATCTGTTAGATCCTTTAATCACCTGAAATTTGGTTCAAGGCAGAGGGGCTTCTTGTCACGGAATCATTTGATGTTTCTGCAGAAAAAGATGGTGCAGAGAGGCACTAAAATGTTCTTTAATAAAAACAAATTATTATTTTTTTTGCCTCATGTTCCCAGTGCTATTTCAAAGACCACTAAAATTCTCTATTTGGATGAAAAAGGCAGTACAAATACAATTGTTAGCTGGAAGAACAAATATGCTAGAACAATTTTAAAAAATAATTTTTGACCTTAGGGCTCTTAAAAAATTTTGAGATCTCCAAAGACTTTTGTTTATGTAGGATATATACAGTGTTAGAAATTAAAAGCTGAGGCAATTTAAAAATATTTCTTAATGTGTTTTAAAATAACAAATCTGTTAGATGTTAGCATAAAAAGCATATTTTATGAAAAGTATATTTTTCCAAACAAAAATTGTGGAGAAGGATGGCATTGTCTTACATTTTGTAAATGTGTTTAGTGTCTGGCCAAATACATTACAGCTGCAATCTCATATTTAGTTCTATATTTAATCTATTTTGATGTGTTGTTTTGGTTGAAGTAGTTGAATAAAATATGACCTCTCACAGATAAAGTTGGGAAAGAGAGGAGTGTTTTAATAGTAATTTCAGATAATGGTGGATGTTTGTCTTGATACTACACCAAAATTTAACAAGTTGTATTTTTTGAAAGATTAGCTGCATTAGGTGATCTGAAGCCACAGCAATAACTTTTTGTTCCAATACATTAAAATCTGTTGTCTATCTTGCACTTTGAATGGTGTTCTCCATGCTTATTTTCTAATACCATACCCTGATCATTTGAAAAATATTGGTTTGCTAACTTGTAAAGATCTTCCAAATCCAATATACAATGTCAGAATATCATATTCACTAATATCACCATCAATCTCATTAGGAAAGACTTTAAGTACTGATAAATTGTTAAGCTTTCAGGTGCTGAGACACGTTTTAGACAACTAGTTTTTGCTTCAAAGCTAATTTTTGTTTGAAACTAATTTTTGCCTGTATTTTATCAGTGAATAACAATACTGTTTGGTTCACTCTGTTCATTTTCACACAAAAATAACTGTCAAATGCCCAAGTGTGAATAGTCATAGTTGACCAGTTGTTCTTGCAAGTAAAAATGTAGTTCTAATAAAAAAAAAAAGCAGCTATTTCAGTTCACAACTTAATCACACAAAGAGCTTTTCCCAAGGACAACTATTATCACTGGTATGCAGTAGATTTCTTTATGCCAACCTCTCATTTTGTCACACAGAATATTTTAAAAAACTTGCTCTCAAGGATTGAAATCCTATCTAATAAAAGAGAAACATGGTAATTAGCATATGTCCGCTACCCTTCCCATTGGCTAATCAGGGCAATATGCAAATTAACTGCCAGCCAAGATGGCGGCTGGCAGCCAGGCAGCTTGAAGCTAACATGAGGCTTGCTTGCTTCAGTGACAGAAGAAACCAATGTTCCCTGCCTGCCTTGCCGGCCTCTGAGCTTGCAGTTTGAAACATTGTTACAAATATAGGAGCTAAACAAAACCCCAGAAACCTGCTTTTAGCCAGCCTGGATCTCAGAGCTGGAGTTGATACAGTGTTTTGATTATAGAACCCAAACAAACCAGATACCTGCTTTCAGCAGCAGAGGCCTCAGAGCTGGAGCCAGAGCTAAAGCTGGCCCAGAATAAAAAAAAAAGAAAAGAAAAAAAGGAGTGGTTGGGAGCTTCAGTCACCTGCCAGCCTGAAAACAGCCCTCAGCCCCTCACCCAGGCTGGCCAGGCACCCCAGTGGGGACCCCCACCCTGATCCAGGACACCCTTCAGGGCAAACCAGCCGGCCCTCACCCATGCACCAGGCCTCTATCCTATATAGTAAAAGGGTAATATGCCTCCCAGCACCGGGATCAGCGTGACAGGGGGCAGCGCCCAAACCCCCTGATCACCCTGCGGCTCTGTGTGTGACAGGGGGCGGGGCCACAACCTCCCTATCCGCCCTGCTCTGTTCGTGACAGGGGAAGGTGCCCCAACCCCCTGATCAGCCCTGCTCTGTGCCTGATAGGGGGGAGCTCCCCAACCCCCTGATCGCCCTGTGGCTCTGTGTGTGACAGGGTGTGGCGCCCCGACCCCCTGATCGGCCCTGCTCCGTGTGTGACAGGGTGCGGTGCCCCAACCACCTCCCGCGGGCCCTGCTCTGTGTTTGACGGGGTAGAGCCATAACCTCCCCATCGGCCCTGCCCTGAGTGTGACAGTGGCAGCGCCCCAACCCCCTGATCGGCCCTGCTCTGTGGGTGATAGAGGGTGGCGACCCAACCCCCTGATCTGCCCTGCTCTGTGTGTGACAGGGGGCGGTGCCCCAACTCCCCTATCAGCCCTACTCTGTGAGTGATAGGGGGGAGCTCCTCAACCCCCTGATCAGCCCTGCTCTTTGCGTGACAGGGCGGAGCTCCCCAACCCCCTGATGGGCCCTGCTCTGTGCGTGACAGGATATGGAGCCCCAACCCCCCTGATTGACCCTGCTCTGTGCATGACAGGGGGCAGTGCCCCAACCCCCTGATTGGCCCTGCTCTGTGCATGACAGGGGGTGGCGCCGCAACCTCCCCATCAACCCTGCCTTGAGTGTGACAGGGGGCGGTGCCCCAATCCCCCAGTCGGCCCTACCCTGAGCGTGACTGAGGGTGGCATCACAACCTCCTTATCCGCCCTGCTCTGTGCATGACAGGGGGCGGCACCCCAACTCCCCAATCAGTCCTGCTCTGAGCCCAACCAGGGGCTGCACCTAGGGATTAGGCCTGCCCTCTGCCACCCAGGAGCAGGCCTAAGCCAGCAGGTTGTTATCTCCCGAGGGGTCCCAGACTACGAGAGGGCACAGGCCAGGCTGAGGGACCCCCGCTCCCCACCGAGTGCACAAATTTTTGTGCACCGGGCCTCTAGTCTAATGTAATAAGTAATGATTATTGTCTCATCAAGGACATTTTTAAATGAAACTTAAAAAAATTGGCCACTTTTTGGCAGTAAAATGTACAGTGAGGACTAGTATAGTAAGATGCCAGCAGTTTTACCTATCGTTTTTACATCATTGCTACAGATGAAACATAATCTTATATAATAAAAGGGTGTCATGCAAATTGACCCTAATAGCAGAACAACCAGAAATAACCAGTCACTATGACACACACTGACCACCCGGGGGCAGATGCTCAGTGCAGGAACTGCCCACTAGTGGTCAGTGCACTCTGCTCAGCCACAAGCCAGGCTGATGGTTGTGAGCACAGTGGCAGTGGTGGGAACCTCTCCCACCTCCTCGGCAGCACTAAGAATGTCTGACTGTGGCTTAGGCCTGCTCCCGCTGGGGAGCAGGCCTAAGCTGTCAGTTGGATATCCCCCGAGAGCTCCTGGGCTGCCAGACGGACGTCTAACTGCCAGCTTAGGCCTGATCCCCCAGGGAGTGGGCCTAAGCCACCAGTCAGAAATTCCACAAGGGTTCCTGGGCTGCCAGAGGGATGTCTGACTGCCATTTTAGGCCTGATCCCTGAGGGAGCAGGCAGAAGCTGGCAGGTGGACATCCCCCGAGAGGTCCCAGACTGCAAGAGGGCACAGGCCAGGCTGAGGGACCCACCGAGCGTACGAATTTTCATGCACCAGTCCTCTAGTGAAAAAAAAAAAAGGCAAATGACTGTAAAAATAGTTTTGACCCCATGGATCACTAAAATGATTTCAGGGACCTCTGGTCCTAAAATCCCATGATCCAAGATTGAGAAACACACCACAAGATTAATACTCTCAGATAGATGTAATTTATCAGATTACCCTGAGCAGAGAGATCCTACTTGGACCTCCTGGAGCCCTTAGCAAAAAATATTTGACAGATGGAGGTTAAGAGACTAGAAAGGGAGAAGCTGTTACAGAAAAAGGTAGTAGACCCATAAGATTTAAAGGCTTCCAGTTCAGTGATAGCAGACAGATGAAAATAAATAACCATGATGAATTCTCTCTGAAACATTCCATGGCATTTATAACCACATATATGCAGATTACCCAATAGCATGTGTCACGCTGGGGACCATACTTGCTTCAAATATCAAGTTACAGATAACCAATGACTAGTGACTTCAACAAACTTTGGGTTATTTTTCCCATCTAACAATTTGTCCAAGGTATATGTCAACTGGCGGGCTTTGGTTCAGCTCTCAGCAAAGACATCCAGAACCTAGGCTCTCCACAATTTCTGCTCTATTGCAAGCAAAACGTTGACAACTCATTTTTTGACTCATCCTCTTATAATCACAGTGTAGCTTCTTTGGCAGATATCAAAACCCTATTCAAAGGCAAGGAGCCAAGCAGCAAACCTGGTGGAAAGAGACTTTCTCCCAGTGTGCTTGACTCTTAGCATGAAATAAGTATGCATATATTCTCCATAGTTGGCAGGAGTCTTCCCCTCACATCTCAATAAGCGGAACTGAGCCACACTCACCACTTAGTGAAGGACTAACATGAAGACACGCAAGGAAGGTGGAATTGAATCTGCTGCAATATGTTATTTGAAAAAAAAATACAACATGGTACATGGACTATAGCCATAAATCAATTTTTAAAATAAAGAAAAAAATGTTTGCATTTAAAAAGAGCCTGGTTGGCGTGGCTCAGGGGTTGATCGTTAACCTATGAACAAGGAGATCATGGTTAGATTCCCAGTCAGGGCACATACCTGGGTTGTGAGTTTGATCCCCGGTATGGGGTGTTCAGGAGGCAGCCAAACAATGATTCTCTCTCATCATTGATGTGCCTATCTCTCTCTCCCTCTCACTTCCTCTCTGAACTCAATAAAAATATATATTTTTAAAAAAAGTGACTGGAGAATGAACATGCCAAAGTTTAATAGCGGTTTTCTAAAGTAAGTAGGCTATGAGTAAATTATTGATTTTGTAATTATTTTCTGAATTCTCTACAGGGTATCCTTGACAACTACTTCTGAATATCAAAGATGAAAGGGTAGACATTCTTAAAGATTAGAGCAAGACTATAGTGTTTAAAATAAATTTGTGTCATTCATATATGTTTATGGTAAAATCATCCTAATGATCCATTCTGTTTGTTACTGCTATAAAAAATGAAAGAGACTAGAGATAAATTTCATTTTTGTTTTATGACCAATGTTCCAATTTTGCTGGTTTTATTGTTGAAAGTCTTACTTGTATCCCTCTTTTTTCTCCCATCGACCCCTTCTAGCCTGACTCACCTCCCGCCCTAGCCTTTACAACACTGTTGTCTATGTCCATGGTTTATGCATATATACAAACAAGTTCTCTGGTTGATCTCTTCCCACCCACCTACCCACCCACACCCACTTTCCCTCTGAGATTCCACAGTCTGTTCCATACTTCTATGTCTCTGGATCTATTTTGTTCATCAGTTTATTTTGTTTATTAGATTCCACCTATGAGTAAGATCAGGTAATACTTGAATAATATTTAAATGGAATCACAGGCTAAACCTTTGGAATTGTTTTTTGTTTTTTTGTTTTGTTATTATTATTTTTTGTTTTTTCACTCAGAATAAATCTCTGGAGAGCCAATCAGGTTGTTGGATGTCAGTAGTTCTATTGCCTACTGACCTTTCTGATTCATTTAACACTCTAAACACACTCTAAAATCCAGGAGGAGAAAGCCAATCATCTTCTCAACCAGTATCAGGGATCCCCATCTTCTCTCCTCTTGCTTCCCCAATGAGACTTATTTTTTTAAATATAAATCTTTATTGTTATAAGTATAACATATGTCCCCTTCCACATCCTCCCATGGACCCTCTCCAGCCTGTATCTGCCTTCACCATCCTACTGTCTGTGTCCATGAGTTATACATATATGCATACAAGGTCTTTGGTTGATTACCTCCCACTCACCCACTCTCCCCCTCCTTCCCTCTGAGATTCTCCAATCTCTCCCACGTTTAAAACAAATAAACAAACTCCCAATTAAGGCATTTTCTCTGTATCCAATACCCTCTGCCATCAGTTCTAAATCTCCCCAAACTAAGTAGGACTCTGTGTCCTGAGGGTCGTCTTTCTATTTATCAAAGGCCAGAAAAAGAAAAAAGAGGGAATGATAGATGACACATTTGCTTTCTCCTTTAGTGACCTTCTTCCTAGAAACGGTTCATTAACCAGATAGAGATAAACCAATGATCAAAAATCATACTGTGGTTTTGAATATTTAACACCCTTAAAAGCTGCAATACTGAGCTATACTGCCCCCTAGAGGTTTTTTGTGGTAATGCACAGACTCTCTGGGTCACTGAAAGAAAAGGTTATGTGTGTTTCAGACACATTGAAAGATTTGTTGCGACACATCTTTTGATCTCAAAGATTTGTTTTCATATCCTGTTAATATTTCAAAAGACCAAAGCATGGGAATTTCTGATAATTGTTGAGAAAATGAGAGGCTTCCTCTTTCTAAAAGTTAGACTGAGTTTAGTGCCCTGGATGACACACAACTCTTATGGGAAAGTACATGAATATAGTTAACACTGGGGTGCAGATACATTTCAATTGGTAATAGTGTCTATGAAAGGTTTCACATAATGCCTGGCACATAGAAGCTCAGAATATATTGGAAGGAAGAAATGGAGGGAGGGAAGGAGGGTGGGAAGGAATGGAGGGAGGGAAGGAGGGTGGGAAGGAATGGAGGGAGGGACGGAGGGAGGGAGGGGGAAAATTACAGAATGAAGTGACCAGTCTGGGAGACAAGGCACGGGAAGAACGGGACTTATTTCAGGTACAGTGAGACTACACCTGCTCAGCCTGGCCAACACTCTATCCAGCATGCTCCCTCAGTGGCTCCGTTTTACCTCAGCACCTCTAGCCCCACCCCCTGCCTCTCACATCTGCATTAAAAAGGAAAGAACTGCCCCCGAGAAGAAAATGGCGGAGGTATAGTCAGACGTGTCCTATGCCTTGTCCAGGAGCAGACAAGGGTGAGCAGCTGAAACGGGTAACATACAGCCCTAATAAGCAGAAGATATTCAGCTGGGAGACAGTTTGCAGCCGGGAAAGACAGAGAACTCCTGGAGAAAGGGAACGGTCAGAGATTGCGGCTGAAATCTCTCCCGGAGCTCCGGCTCAGCCACAGAGAACGCGCCATCTTGAGTAGCTGTTATTGGAAGCGTATAAAGCCAAAGACCCTGCATCCACGGCATCCAGAGACCAGCTACTAACCCGGAAACAATGGAACCCAAGCAGCGCGACTTCGTGAACTTAGAGGAACCCTGCTTCCCCCCACGGAAAGGTCAGACTTCCCCTAAAGGTGCGTTTTGCAATTCAGGTTGGAGAGAGGAACGCACCTGCACACAAAGTCCGCGGCCGTTGGGGCCAGCGTGATCCGCCAGTGTGGAAGGGCTCCCCCAGGGCTGCTGGCAGAAGGGAATGCTAAAAATAAGCCCATAGCTGGACTGGGTGCAAAAAAAGCAGCCTTGGATTTTGCCAGTGTACCGGCTGCTTAGCACTGGGGAAGAGAGGGTGTGCTGAAGGGACTGTGCACAGAACTGAAAGGTGGGGGGTTGTGAATTCGTGCAACCTCTCAGGCCCTTGTTCTCTCTCTTCCCATTAAATCTTTGCATTTGATTATTAAACCCAGTATATGGGATTGCCCAGTCGGGGTCACTCGCAGAGACTGAAGGGGAAGGTTGTTTTTGTGGAACCTGGGACAGAGCGGTAACGACTAAAGAACAGGTTCTAGGACAATCGACTCTCCCAAACCAGTTTTAAGTGCGATAGGGAAAATAAACCCAACTGCTGGATAGAGAGGACTTATAGCCTCAGAGGTCAATCCAGAAACACTGCCACCCAGAGGCTGAGCCACAAACTGACTCTTATGTAAACACAAATTAAGGCAGTCTGAGAAACAAATATGGCCTGCTTTAAAATCAGGACTGTGGTTTACAACACAGAGGAACAGTGTGTCGCAGGGAAATTCAACACTCTCCTGAATACCTGGCATGACTAAGATGTGCCAGACTGAAGAGTAGAAGAACTGAAGGTCCTTCACTACTGCACTTTTTTTTTAATTCTTTTTTCACCTTTTAATTAAGAAACCAATTTTTTTTTCCTTTTTTCATCACCTGATTTTACCCTTTTAATTACTACATTTTTATTTTTAACCAGTATTATTACTGCTACCATTTTACCATTTTTTACAGTGTCATTTTATGTTCTCTTTATTTTATTTTGGGATTAGTGTTCTACATTCTATTTTCATCGTTCCTTTAGCATCATTTTTCTCTACCTCAATTTTACCTTTATGCTAAAACTCTTTTCCTCACCTTTCCCCTTTTGTTGTCCTGTTTCTCTTACCCTATTCCTGCTTTAGACTTTCCCTTTTCCCTATTCCTTCTTTTTACCCCGTCAAAATTTCACCCTACTTATATATCCTATTTCCAACCCCCTGCTCTAAATCCTTATACACCTCTCCCTTATCCTTCTTCACTATCCAAATTTTTTTTTCTTTTCTCTCTCTATTGTTTTGCTGTTGTTTGCTTGATTGTTGAATATATTGGGTTTTTTTAGGATTGTTTGTGAGGTTGTTTTTCTTTTTCTTTTTCTGTTTTTTTTTTTCTTTTCTTTCCCCCCTGGTTACTTTTGTGCTTCTGTTTTCCCTTGCCCCGCTTGATATTATTGGTTGTTGGTAGTTTGCATTCATCTCCAGGGATCTGTTGCTGGAATTTGTTTGGACTAGTGGAGGTTCTATCGGAGTTTTATCCTCTTATAAACAGTCTTCTCCCCTCTTCTACTTCATTCTCTCTTTTCTCTCTTACTTTTTTTCCCCTCCCTTTTCCCAATTTCATTTTTGCACTCCTTTTTTTTTCCTCTTTTATCTTTTTCTCTTCTTTCTTCCTTATCCCCTAATTCTCTTTGGTCGGGTGGTCACCTTTATTTGGGGTTATTAATATCGTGAATACATTTGTGTTCAGTGCCTGGTATATTGTGCCTTGTTGTGTTGTATTTTGTGCCTTTAAATCAACACAGCAGATCCAAGCAACAGCAGCCTCCTGATCACCACACCCTCTGTCTGAGGAACAGCAGCTGTGTGTGAAGCCTCCTCCCACCAGCCAGAAGAGCCACCACAGCTGTGAACAGCACCCACCAGAGGAGCTGCTGCCAACTGAGGAGCAGCTGCTACCACAACTGCCCGAGGAGCAACTGCAGCCCGAGGAGCCACTGCCACCCAGGGAGCAGCCACTGAACAACTCAAAATTTAGATATGTCGGTGAGATCAAACATGGGTGGACAACGAAACCTCCAAAGGAAAGAAAAGGAGGACTCGCCAGAAAAGCAATTAAGTGATGCAGAGGCATGCAACATGACAGAAAAAGAATTCAGATTAAGGGTCCTAGAGTGCATAAACTGGATGGAGGAAAAAATCAACAACTTATGCAAGAAGCAAGAAGAAACAGATGAAAAAATCAATAAATTATGCAAGAACCAAGAAGAAATGAAGGGTGATATAACTGCAATAAAAAACACCATTGAAAGTTTCAACAGTAGACTAGGAGAAGCGTAGGACCGAATTAGCAAATTAGAAGACAGGGAAACAAAACACACCCAAACTGAACAGCAGTTGGAGAAAAAAATTAAAAGACAGGAGGAGAGCCTAAGGGAGCTATGGGACAACATGAAACAAAACAACATACAAATAATAGGGGTGCCAGAACAAGAGAAAGAGGAACAAGGGTTAGAAAAGCTATTTGAAGAAATAATATCAGAAAACTTTCCAGAGGTAGGGAAGAAAAAAGTCACACAAGCACAGAGAGTCCCAAACAAGGTGAACCTGAAAAGACCCACACAAAGACACATCATAATTACCATGGCAAATGTTCAGGACAAAGAGAGAATCTTAAAAGCTGCAAGAGAGAGACAGAAAGTTACATTCAAGGGATCTCCCATTAGATTATCAAATGATTTCTCAACAGAAACACATCAGGCCAGAAAAGAATGGACAGAAATTTACAAAGTGATGCAAAGCAAAGGACTGAATCCAAGAAAACTCTATCCAGCAAGGCTATCGTTCAAAATTGAAGGGGAAATAAGAAGCTTCACAGACAAAAGAAGGCTAAGGGAGTTTATCACCACCAAGCCAGCAATGAAAGAAATGCTAAAGGGACTGGTGTAAACAGAAGAAATAAAAAGCTCAGAAAGAAAACAGCTACACACACACAAAAAAGGCTACAAACAAGTACCTTTCAATAATAACTTTAAATGTAAACAGACTAAATGCTCCAACCAAAAGACATCGAGTTGCTGAATGGATAAAAAAACATGACCCATACATTTGCTGTCTACAAGAGACCCACCTCAGAAGGAGGGACTCACACAGACTAAAAGTGAAAGGATGGAAAAATATCTTTCAGGCAAATGGAAATGAAAAAAAAAGCTGGGGTAGCAATACTTATATCGGACAAAATAGACCTCAAAGTGAAGGCCATAACAAGAGATAAGGAAGGTCACTTCATAATACTAAAGGATCAATACAACAAGAAGATATAACCCTGATAAACATATATGCACCCAATGCAGGAGCACCCAAATACATAAAAAAAACTCCTGGAAGATATCAAAGGAGAGATAGACAACAATACAATCATAGTAGGGGACTTTAATACACCACTGACATCACTGGATAAATCCTCTAGACAAACAATCAGCAAAGAAACAGCAATCCTAAATGACTCACTAGACCAGATAGACTTAATTGACATCTTCAGAACACTTCACCCCAAAGCCACGGAATATACATTCTTCTCAAAGACTCATGGGACATATTCAAAAATAGACCACATACTGGGTCACAAACAAAGTCTCCCCAAATTCAAGAAGATTGAAATCATACCAAACATCTTCTCAGACCACGATGGCATAATATTAGAAATAAACTACAATAAAAACAACCCCAAATACTCAAACACTTGGAAGCTGAATAGCATGTTATTAAATATTGATTGGGTTACCAATGAGATCAAAGAAGAAATTAAAAACATCCTGGAAACTAATGACAATGAAAACACAACAACCCAAAACCTATGGGAGGCAATGAAAGCAGTCCTGAGAGGGAAGTTTATAGCTCTACAGGCCTACCTCAAAAAACAAGACAAAATGATAGTAAATCATCTAACTCTACAACTCAAAGAATTAGAAAGAGAGCAACAAGAAAAGCCCAGAGTGAGCAGAAGGAAGGAGATAATAAAGATTAGAGCAGAAATAAATGACAGAGACCAAAAAAACAATACATAAAATCAATGAAACCAAGAGCTTGTTCTTTGAAAGGATAAACAAAATTGATGGACCTCTAGCCAGGCTCACCAAGAAGCAAAGAGAGAGGATCCAAATAAACAAAATCAGAAATGATAGAGGCGAAATAACAACAGATCCCACAGAAATACAAATGATTGTTAAACAATACTATGGACAACTCTACTCCAACAAATTAGACAACCTGGAGAAAATGGACATATTCTTGGAAAAATACAACATTCCAAAACCCAATCAGGAAGAATCTAAAAATCTCAACAGGCCAAGAACTATGGAAGAAATTGAAGCAGTCATCAAAAAGCTTCCAGCAGTGCCCTAACTGGTTTGGCTCAGTGGATAGAGCATCGGCCTGCAGACTCAAGGGTCCTGGGTTTGATTCGGTCAAGGGCATGTACCTTGCTTGCGGGCACATCCCCAGTAGGGGGTGTGTGTGAGGCAGCTGATCGATGTTTCTCTCTCATTGATGTTTCTGGCTCTCTATCCCTCTCCCTTCCTCTCTGTAAAAAAATCAATATAAAAAAAAAAGCTTCCAGCAAACAAAAGCCCAGGACCAGACGGCTTCACAGGGGAGTTTTACCAAACATTCAAGGAAGAACTAAAACCTATCCTCCTCAGACTACTACAAAAAATCCAAGAGAAAGGAATACTTCCAAGCTCATTCTATGAAGCCAGCATCACCCTAATACAAAAACCAGGTAAAGACAACACAATAAAAGAGAATTACAGGACAATATCCCTCATGAACATAGATGCCAAAATCCTCAACAAAATCTTAGCAAATCCGATCCAGCAGTACATCAGAAAGATCATACACCATGACCAAGTAGGATTTATCACAGGGATGCAAGGATGGTACAATATCTGAAAAACAATAAACGTGATACATCACATAAACAAATTGAAAGAAAAAAACCACATAGTCATATCAATTGATGCAGAAAAAGCATTTGACAAAATCCAACACCCATTTTTGATAAAAACTCTCAGCAAGGTGGGAATAGAAGGATCATAGCTCAACATAATAAACGCCATATATGACAAACCCACAGCCAACATCATACTCAATGGACAAAAACTAACACCATTTCCCCTAAGAACAGGAACAAGACAGGGATGCCCACTCTCACCACTCCTGTTCAACATAGTACTGGAAGTATTAGCCATTGCCATTCGGCAAGAAGAAGAAATAAAAGGCATCCAAATTGGAAAAGAAGAAGTAAAACTGCCCTTATTTGCAGATGACATGATATTATATATAAAAAACCCTAACGACTCCATCAAAAAACTATTAGACTTAATAAATGAATTCGGCAATGTAGCAGGATACAAAATTAATGCCAAGAAATCTATGGCATTTCTATACACCAATAGTGAACTTACAGAAAGAGAGACTAAAAAAACAATCCCATTTACCATCACACCAAAAAAATTTAGCTACCTAGGAATAAACTTAACTAAGGAGGTAAAAGACCTCTATTCAGAAAACTACAGGACGTTGAAAAAAAAGATAGAGGAAGACATAAACAGATGGAAGAACATACCATGTTCTTGGATTGGTAGAATCAACATCATTAAAATGTCCATACTACCCAAAGCAATCTATAAATTCAACGCACTTCCCATTATAATACCAACGGCATATTTCACAGGCCTAGAACGAACTCTCCAAAAATTCATCTGGAATAAAACAAGACCCCGAATAGCTGCAGCGATCCTGAGAAAGAACAAAGTAGGTGGGATCTCAATACCAGATATCAAGCTGTATTACAAAGCCACTGTTCTCAAAACTGCCTGGTATTGGCACAAGAACAGACATATAGATCAATGGAATAGAATAGAGAGCCCAGAAATCGGCCCAAACCAATATGTTCAATTAATATTTGACAAAGGAGGCAGAACATACAATGGAGTCAAGATAGTCTCTTCAATAAATGGTATTGGGAAAATTGGACGGATACATGCAAGAAAATGAAGCTAGACCACCAACTTACACCATACACAAAAATAAACTCAAAATGGATAAAGGACTTAAATGTACGAAGGGAAACCATAAAAATACTAGAAGAATCCAAAGGCAACAAAATCTCAGACATATGCCAAAGCAATTTCTTCACCGATACAGCTCCTAGGGCATTGGAAACTAAAGAGAAAATAAACAAATGGGACTACATCAAAATAAAAAGCTTCTGCACAGCAAAAGAAACCGTCAACAAAACAACAAGAAAGCCCACTGCTTGGGAAAACGTATTTGCCAATGTTATATCTGATAAGGGCCTAATCTCCAAAATTTATAGGGAACTCATACAACTTAACAAAAGGGAAAAAAACAATCCAATAAAAAAATGGGCCAAGGACCTAAATAGACACCTTTCAAAAGAGGACATTCAGAAAGCTAAGAGACATATGAAAACTTGCTCAAAGTCACTAATCATCCGAGAGATGCAAATCAAAACAACAATGAGGTACCATCTCACACCTGTCAGAATGGCTATCATCAACAAATCCACAAACGACAAGTGCTGGAGAGGAGGTGGAGAAAAAGGAACACTCGTGCACTGCTGGTGGGAATGCAGACTGGTGCAGCCACTATGGAAGACAGTATGGAGTTTCCTCAAAAAACTACAAACGGAACTCCCATTTGACCCTGTGATCTCACTTCTAGGAATATATCCCAAGAAACCAGGAACACCAATCAGAAAGGATATATGCACCCATATGTTCATAGCAGCACAATTCACCATAGCTAAGATCTGGAAACAGCCTAAGTGCCCATCAGTAGATGAATGGATTAGAAAACTGTGGTACATCTACACGATGGAATACTATGCTGCTGTAAAAAAGAAGGAACTCTTACCATTTGCAATGGCATGGATGGAACTGGAGAGCATTATGCTAAGTGAAATAAGCCAGTCAATGAAGGAAAAACACCACAAGATCTCACTCACTCATGGATAATAAAGACCATTATAAACTTATGAACAAAAATAGATACAGAGGCAGAGCTGCCTCGAACAGACTGTCAAAACTACAGTGGGAAATCCAGGGAGGGTTGAGGGGCGGGAGGTGGGCAGGTAAGAGATCAACTGAAGGACTTGTATGCATGCATATAAGCATAACCAATGGACATAAGCACTGGGGGGTATGGGAGGCCGAGGGATTGTTAAGGGCGGGGAAAAAAAGGAGACATATGTAATACTCTTTGTAATACTTTAAGCGATAAAACAATAAAAAAAAGGAAAGAACGTTGTCCAACAGCTCTGCTGTGGGAAATGTATCTAAGAGCTGGTGGAAGAAAAACCGGAGCTATTCGGCAAAACAGAGAGAAAAATACCTGGAGGGAGAGCAGCCTGTGGGAGACGGAGGTCAGTCCTGCAAGGATGATAAAAGCTATGGATTCTCCAGCAGCAGAAGTGAAAAGCTTCAGACAGGCCCTCACATTTATATATTATGTGTGAGCTCACCCCTTTCCCAGGAACTGCAGACAGAATGGGCACTGAGGAATAAAGATGAGTTCAGAAAAAGAAAGACTAAACTTTCCACATACCAAGTAATAGTGGCTCAGAACAGCTCTATATTTGGGATTCTGCTGTAAATATGATACAGCATCAAGTGAAACAAGGGGAATTTGACTTCATAAGTAACAGTTTCAAAAAGTGAAACCAAAAAACGGAAGGGACATCACCCAGAACCACAGGAACGCTGGCTGAGTGGAAGTCCTACAACTAGGAGGAAAGAGAAACGCACATGGACACTCAGAGGAGGCGCAGTGCTGAAGTCAAATTCTGAGGTGCGGAGTGCGCGGAGCGGGCTGGCGGCGGAGGGCGCAGTTGTTGTTTTCAATCGGGAGGGAGTCGCAGACTCTGAGCTCCAGATACAGGCGAGTCTTTAGGGACCCAGACTCAAACGGGAGAAGCGGGACTGTCTGGCTTCGGTCAGAGCGAGTGCAGCTTTCTCTCCGAGCTTTGCAGCGGGTGCTGGGACTCAGAGAGGCAGAGCCCCTGGGGACAGGACTGAGAGCCGCCATAACTGTTCTCTCCGGCCCACCCTGTTGATCCTGTGCGACCCACCCCGCCCAAGCCCTGCACAGAGGCATTTGCCGGATAGCCTCAGGCAAAGGCTAGATTAGTAACAGTTTCATAAAAGTCCTTTTCATTTTTTTGTAGAATAATTTAGTATCATAAAATATGCTTGTTATCCATTAATATTTAAAATTTCAGAAATAGACAAACAGAACAATTATCCTATATAATAAAGAGCTAATATGCTAATTAGACCGAACAGCCAAATGACCTTCTGGACGTCCTTCTGGACGACCTTCCATATGAAGCTGGGGCTGCAAGGGCCGAGCCCCTTGCACTAATTACATGCATCGTGCCTGTAGTAAATTTATAAAAGAAAACATTATTTTAATATCAAAGACATGTTTTACTTTTACTCCAATCAGAAAATAGCTGAGTTATAAATTTGAATCAGTTGCTTGCTACAATATTTTCAATTCTAAGTAAATTTGAAGACAGGGTAACCTTTCACCATCAAACTTTTACACTGTTACACAGCCAAAAGTGCAGAAAAACAAGATTTACAAATGAATATTAGTAAAAATAGAAAACGTTGATGTCAAATGCCATTTTTAAAATAAACTGAGACAAATTTTACCCTACAATTTTTCAAAGTGATTTTCTGGAAGTTTGATTATAAAAAAATATTAAGTTACAAAAATTCTGAGACACCCCCCACCCAAAAAGAAGTGAATGTTTTTCAAAGAAGTTCATAAGCTTGTAATTAGTATTTTTATTTATAAACTAACTTTAATTCAGCACAAAGATTTATTTTCTTAAAAATAATTTAGAGACTTATCTGTTAATGCCATAGCAAGTGAAGAGCCCTTTTCTTTCCTACAATGACTGATTTTGCTTAATGTTCAGCTATAGCCTCCTCCTACTCCTCCTTTGATCGTAATGTATAAGTTAAGGTGCAAAACTCCCATTCTCTGGAGCATTTTCTCAATCCATTGAAATTTTGATTCCTGGCGATTGTCATTCGTTTGACCCAAATAAACTCCTAAAAAATTCTTATAGGTTTGGACATCTCTTATGTTGACACTTACTTGGTGTGGGGGGCAGGTTTCCAAAGAAGCCCCTCCAGGACCACCTGCAGACCTGGCCCTGTGTTTGGCACCAGCAGGGGCCCATTGTGGCTCAACGGGCTCCTTGTTCTGCATTGTTTTGCATCAGGTGGCGTTGGGTGAGTTTCCCTTGGAATTCCAAACCTCCCTGTTTTTATTTAGGCCTGGCATTTTTATTCTACTTTTTTAATTTATTGTTGAGGTGGAACTGAAGGTTAAAAGTTGAAAGAACCAAGGCTAAAGGAAGGGTTAAAAATTCAGGACAAGATTAAAATGGGTGACAAACAAACAAAAAAACAAACACTCAATGGGAAAGGATGGAGATGTGTACAGAAATCATAGCCATAAATAAAATAATTATTCCCAAAAAACTTTGGTTCCAAATCCATGTAACCTATTATCAGCTATTCCTGTGGACTGCCAATATTTTTCAGTGATAGATTTATGTAGTGCCTTTTTCAGCGTTTCTCTAAAAGAGATAGAGAGAAAGAGCGGGAACAAGAGAAAGAATTACGTCTTTCCTTTCACCTGGGAAAATTATAGGTTTGCTTGGACAGTCATGCCCAGGATATACAAAGAGTCTCAACTATTATCTTAGATACTAAAAGCTGATTTGAATAGTATTAAGTTTTTCAGAGACTTCACTCTAACCCAATATGTAGATGCTTTATTTTGATGGTGTAGGACATATTAGACTTCCAGGAGGACACAATGTACCCATTACAACAGTGGGAGCCTGCGGGATGGGGCCACAACTGGCTCAAAGAACATAAGGTCTCAAAGAATAAGCATCAATTTTGCTTGCCTCAAGTAAAATACCGTGGCCACATAATATCTAAAGATGGCCTACTGATTAACCCTGAAAGACTCAGAGGAATAATATACTTTCCTCTTCCAAAACTGAACAACAACAAAAGCTTGGTGGGTTTCTATGTCTGACTAGATACTGTCAGAATTGCATTCTAAATTTGTCATTAATGGCCCAGCTTCTATACGTCTTCTTTAGTAAAAGGCGAAAGACTTATGTGATCTGAAGAGAAACTAGAATATCAAATTGACCTGATCCAATTCAGTGGGACCCAGAAGGAAAGCAAGCTGTAAAATCTCTAAAGAATTACCAGTATCTAAAGCTCTAGCTCTGGGTCACCTTAAACTACTAACTATTTATACATAAAAATAAACTACTAACTTTTTATACATGAAAATAGAGGAAATACTCTGGAAGTTTTAATGCAAAACACTGAGATTATTATAGACCCATAGGATATTACAGTCAGCAATTAGATTCAGTAGCCAAAGGACTCCCACCTTACATGATAACCATTTCTTTCTTTCTTTCTTTCTTTCTTTCTTTTCTTTCTTTCTTTCTTTCTTTCTTTCTTTCTTTCTTTCTTTCTTTCTTTCTTTCTTTCTTTCTTTCTTTCTTTCTTTCTTTCTTTCTTTCTTCCTTCCTTCCTTCCTTCCTTCCTTCCTTCCTTCCTTCCTTCCTTCCTTCCTTCCTTCCTTCCTTCCTTCTTTCTTTCTTTTTATGCAAACTATTTTTAGAAATAGTTATGGGCTCTCCATTGTTTATGTTCCTCATTCTATTGAATCTCCACTGAATTCTTATTACACTCAACATTTCTGTCAGTCAACTGGCTCTTGCTTTCAGTACCTAATATTTTGTTGTTGTTTTTTATTATTATTATTTATTCTTCCCGAAGGGATCACCCTATTTTGAAATTAAACTGATCTGAAAATGTTATCATTCTTAAAAAGATACAGTATAGTGAAATGCTCAGAATGTTAGTTTTATGAATCTCAATAAATTAACTCTCTGGCCCACTCCTCCTGTCTGTTTATGCTCCCATGACTGTAATTGCCAAAGAGAGTATTTGCTTACCATGAAAATATCACAGATAATATTTGAGTACTTGGCTCTCTGATCAATAAGATGTTTGTTTGTAAGCATTCACATTAGTGTTACTTGAGGAGGGATCAGATGAAACAGTAGCAATTACCAGCAATGAATGAATTTGAGACTTTATTTCAAAGACATCAACACATTCTTTTATTTGTGCATGGTATAGAGATGACCAATTTGAGATCACAGATCAAGTAGGCATATTCATTAACTTTAATATGAACCCTAACTCCTCTTACTTATTTACTCAGAAAATTATTCCACAATTACTTTTTAACAACTTACTGTTATGTATATGTGTGTGTGTGTGTGTGTAGCATGTTCTCCCAGTTGCCTGTTATTTTTTTATTTCTCAGCATAAAATAATGTAATCTGCCCAACCACAAAACTCCCAATTTTGAAAAATTCCTAGTGACATAGTCCTAGAAAATAAAATGTAAGAAGTCTACTGATTTCCTGGTAAAATGGAAGAGCCTTAAATGTAACTCATCTGTTGGCATACTTCATTTCTGCCTATATAGAATATTCAGGTGAACAGTCATAATAAAATGACATCATAATGAAGCAATCACTTTTAAAAAGAATTGGCACTTAAATCAGTGATTATGAGTATTTCAAACTTAAATGTGCATTGATTAAAACTTTGACATTACTTAGACAAGCAATATTTACTTCCATTTATTTTACAACAATTGTAAATAAGAGACAACTCAAAAAAAAAGAAAGAGGATACAAGAAAATAAGATATTTTAAGAAGATGAACAATGTTAAGAGGAAAAATCTTACAGAACTAGCAGTTACACAGTGTGGAAAATTGAATGGAATTCCTCAGAGTAAAAAAGAAAAACAGAAAAGTGACCATTTATAGTAAGAATTATGGTGTTATTAGAGGCCCGACGCAGGAAATTCATTCAAGAGTAGGCCTTCACAGCCACGACTGCCTGGATCCCTCCCTCGCAGACACAGGCGGCTGCCTGGATCCCTCCCTTGCAGCGTGGCAGCTGCAGCCCTGGCTTCGTCCCGGAAGGATGTACAGAAGGATGTTCGGTCTAATTAGCATATCATGTTTTTATTATTATAGATAGGTGGCCCTATATAAACTATTTGAAGAAAGGCCAATTTCTAGCATCTAGATTTCCTGATGCACCTAATATTACTTTAACTCAATGTAACAGTCTTAACCCAGCAAGTTTGCTACCTTTTTTGCAGGATGAAGACATCCATGAGTGTGTTTTGCTTACTGACCACCTTCTTGTTCCAAGAATGGTTTACAGGAAACTTTTATTGATAATGCTGACTAAATTTGGTTTATAGATGGATCTTTGAAAGATGAACAGGGAAGTTACGGAGCTGGACATAACTTCCATGGTAACTTGGGCTTGTCAATTGGCCAACAATCAAATAGCCAACATTTGCACTAATAGTAGCTATGTCCTTGGTATAGCTCACAGCTCCAGAATGGTGTGGAAGCAACAAGGCTTCTTAACTATCTCAGGGCATTGAGATTTTGCTTCCCAGCAATTGTCATCAGTTTGGCTCAAATAAAAATTCTTACAGATTTGGATGTTCACCATAATAAAGCATTTAAGACTATAAATTATCAACTGGAATCATCTGATCTGTATTATATATGTTTTGGTATGAAGTTTTCTGCAGTATTCCTTTGTAGGGTTTTGTAATTACAGTTCTTTTTACATTCTGATGAAGGGTTATTTAGAATGTTCTCTTTTTTTTTGTTTTAATCCTCACCCGAGGATATCTTTTCCATTGATTTTCAGACAGAGTGCAAGGGAGGGAGGAGATGGGGAAAAAGAGAGAGAGAGAAACATCAACATGAGAGAGACACATTGATTGGTTACCTCCCACACTCACCCCAACTGTGTACGTGCCCTTGACCAGGAATCAAACTGGCCACACTTTGGTGCGCAGGTTGATACTCTAACTGGCCAGAGCTAGAATGTTGTTTCTTAATTTTCCAGTAATTAGAGAAGATTTTGGGGGGGGGGGGAATCACCTTTCTATTATGTATTTCTTTTTAAAAAAATTATTATGATTAGGGAATGTAGTCTATAAAAATCTCAATTTTTGTGAGATGGTTTAGAGATCCTAGATATTCTCTGGGACCAAAGATAAGATTAACTTCTGTAAATGTTCCACTAAAATACAATGTAATTATGAGATATAATAGTCCATACATCTCTTAGGTCAAGCTTTTTGCTTGTTTTCTATTCTATTCCTCTGTTCCTATTTATTTATTTATTTATTTATTTATTTATTTATTTATTTATTTTGTCTGCTAGATTTGTCTGATTCTGAAAAAAAATACATTAAGATCCCCTATTATAATTATACTTTTATTAGATTGTTTTAAGAGCTTTGCTTTATATATATAGTTACATTGACTGGTGAACATGGTTTAAAGTTGTTATACCTATTTTAAAAATTTGCCTTTTATTATGACATATCAATATTTATTTATTTCAATTATTTGTCCTATTTGGACCAATATTAATATTGTCAGACATGACTTCTTTTTGTTTATATTTATGTAATGGTGTCTTTTTAAACATTTATTTTAGTTTTAGTGAGAGAGAGGAAGGGGGAAGAGAGAGAGAGAGAGAGAGAGAGAGAGAGAGAGAGAGAGAGAGAAACATTGATTTGTTGTTCCACTTATTTATCCATTCATTAGTTGATTCTTGTATGTGTCCTAACTGGGGATCAGACCTGCAACCTTGGCTCATCTGGACAATGCTCTACCCAACTGAGCTACCCGGCCAGGGCTGATGGTACCTTTTAATAGCCTCTGAATTTCAACTTCTATGGCATTGTTTAAAGTGGGTTTTTAAATAACATGAGGTTCGTTTTTGCTTTTTAACCCACACTGATAGTTGTCAGAGAATATTATCCTACTCTCTTCTGATTTCAGAGTTGCATATAGAAATCTAAAGCCAGTCTGATTCTTTTTCTGTTTCAATAACTTGTTTTTACTGCCTGCTAGAGTTTAGAACTTTGTCATATCCTTAGAATTAGGTCATTTTACTGGACTCTGTCTGGTGTTGACCTTTTAGTGAATCCTTCCTTGGAACTCAAAGAATGCTTTCTATCTAAAGATTCAGTGTTTCTTTAGCTCTGTAATATTTTCTTCACCTATTTATTTAACCATTGGCTCTCCTCCCTCTATTGCTTTTTCTCCTTCTGAAATTTCTATTTATTTCTACACTACAACTTCTAGTTCTCTTATATTTGCTTTTATGATACCTGTCTTTAAATTTTTGCTGTTTCGAGAGATTTCTTTTCTGCTTGTTTTTCCAGGTCTCTGTTCACTTCTCAACAGTTGCATACTCTTTTTCTTTTCCTTTTTTTTTTTATAAAAAAAATCTTCCCCAAAGCAAATGTTTATTGATTATTTTTAGAGAGAGAGAGAGAGAAACATTGATCAGTTGCCTCCATTAATAATCTTACAAAACAAGGAAGCATCCAGCCATGATGGGTTCACTGGTGAATTCTACCAAACATTTAAAGGAAGAAATTTTATCATCACTCCACAATCTCCTTAAGCAGACAGAAACAGAGCAAATACTTTCTAACTCATTCTATGAGACCAACATTACCCTAATAATCAAATCATACAAAGACATTTTTTAAAAACGGCACACCAATATTTCTTATGAACACACATGCAAAAATTCTCTCAACAAAACAGCAAATTGAATCCAATATTGTATAAAAAGCATTATGTACCATGACTAAGTGGGATTTATCTCAAGTTTGTGAGAGTGGGTCAACATTTGAAAATCAGTTAGTGTCATCCATCACATCAACAAACTAAACAAAAAAACTCCACAAGATTATATCGGCAGACACATGAAAAGCATTTGACAAAATCCAATACCCATTCATGATAAGAGCTCTTAGAAAACTACAAATAGAGTGCAACTCCATCTTCATAAATAACATCTACAAAAACCCTACAGCAAACATACTTGATGGTGAGAAACTCCAAAAAGATCAGGTGCAAGGCAAGGATGTCCCCTCTCATCACTCCTTTTCAACATTCTACTGGAAGTTCTAAAAATACATTAAGACAGGAAAGGAAATAAAGGTATACAGACTAAGAAGGATGAAATAAAAACTGTTTTTGTTCATAGATAACATGATTACCTATGTGGCAAAAAATAAAAGAATTGACCAAAAAATATTCCCGAACTAATCTGTGATTTTAGCAAGGTTGCAGGATACAAGGTTCATATACAAACATCCATTGCTTTCCTATACACCAGCAATGAGCAAGTGGAATTTGAAATAAAAAACACAATACCATTTACATCAGCATCCTCCAATATGAAATACATAGTTATATATCTAAAAAAAATGTTCAATATTTATAGGAGGAAAACTTCAAAATTCTGGTAAAAGAAATCAAAGAACTAACAAATGAAAAAATATTCCATGTTAATGCATAGGAAGATTCAATATTGTCCAGATGTGAATTTTTCTCAACTTGATGCATAGATTCAATCCAATCCCAATCAAAATCTCAACAAATTGTTTTCTGGATATAAAGAAAACGGATTCTAAAGTTTATATGGAAAGGCAAAAGATCCATAATAGCCAATACAAAATAAATGAAAAGAACACAGTCAGAGGACTGACACTATGAAATTTCAAGACTTACTATAAAGCTATAATAAGTAAGACAGTAAACCACTGGTGGAAGAGTAGACAAATAGATCAATGGGACAGAATAGAGATCCCAGAAATAGACCTCCATAAATACAGGCAACTGATCTTTGTCAAAGGAGCAGAGGCAATCATGGAGCAGAGGTAGTCTTTTCAACAAATGGGGTGCTGAAAGAACTACAAATCTGCAGGCAAAAAAAAAAAAAGTTATCTAGATACACGCTATACATTCTTCACAAAAATAAACTGAAATGGACCACGGACCTAAATGTGTCACACAAAACTATGAAACTCCCTAGAGGATAACATAGGAGAAAATTCAGATGACCTTGGGTTTGATGATGATTTGTTAGATACAACAGCAAAGGCACATGACACATTGGATTTCATTAAAATAAGGATTTCTGTTAGCAAAAGTCATTGTCAAGAGAATGACAGACAAGCTATCGACTGGGAGAAAATATTGACAAAAGATATATCTGATAAAGGACTGTCATGCAAAATATACAATGAACTGTTAAAACTCAACCATAAGAAAACAACCAACCACTTGGCCTCATGCTCTGAAGACCTTCACAGCAGCAGCAGCTCGCTCTTGCTCTTGCGCTGGCTTTCACTCAGAGCTGCCTGGTGTCCCAGCAGCGCGGGCGCAAGAACCCAGGCCCTCCCGCCCTCTGCCCTGTGGGCTCGCCCCGGGGGCATAGTATATGTAGGTCGCTGGGCAGGTGGCCGGTGTGACCCAGTTACCGAGCTGGGGCTGCGGGCCAGGTCCCTGTGTCTCCCTACCTGTGGGGATAAGACATATCCCTCCCCGATGCTGCCGCTTCCACACCCACCTTGGGGTGCAGCACCTGCTCCCAGGCCCAGCCCAGCGCCTCTGGCCTGCGGACTGCGGACTGCGTGCTCATCTGTGGGGTGAGAAATGGAGTGTTAGTTTCAGTTGCATTCCTGTTGTTGGGAACGACCAAGAGCCACTGGACTGTGTTCTTGGAAGACTGAGCCGGACCTCTCCTACAACATCCACCCGAGTACCCAGCACCGGCTTTGGGAGGCGCCTATTGAGAGCGCATCTCGCACCGCCCTCCCCTCCCCTCCGCCTCGGTGGCTCCCGCTGGATGAGGAGGGAGCGCACGGCACGGCACGGGGAGACCACTGAGGGCCAGCTGATCTGCTCCTGTTTGGTGGCTGATGCGGTGGCCCAGGGGGCTTTGCCCATGCCGGCGTGAGCTAGTCAGGCTCAGCCAGGGCGATCCTAGGGGCGCTATCTCAGCACCCGGGCCCCTCCCCGCCCAGGCCGGCGTCCCTCTCCTCTGAGCCGGGACCTCCGGGGGCCTTCCTGTGGCCCCAGCCTCCGCCCCTGTGCTCACAACAACGCAGCCCCAGGCCCTTGATCTCCTCACAGGTGCCCTTGCCCAGGGCACAGGCTGCCTCCGCTGGCGGAAGCCGGTTGCTGAGGGTGGGAAATACACAGACATTTTTAATGGAAGCAAAATGGGGATAGGGCGCCGGGGCCCTCCGGGATTGAGTTCGGTAAGGCAGGGTAGGCGCTGTGCCCCTGCCATGGAAGCCACAGCAGCCTGGAGGCAGGGGACGGCCTGGCCATGGGGAGCCTGGGAGGAGCCCAGGCCGCCAGCTTCCTCCCTGGGCGGGAGCACAGGCTCTGGCCCAGCTGGTTCTGCAAACACCCCGAACACCCCGAGGGTGGGCACCTGGCAGCTCCCAGAGCCTCCTCAGCTGACTGACTTAATCACACACCGCCAGTCCTCAATCTATGGGATAACCCGGGCAGTATTTAACCAAGCCCGGCCCGGAGAGCTGGGCGAGCGTGGGGAGGCTTGGGCTAGCGTCTTCTCTGCCAGGTCCCTGCCCCTAGCACATTCCCTACTGGCCTTATGCCCGAATCAAATCTTTGATTCAGCGTCCTCCTTTAAGATTCTGAAGTTACATTTTACTCACCGCGGTGGGCCCAGGGAAATGAATTTAAATTCTAAGCAAAGCCACAAGCAGAACTTCCCTCTCTATGGAAGAGCCAGCCCTTTGTGTGCTTGCTGGCAATGACCTTGAAATCTATACAGCTCCATTCAATCAATAATGCACCTGGCATGGCATTGGGCGTATCTAGTCTCTGGCCTACAAGGCCAGACAGCCAAGCCTATCTCCCATTATTCAAGCAGGCTAAAAGGGGCTAGCAAGCAAGCTTATCCTCTAGAATAAGAGGCTGTCCAAAGAACAGCAGAGAGCTCCAAACAGTAGTCCTACAGAATAGCGGTTTTCCTTCACATTCCCCCCGCTTGTTCCACAAGCGTTTCAGCCTTGTGGTACAACAACCACGGGATGTTATGGTGAACAGGGGTGTCAATCGATCTTTTACTACTTCCTGCTGGAAAGGGACAACGTCCAAGGGGTTAACATCCCATTTCTTCCTTTTGGAGAGGTTTGTAGGGAATTTTGTTTTATTCATCTTGTTCCTCTTTAGTGTAGGAAGCAGTAATTTTATGGTGCTTCTGTATTCCAGCAAGGGCAGAAGAGTTCTCCTCTTGGGACTAGCCTCGGGTTCCTGTGGCCCTCATAAAAAGACAAAATGAGAATTACTAGAAAGATAAAAACAATGATTATCCAGAAATACCAGAGCATTTTGCCTTTAAGAGAAGATAAGAAAGAAAGTGTAAAGAAGAATTCAGCAGGGTGTTCTCTGAATCCTTTGGAGCAGGTTGATTGGCCAGGTCCATTGTCTTCTTGAGGGTGATCTGCAGTGGGTGTGTCTGGTCAGAGGTCACCTTCCAGTCAGGCTCCTTGCTGTCCTGGGCATAGAAAGAGGTGGGCTTGTGATCTGGCAGAGACAAATTGTAACAGATGATCTGGTGGAAGGGAAGGAAAACATTTCAGTTTTAATAACCTTTGTTGAAATAGAACTTTTCTCCTCAAAATTACCTCTGTGTTTATCAAAAACCAAATCAAGACCATTTCATCTACTGTATTCAGTTTGGCCTGATCGTTTGCATAAACACAACAAGAATGGTAACTGACTACCTTTGCTGGAATCTCATGATTGAATCTTAATGTGCCCCGTAGGGCCAGGAAGCCAAGCCATCTAGCTGCCATCAGGCCTGCCTGCAGTATCTGCTGAGTTAGGTGAATCCCTCACCTGTAGCAACTCCACCTGAGCCCATGCTCTAGGCTTTAAGGCCCATCTCAGTAGCCCTCCTACTCATTGTAGCCCAGAGTGCGTGGGGGTTCTGCAGGGACACAGAGGCATCCTTATTGCTCCCCTTCTACTCTGACCAACTGCCAGTGATGGTAGGGCATGAGCCTGACACTCCAGCGCCAGCCATCTTCAGAGCTCCCAAGCAGGATACCAGGCTTTTCCTGTGGCACTCTTATTGGCTTCAAATCTTCAGAGTCCAGACAGGTCTCTTTAAAACATGATACTCCAGTCAAAGTTTCCCATTAATAAAACCACTATTAGGAATCAGTCTTATTGAATCTATGCAAAGAAATGTATTGCCATGATTTATTAAGCATTGCCAAATTTCAGAGGAATTATATAAGGAGAAAAACATACTGACCTGCTTTAAGATTTTCTGATTTTTCTTGCCAGTCCCTTTTTATGGACTCTTCAGAGTAATTGTTTTTAAATGGCAAGAAGAAATTTACAGTATGTCCATATTCAAATAGATAATTATAGCTCCCCCTGCAGTAGGGCTCCCCTTACTTGACTTGTTTTCTCAGAACAGACTAAAGGAGCTTTATTTCTTTCCAGGTTTTATATGTCACAGGACCTCACAGAGTCTGTAATTCCTGTAACAGAGGGCTAGTGCTTACCACTTCACTACTTCCTTCTGTTCCAAACAGGCCTTCCCCCGTTTCCTACAGTTGAGGTTTGTACCACCCCCACATGGGCATGATCACACAGGCCTGCGAGACAGTATACAGGCTGCCAACTGTCAACTGTCTCTTACTAGAGATCAAAACCTGATGGGTATTCTTCTTTGCCCACCTGGGCAACTGCCCTCTCGGCAGCTAGACACCCTTTACTTTTTGGGTTCATCCCACATAGCCTTCTTCCAGGACAGCTAACACATAGCCATAACAATGGCCCTCAGTGTGGGAATCTGGACACTTGCCAGTTACTCCTAAAGACTACCAAGGACTGTAGACCATCACCGGTCTACAGCAACTGCTGGCAGCTACAGCTACATTCAAACCTTTAAGAGAATTAAAGGTTAATATAACATATTAACACAATGAAACATAATATTGGCACCATGGCCGCTTTAGGTAGTTAAATCTTCTGCTACTAAACATGTCATATGGTAGGGCTATACAAACATCTTAGGGAGGTGACTAAAGTCTACTCTTGACCTTGCCTTTATAAGGCAAAATTGTCCTTATCTCTCTGGAGCCATGTCCATGAGATGCAGGCATCATTTAAGTCTATTATACAGTTTTCTGCAGGTCACTGTCAGGGCTGTGCACTGTGGCCAGTTCTTCTTTCTAGCGACAAACGCAGTCTGTCCAATTTCCTTAAAATGTATTCTGGCACAGGAGAAAGTTGTTTTGCTGTACACAGGTAGCTTTACCCCTATACAACTGGGCTTGGACCTCTGCCTAGCAAACTGCAGTTTACAAGTTCAATATGCAGCCTCTGGTCCTCCTAACCCAACGAGGTTTCGGCCAGTCTCTGAGTCAGACTCCTCCTCTCTTGGAGAATTTCAAAGTCCTGATGGCTTCCAGGTCCAGGGAGAGTGCCCCTTTTTTTGCCCTTTTGTTAACCCTGTTTATTAGTTACAGGGCCCTGCTATCCTTGTCTTCCCACCAGTCCCCTTTGTGGCAGAGCAGCAACCAGGCCTCTTCCAAGGGAGTGCACTGGAAGGGGATATTAGCCCCTCCTCTTCCAGCAGCAACAGGTACTAAACCCTTTCAGTACATTTGCAAACAGGGAGCTTTCGCTAGCTCTATCTGCAGCTTTTATAGATCCCAGGCTTGCTGCTCTATTCCTGGGGCTGTAGGAAGGCTAGTACTAGTCACTGGCTTCTGGCTTAACTGCTGTAGCCTGCAAGCCAAAGGCCCAAGTCTTGTATTGCTTGTTGTAAAACACTCATTACTCACTGGGCAGCTCTAGTGTCAGGTAAATTTCTGCTTTCCCCACTCTCTTGCTGCTGTTTCTTCTTTCAGGGCCACAGTGGGCAGTTCAGGCATCCAGCCCCCCTTCTTTGACCTGGCTCTCAGGGGCTGAGTCTGCCTAGCAAACAGTTCTAAACTTCTAAATCACCAGGGCGGCTGTGGACTTCAGCTTTGTTTCTCCTCCACTTTTCTCCTGGGAGTTTAGTTGTTTTTAATGTATTAGAATTTTTTATTCTTAGAAACCTTAATCTTTTAATGATTACCAAAAGTGAACAATTAGCATTTGTGTTCACAGAAAACTTGTGACCTTGAAGTTAATTGATAAGGGACCTGTTAGGTCTGCAAGCCAGTAACATAACTTCCAACACTCCCGCCCCCTTCTTTCAGCCCAGGCCCGTTGCTTTCCCTCACAGATTTTTCCTCTTTACTCTTGATCTCTCTGACCAATTCCCCCGTCCCCCAGTCCAGTTGTTTGTCTCCCTTTAAACTGTGGGAGTTTTGAAGAAAACTACAGACTGCTCCTATAGTAGCCCTCCCTCCCGGAGGCTGGGGGTCTGACCTGTGGGGAAACATGACTCTTAGTCGGCCTGGAAAGATAACGGGTGCATAGGGAGATTTCTTGTGGACAAAAAGCCTGGAGACCACCTGAAATCCAATTACAGATGCTTTCAGAATCAGGATGAGGGAGGAAGGGAAAGACCAGGTTATGTCCTCTATGAGGATCCTAATAAATAACTGAATACAGCAAGTCAAACAAAACACATCACAGGCAGGGTCAGGGCCAGTAAATCTCTTCGTCCTGCGGAGCTGTAAGCCCTTTGTGTCCACCAAAGAGATAAGAAAACCATAAATAACAAGTTCTTTGAAATTTACTACTTTGTTAATTTGCTAAGCAAATAGTTAACTTGAAAAGACTTCTCTCTTGCTTTTTTTATAAGCAATCTCAGAACTAAGCAATCTTGGAACCTAGCCAGCTTTTATTTTAGCCTTTAAATCTACCCTAGAACTTCAAAATTTCAATTTAATACAGTGAATTTACAACCCAGGTAAGAGCAACTGATAGACAGAAATTTATATTAACTAAGTGGGCTGATTCCCCTTTAATAGTGAGCAAAAGACTCTGAGAAAAAATAATTCTCGCAGCTGCCAAGAGACTTTTGCAGACCATCACGGGTCCAGCCCAAATGTTCAGCCAAATGAATTAACAGAATGTAGAATAAATCAAAGTAGCTTTCACTTTACACAGACCAGTTAATGAGCAGCCAAACACTTATACTCACACTCTCTCAGTACACTAGCCTAGACTGGAGCTGAGCAAATAAACGAAACAATGCCCAACTCCCCAAATGGGTGTGGGGGCACTCCTGGCACCCATGTCCCAGGACAGAATTCTCGACCAACGTCTTGGTGAGAACCTACCGGAGGAGTTAAGACTGCGTCCAGTCCCCATTCTCAGTAGCAAATTGGCCAGTCCCACATAAACAAATACCTGTTCACTCATACTTCCTTAATGTTTCAGCATTCATTCCAATTCCACAATCTCTATTGTACCCCTTTAAAATTTTCTAACATGTAATTAAGAACAGTAGGTTTACTTTGTCCTGACCCCATGATGATCAGTGACGAGAGACAGACAAGGGAGGGGGTGACCTGTTTTCACAGATCCTCACTCAGATGCCCGCCCGGCTGCGTCCCTTGGGAGCTTAGATTCGTCTTAGCTAAGGTGCACCCGTATAAACCCCGGGCCTGGTCACCTCCACGTGGGGTGAGTCACCGTTATGCCATATGACGAATCGCGGAACCGCAGGTTGGGGCCCACTTGGACTCCGTAACCGAAGTCGTGGAGCCAGACAAAGGAGAGGAGAGGGCAGGCCCCCTCCCTCCACACTCACACACTTTCACCAGACATTCACTCAGAGTTTAAACAATCCACCCAATTCCTAACAATTTCCCAATTCCTGAGGGAGCTCTATAGCTTCCCGGGAGGTGATCATGCTCCCCTTCCACTCACTCGGAGTGGGCCTGACTGATAGGGGGTTGACGAAGATGACTGACCTTAACCCATTTTGACAAAGACAAAGACAACAAGGAACAAAGACAAAACAAACCAGGCAAATGCAACCTAAGGTTGCCTAGAACCTGCAGCTCACTTCTTGAAGTCCTGAAAATTTCAAAAAACATTGCAGCGGGAAGCACACAGAAGCAGACGATGACTGCCCCATTTTGACAGACACCAAGACAACAAACACTAGGACAAACAAACGCCAAACAGACAAATCCAGTGCAGCCTAAAGCCACACCTACCAGGGACCCCAGCCACCGTCCTGGCCGCGGGTCAGGACCAGGAGTATCGCTGGGTCCAGCTCTCCATATAGGTCCTTCCGTGGGACGTCCCAATTCCTGTTTAACGACTGGTCTTTACCTCTCTCGAAAGTCCAGGTGGCTCGGTTTCCGAATTGAAAGTTTTTGGGTGGACTGAAGGCCTCCTTGTTAGTCGTTCCCCACAGGGATGTGGGGTATCTCGCTGCGTGCCTGGCGACAAGTGGGGGAGAGCCTCCTGCCTTAAATAGGGGGTCCCTCTCACCCCTGCTAGGGATCCCGGGCTAGCCCCCAAATGTTATGGGTTCAATCAGCGAGATAGACCACCAACTCAAAATTTAAATTTTAAGAGCCTTTATTAAGCTGGCCAGCTGACTACAGCCGCGTCCCTCCCATAGGAGCATCACAGCTTGCAGTGCCGACCGAGAGTACAGCAAAGCCTTTTATCTGCAATACTACAAAGTATTTCCAAAAAAAAAGAAAAAACAAACTGCAAAGCGGTTCATTAGCCATTTCTGATACTGGCAGGATAAAAGTTCACATAAAGTTTACAAGTACAAACGGGAGGAAAGCAAGGTCACACCTGGCTGGGTTTAATCATAACACATTGCTTTTCTAGCGAGATAATTAGCAATTTTTCTCTCCCATGGTCCCTGCCCCTCAGCCCACTTGGTAATTCTTCTCTGCCAGGTCCCTGCCCCTAGCACAGGGGCGAGCATGGGGTGGCTGGGGCGAGCGTGGGGAGTCTTGGGGCAAGCATGGGGGCGAGCGTAGGGGCGAGCATGGGGAGTCTTGGGGCGAGCGTAGGGGCGAATGTGGGGAGTCTTGGGGCAAGCATGGGGGCGAGTGTGGGGAGCCTTGAAAAAAAAATAAAACAACCTGCCAAAGCTGGTCCTGGGTTTAATTCCAGTCAGGGCATGTAAGTTGGTTGCAGGCTCCTCCGTGGCCTGGGCCCTGGTTGTGGTTCATGCAGGAGGCAACCAATTGATGTGTTTCTGTGATATTGATATTTCTCTCTGTCTTTCTCTCTCCTTCTATTCTCCCTAAAAATCAATGAAAATATATCCTCGGGTGAGGATTAATGAAATAAAGAAAGAGAGAGAGGAGGAGGATGTGGAGGAGGAGGAGGAGGAGGTGTAGGAGGAGGAGGAGGAGGGGGAAGAGGAGAAGGAGGGGGCGGAGGAGGAAGAGGGGGAGGAGGAGGAGGAGGGGGAGGATGAAGAGGAGGAGGAGGAGGAAGAAGAAGAAGAAGAAGAAGAAGAAGAAGAAGAAGAAGAAGAAGAAGAAGAAGAAGAAGAAGAAGAAAAGAGAAAGAAACCCAATTTTAAAATATTCCAAACACCTTAGCATAGACTTAACCAAAGAAAATATACACTTGGCAAATAACACATGGAAAGATGCTCCACATCATGTGTCATCAGGGAACTGCAAATTTAAAGAACAAAGAATTACCTCCATGCACCTGATAGAATGGCCATAAACCAGAACACTGACACCAAGTGCTATCGAGGCTGTGGAGGAACAGGATCGCTCACTCATTGCTGGTGGGGATGCAAATGGCACAGCCACTCTGGAACACAGTTTGGTGGTTTCTTACAAAACTAGACATGCTCTTAACAAATGATCTAGCAATCATGTTCCTTGGTATTTACCCAAAGGTGTTGAAAATTATGTCCACACAAAAGCCTGCACAAGGATGTTTGTAGCAGCTTTAGTCACAATTGCCAAAATTTGGAAGCAACCAAAATGTCCTTCAGTGGGTGAATGGATAAACTGTGGTACATCTAGGCAATGGAATAACTCGATGCTAAAAAGAGAAGTGAGCTACCGAGCAATAAAAAGACATGGAGAAATCTTCAGTGCATGTGCGTAAGTAAAAGAAGCTGCTCTCAAGAGCCTACCTACTGCATGACTGCAACTATATGACCTGGAAAAGGTAAAAGTATGGAGACAGGAAAAAGACCAAAGGCTGCCAAGGATTGGGGGAAGAGAGATGAGTAGGCAGAGCAAAGAGGATTTTTAGGGAAGTGAAACTACTACCTGATGTTATAATGGTGGGTTCATCTTAGTATAAATGTGTCCAGACTCCTAGAAATTACAGCACCAAGAGTGAACCCTAATGTAAACTCTGACCTCTGGGTGATGTGTTTTTAGTGTAGGTAAATCAATTGTAGCAAATGTAACAGCACTGTGGTGAGGAATGTTAATAATGGGGAGTTTATATATGTGTGAGAGCCAGGGAGTATATAGGAAATACATATTTATATATGTATTTATTATACACACACACACTTTTGACTAGTGTATGTGTGTGTGTGTGTGTGTATAATAAACACATACATATATATGTAATACAGACTATATCCCCATCTCTTATAAAAGCATAATAGGTTTCAAAATTTTTATTTATGTCATTCCTCACCTGTAAAGTGAAGCTAATAATCGCAAGTACCTTAAAGGATTGCAGGAAGGATTGAATGAGTTAAGTTTGGAGGACAGTGCCTGGCACGCGAAAAGTGCCACATAAGTGTTAGCTACTGTAATTAATGAATGATAGTTATACTTTGTGCTATTGGAAAAATAAGCTCAAGCACCAAATTGGTAATAGGACTGATGTAAATTTGTAATTACTATGGAATGTTATATCACTGCACAAATAAAATGCAAAACCAAAATTATGCCTTTCACCGCTATAATTGGGTAGTAGCTGCCACATCAGTGTTTGTATATTGAAACGCCCACTGGAAGGTTGTGCAAGTTAGTTTAAACTAAGCAGTAAAATAATGTTTTGGAATCATTTTATACAAAGATAGTACAATACTTTTCAAATAAAGTTCTAGATTTCACTGCAAAAAAAATAATAATAAGAGCAAGCTAATAGAGATTAAATCCAAACAATACATCATGTGGTGATATGTCACAATTTCTCAGTCATTTTCTGGTGAGACTTCTTCATTTAATTTCAAAATTCTGAACAGATGACGTGCTCTTATCTTTGAGAAGGTGGAAGAAAAGAGAGGTGTGACCAACTTCCTTTGATAAGACATGGTGACACCTCCACAAAGAAAGGCAGAAACTTGACCCTTTAACCCTTTTTTATAACTTACACAGGACAACATCTAATTATAACTTATCCTATTTTCTTGAGGCATTTACTTACAATCTTCTATCTTCAAAAAAGTCTTAATAGGTAATTACATGCAGGGGGAAAAAATTCTCAGATTATCTCAAACTTCTATTTCCTTACCTTATAAATTGGACATACTTTCTTAATGGAATATAACCTCAAGGCCTTGTACACCATGCCAAGAAACAACGGTGAGAGTCTGCCAAATCCATCTTTCCCAAATGAAACAAATATTGTCATGTGGTAAATATTCAAGAGTCTTGGTGTACAAGGCAGATTTATTCAAAGAGCTCCTGGATTAGTGAGCCAAATGTCTCCCAAATCCACCCACACTCATACCTTTAGTATTTCACAATTTCTACCAAATGGTCATTCTCTCCTCCTACCAAACTTAAGCTTATTTGGGAAGTCTTACAGAATGGTTTTATTTCTCACATTCAACATTTCTATGTCTAAGATATATTTCATCTTCCAATCATGTTCATGTGCAGCAAAAACAAAAGTTTAATAGTCTCCGAATTCCCATAATATAGATTCTTGACTGATTATGTGATAAATGCTTTAAGAGTTGTCTTTTTTATGTTCATTTTCACTGGCTCTTTTACCCAAGAAAACACTGGATTTGCAAACCTCATCAGACCACAAGATCTATTTTATATCTGAGTGGAATGAATAGGTTTGGTCACAGCCCACACACAGAATCACATTAACCCTTGGAAGAGAGGCTGACAGATAAGGGTACCCAGTTGAAAGACATACCAGTAATGAAACTGAGTGTGATAACAACTCTACCATTATCCCACTTATAAAAATTTTAAAAATTAACACATAATTTAATTCCAATATAGAACTAAGCAATATGATCTCTCAACCATCATGAAATAATAAGGAACCAACTTTAATGTCCAAAAACTGAAATTAATTCTTATCTTTTTCAATACAAAAGATATTTGTCTTTCATTCATTCTGTACACTTACTCAGAGATTATTCTGTCCCTGGTAGTACTCTGGGCCCTTGGGATTGAAATAAAAAATAAAGGAAAAGAATTTCTTTCTTGGTTGGGGGTGGGAGGTGGAGAGACAATTAACAATAAATCTAAAAATTAAATAAATTATGTAGTATGTTCAAAGATGAAACTCTTATTCAGAATACCACAAGAGGAATGAGTTGGGGGTGTAGGGAAGTGTCTATTTGTAAGTTGAGATAAGATGATCAAGGCAAACTTTGTTGGAAGATAATAATTGATTAACGACAAAATGGAAGAAAGGAAGCAAGCCATGAGGACATCTGGAGGAAAGGTATTTCAGAAAGAGATAATGGCCAGTGCAGGGAACCTAAGCAAGCAAAGTGCTTGGCATTGTCAGGAAATGCAGAGGCCAGCATGGTGGAGTAGGTGGATGAGAGAGGTCCTTTAGGAGAGAGGACACTGAGGAAGCTGTTGCAGTGGTAATCCAGGGGAGACGTGACAGTAGCCTGGCAGCCGTGGAAAAGGTGAAACCTGGCCAGATTTTGAAAGTAGAGTCAGTAGAATTTCTTAGCAAAAATTAATTCAATATTAATCATCAATAGGTCATCACTGAGAAAGGAAAAAGAGAAAGAGAATGTGCCATCTCCTGGATGTCTGCTAGTGAGCCAGGAGCTGTGCTAAGTTCCGTCCTCAATACCGCAGCAGCGAGCTGCGAGCTAATAGTAAAATGATGGCGCCCTCAACATGGACTCTGAATTCATAAGGAATTTCCAAGTCTCCTCTTTAATATGCTGTTGCCTCAACTTCTTTTTTTTTCAATAATGAAAATATAAAGGGTGCCAAATGTATGAATGCTAAAGAGCAAAAGGTAGCACTGTAGTGTTGCCAGCTTTTGAACTTGCTTCTAAAATCTTGGTTGCCAGAGAATCCTAAAAGGAGCGAAAACAAAACAAAACAAAAACACCTGTACAGTTAGAAACCTTTGGCAGAGAAAACATTAAGCAGAGACTCAGAAGTGGACATGAACCTGGTGGCGGGGAGGGGGAAGGGGGGGGGGGATCTTCAAAATAGAAAATTCCTGGGAAAAGCAAACATGCCAAATACAATCCTTATTTGTAGCACAGAAGGGGAGGCAGTGAAGTGTTATTTAGACTTGGAAGTCAGAATTACACAGAAGTCCTCCAATCTCATTTTCACATAACCTTGGTTACCCCAGTCCCCGGATCATTTGTCTGTTCCTCTGCTGAACACAGGAAACTGGCCGGACAGGAATGGTTAGTACTCAGCTCTCTCTAGGGTAGCAGCTGGTTTAAAACAAATGTTACAGGTAACGCTTGTGTCCCATGTTGCATAGCCAGTTAGGACTGAACCCAGATTCTGATACAGAAGAGTATTAAGTAGGTTTTTGGCCACTTCTCTGAAAAACGTTGGTTTCTGTGTAAGAGCCAGGTCACTGCCCTGCAAGGGTTATAAAATCGATCTGTTGTCCCTTAATATTTTTTTCTCAATTGTGCATAGGTCAGAAATTTAGTTCCAAACAACTTTCCTCACTATTCCCAAAGTGTTTTCCTTTGTTCACCATGCCACCTAACACATGCCCACACCCTGCCAATAAGCCTTGATTCAACCTCCCAATAGATTCCCTCTTGTTACTGCCTACTTCAAATTCACTTGCCATGACTTGCCATCTCCTTCACACCTTCCCTGATCATTCTGGCTCATGTAGCCTTTTTCCTAAACGGCCTATTTCTACATTGCTGATTCCGAGGACTAATCATACCACTTGTGAGGCTGTTAAAGTGTCATAACTGTAGCTGGGATGATGGTGATGTGCACAATTTATTTTTTTAAATATATTTTATTGATTTTTTTACAGAGAGGAAGGGAGAGGAATAGAGAGTTAGAGCATCGATGAGAGAGAAACATCGATCAGCTGCCTCCTGCACACCCCCTACTGGGGATGTGTCCGCAACAAAGGTACATGCCCTTGACCAGAATCGAACCTGGGACCCTCCAGTCCACAGGCAGACGCTCTATCCACTGAGCCAAACCGGTTAGGGCCACAATTTAGAAGTAAAAAGACGCATTGATAATTTTCTGCAACTGAACACCGCACTGCTCATGATTTTCCATTTCTTCTCAGTAGCAAAACAAGACTTTTTTTAATCTTGCAAATTTAGAAACCTGTCAATTCCAGATTTAAAAATCAGTCTTTTCTTTAACTCTCAGTAGTCAGTTCCAGATTATTTTTCTTCCCCTCCCCTCCTCTTCTTTCTGGATAACATCAAGTTTGGGGAGGGGCTCAGATAGTACCACAGATAAAAGGCAGAAGAGGGGAGGTGAGGAGACGGCCTCCTTAGCTCTGGGGTCCTCATCTGCTCCCACAGGTTCCCACAGCGACGTGATGGGGCAGCCGATTCTGCTCTTGGCCCTTTTCACCACTGCATGGGGAGCTGACACTCACAGTCCTTTGCTTTTAGCTGACATACTTGGGTGTTCCTCGTTCAAATGGCAGAGACTTGCTCAGTTCTCTGGCTCTCTCACCCTGGGCCCTCCTCGGGAGCATCAGAAACTTTTGAAAACCCTTACAAAGCCTGAAGAAGGCCATCTCAGGCTCCTTCCCCCTTGTCCCGCCTTACCTCGCTCGCTAATCCACACTCCAACTCCACGCTCAGCCCCTCTGAGAGGATGCAGTGCCAGGGTGGGCAAACCTTTTGACTCGAGGGCCACAATGGGTTCTTAAACTGGACCGGAGGGCCGGAACAAAAGCATGGATGGAGTGTTTGTGTGAACTAATACATGTTAACACTGCTGCTGGTGAAGGAGCGGAGGGGAGAGCAAGAGAACCCTCCGCTCTTTCGGCTCCGCGGGCCGGATAGAACAGCCGAACGGGCCGGATCCGCCCGCGGGCCGTAGTTTGCCCACGGCTGCCTTAGACCATGTTCTGAGAGAAAAGACACAAATCCTCTATGCTCTGGGCTCCCCTAAATGTCTGCTGTTCTCTCATTTCCCCACAGGACATAGAATGTGGCCTACGAAGAGGATAGAAGGACACATTTCTCATTAAGCTCTAAATTCTTTTTCCCCTTTCTCGTCACCAAGCTCCAGTCCTAGCCCCCACTTCTTTAAAAATATGGTATTTTCTGTTAATGTGGGAAGAATAAAAATGTCTCACTTTGTCCTATGTTCTTTTCCGTTCTCTAGTTTATTGATTAAAACGTACCCTCTGAATCTTTCAGACTTTAATCTTGCCGATCAATGCTAAGACTTTCAAGTTCAAAGTTAAGCGTTGATTCTCTTATATTATTCTTTGTATATGAAGAAACAAATCTACACTGAAGACAGTGCCATTAACCAGTCTGAATGATAAGGAATGGGGCAGTCATGAAAGGCATTGAAAATCACATGATTTAAAATAAAAATTATATTCCACTAATATGTCATTTTTTTGCTCACTAAATATAAGCTCTCCATTGTCATCTACTTATACATCTTACATATTCCCAAAGCTAGGCATTTCATAGGATTCTTAACTTGTTAAGTGAATAAATAGAGCCAAATCAAGAAAAGTAGATATTCAGAAATGTATAAAAATGCCTTCATGCATTGGGAAAAGGAAGATTAATGCTAATAGTTATAATAACAATCAATGACTTTTCTGGCTATGTAACAGGTGGTGTTGTAGTGCTTTACATGTGTTTACAAATCTAATTCTTGAAATCTTCTGCATGGTGGGTATACTGCTGAGGCGCACAGAGGTAAAACCATTTTCCCAGTGTCAAATATCTGAGATCTGGGAAACTGAATTTCACCTCGGGCAATCTGATTCCATTGTTTGAATGCTTAGCAATTCTGCCAGTGCTGCCTCTCAGTAGGATCCTTTTTATAGATATGCCAATTAAAACATGCAAATTCATGCCAAACCATTCAATGCATCTCATCTCTGCCTTCAACCACTTTGACCTTGAAATTATATTTGAGATTTTGCCTGAAAAGCTTCCTCTAAAAATATTAGACGTTCAGATAGGCTTTTTCTTATTTTTGCATATGGTTTTCTCCTTTTCCTAATGACACTGAAATTTCAGTGTGTGTGTGTGTGTGTGTGTTTAATGAATACTCTTATTCTCATTTTTTAGTTCTGACTTAGAGAATTCATCTTTCTACCTTCATGCCAATTATTATTATTACTATCTGTGCTTTTAAAATTCTGTTTAATTTCCTTCTCTCAGGGCATTTTGTAGATTAATTTTCCAGGCCGTCCTACCAACTGAGGCAAAGCTCTTTTCTACTCTACTGATGACCTGTAAACATGTGTCCTTTAAGTCAGGTTAATGTTTTTGTTATCTGCTGCATAGATTTTTCTCTTCTATAGCCTAACGTTTCACCCAAGCTATGCTTCTCACATCTGAAATGACTTAAACATTTTTTTTCTACATCTGCTAAAGTCCTACTTCCCATGAATCAAAACCACTGTATGCACATTTTCTCAATAGGAAAGAGTTTGGCAAAGCCTAACAAACAAATCCAGCATCCCTGCCCCCAACATATGCTGTGTACTTGTTCTTATCCTATGTGCTACATTTCCTTAATGCAGTTCAAAGGCTCTCCAGGGACCGGGACCAGGACTGCTCAAACTTAAGCTGATATTATATATCACATGGATGCTCAGTAAACAATAACCAAAGACAATGATGATGATAGCACATTGGTTCCAATTGGCCCTAAATTAATATTATAACTTGGAGATTCCCTCGTACAATTAGAAAAAATCAAGAAGATCATGGTTGTAAACACACACAGGGGTGTGTGTGTGTGTGTGTATATATATATATATATATATATAATGTTTTTCATAATGCAAAATTTTGAACAGCAACCTAATTCTTACTAGTGCTCCCCAGTTTTCAATGGTTTCCACTCTAGTGATTATTTATATATAAAAAAAAACTCTCAATAGGATATGTATAGTCATAAGCACCACGCCCTAATTTTTTGCTTTGTCAAACAAAAGATGCTTGTTAGTTTTACTGTTAACATCTTGATCATGCTGACTCCACCATTCAGTTCATGGCTGTCTCCATGCGAGTGAAAAATTGAGCCTTGGAGGTACATGCCATTAGTAACAAGAATAGGAACCAAAAGGTCGCAGAAATTAGCTGAGTCGTGATAACATAGGGCATTAGGGTATGGATTGGCCAACTCCAGTTAAAAGAGTGTCTTAGGTCCGTTTCCCCAGAAACAGGTGTGACACAACTTTATGAGCAAGATATTTATCTATGGCATGTTGTGGGTTTGGTTCCAGACCACCACAATAAAGCGAATATCATAATGAAGCAAGTCACCAAGATTTTTGGCTTCCCAGTGCATACAGAAGTTCTGTTTGTACTATTTTTTAGTCTATTAAGAGCACAAAAGTATTATGTCTAATAAAATAATGTAAGTACCTTAATTTTAAAATGTTTTCTTACTGAGAAATGTTAATCATTGTCTGAGCCTTCACAGAGCATAACCTTTCCGCTGATAGTGTCCTGCCTCAGTGTAGGTGGTTGCAGACTGGTAAGGGTGGTGGTTGTGAAGGTTGGTGGTGGCTGAGTCAGTTCTTACAACAAGACTACAAGAGAAGTTTGCTGCACCTATTGACTCCCAGGTAAATGGTTGGAGCATTTTATTGTTAGTTGCGGGTTTCCCAAATTATATTGCTGGCACACTAAGACACTACGCGTAGTGTTAGCAAGCCCCACATATGCCTAAATTTCTTCCTATCAGCTCTGTAGCTCTTCACTTTTGAATGAAGCAAACCACTAATTCTAAACATTTGAAGAATTCTCCAATCTGAAAGGAATAAAACACCACACACACACACACAAAGTAGAGAAAATAACAACAGACCCAGAATGCATTAAAAAGGACCACATAAAAATACCAATTAATGGTTTCTCAGAGAAATGGAAAGATACTTCACTAAAATAAATAGATGTAGTGGAAATAAGCAGAAACAAAGTTTGACTGGCAGGAAGAGAGATTTTAGAAAATCTTTTAAAAATGAAACAGAAAAGCAAGTAACAGGAAACTGATAGCAGGGGGAGGGTGGGAGGAAGAGCTGAAAGATCAATCTATGGTATCCAATTTCTAAATAAGAAAGATCCTAGAAAGAAAAAATGAGAGATGAAAGACAGAAATTAGCAAAAGCATAATTAAAGATAGGTCTTCAGATCTGAAGGACATGAACCTTGTTTGAAAGAGGTGAAATTTCAAGACAAAAAAGAAAATTATACGCACCCCAATGCATATCACTATAAATTTTAGAGTATCAGAAATAAGGCCATCATTCCTAAAATGTTTTTCAGAAAAAAAAGTTACATTTCTCAGTAGCAAAATCAGATAATAGAAGACATAAATACAATTCCTCCAAATATATAAATGTTTATTTAAAACTCATAGTGTAAGCTTATTTTATTGAATTGTGAAACTTTTTTATTTACAAGGGCAAATAATATTTACACCATACACCTCCTTTTAAGAAATCTTGGAGGTAATATTAGCAAGATGGCAGAATAGAAGTCCTATACTATCCTTCCTCCTATGGACATACCAATTCAACAGCATTATACAGATCAATTTCTTTTCTGATAAATTCAAAAATTAGGTGAGAGGCTCTTGCATCCCAGGCAGATGCAAAACCATCCACATCAAAACTGGTAGGAAAATTAGAGACATCCTCTCATCATAATCCTTACCTCTGACAGTGAGCCAGATGATCAGGAGGAAACCTCTAGCTCAGGGTGGGCAAACTTTTTGACTCGAGGGCCACAATGGGTTCTTAAACTGGACCGGAGGGCCGGAACAAAAGCATGGATGGAGTGTTTGTGTGAACTAATATAAATTCAAAGTAAACATCATTACATAAAAGGGTACGGTCTTTTTTTTTTTTTTTTTTTTTTTAGTTTTATTCATTTCAAACGGGCCGGATCCGGCCCGCGGGCCATAGTTTGCCCACGGCTGCCTAGCTCTTAGCTTATTCCTCAGGGAGAGTTAGATTGCATATCCAACTTAACTTTTCTAGGTGCTACCTGAAGGACTGGGCTTTTGTCTTGCCTGTCTAGGAGCATTGGCTGGGCCTGGCATACAGTAGGCCCCTGGGACTGCAGAGAATAAAGGTTGTGGTTAAAACTAGTGCATGGGCACTCACTACAGTTTGTTTTCCTGGCTCAATGCAGAGTGAATGAGCATTAACAAAACAAAACAAAAAATGTTCCAGCCCAGCCGGCATGGCTCAGTGGTTGAGCATCGGCCTATGAAGCAGGAAGTCACAGTTTGATTCCCAGTCAGGGCACATGCCCGGGTTGCAGGTTCGATCTCCAGTGTAGGGTGTGCAGGAGGCAGATGATTAATGATTCTCTCTCCTCATTGATGTTTCTATCTTTCTCTCTCAAACCAATAAATATATATTTAAAAAAAATGTTTTAGCTTCTCCCTGAGGAAGGAAAGACTTGGCCCACATGTCAAATGTTCTTTTTCAGGAGTTGCCCAAGGAACAGGATTCTGTCTCACCTTGCTTGGCACATTGATGGTACTGGTCATATTTTAGACATCTGCGAGCCTCAAAGAAGGAAGGTTGGAAAGGCCCACAGAAGCTCTGGCCAAGGTGACTGGTGAGAGTCTTATCCTGTATGAGGCCAATACACGAATGTTCACAGCAGTTTTATTCATAATTGCCCCAACTCGGAAGCTATTATGATGTCCTTCACTGGGTAAATGGATAAGTAAACGATGGCATATGCAGACAATGGAATATTGTCTTATGCGGAAAAGAAATAAGCTATCAAACCATGAGAAGATATAGAGAAACCTTAACTGCATATTACTAAGTGAAATAAACCAATCTAAAAAGGCTGAATACTATATGATTCCAACTACTTGACATTCTGGAAAAGGCTTAGAATACATGTGTAAAACATTGTACAAAACAGAAGCAGAATATACTTTCATCTCAGGAACACATGGAATAGTTTCCAGGATAGATTACATGTTAGGTCAAAAACAAATCTTAATAAATTTAAGAAGCTTGAAGTACTTTTCCAAGCACAATGGAAGGAAACTACAAGTCAATAGCAAAAGAAAAGCAGAATAACTCAGTCTCAGGATTAGTCTCTTGAAGTAGAGAGAGGCAAGCATTCTCTGTTGGGTACTGTCCCAATTTCTGACTCAGAATCCATGAGTATAAACAACAGTTGCTTTTCATCACTAAATGTTAAGAGGGTTAAGTTGCCAATTATAGTAACTAGATCGGGTAAGTGACATAATCTCTCTGTGCTTTTGATTCCTCATCAATAAAATGGGCATAATAATACCTCATAGGCATGGTAAGAATTTCAAAGTACATAGAAGGAATTTAGAGAAGGCCTGGAAATTCTAAACTCTTTATTGTAATGGTAGCTGTTGTTGTTATTGTTATCATTAATATTATTCGTTTTCTGAAAAAACCTTTAGCTAGGAAGCAAAACAAGTATCTGAAGTGCTGCCTATAACAATATGGTGCTGAGGATACTGTATTATAAATCTTAGCAGAAATGACATAAATCTTACTGGTGACCTTGTTGCCATACTGAGCAAACAAGCCAATTTTATGTCTTCTCTTTTGGCTTCAGATTATATAACATATGTGTTTCTACAAAGAGAGAGAGAGATGGGGAGGGGAGAGAGAGAGAGAGAGAGAGAGAGAGAGAGAGGTTGATTTGGTTTTTGTTGTTTTATTTGTTTATTTCTTTTTTTAATTTAAAGAAAAGCAGTTGAATAATCCAAAATTAATACAATTACATATTGGTGGCAGCATGTAAATAAGCTAAATCATGTCTGTTACATGAGGAATTAGATAGAAAATGTTTTAAAACTATAAATCAAAGTATAGTAGTTGAGTTATATTTTTAGAGATGATATTTTTTAAAATCTTTACAAATAAACCCTCAGTTAATGTTTGTTGACTTTAGAAGTACTGAGGGTGAGCACTGGTGGTTTGGGAGAACAAGGGAACCATTTTATTTTATTAAAAGCTCTTCAGTACCATTTTATTGTTATATTATACATTAGTTACTTTGACTTAAAAGTTAAAGTTCTTTTTAAAATAAAAATATTTCCAAGAGCAGAAGTCCTTTTGCTTCAGGCTAAAATTACCAGAATTTTTATAGAGAAGAGTAAATGTCTAAACAGTTATTCAGTAAAATAAAGTGGCTTTCTCTGACAATATGAAAGGCTGCCCACAGTAATACATGAAGGGCTATCCAGAAATCATAGCAATATCCAAATAAAAATATCAAAATCTCTTAAAAGTACCTCCAATATCCATGCTAAAGTTCTAAATGGAATCCTATATTAAAAGAATGGACATTGTAACATTTGCTTCTACAAGCATGCATGCTTGGAATAGATACAAAATCCTTAGAGATGCTCACATCTTCAGATTCTCACCATCCTCCAGAAAAAATGGTTTAAAATAAAAGACAAAAATATTCTGAATTAAATTTTCAGGGACATATAGTAGGAAACATCCAAAAATATGTATGTCATTCTTAATCTTGAAGGCAGCCAGAGAAAGCAATGGAAAGAAGATTAAATTGAATGCGTGGGATTCAAATTATGGGAATGCAAATTGGACATACTTGAATAACTCTAAGTATAACAAGCTAATTTGGTGTTCCTTATGTAAATAAACTTAAACAAATTGCAGACTTGCAAAGAAATCAAGCTTCATAGCTGCAAAATCTGACATCAAAACCACAAATATTTTAGGTAGATTTGCCCAATAGCATCCAAGAAGATAAAATCTTTAATGCTTATGTAATCATAAACTCTACACTATAAAGAACTGCTTGCCTAAATGGAAGTTAGAAGTATGCATGAATAAAAAAAATGTTATTAGAAAATTTGTCTACTTCTAAGAGCTTATTTTATTTTCTCATATGGCATAATAAGAAGAGCTTTTCTAAAACTTTTAATTTTTGCCTAGTTTACCACTACTTTTTGCCTTGCCTTTTAGTTAACATCTATTATAATTACTTTTATTATAAAAAAATTCCTCTTGGATACTGCTTTTTAAGACTCTGAATTCATAAGGTATTCAACATTTAATAACATAGTAAAGTAAAGGTATGTTTTTGTTGTTTTGTTTTTAGTAGAAGCTATTTTATTTAAAAAAAGTATTTATATAAGCATGCTACAAGATATTTTTAGATGTAAATTCTTCCCAGAATGATCATGCTGACTCCATCATTCAGATCATAGTTGTTTCCGTGGAAGTGAAAAGTTGAGCCTTGGAGATACATGCCATTAGTAGCAAGAATGGGAGCTAAAAGGTCACAGAAACTAGCTGAGTCGTGATAACATAGGGCATTAGGGTATGGATTGGCCAACTCCAGTTAAGACAGTGTCTTAGGTCAGTTTCCCTAGAAGCAGACTGTGACACAACTTCATGAACAAGATATTTATCTATGACATGTTGTGTGTTTGGTTCCAGACCACCACAATAAAGCAAATACTGTAATAAAGCAAGCCACCAAGATTTTTTGGTTTCCCAGTGCATATCTCGAAGTTATATTTACACTATTCTGTAGTTTATTAAGAATGAAAAAGTTTTATATCTAAGAAAATAATGTAAATATCTTAATTTTAAAATATTTTCTCTACTGAGAAATGTTAACTAATGTCTGAGCCTTCACTAAGTATAACCTTTTAGTTGATAAAGTGTCCTGCCTCAATGTAGATGGTTGCTGACTGATAAGGCTGGTAGTTGTTGAGGGTTGGGTAACTGAGGTAGTTCTTACAGTAAGACAACAATAAAATTTGATCCACCCATTGGCTCTTCCTTTCACAAATGATTTTTCTGTAGCATGTGATGCTGTTTGATAGTTTTTTAGCCACAGTAGAACTTCTGTCAAAGTTGAAGTCAATCCTCACAAATCCTGCCACTGCTTTATCAACTAAATTTATGTAATATTCTAAACCTTTTGTTTCCATTTCAACAATCCTAATAGCACCCTCACCAGGATTAGATTATATCTCAAGAAACTACTTTTTTTTTTTTTTTTTTTTGCTCATCCATAAGAAGCAACTCCTTATCCATTTAGGTTTTATCATGAGACTTCAGCAATTCAGTCACATCTTCAGACTCCACTTCCAATTCTAGTTCTCTTCCTATTTCTACCACATCTGCAGTTACTTAAATAATTCCACTGAATTCTTACATAATAAGACTTGAAAGCAGATGCTATGTTAGCTGGTATTGAAACAAAATTAGTCTTGTTGTCCATATCCATCAGAGCTCTTGGGTAGCCAGACGCATTGTCAATGAACAGTCATATTTTAATAGGAATCTTTTGTTTTCTCAACTAAATATTTACTTAAAGAATTCAGTAGCCCTAACTGGTTTGGCTCAGTGGATAGAGCGTCAGCCTGTGGACTGAAAGGTCCCGGGTTCGATTCCGGCCAAGGGCATGTACCTTGGTTGCGGGCACATCCCCAGTAGGAGGTGTGCAAGAGGCAGCTGATCAATGTTTCTAACTCTCTATCCCTCTCTCTTCCTCTCTGTAAAAAATCAATAAAATATATTAAAAATAAAAAAAGAATTCAGTAAACCATGTTGTGAACAGATATGCTGTCATCTAGGTTTTGGTTTTTTTTTTGTTTATTTATTTAGCACAGGCAGAGTAGATTTAGCATAATTCTTAATGGCCATAGAATTTTCAGAATAGTAAATGAGCATTGGCTTCACCTTAAAGTCATCAGCTGCATTAGCCCCTAACAAGAGAGTCAGCCTGTCCTTTGAAGCCAGGCACTGACTCCTCCTCTCTTGCTATGGAAGTTTTAGATGGCATCTTCGTCCAAGATAAGGCTGTATTCCAGTAATGGTAGACAGATTCAGTATTATGGTTTGAGGAAAACTAGTTTTCAGGTTTCATACTAACCTAGGAGATTTTTTTTTTGCCCAGGCTCTCAATTCTAAAAGAGCAGTCTATATTCACCACCTCAGGAAAATAGCAAAATCACCTTTCATTACACCTGGTTAGAAAGGCAACCATGATTATGCATAAATTAAAAATCCTAATGGTACTTCCTAGAAACAACTTGTATGAACACATGCCACATGCGCATATGTACTTGTTAAATTTCAGGATAATATAAAAGTAAAAAATAGTAGTCTGGATGATTACATAGAACTGAAAAGTTTTCTGTAGATTGAAAGATCAAAAAAGATGCCCTCAACCAGACAATGCTATTTAACACATTAAAATGTCAAATTCTACATTTAGGTTCAAAGAATCTTTTGAATCACATAGAAAAGTCACCGCATTTGGTTAATTACAAGTTCACAACATGAACCAAGAGTGGAACAACCCATCTCCTAGGAAGATGATAACCTTAGCTTAGGCTGGGTTAGCAGTGTTCAGACCTTAAAAGGGATTGTTCCTTTGCACAGGTTAAATCATATCTAGGTCATTCTATCAATCTTTGTACACAAAGATTTTGAAGGACAAAATGAAAATATAGTGTTCAGTAAAGAACAACTAGAATGGCAATTCTTTTTTAAACTATAAGAAATAGCCTCGTCCGTGTGGCTGCTCAGTGGTTGAGTATCCACCTATGAACCAGGAGGTCATGGTTTGATTCCTGGGCAGGGTACATGCCCAGGTTGCAGTCTCGATCCCCAGTGTGGGGCACACAGGAGGCAACCGATCAATGATTCTCTCTCGTCGTTGATGTCCCTATCTCTCTCCCATTCTCTCTGAAATTAATAAAAGTATATTTTAAAAAATACAAAATCTATACTATCTATAACTTAATATGCATCACTGATTTTTATCTAATACCTACCAAACCCAGACACACATGACTCCAAAACTTACAGCAAATAACAAAAACAGAAACCAGATTCACTTACAGTTAATAGGGAAAAATGTCTTTATCTAACACATGTAATATTGGCTTTTTAAGGGGAAAATTTGTTTAAAAAATAAATAAGCAAAAATATTTGTGGGCTTTAGTTATAGAAGGAAGAGAGACATTGTAATATATAATGCAGGAAAAAGTTTGTATCAGATTTTACAGGGTATATTCCTTACTCGTTCTTCCTAACAGAAAAACAATCAGTCGGCTATGAGTTGCATGAACATGCTGTTAGAAAATGAAAGTTGACGTTTGAATCCAGGCCAAGATATAATAGATTCACCTTAGATATTTACTCAGGATTTACAAAAGTTTATTTTAAGGTTAAGAAACTTGCATAACCAAGTATTTATCAAAGTTTACTTAACTTTGATAATACATATACATAAAATACCAAAAATTAAACCCATGATTGGACAAATATAGTACCTTTAAAGTTACATAAAAAAAATTTAGTAATGCCTTAGCATTAATCATAGCCCATTTTAAACACAAAGAGCTTCAATTTATGTTAGTTTTAGTTCCTGTGACCTAATGGATTTCCTTAAGAGAACTATATTGAATAGTTTCTTCCTAATGCTAGAAATAATAGCTATATAATTAAGAAAACTTGAAAAGTTTTATTTTTACCCACAGAACATCTTCCAGTTATATTTAAATAATTCATCCTTCCTTTAACCCTCAATATTACCTGTTAAAAACTAAAAAAAAATGTTTATATTTTTATTTGACATTTCATTTTTTATTTGTACCAATATATGAAATTATATTTAAAGGAGACAATAAATAAACTTGCACAGGAAAAAGTAAGAAAAAAATTAGCAAACAAAATTGCAACTTATAAAGGTTCAATAAGAGTGGCTGAATAATGAATACATTTAGGTGAACACTTTTCTTATGATGTACATTGGAGTGTGTGCTGTAAAAACTTTTCTGGAAGGCATTTTGACAATAAGTATAAAGAGAGTTCATGTGTATATACTCAATGATTCCACCCCTAGGATTTTATCCAAAATAAATAAGTATGCCACAATGTTTATTCAAACCTTCTCATAAAAACTGAAACAAGTTAAAGGGACATGAGTATTGTTTTTTTAAATATACATAATCATATAACCAAAGAATAATGCATAGTTCAGCTGTTGGTTAACATGAAAAGGATATTCAAGTGAAAAAAACCTGGTTATAGAAGAACACATGTAACGTGAACATTTTTATATGCTCAGGAAAGATAGTATGGAAAAGAATCCTAACTATTAGCAATGATCATGGCTGAGTTTGGGAGTAGGGAATGGACTCGCAGGTAAGCAGCTTACACAGTCTTTCAAAAATATTTATTGTTACATTAAACTACTAATTTTCTAACTTTATAATATAGAGATAAAGCTGATGATTTTAAAAGTTCTATGAAATTGTTTCCAAAGTAGTTTATTTTAAAATGTATTTTTAAATCACTGTAAGCCAGCCGTTTTCAACCTGTGGGTCGCGACCCCTTTGGGGGGTTGAACGACCCTTTCACAGGGGTCGCCTAAATACATCCTGCATATCAGATATTTATTTACATTACGATTCATAACAGTAGCAACATTACAGTTATGAAGTAGCAACGCAAATAATTTTATGGTTGGGGGTCACCACAACATGAGGAACTGTATTAAAGGGTCGCGGCATTAGGAAGGTTGAGAACCACTGAGTCTAAGCAAAGTAAAATATCCCCAAAATATTAATGAGTATGTTCCTGCCATATAGTCCCAAAGGTGCTAAATCTTTTGCTGCCATCTGCTGGAATGTGGTTACTAATGCATGTTGCGAGATTTCCTTCCCTCTGGGAAAAAAACTTTCCAAAGGATGATGATAATGACAATAATAACAATAATGATGATGATGATAATGATGGAATTCGAACATGAGTGCAACGCAAAATAAAAATTAGTTTTTGTGAATAGTGTTGAAATTTTGTTTTATTCTCGTCAACTACCACTGGATTCTGGCCCTTCTTCCCTTGAAAATCCTGAAATAAATGACCTTTACAAGGAAATTTCCTACTAAGTGATGCCTGGGCTTTCTTCAACACTAGATTTAATTCCACAGAAACTCATAAAGTTTTTGTGCCAAAACATGTAAATTAGTGATTTTTCTTTTCTATCTCGAAACCAGATTTGTCTTAAAAGGAAGGAGCACAAAGCAGGAAGGGGCCAAGCAATCTTAAACAGATGAATGAAAGGGGGAGATTAACATGGGATAAGTGACACATAAAAACACCTTTTGCAGCGTGTGCTACTGATCAGGAAAGAAATAAAATACTAGATCAACTCCTTAAGTAAGAACAATGTGGTTTTTGTATATACAAAACATGATTAAAAACAAAGATTTCTTAAAACCACAATCATATAAGAGTCTATGTAACAAATGAGTCTTGTCTGGGACATTTCACAGGTGAACATAATATATTTTCAAACTTACCTGAATCTCAAGATGTTATCATATCACCTTTTTTTTAAATGTAAAATCTATATACATAAAAGGCTAATATGCTAAGTGTCCCTCTGACCTTCCCACTGGTCGCTATGATGAGCACTGACCACCAGGGGGCAGATGCTCTGTGCAGGAGCTGCCAAGCTGCAGTGACTTGGCAGTGGAGGTTCTCGGGTGACCCACCCTGAAAACAGAGAGGAGGAACCCCAATTCCTCATGGGGCCACGCGATTCCACCTTTGTGGGTTAAGTTGTTGCTGGGGCACTGTTGGCCTTGAATCTGGTTTACTGCACATTTGTGTTTGCATTCTACACCCTGTACAACAGCAACTTTGCTGAGTGCCCTCTCATACTCCAGGACCCCTCAGGGGATGTCAGAGAGCTGGTTTCAGCCCCATCCCAGCAGGCCAGGCCGAGGGACTCCACCTGCCAGAGGGACTCCACTCACTCCACAGACACCTTTTGAGCCGCAGTGCCACCCCAGGTGTGCTGGCCGGGGAGGGGCCACGGGAGGTTGGCTCCAGGGCATGTCGGGCTCATCCCCCCCAATTCCCACCTCATTGGCCACCTTCTAATTAATTTCCTTTCAATGTGCACGAATCCATGCACTGGGTCACTCGTGTAGATATAAAAAGCAGAAATTTTACAGAGTTTAGGAAAGACTGAATCAAATGATATGAGTAAAGTATGCAGAATTATACTAGGCACAAGACAGCAATATACAGGGAGTAGAGATAGTATCCGTTCGTCTAGAACAATATCTGTAGAGAGCATTGAACTAAAGACACTACCCTGGTAACAAAAACAATTTGTTTAGAATGACAAGTTCTGAGTTTGAATAAGAAATCATATTTCTCTTGCTATATAGTAATTTATGTGTCTCTACATGACAATATAAAAGAATACATACTGGTATATTTGACTAACAATAGCGAGCTTCCATCACTCATCAGATGCTGATGAACACATTTAAACAGTGTAGTTGGTCAGAGTTGTCTTTCCTCAAGATACTGGTATTTCCCTTCTATGAGTCTTCTCCTGATCCCACAAATAAAAACTAACAACACTTGGAATGAGTTTTCAGCAGTGTGGACAAGGAATGACTTCTGTCTAGGTGCTTTGTGGCTGAGTTGCATAAAGAGTGTATCTGATATTGACTGAATTCAATCCCAGGCACTCTTGCAAGGATTCCACCTGTATTATTTCATGTATACACCCAGCAAAGCGTTAAGGTGGTTAATCTTATTATCTCCCCCTTTTTTCTTTTCAGACGAGGAAACTGGGGCATAGACATGTTAACTTTTACGACTTCACAGGGGCATAGGGAAGGGGCGCCAAGATTCAAACCTGCAGTGAGACTCCGGAGTCTGCAAACGTCACCGTCGTGCTAGTCTGTCCCATTCGTCCGTACACTATTCTGTCAGCCGAGTCACAGGCTTCATGTTCTATTTGTGGCAAAACGAAGAATACGCTTTGGCTCACGCAGCAGGTGCGGATGGAGGCCCTCGTTCCACCGGCTCAAGGCTCTGGGCGCCCGAGTGGGAGCGGGACGGGTCCTGTCTCCTAGGCAACAACGGAAGCCCAGGCGGCCGAGGCACACCCCTCTCCCAGGACCCAGAGGGCTGACGTCATTTCCTCCGTCTGGACGGTTGCCCCAGCGACGCGTGGGGCCCTTAGGAGGTGTCGGGTACCCGAGAGACCTGGCAGTAGGGAAGTCACTTCCTTCCGGAGACGCTGTTTCCTAGCAACCGCCAACCACCTCCGTTTTTAGCCCCGCCCCCTCGCTCATTCCAGTTCCCCGTCACGGAGGCGCCCGGCCCAGGCCTGGGGGAGAGGCTCCTCCCCGCGTCCAGTCGCTGTCCTCGGGGTCGCGGAGAGTCCTCGGCAGGAGTGGGTACAGGACGTGGGACTTGGGAGTGGGGGGTGGGGGGTCGCGGAGGAAGGGGCGGAGACAGCGCTCGCGTGTGCAGGGGCCGGCGGGTGTGCGGCGCTGGCGGGGGCGCGGAGTGCGGCGGCCGGGCACCTGCGCGCCACCTAGCCGCCCTGCGCGGCCCCGGGCGCGGCTGCGGGTGCCCCGGACCGGCCTCTGCTCCGAGTGTGAGAAACGCTCACGGGCCCATTTGTGCACGCACTTGAATGCAGCCCACCGCGGGGCTCCCTTTTTTCTAACCCTATTAACACTTTGTAAGAGGAACAGTGGCTTGAGGAAAATGTCGCTATTTGCAGGCTGGCATTATGACCTTTCTCTTTCCCTAGCACTGTGCAAGCTTTTTTTCCCCTCTCCTTTCGGTGGTGGTGTTAGTATCTTTTTTCATGCAGGTAATCCTCTCGGTAGCCTTTTAAATAAGTATGACTGTTTTGTTGGCAATGTAATAATTTTTGAATGCAAGAGAGGTGAGAAATAAAATTTGTAGTTTTAGTTGGCAACATTTTATCCTATTAATCTACCAGAGGCCCAATTCCTGTGCTGGGGGGCGGTTAGGGGGGGCAGTTAGGGGGGTTGCCCCTCAGCCTGGCCTGTGCCCTCTCACAGTCCCGGAGCCCTAGGGGGATGTCCGACCGACGGCTTAGGCTTGGGGAGCGAGCCTAAACTGGCAGTGTTGGACATCCCTAGCGCTGCCCCAGATGCCGAAGAGGCTCCCCCCCCCCCCACCACTGCCCTCGCCGTCCATGCCTTGAGCGTCTGCCCCCTGGTCGTCAGTGTGCATCACAGACCGGCTGTTCCACCGTTTGGTCAGTTTGCATATTAGCCTTTTATTGTATAGGATTGCATTCATATATTGGTTTGTCCTTAAAAATATTGTGGCAAAATTATTTTAAGATAACTTCAATTTGAATATTTTTTACAAACAAACTTGTTATGAAGATTTGATTCATCTTTACAAGCACTCTACGTTAAGTGTAGCTGTACCTCAATGTTTACATGGTGCTTTTCTTGTTTTTGTTTGGCTTTGGGGGGCACTGAGTGTAATATTAGAAACTCTCAAACATGCAAAAATGTCTAATTTGGTTGTTTATTTGTTTTTGATATTTCAGCCACCATCAGAGGTTGAATTATTACTGTTGTTTATTAAACATTTTATAAAGGTAACGAGTAAAAAAAGAGATCCCATACACTATGTCTGGTGAAGTTTTTAGCACAACTTTGGCATATACAAAGAGTCCAAAAGTCACCAAAAGAACTACTTTCCAGGTAAACTATTTGAAATGCTTTTATAAGTAAACACTGTGTTAGGAACATTTGATTTGAACTAATTTTTGGAAGAATCCTATATAAAGTGGAGTAAGACTTACATTCCCTTTAAAATGTTGCAGATGGTTCTGTTTGGGCTGTGGTATTCCAAACCATTCTGTGTGTTTAAGATAACCAAACTAGCCTGAATGATAGGTTCTTACTAACTTAAAAGTTAAGTTAGCTTTTCAAAGTTGAATAGCAACTTTAAATTAGTATTTTCATCTAAATGTTTTATGGTTTTTCCCTATTGTAACATAACAACATTGAAGTTTTCTCTGTCCAGTCACCACAGTTTTTAACTCAGCCTCTAAATTTGCAGTGTTGATTACATTCATTACTGCAATCTCCAGAAACAAACGATCTTTAAAAGTACCAGTTTCTTCCAAGATGCCAGTTTAAAATAAATCCTGCCTGAGTCTCAGTTACCTTATTTGATAGTCTATCTCAGTGGTCGGCAAACTCATTAGTGAACAGAGCCAAATATCAACAGTACAAGGATTGAAATTTCTTTTGAGAGCCAAATTTTGTAAACTTAAACTATATAGGTAGGTACATTGTTATTAACTTAATTAGGGTACTCCTAAGGCTTAGGAAGAGCCACACTCAAGGGGCCAAAGAGCCTCATGTGGCTCGCGAGCCGCAGTTTGCCGACCATGGGTCTATCTCCTTCAATTTGACTGTAAGCTCGATGAGGAGAGGAACCTTATCTGTAATGTTCTGCATTGAGTCTGGGGACTTGGGTTTCTGGCATAGGTTGGCTTTCAGTGAATATTATTAAATGAATAAAACCTGAGTTTGAAAGCAATCATTAAGCAAGCACTATTTGTTAAATAATTAATTCTAAATATGATACCTAATATTTGGGTGGAAATTGATTTTAATTCTTTTATTTCAGGATGAGCTAATAAAAGCAATTACAGCTCGCTCAGCCAGACAAAGGAGCTCTGAATACTCAGATGACTTTGACAGTGATGAGATTGGTATGTGAGAATATGGAACAGTAAACCACTTTTCTTCTTTTTGTTTTCTTAGTTATAGTTAGCTCATTCTGCAAAAAAAACAAAAATTACTATGCTAAAATTATATTTATGAATTCACTAGGTTTAGATTTGCAACTTTATATCGAGTAAAAAGTCACTTTTAATTTTCAAGAAGTTGTATGATTATCCTTGGTTGTTTCTGAATGTGAACATGAAAATAAAAATTAACTGCCAGTAGGTTTGCAGTAAAAGGATGCTTGTCAGTGGTAAACTGAGTTCATTTTTAAGATCAACTCTATGAGCCTCTACAGTGAATTAATAACTAGGGGCCATAGAACTAAACTTCATGCACATCCAAATCACTTTTATAATGCTTTTTATAAATCAGATTTTTTGGGGGCTGTAATACGGGGCTCAGTTTTCAGTACTGGTATGATTTAATTTGCTTTTGATTATATTAAAATATTAACATTTAGATGTAAATATACAGAATTTTAAAATTGAAATTCAGTGTTTTATGCTTTAAGGTTCAGTGAAAAATGCTTATGATTAAATGAATCATTCATTTCATCATTGCCGTATAGTTAACATTTTGTATTATTATTCTCATAGTAAAATCTAATGAAGTTGTTTATATATAAACGTTTAAAGTTCAAAATCTAAATATCTCATGGCCAACTGTTATTTTGAGGAAACTTTGGATGATTTTTCTCAGGCAAGGACAATGCTTGGCACCACTATTCACACTTGATAAGTATGCTTTGAATAAATTAGTGAAATTAAAATTTGTATTTTATAAATGCCAATAAAAACTGCCTAAGTTTATTTATAATCTTTAAGGCAATCTTTTGACTAATGTAACCTTCCAAACTTTAAGATATACTACTGAAGACATTTTTTTCTTTTGTTTTTCAGTTTCCTTAGGTGATTTTTCTGACACCTCTATAGATGAAAATTCACTTAAGAAAACAATAAATGATTTCCAGATATCAGATGATGAAGAAAATAATTCTCCTAAACTATCTTTTTTGAAAACCAAGAAATCAAATAGTGACTCAATGGAAGAGGAGCCAGGCTTATCTAATAAAAAAGACGAGGAAATGGCGCCTGGGAATTGTGAAGACAGGGTTGTAAATCCTTTATCTGAGTCTCAAAATGAAGACCAGGAAACTGAAAAAGAGAAACTCCAAATGAAACCTAAACCCAGAATTCTTCCAATCAAAAACACAGCTTCAGGTAATTTGTTAGATCACTATAACTGCAATTCTTGAAAAGTTATTTTAAGATAACCAGGCACAAAATGCCTTCATATTTAAGAGGGGGAAAATAATCAGACTTAACTTTTCAATTTTACAGACATAAGTCAAAATAATAGAACCATGGAGGAAACCCATAATCTGGACAGTGGTATATTTAGTGTAGCATCGTTGCTGGTGCCTGATAGAAGGCTGAAGTACCTTCAGGCATCCACGGCTGTGCCTCCGGACGCTCCTGTGTCCAGCCTTGCCTCAGTCTATGAGCTTTAATTTTGTTTTTAGGGATGAAACTGCAATGGAATCCTTTCTAATCCATCTCATACTCCAGAGATTAAAGTTATAGCAGCACTGGAACTAGTCCTTAAAAATCATTTCTGTGCCACCATTTGCCAGAATATTGTTTGGCATTTATATAGTTGAAGGAAGAGAGTTTTGTTGTTTTTGCTGTTAAGCCTCTAGACTTGCTGTTAGAAAGAGGATTCTCCATTTAGTTTCTCTATTCCCTAGGAAAAATCCCCTGAAACTGTTCTGAGAGTAAATTCCTGGTGTGATCTGGAATTATAGTAGTTTCTCCATAATTCCACTGAGCTCCAGGCACAGTGGACCAAAGATGGAGTAAGCAGGAACCAACCCCTCTGAGGTCCCCTGGGCCACCACACGGAAACATGGGCATGGAAGGTTAAGGGTTTTGTGTCCTACAGTCTTCTTTCTTTTCTGTTTTACAGGAAAAGTAGTACTTGATGTTAACTGCCATATAATTCTTTCCTTTCTGTCAACCTTAAATATTGTACTGGTAGATTACATTTTTTACAGAGTAGATATCACTGATAACATTAGTTTGACATGCTTGACATGTATTAGGGAGCCACTTCTTATCCCCCCCCCCCCCCACAATTCTATTAAGAATTGTGCTTGGATATGGGGGAACAGAGAGAACAATCTAGGATGACTCTTGGAATTTGGATTGAATATTTAGGATGTAGCTAAAATTGGCAATGAAACATTTACATTGGTATCAACTGGTATGGTTGTAGAATCTTCTAGCAGCATTCATAAGTCCATTTATAGGCAGAAAGGAGGAAGGTGTTAATTAGTCTGGTTTTGAAATTTTGTCAGAAGACTGCATTGGTAGAACAATAGAAAAATGAATATATGAACAGGTAAAATTTAGGCAAAAATTAATATAAAAACTTTATGTTTTGAGGGCTGGAAGTATATGGGCATTAGATTATTATTTTAAACCTAATAGTAATTGCTCGAGAAGTTTCATGAACTCAAAGAACAACTCAAATCATCAAGTCCTTTTTTTTAAAATATATTTTTATTGATTTCGGAGAGGAAGGGAGAGGGAGAGATAGAAACATTAATGATGAGAGAGAATCATTGATTGATTGCCTCCTGCACGCCCCTACTGGGGATCGAGCCCGCAACCCAAGCATATGCTTTTGACTGGAATCCATTTTGGCACCCTTCATTCTGCAGGCTGACGCTCTATCCACTGACCCAAACCAGCTAGGACTCAAATCATAAAGTTCTTCATTGCTTCCTCCCATGAGAGCGAGCACGCCCAGCCCCTGTACCGACGTAGCCTCCATACCTGTAACAGCTCTCACCTTTGTCTTGTAATTTAGTTCTTCAGAATCCACCCCTTTCCCACCCTGTAAAGTCCTTGGACAGGACCGTCACAGTCCTGACTATGAGGTCCGGGGATGTGGTAACATGTACAGGGCCCAGAAGCAGAGGCTCAGTTAAGGTTTGATAGAGATGAGTCCCATCGTTGTATAGGCCATGGCTTTATTTTATTGTTTTTAGTATTTTTTTTAATGCAATGAGAATTCATAACGTTGAGGAGCTAACTTCTCACAAAACAAGTTACTTCCAGGGTGGCAGCCATTTTTAAAAATTTGGATTATGAACTGTCGCTTCTCCGTGCTCACTGGAGCTCTGTGTAGTGGGCACAGGAGGAAGCATGGTGGCACCTTGGGGTGCTGTTGAAGCCATGGTTAGGTTTTGTACACCCACCTTAAAATATTTCATTTTTCAGCAGAAAACAGCAGCCTTGAAGCAGAAAACCACTTCACACCTTCACCTCGGCCAAGGAGCATGCTGAAAAAGCACAGGCTCCAGGAAGAAAAAGATGGGCTGGGAGAAGAGAGAGAAACTGCCCTCCGGGAAGAACTAGAGGCACATCCTGCACCTTCATCCCTCCCAGAGCTGAAGGACAGACAGCCAGAAGCTGAGGAAAAAACATTCTCTGAAGACCTTGACCCTGAGGTTAGTTAGTATTCCTGCTGAACTGCCGAGATGTGCTCTCCCGTTCAGGCCTTGGCATCTAATCATGAGAGAGAGAGAAAATTTCTATGCATGTATGTGTGTGTGTTCCATGTTTTCTTCAGCAGTTGATATGGACATAATTTTTTTTTTAATATACTATATTTCATTGAGTCAGAAATGCCATCAATTGTAAGATGTAACAAATATACAGCATTATATCGTGTACTGCCATGAGAGAATAAAATTCTGCCAATTAAGCCATACCACAACAGTAATTATAATATGCATCCAATTTCAAAGAAAGTAGAATGTAAAAAAAAAAAAAATGTTGTCCTTTTGAATCTATGTAGTATTGTATAACTTTAATTGTAAAACTTTATTTTTTTATTTATGTATTTTTGCATTATATAATTTGCAGTATAGGAAATGGTATAGGAAATGGCCAAACCTGTAGAGAATTTTTATGAGTTTGTTTGAGCCAAACTGACAACAGTGGCCACAAAGCAAAATCTCAACAAATGGAGAACATTTTCTGGAAAATGACAGTTTTCCAGCTTATTTTATACATTAGAATCAAAGGAGGAGTCTCAGGATATAATGATTAGGGAGTAGGGGAAAGCAAAGCAGGGAAATCTTTGGGACTGGATAAAAAGTAAAATGGAGAGACACATACTTTTTTACATTGCTGGGTACGGGGTAGCTAACAAAACATTTACAGCACATAGAGATGGTATTCAGGAAAGAAGTAACAATGAGGGGTTCTGTGGCCTCTTGCATTGGTGAGGTGGGTGTGCCCTGAGGATTGACATTTCCAAGGTATGTATCTTAGATGCAAAAAGATAATAGGCTCACCTACGGCAAAGATTGACCTTTGTCAAGGAAGCCATAGGCTTAGGATGTGACTACCTGCCATGACCTGCTTTTAGTTAGGAATTTTTATGTTCAGACCATCCTATACGGTTACTTTTGGTCTCTGAGTTTATAGGGCCCACCTCCCCTGAGTTTGTAAGATTTGGTATGTGACCCTTTATTATCCATGCCAACTAAGGACATAGCCAGTGTCAGTGTTCTCATTTGGTTTTATGTATTGAATGTTGATGGCACTGTCCTATACTTTCAGAGACATTAAAAAATGGAAGTCAGTGTGATCTTTCAGGATTTCATCAGAAAGTTTATTATGTATCATCATTAGGGGAGAACATGTGGCCCCGTTTTTACACTTCACTATCATTAGCAAACTTCCACCTCACATTTCAGAGGGGATGAGTATGGGAAGGTTTCCTCCTCCATAATGTGCTTTAGCAAATCAGGGAAATGGACTATATGGTCCCTGGCTAACTTCCTTTAAGAAATTTGTGTTATCATGGCATTCTATCTTTTATTTCTAATATAGAATTTATAATTTCTATTATTCTTGTTAAATCTTAATAGGCATTGCTCAGTTTTATTAAACTTTTCAAAGAACCAACTTTGGCTTTGTTAATTTTCTCTATAGTTTATTTACAGTTTCACTGATTTTCACTCTTTATTATTTCTTTCCTTGTGTTTAATTTCTTTACCTTTAAAATGTGTCCACTGATTTTAAAAGCCTTTTGCATCCTTCCTAATGAAACCATTGAAAGCTATAAATTTCCCTCTGTGCACTGCTTCAGCAGCACCCAATTTTTTTAATGCCATTTATTTTCATTTTCATTTCTTTAAATCTATTTTCTAATTTCCCTTATGATCGCTTTTTCTGACCAATTGGTTATTTTGTTCCTAATGATTTTATTTCCAAATATTTGGACCTTCTCTAGATAAATTATAATTCAATACAAAAGCTTTAATTGTAATTTTGTCGTGATAAAAGAATATATCTTATATGATTTCACATTTTAAGAAATTAAGATATTTTTATGGCCCAACCTAAGTGTATCTTGTGAAAGTTCCATTTGCTTTTTCAAAAAAATATGTGTTCTGCAGGTGTTAGATATAATGGTCTATAATTGTATTTTGCTCAAGGTGCCTGGCAGTATCATTCATGTCCTCTCCATTCTCACTGACTGTTATCTAGTTGATTCTCCTAGTACCATCTAACAGTGTTAAAATCTCCAGTTATGCTTGCAAATTTGTCTATACTTCCTTTCAGTTTGCCAGTGTTTTATGACTCTGTTATTAGACACATCATACACTTATGTCTTGATCCTATTTCGCATTATGAAATATTTCTATCTGGAGATACTCCTTATTTTGCAGTTTGTTTTGTGTGATGTGTTAACTTTTTAATGACTGTTTGCATGGTAAATATTTTTTTTTATCATTTTTCTTTCAAACTATTTGTGTCTCTTTAAGTGACTCTTTTGTAATAACAGTTTGATGTCATATTTTTATCAAGTCTGACAATCTCCTTTTAGTGGTAGTCCATTTATTTATGAGCCCATTATAGCATTCATAAGTATTTAGTCTGTTTATTTTTAAATATTTTATTTTATTTTATTTTAGTCTATTTACTTTTAATGTAAGTACATATAGGGCCAGTTTGTTACTGTTTGCTTTGTATTTATTTTACCCGTTGTTTTTTTAATTGATATTGTTCTTACTGTTCCTTTACTGCCTTTTTATGAGTCAGTCACATATTTTTTGTTTTTCATTGTAATTCCTCTATTGCCTTTTTGCCTGTACCTATTTGCATTATATTTTAGTAGTTGCTCCATGGATTGGATTGCTGTTCTATAAAAAGATATTTACTTTAGAAACACAAATATAATGATTTCATTTAGTGTAATCTTTAGAATTTTGAAGAAAACTGAGGTGCATAAAATCTTAGATATTTATAAGTAGCTATGTACTTGGTTTTATAATTGCTTTCATTTGGATGCCTAGTAATATTTGTTTTAAAGTAAGGATTTTTACCTACTGTCATCTTTATGCTTAGAATGGAGAATTAGAGAAATAGATATCAAATCTTTACCTTAAATATTTATGAGATTTCATTTTAGAGTAGCAGAAATTCTAAAAATTGCTAAAAATAAATGTAGAGATATCTGTTAAAGAACTAGAATAGCTCTGTAGTTACCCCTTTTTTGTGTGTATGTTTTTGGTTTTTTGTTAATCCTCACCCAAGGATATTTTTTTTCATTCACTTTTAGGGAGAAGGAAGAGAGAGGGAAAGAGAGAGAGAGAAATATCAATGTGAGAGAAACACATTGATTGGTTGCCTCCTGCACAATCCCTGACCAGGGCCCGGGCTGGGGAGGAGCTCGCAATCAAGGTACGTGCCCTTGACCAGAATCAAACCTGAGACCTTTTGGTCTGCAGGCCAACGCTCCATCCGCTGAGCCAAACTGGCTAAGGCTGTAGTGACCCCTTTTAATGATCAAGACATGGAGGCTTGAAAATAAAGCATCTTAGCCTCCACTAGCTTAACAAGCTTTTGGTGTTGCATCAGCAAACTCCTAAAAATGCAGATGTCAGACTTAAGAAATAGTCTTAATAATGCTATTGTCCTCCATAAATCTTGAGAACTGACCTAACTTAATAAATACTTTTTTATTATCTTTTATTTTAAGCAGGATCCATGGTTAACAAGTTTGTCATCATCATCCCTTAAAGAAAGTTTTGGAGATTCCCTTTCACCAGGATCTGGGGAAAAAACATCTATAAAAGGTGATTGTATCAAATTATTGTATCTTATTTTATCTGTGAACGCAATTGCTTGTATTTGTAAAAGAAATAATGCACAGGTGGGCAAAAGTACATTTACAGTTTTAATATCTACACTAATAAAAGAGAAACATACAAATTGGTGTCACTCTGTTACGCCCACCAGCCAATCGGATGAATATGCAAATTAACCCAACAAAGATGGTGGTTAATTTGCATACACAGGCACAGAATGAAGACGGAAGGCTGAAGAGGCTTGGCTTCTCCGCTGAGGCTGGAGTGAGCGGCTGGAGCGAAGGCCTGGATCCTGGGTGCTGGAAGAAAACCGGTGCCTGCAGCCAGGGGAAGGGGAGGCCTATTGCATGAATCTCTTCATGCAATGGGCCTCTAGTAAATAAATAATATAATAATAAATAATAATGCAAAAATAAACTGCCTTTAGTGCCCCCTTGGTATCAGAGATAACACTGCATTTTAGTGGGAATAAAACTCTTTGCAGTGGTTCTCAACCTTCTGGCCCTTTAAATACAGTTCCTCATGTTGTGACCCAACCATAAAATTATTTTTGTTGCTACTTCATAACTGTAATGTTGCTACTGTTATGAATCATAATGTAAATATCTGATATGCAGGATGGTCTTAGGCGACCCCTGTGAAAGGGTCGTTCGACCGCCAAAGGGGTCGCGACCCACAGGTTGAGAACCGCTGCTTTAGAGGGTGGCTTTACTCTCTGTGGTGGACTATACTAGAGTGATATGCATTCCTGGTTCTCTCTGCACCTATACAATTTTACATCTGCACTACTGAGAACTGTAGTAGCATAGATATGTGTGTCTCCTACTTATAAAGCCACTTGTTACAGCTAAGAAACAGGCTTTTGAAGACAATTGATATTGCCATCTGCCTTACTTGGTTTATAGATCAATAAGTGCTTTTGGTGTGTCTTCGGTGTAGGGTAGTTATTCCAGTCTGTTTACTAATTTTCTAAGCATTTGGTACATCGATGTTTTAGTAGGTTGAGTAACAACTTTCTCTTTTGTAGATCACTGGAATAAAAGTTTATTCAAGTTGAATATGATAGTTTCTGCATATTTTATTTTGCAAGAAAAAGGGATTAATGACATCTAGTGGAAAGCAAATGAATCTCTTATCCACCTTGTTAATTTACAATGGAGTTTTAGTGCTATTACTCTGTCTCAAAATAGATCAGAATGAAGAATTCACTGAAAACCATCATTCCTTGAAATCAGACAAAAATGAAGATAATTCATTTTTGATAGACTTTGTTACTTCTGCACTTGAGAAATCCAAGGAAGGGCAAGTGACTTCTGATGACCTTGAAGAAAACAAGGAGAAAGCTAAATTGGAAATGAATGATGACTTAACTGTTGATCCACCACTATCTCAGCAGAATTTAAGATCTACCAGTGCAACTGAATCTGCAAAGGTATTAATATAAAATTATACATTTTATATTTTAAAGCTCAAAATACAACTTTATTTTGTTTTCCATGTTTGATACTTCTGAATTATCTGTGGAAAACTCATCTTTGATTGTGGTATTATCAAGTGGTTCTTAATTCAATAGAATTTTAACTTCAGGGAAGGTTTCAGTGAATATAATAAAACTTATTTTTTTCATTAAAATTATCAGAAGTATATGGCAATATGCTTTTAAATATATCAGAAATACGTACACATAAGTGGATAGGTTTCTATGGGTCTTCATTTAAAAATGCAGCCATCTGGAACAATTGCCAAGGTTTTAATTAGTGAAGGTTATTTCTTTGGATATCATCTTTAAACATTTTACAAATTTTAATGCAAATCTTTAAGAAGAAATGTTTATCAACATCCATGTGTGTTAAAATGGATGGACGGGGTCATTATCAGAAACATTTTATTATAACCTTGAGGACCAAATCTGTGGTGTGTAGGATTATTTGTCCCTATGCTACATTGCACCAGAGTGCTGTACTGTTAAAATTTATGGCACAGCAATTTTAGTCTGCATTTCTCCTGAATTTAGTCTTTATCACTTATAGCTGCAGTTGACTGGTGGCTATGTATATTTGTTATTGGGAAAGATTACAGTGCTAGCTGAAAACTTGTGCTTGAATAGGACTTTATTATAATACAGACTATTAGCTTTTTATTAAAATGTATAGAGAAGGTTCATTAAGCCTTTTTTCAGATATATTGTCCTTAACCACGTACCTTAGGAAAAAAGAGAATGCCAAATTAGGGATATGTTTACATCTGTAATGCTAGCAACTCATCTGTCTGTGTAGAGTAAAAAAGTTATTCCTAAAAAAGAAAGTATTCTGGAATTTATAGACAGAATCTTAGAAATGTCTAACAGAGGTCATTCTAAATGAAAACAGGTAATTTACATATGACAAGATCATAGCATATTTCTTTTCAGTGAATCTATCCTTGGCTTTATTCTTACTTGCTACTGAATGATCTTTCTTATGTGGGAATTAAATTGCTCTCCTGCTAAGGTCTCTGTTGGATTCTCATCATGAGAATAAATGTGAACTTCTCACTATTCCCTAAAGATTTCCAGGGATTCTTCTGGGACCACATATTCCTCCTCTCTCTGCATTGTCCACTGGGCTTCAGCAGCATTCATCTCTCTCTGTTTCTCAAAATTACCAAGCTCTTTCCCTTCTCAGACTTTCGATACTTACTGGTCCTTCTTTTCATCTTCTTTCAGGTGGCTCCTTTCTACTGTTCATTTTTCTTAGCTCTGATGCCTAGTCCTCATGGAGACCCTCCCTCTTCTCTGCTCCAGTCACTCTGTCACTGGACTCTTTCATGAGTCACCTTTGTTTATCTTTTTACTAGTGGCCTGGTGCACGGATTTGTGCACATTGAAAGGAAATTAATTAGAAGAAAGAGTTGTGTGGTAATTACATTACTGCAAAAAATTACATGCCAAAATAGTATATATAATATCAACACTAATAAAAGAGAAAAATGGTAATTGGCGTACGAGCTACCCTTTTCATTGGCTAATCAGGGCTATATGCAAATTAACTGCCAACTGAGATGGCAGTTAACTGCCAACAAGATGGCGGTTAATTTGCATATGTAGGCACAATGCAGGGAGGTGAAAGGGAAAGCAGGAAGAAGCCCCCTGCCACTGACAGTGATAGGAAACCCAGGGGGGAGCTAAGAGCTGGGGGGCAGGGCAAAGGCGGCCCTGGGGCTGCCTTTGCCCTGCCCCCCAGCCATGATCAGAGAATCAGGTGCCTTTTCTGCCCTGGCCAGTGATAGCAGGAAGTAGGGGTGGAGCCAGCGATAGGAGCTGGCCACGGTCGAAGCTGGCAGTCCCGGGAGCTAGGGGTCCCTTGCCTGGGCCTAAAGCAAAGCCCACGATCGTGGGGCCGCTGCAGCTGCGGGTCCCCGCTGCCCGGGCCGAACGCCTAGGCCAGAGGCATCAGGCCTGGGCAAGGGGCCGATCCTGCGATTGGAGGGTGATGGGGGTCAATGCCTGAGGGCTCCCAGTATGTGAGAGGGGGCAGGCTGGGCTGAGGGACACTCCCCCCCCCACACACACACACCCAGTGCACGGGGATCAGCGGAGCCGCGAGGCCTCCGGGCACCAGCATCAGTGTGACAGGGGGCAGTGCCCAAACCCCCTGAACCCCCTGATCGTCCTGCGGCTCTGTGTGCGACAGGGGGCGGGGCCACAACATCCCTATCCGCCCTGCTCTGTTCGGGACAGGGGAAGGCGCCCCAACCCCCTGATCAGCCCTGCTCTGTACCTGATAGGGGGGAGCTGCCCAACCCCCTGATCGCTCTGCTGCTCTGTGTGTGACAGGGTGCAGTGCCCCAACCCCCTGATCGGCCCTGCTCTGTGTGTGACAGGGTGTGGTGCCCCAACCCCCTCCCCTCCCCCCCCCCAACGGGTCCTGCTCTGTGTGTGACGGGGTAGAGCCATAACCTCCCCTTCGGCCCTGCCCTGAGTGTGAGAGTGGCGGCGCCCCAACCCCTCTGATGGGCTCTGCTCTGTGAGTGACAGGGGCCAGCGCCCCAACCCCCTGATTGGCCCTGCTCTGTGCGTGACAGGGGGTTGCACCGCAACCTCCCCATCGACCCTGCCTTGAGTGTGACAGGGGGCGGTGCCCCAATCCCCCAATCGGCCCTACCCTGAGCGTGACTGAGGGTGGCATCGCAACCTCCTGATCCTCCCTGCTCTGTGCATGACAGGGGGCGGTGCCCCAACTCCCCAAATGGCCCTGCTCTGAGCCCGACCAGGGGCTGCACCTAGGGATTGGGCCTGCCCTCTGCCACCCGGGAGCAGGCCTAAGCCAGCAGGTCCTTATCTCCCGAGGGTTCCCAGACTGGGAGAGGGCACAGGCCGGGCTGAGGGACCCCCCCTCCCTCCCCGAGTGCACAAATTTTTGTGCACCGGGCCCCTAGTAGTATTATAAAATTAAAATACAAAATGTTTTAATATCACTATTCACTCTTTATAATAGAAGTCTCAGAGATGAAAGAAAATTAGTAAAATGTTTATGAAAATAATATATAAATTAATAAGTAAACAATAACATGATGTGATATAAAAATAACAAATCATGATATAAAAACAACAAAAACATGATATAAAAACATGGATAAAAACAATGACTGATAAATTGATTACACATATTTTAATATCTCCTTGTATACCACATTAAGAGTAAAAACACTTTCAGAGTGCTTGACTAATTTCCCTTGTGATGAAGTATTTACAACTTTGACTTTCACATCAACGCTCTTCGAACTCGAGAGAAAGCAACATATAACTGACCATGTCTGAAAACGGGTTCAGGTAGGAATATTCCTACTCTGTCTAGAGTTTGTCCTTGTGATTTATTAATAGTCATTGCAAATGCTGGCATCATAGGAAATTCTTTGAATTAATTTAAATGGGAGGCCAGTGTCAGATGGGGACAAATCAATTCTTGAAATCAGAGCAACCTCTCCTTCTGCAGATCCTATTAATACTTTAGCCTCGATTATGTTAGGTCATAATCTTGTGATAATAAATCTAGTACCATTACAAAGATCCCATTTACTATTAAGATTTCTCAGTAGCATGATGATTGCACCTACTTTCAATTTTAATTTATGACATGGCATTCCTGAGGGAGTAATACTATTAAGAAATTCTGTGGGAAAATTTTCCTTTTTGGCATCATCTGTTGAATCAATGGAATCATCACTCAAATAGGTGTGAAAATCTCCATTGAGTATTTCCAAAATTTCTTCATTTAATTTATGAATGTGCTCATTTTTAGGACAAAGAACCTCACAATTAGGTATATTTTTAATATTATTTATAGATACACTATTTCCAAAGGTAGATTCAATAATAGATCCATTACATATCATTTCATGGGGATTTCAATAACATCCATTCCTAAATGAAAACTGCTATCAAGTTTGCCATCTCCAAGTTTTTTTGTTTGTTTGTTTGTTTTGTTTTGTTTTTTAAATATATTTTATTGAGTTTTTTTTTACAGAGAGGAAAGGAGAGAGATAGAGAGTTAGAATCATCCATGACAGAGAAACATCGATCAGCTGCCTCCTGCACACTCCCCACTGGGGATGTGCCCGCAACCAAGGTACATGCCCTTGACCGGAATCGAACCTGGGACCTTTCAGTCCGCAGGCTGACGCTCTATCCACTGAGCCAAAGTGGTTTTGGCCATCTCCAAGTTTTACTAACCATTTGCTATAAGTGGAATACTCAGATATCATATTAGTTTTTAGAGACAACTGTCTGAAACATCCCCAAACACCACAGTACTTTAAACTCGTTCGTACTATGGCCAATCGCATAGCATGCGGCACAACACTGAGACATTGTCGAAAATCCCCTCTGAGGAAGAGAACTTTCTCACCAAATGTCACATTCAAATTCATAATTTCTCTTAATAATCTATCTATGGCGTTTATAGCATGACTGGATACCATGGTGCATTCATCAATAATGAGAAGTTGGGAATATGTATCACGCATGCATGAGTCAACGTTTATTTTTAAATTGCCAGTGTGCGTCATAGGTACTGGATGGTAGGATGTTTGGACAGACATACGGTCAGTCACTTAGCCTTTTATATAGATAGTCTGTCAACTCTCTCTAAAATGTAACATCCTTTGTTTCCAGTGAATACTGTACTTGAACACTCTGTAAAAATTTAAGAAACATTTGTTTACTACTACTGACAGTTTGACTTCCAAGCCTCACTGTGATAGTTATGGGAAGTAATCCATCTATGGCCTTTTCTGTTTATTAGAAAACAACTGAAGATAGAAATAAGAAGAATAAACAGTCAGCAAATAATAGAGCATCCAGTGCCTCCGGCAGGTAATCAAGTTCTCATCATCTCTGATTTATGGGTTTACGTTACACAAAGCTAGTTTTAATTGAACTTCTATAAATTGCATTTGTTGTTACTTGATTTTCTCTTAATTCCCATCTCATGAGTTAAATGGAGTAGTTTCTTCATGATATAAACCCTAAGTTGATTAGGATTCTCCATACTCCACATTCCTTCTGGGATAGAGTTTCTCCTGATTGTCCTGAGACAGTAGATATAAAGTGGTAATAAAGCTGAGGCCCAGCATTATATTTCTCTATTAAGTGTTTTTTACTAACACATGAAAAATTATACTCAAAGCCTTGAGGTTCTATGGACTGAGTTGTTAAACGCTGATGATGGTGATAATGAACATTAACTCATAAATGCTAATCAAGCCTTCGGAATCTTTTAAGTTATCATTGATCAACTAGAACAGGGCCAGCACGCTGTCTCTGTAAGTTGCCACTTGGTACAATCGTTGTGCTTTGTAGACCGCCCAGCCTGGTCAGTTCTGCTGCGGAGGCCAGGAAGCAGCCACAGACAGTATGTAGCTGTTACTTGGTCACCTTCTTTACCAAAACAGGATGAGCCAGATTTTCCCACCAACCCCTGAAATAGAGGATACCATTCTAACTTTATATTTAGAATAGTTTATGTAACAGGGTAACACAAGAAACTGTTAAAACTTACTTTATTAATATTGGGTGTTTTTTTTCAGGTAACTTATGATATAGTCCATGCTTGTTAAAAATGTTCTCATTGCAAACACCTAAAAAGAACAGTCACTTTAAAGTTATATAACTGGAAGTTACAAAATTTAAAATATCTCAAATGGGTCTCTGTGTAATAAGAAAAGACTATACATGATATTCAAAGCAATTATAATTTATTAAGTTAGAATGTAGTTTTCAAATGTAGTAGTTGCAAATTCTTACAGATGTTTTTCAATTAAGTCCAATTTTAATACTTTATCTTGATTTATTTGTTGCTGTTTTTTTCAGATTAATGACCTCTGAGTTTTTAAAGAATTCTAGTTCTATAAGGAGAACTCCATCAAAAACTACCTCTTCTCACTATTTAGGGACTTTGAAAGTCTTGGATCAAAAGTCCTCACACAAACAGAACAAAGAACCTGACAAAGCAGATAACATAAGGGCAGCTGTTTATCAGGTAAAAAGTAATAACAATAATAATAATTGTAAGTACTAATCACATAAGTTTACCTGTTTATCAAGGAATAAAATTACTCCATCAGAAATGATAATTTAATACTTAATTTATTGGGAAATATATTTTTTATAATACCCCAGCAGTCTTTATATATTAGAACTAAGGGCCTAGTGCACAAATTCGGCAACCTCAAAAGGAATTGTGGGCCACCAGGCTGAAGTAGGTACAGGGGTGGGTCTCAGCCTATCCTCCACGCCCCCGTGTGGCCCCTGGTCCTCTGTCTGCCGACACCCTGTTCCCACCACCGCTGCTCCCACGTGCTGACAGTGCTGGCCCCGCTCGCACTTGCTGACAGCATGGATTGACTGGGGCCGGCGTCAGCAGTGGGTGCAAGCAGGACTGGCACCGTCAGCTGGTGTGAGTGGTGGCTGCTGCCCCGATCCTCCTTCAGGAGCAGGGGGATGTGGAGAAACCCTCAGAGGCAATCAGGGCCGGCAGCCTCCACTCACACCCTCTGATGGTGCCAAGCGATTGGGACTGGCACCGGGCACCAGCAGCAGGTGTGAGGGGCGGCTCCGGCGCTGGCTGTGGGTGCGAGCAGCAGCTCTGACGCTGGCAGTGGGTGCAAGCACCAGGCGGGACCGTGGCGCGCGGAAACAAAAAATTCTTAGTAACCACCAGAGGCTTGCCCTGATGACAGCAACTGGCGCCTGCCTTGGTCTGGTGCCCCCACTCACCTGCTTCACCATCCCACCGCAGCCGACGCCCACCATGTTCTGCACACACCCCCTGGTGGCCAGCGCACGTCATAGTGACCGATTATTCATTTGTTCCAGTTGTTCTGCTGTTCAGTCTATTTGCATATCAGCCTTTTATTATATAGGATATTGTCAGAAAAAGAAAAATAATATAGAATTTATAAAATCTATTTCGATTTCTATAGGTTTTAATATAATATTTCAGAAATATATAAGAACTCATTCATTTTGGAAACTTTGAATATTATAGCTTTATTCTTGTTCTCACAGGAGTGGTTAGAGAAGAAAAATGTAAAAATACATGAAAAGCACAGAATTAAAAGGATTGAAAGTGAAAATTCAAGGATCCAAAATGAACAGGTATTCTTAAACATAAAAGTAAACAATATTCTAGATTTTTAAGTCAGTAAAACATCTCAGTATTAAATATTTCTAAATCAACTGTTTTTTAAATGGCAGAATAACTTGTATATAAAAGAATTGATTTCTGATTTTCTCTGGAGCTTTATACATTTTTAGCTTGATATAAATATGTTACAACTATTTTATATGAAAAACAGATACACAGATTTTTATTTTTTATATGTATGGAATAGCTTTAGCACTACTGATTATGAACTTAATTATTTCTTGTGACTACTTACCTACTTCACTCTTAAAAATTGATTTATATTCTTACAACTTAGCCAAGAATATAAAGGGCCATTAACATTAATCTTCAGTTTTCCTTTTTCTAACTTGGATTTCATATGTATCTTTAAGACCAGCCCCTACCTGAGCCCTTGACCCACATCCTTCCCATTGACTGGAGCTGAACTCTTGTTTGCTTCTCTCCTGTGCTTCAACCTCTGCCTCTAACTCCTACTTGATAGCCTAGCATGCTGAGTTCTTTCCCATCTTCTAAAATAAAAGCCCTGAGAAGAAACAAAAACAAACAAACAAAAAAAAACCTAGCAACAACAAAAAATTTTCATTATGCTGTATAGTACTTAAGTAGGTTTAGAAAGAAATTTCCCAAACACAGTACTGTGTGGAGCAGCCCTGAAGGGGGCGTGTCTGTACACCTGTCACCATGTTTGTAGCATCTTAGTGCTGTGGTCAGTGCCAGACACTTCTCAGTTGATCTTCACAACTTAGTGAGTTAGGTAGTCCTTCTACTTCTAAATAATGTCATCTCCATAATAAAGTTTTATATCACTTAATGTTAACCAGTATTAAGGCAAGCATGGGATATAATGGGATTAGATGGAAGCAAGTAAAGTAATAACATTCACCTACATATTTTCCAGTCTGCCACATGTTCACCATTTGGACTATGTTTACGGAGTAAGAATTTATTCTTTGATGTCAATCAAAACTCTGTTCAAAGCAAAGATATGTAGCTTACTGTGTGATGTGGCCAAATTCCCTTACTCAGAATTTCTTTATAAGCCTAGTACTTTGCTGTTTTTCTTTTACTTAAATATTTTATTATGAACATTTTACAGTACCACTGAGCCTATTACAGATTATATTGCTGATGTTTGTATACACTTTGAAAAAAAAGTTGATTTCCTTTAACTAATCAGCTAATAGATCAATAGCTGATAAAATGTATTTTTGTAAAGGACATTTTAAAATGCAGTGAATAATTCAGAATATATTTTTTCATAAATTAATTTGTACAAACCATTGTAAATAAATTATCTGCTTTGAAACATAATTTATATATATGATGCATATCAAGGAAATTAAAGCTAAATATATTTGGGGGTATATTTATATTTGTCTAGCTATTTGTACATACATATATAAGTATCTACTTTTTCTCCAAAATAGAAAAGAGCTGCTAAGAGAGAAGAAGCCTTAGCATCATTTGAAGCCTGGAAGGCTATGAAGGAAAAGGAAGCTAAGAAAATAGCTGCAAAAAAAAGGCTTGAGGCCAAAAACAAGAAGAAAACTGAAGAAGAAAATGCTGTGAGAAAAGAAGAAGCACAACATGTATCTGACAGCTTTGAATATTTTAATTCATTTTAAATATCTGAAATCTGAATTAGTGATTGACTGTATTTTTACTGACTTTACAATATTCATAATAAATCAGAAAATCATTCTGACTTTTTCAGGCTTTTGAAAGATGGAAAGAAAAAAAGATAGAATATCTTAAAGAGAAAAATAAAAAGGAAAAAGAATATGAAAGAGCAAAGAAACAGAAGGAGGAGGAAACTATTGCTGAGAAAAAGAAAGACAACCAAACTGCTGTGGAAAAATGGTAATCCAAAATAATCAATATTTTGATAGATTTTAAATTGGTGGTACTCTAGGATTTCTAAAAATCATTTACTTGAAATTTACTAATGCATCTCGATTTCCTTATTTCAAAGATATATTAGGAAATGTTTATTATATGTTCTCCTTTAACTTTCCAGTGTTTTATACTATCCTACATAGGAATGAAAAAAAGGAAGCTTTTTTGAAAGAAAAGGGGAAAGAGAAAATCAGTGAAAAAAGGAAAGAAGAACTGAAAAGAGCTGAGAAAAAAGATAAAGATAAACAAGCTATTGATGAATATGAAAAATGGCTGGTAGGTTTTGTTTGCTAATGCACTTATATATTTTCAATGTATGTTTTATGTGATGTTTTTGTCCCTAATTTAAGTTCTCTTTGTCCCTGCCTACTGACCATTTCTATCTGGAAGCTACCCTATTGAATTCATTCTCTCAATTTTCATTTCTCTGCCTTCCTTCTCAGTGTCACTTGTTGACTTCTTTTTTCCATCTGTGTTCTGTTTCCATGGCATGCAAGGTCTCATAATCTTATTCATCTATCTTTTATTCACGTCTGGTACCCCTCTCCTATCTTCCACCAGCTTTTATTCACACTGGGTCTCTTGTTTCTGCTCACATCCACAGTTTCCCCCCTTGTCAGAGCTCCCACACCTGTTCTTTCTCCTTGAAATGCTCTCTCTTCTTTGCATCATGAGTGGCTTCTCTTATCCATCATGTTTCACTTTCAAATGACTGTTCCTGGATCCACTTCTCTTTGAAAGTGCTCCCTTTTGTTCTTTAACAAGCTTAGCAGTTTGTTTATACGTTTTATAAAAATTCACATAATTTGGATTGTCTATTCTTTCATTGTTTATTAACATCCATTTTACAAGTGGCCTGAGGGAGAAGGGTCATATCAGTGTGTTTGGATTTTATAATCACTTTATGCATGGTACCCTGAGTAGGATCTCAGTGCTTAACAGTTGAACGAATAAATACAAATTGAAGCAGGATAGTACCAGTACCAGTAGAATAATAGACCCACAGGACACCACAGAACCTATTACAAGTAAGGATGTACTATCTATCTATATATATATAAAAGCCTAAGCGACCGAACGACCGGTCACTATGTCGCGCACTGACCACCAGGGGGCAGATGCTCAGCGCAGGAGCTACCCCCTGGTGGTCAGTGCACTCCCACAAGGGGAGCACCGCTCAGCTGACTGACAGGTGCCAGAGGCAGGGCTCACAGCTGGCAAGCGCCACTATGGCGGTGCAAGCGTCTCCCAATGAGGACTGACTGGGTGCAAGCCCACAGCAGGCACAGCAGGGATGAGATGAGCGGGAGCAGCAGGCAGAAGCCGCAGGTGGTGTTGGACTGCTGGTTTCGGCCCAACCCCCACAGGCCACGCCAAGGGACCCCACCAGTGCATGAATCTGTGCACCGGGCCTCTAGTAGATATATAAAAGCCCAGTGACCAAATGGCAGAATGATCAGAACGACTGGTCGACCGGTTGCTATGATGCACACCACCAGGGGCAGATGCTCAATGCAGGAGCTGCCCCCTGGTGGTCAGTGTGCTCCCACAGTGGGAGCACTGCTTAGCTGACCAGGATGAGCAGCACTCCCACAGCAGGCCGATCCCCGCAGGCCACGCCTCCACCAGTGCACGAATCCATGCACTGGGCCTCTAGTATGTATAATAAAGTAACATGAATTAATGAATGCAAGAAAATAACAATTAGGATTATTTGTGTGACAGTTGGACATAAATCAGTTCTCAGAATGACTGGTCGACCGGTTGCTATGATGCACACCACCAGGGGGCAGATGCTCAACGCAGGACCTGCCCCCGGTGATCAGTGTGCTCCCATAAGGGGAGCGCCACTCAGCCAGCAGCCAGGCTCAAGGCTGGTGAGTGCAGCAGCAGTGATGGGAGCCTCTCTTGCCTCCGGCAGCACTAAGGAGCAGCGAGCCAAAAGGTAAGCAGCAAGGGGTCCTGGACTGCGAGAGGGTGCAGGCCGGGCTGAGGGACCCCAACCCCCAAGTTCAAGAATTTTGTGCACCGAGCTTCTAGTTAAATATAAAATGCCAGAGAGTAGAACCAAAAGAAAATAAAATTTAATATCTATCAAATCGCATGGTAATAAGATCCTTTTAAAAATCTAAAAGTATTATAAGAAATAACAAAACATTCAATTTAAAATCATTCATGTATCAAAATAAAAAGCATAGGTGTTGGTTGGAGGGTTAATTCTTACAGCCTCTTTGGAGAATAAATTTCCCAGCAGAGTTGAACGTATTCTTACCCTACAAATGAGCAATTTCATTCCTGCACATGTACATGGAGAGAAAATCTTGTATTATAAACACAAGGAATAAACAGGTTTGTTTATAGTATCATTGTCTGTGTGGAGGGAGAAAAGAGATCATGTCTTCAACAAAAGAATTGATTCATAAATTGTTATATGTTGATGCACATCAGGGAACTAGAGCTACAGCTCTATGTAGATGAGTCTTAGAAATATGATGAATTAAAAAGGAAGTGACAACAGAAAATATAGCACATTACCTTTCAGTATAAATTCTAGAAACCTGCAAAACAAAATTATGTATTATTCTGACATAAATACATCTATACTAATAAAAGAGAAACATGCAATTGGTGTCACTCCGCTATGCCCACCAGCCAATCAGTGAATAGGCAAATTAACCCAAAAAAGATGGTGGTTAATTTGCATACACAGGCGCGGAGCGAAGACTGAAGAGGCTTGCAGCTGCAGCGGAGAAGCCAAGCCTTGCTGCGGCCGCAGCAGAGAAGCCAAGCCTCGCTGCAGCTGGAGGGGAAAAGCCTAGCCTCAAGGTTTGGCTTCTCCGCTGTGGCCAGACCAAGGCCTGGGTCCCGGGTGCCTGAGGAAAACCAGTGCCAGCAGCCAGGGGAAGGAAGGCCTATTGCGCGAATTTTCGTGCAATGGGCTTCCAGTATATAATAAAAGTATTAAGAGATGCAATGATAGGCCTCAAGGTCATAGTAATGGTTACTTCATTGTGGTGGACAGGAAGGAAGGTGAGATGAGGGAGCGCACGAAAGTATTGATCATGTTTTATTTCATAAGGCTATACAGGTTTTGATTATATCACTCTTTAAACTGTTGTCTATTCCTAAAATACTTATCTTATATTTTTGTAAAAATCAAAGGACTAAAAGTAATGGTAGATAAAATGTCTGCTATAAAGCTAATATTTATTAAATGATATGTAACTTGCTAAAAATTAAAAACTCTGATATACTCATACAATTAAGATGAACCAAATAATTGAGCAAAATCTCATAAAAGGGCTAAAGAAATGATGTGCTCAAGCTCAAAAATAAGCAAAGAAACATGAGGCTCAGTTTTCAACTATTTGTAAAAGATCTGAAATATTCCTTGCTGCCATGATCTATTCAACCTTTGTACCTAATAAACTTACGTCTGAGAACCTGGTCTCAGAAAATGATCACTAACTTAGACCAATTATTATCTTTGAATTATGGAGTTACAGGTCTTTTTTCCTGGTTTACATAATTCTTTTTAAAAATCACTTTTAATATTTAAAAAATTAAGTGCTGCATTAATACCTATTTTTTATTATAAAGTAGCAATATTCCCTAGCTGCTATTTCTTTTTAGCCAATTAAACTAGGAAATGACATTTAAATATCTTATAATGGACTAGAGGCCTGGTGCACAAAAATTTGTGCACTCTGGAGGGTCCCTCAGCCCGGCCTGTGTCCTCTCGCAGTCTGGGAACCCTCAGGGGATGTCCACCTGCTGGCTTAAGCCCACTCCCTGGGGGATCGGGCCTAAGCTGGCAGTCAGACATCCCTCTGGCAGCCCGGGAGCCCTCGGGGGATGTCCACTTGCCAGTGGGGAGCAGGCCTAAGCTGTAGTTGGACATCCTTAGCACTACTGAGGCGGGAGAGGCTCCCGCCACCACTGCTGTGCTGGCAGCCATCAGCCTGGCTTGTGGCTGAGCAGAGCCCCTGCTGTGGGAGTGAACTGACCACCAGGGGCAGCTTCTGCATTAAGCATCTGCCCCCTGGTGGTCAGTGTGTGTCATAGTGACCAGTCATTACTAGTCGTTCTGCTGGTAGGGTCAATTTTGATATTACCCTTTTATTATATAGAATAGAGGCCTGGTGCACGGGTAGGGGCTGGCTGGTTTTCCCTGAAGGGTGTCCCGGATCAGGGTGGGGTCCTGCTGGGGTGCCTGGCCAGCCTGGGTGAGGGGCTGATGGCTGTTTTCAGGCTGGCCACACCCCCCAGTGACCCAAGCTCCCAGCCTCTCCTTTTTTTCTTTTTTTTCCTGGGATTTATTTATCTTCTGTAATTAAAACTCTGTAGCCTTGAGCGGAGCTGAGAGGCGGCCAGGGCAGGCAGGACCCAAGCCTCCTGCTTGCTCCAGCTCCGTGGCTGCCGCCATCTTAGTTGGGTTAATTTACATACTCACTCCTGATTGGCTGGTGGGAGTGGCTGGTGAGCATGGCTTGACCATAGCGAAGGGATGGTTAATTTGCACATTTCTCTTTTATTATATAGGATTATTTTGTTCTGTTTATACATGTATATAAATTTATAGTTTTCTCTTTTCTTTTTAGGAAAAGAAAGAAAGGCAGGAAAGAATGGAACGAAAAGTAAAGAAACGTCATTCCTTTCTTGAAAATGAGGCACTTCCTCCATGGAGTCCTCCAAGCAGAACTGTGTTCTCAAAAGTGATTTGATAATTCTACTTCTTACATTATTTAGTTATTAATTCAGTGATGTTAGCCATAGTTTTAAAACTACGTATCCAGTTATTTATAGTTAGAATATTTATTTTAAATTAAATGCCAGCCACTTCTGCTGATCATGAAAAGGATGCTTTGGAGCTTCACCAGTGAAAACATTGAAAGTGGTTTTTGAGCTGTAGATAAACTGCCTCAAATTAAAAGCTCTAATCATCAGAATTCTCTTACCTTTAAAATACCCTTTATCATATGCTGAGGATTCTTACAATCAGGTGATCAGTGATCACTTTCTCTACACTGTTCAGGTTATTTAAGTATGTTTATTCCCAATAGTAAAAAGGAAACCATTTAGTACAATAACTATAGAAATAATTGTATTTATGTATGTTTATACATCTAGATTCAGGTTTTTAAATTGAAAGGTTGCTGGGGAGTATGAATATATTATTCTAAAATTGATCTTTAGCTCGAAGCAGTTGCATTTGCACTTTGCAAGCTAGAATTTTGGTCAACTGAGGGAATAGTTCAGTAGAATGCTAATCATTGCGGCATTTTATTTAAGAATTCTGTCTTATGTTTTAATTTGAATGAGCTTTACCTGTTCTAGGCTTATGTGACAATCACAGGCACTTTGTCATGGGGAGACCTCTGAAATTTGTCTTTCTAAATTCTATCTCGCTTTATTGTTTGTGATACTAAAAAGATATCCATTCCATGGTAGTGATATACTTACACATTAGTTAAGGAAATGCCACAAGAATTCAAGGCCATTATCACTATTATTATTTTCCAGACTGAAGCCATAAAATTGATGAAAGCAATTTTTGTCCTTTTAACTAATCCAGAATCTTATAGCTTGTATTTGGAAGACAGCTGTATGTATGAGAAGGTAACTTGTAGAGAAAATGTCCAGTTTTTATTTATTAGATCTCTGCATATCCTTCTATTTATTGGACTCATACTTGAATTGGTCAGCTAGTTTATCACAGACCAAGTGAACGCTCTCGGAGTTGAAATGCTACTTTAGCCAACGTGCAATGCAATAATGGATAAGAATAAGCAGTTACTATTTATTAAGCACCTATTTTATTCTCTCTGCTGAGTATTTACAAATGTTATTTCCATCTTTACAACAACTCATCAGGGTAGGTATTATTAGTCTCATTTTGCAGATACAATACTGAGACTCAGAGAAATCAAGTAAGTTGCCACACTCTTAGCATGTGACTGAGTTGGGATTAGCTAGACCTGATTAAGTGGGTCACCCTTCAGAAGCCACATGCCCATTTCATGCTCTCACGTGGCCTCTGAGAATTTTCTCAAGCCCTTTGTGTTATATCAAACTTAAAACACATTTTACCTCTCAGATCCTACAATCACGTATTATTATCCAGAGATTATCTTTCCCTTAAGAAATAGCTGTAGACATCTATAAAGTAGAAACAGAATTCATAATATTTAAGGATTTAGTCAAATGCTTTGTATCTAGGATTAGAATGTTAGAAAACCAGCAGGTTATGGAATATAGGCATTGAGATAGTCACTCAGGAGTTTCACACTCTGAGAATTAATCTTGATACAGTGAATATGCAAGGTAAGAAAGATGTCATGGGTCCCTTTGTAAGGTCACATCAGTGCTACCGACAAATAAATGACATTTTTATATAGCCTGAACTAGGAGAATACTTAATCATTACCAGCAACATGTATTATCAGCATGGAATTTAGGGCCTCTTACTCATCTGTGTGTCCCCCATAGTACCAAACACAGTGCCTACCAGAATAGATCATTCAGTGCTAATTGCATCTAACTAGCTGTTCAAAGCTAAAAATATACTTGCAAATTCCAGGAAGTAAAAGGAAAAATGGAAAAAAGGATAGCTACTTTTATGGCTGTGAAATCATAAATGTGTCATAGATTTCCCATTAATATTTATTTCAACTTCCTGATCATTTTCTTCTACATTATCACATTTAGTGGGTTACCATTATCACCTCTAAGTTGTCAGATTGAATGAAATTAATTAATGTAAACATATGGCACATATGGTTTATTGATGTTCATTTTTTTCATTATTGACTACCATGAGCCCTATATTTCCCTATTTTGTATGCATGAGAAGGTTAACATAGATGGGGTTGATAATGGCTATTTGACATATATAAGAAGAAATCTTTGCTTTCCTGGTCAGTCTAGGTCAGTGGTTAGCAAACTGCGGCTCGCGAGCCACATGCAGCTCTTTGGCCCCTTGAGTGTGGCTCTTCCACAAAATACCACGTGTGGGCACACATGTACAGTGCGAGTGAAACTTCGTGGCCCATGCGCAGAAGTCGGTATTTTGTGGAAGAGCCACACTCAAGGGGCCAAAGAGCCGCATGTGGCTCTCGAGCTGCAGTTTGCCGACCACTGGCTAGGTCATAGCACTCAAAAGAGAATATGGAGGTGACCTCTACTTAGGGACCTCCTAAAAAGAAATCTAATTTCTTAGTGTTGCTTGTGAGGTAGGATGAAAAGAGATATTGAAATGTTTGCAAAGACCGAACAAGCAATTTCCTTCAAAAGAATACTTTTGTCTTACTTTGATTAAAATATATATGTGTATAATTTCCTGTTTATATAGCAACCAGTGCTGATTGAATTATCTAGTTGAATGAAGTCAACTCTTCTCCTGTAGCAGAAATAAAGCTGACTTTTGGAAGGTAGGTGAAAATATAGTACTCTTTACCTTCTGAGATTTCAAGGGGAGAATCAAGCCTAGTAATAGTCTCTTGAATATATTCATCTATTTAAAGGATATAGTTTCCCCATATTTCCTTTAAAAGTCTCAAATATCAATGTACATCAGTGATTTTTAACTGGTGTGCCACAAGAATTTTTAAAACATGCACTACCTGACTAGTCAGGGACACTGACCTCTTTTCCCTTAGATTGTCAAATAATAAAATGACACTATGATAGCCATCCAGTGTGAATAAGTTAAAAAGAATTTTTTTATCAGGTTGGCAAAACATTTTTTTTTTTTGGTGTACTGCAGAATTTTAGTAATTAGTTTATGTGTGCCATGAGATGAAAATAGCTGATGTAGAAATTTGCTGATTAAGTTTTCAATAATTTATAAAATAAGGGAATTTTAATTCAAATTAACATAGGGTAAGCCTATAGATTTTCAGATTATTAAATTGTATTATCACTTAAAAAATGCTGACACTTCAAAGTAAAGAAAATAGAAATGTAATGAATTTTTTAAAACATTACCAAAAAAACATTTCCCTAGAAATTTAAGTATTAGTAATAAAAAGTAATTTTTATGCAGAATTTAAGTTTCAATAATCAAGAAAATAGTAGTGTTACATAAGTAAACAAACAACAGCATTTTAGATCAGAAGGAGGTTTAAGTTTTCTAAATGAAAGAAATTAACTGTTCAGGGATAACAATATTCTAGTGGTTTATAGAGCATCACATTTTTCAAGTGACAGTAGTGCACTTACTCTTTTAAATAGTATTGAAACGGATGTTTTTCACTGTTGCCAAAGCAGTATCTGAGAGTAGCTAGGTGTCCACAGTAGTATGCAACTTACTAGGTGTACCGGTTAATAAAAGGAATGTTAATAATTTAATAACCGTGACCCAAACTTTTTTTCTAAATTGAAGAAACTGATTCCCAAAGACTTTGTCTTGCCCAAGCTCACAAAACTACTGTAAGAAATCTGGATTAGAACTTAGGTATCAGGCTTCCCAGTTGTATTCTGCCCACCATTTACAATTTTGATAATCTGGTAAAACATTCACACTAATTTTTGTGACTGGTCATTATTGGTTGAATTTTATCCTCTCAGATGTGCCTTTATTTTTCCACTAGCTCCATAACTATCCACCAGATCAAAGCAGCTCACCTACCCTACCACTGATAGTGTGAAGAAATACTAAAGTTTAAGTCCAGGGTCATGGGCAGGAGAGAAAAGGAATTTCACAAAATAGGAAAAATTGCATGCCAGCCAAAACAGTTCCCAAGAGTAAACTAGTACAGGAAACATATTTTCCTCTTTTAATCTTGGCTCTGATTTCAGGAGTGCTACATTTAAAAGTAATTAAACCCATATGCTTTCATTCTACACAAGGCAAACTTATCATTTTTCCTGCCTCCTAAGTACATTGGCTCACAGAATAATAAATGCTTAACTCTCAGAGACCTCTGAATTCTCTTACTTTAAAATTCCAGGTGATTTGATTATTTTAAAGTATATATGTTGCAAGTAATCGTAGAATGTTAACTTGGGTGAACACAATTCTTGGTTGTTGACCTTGGATGTTAAGAATTATTTGAGGAGATGTATTTAATGTCTGCTTTTTTATCTAGCATATTTTCATGTAATGCTTAATTAAAGTGAACCATTCAAGATTTATTTTATTGGGTGATATTATTTATTGACTCTGCCAAAATTTAATTTCATAATATTAGGAAATGTGGTATGAATTTCATTTGTGGACTAAAGATGAAATAATGATGTTATGTTGATGTACCTTTTATTAGAAATGATTGAAAATTTGGATATAAAACTTTTTTTTTTTTACTTAAGACATTACACAAACTACAAAGATGTAAGATTATATAATTATCAAATAATTGGAAAATAGAAATAGTAAAAATTACCTACACTCCCACCCCCTAAAGACAATCATAATTAATATATTATTACTCCTCCAGTTTTTAGGTACCAGTGCATTTTCCTGTACTGAAATTAAGCTGAATGTGAAGGTAGATAAGATTTTCTCTCTCTATTTTTCTCCCTGTCTCTCTGTTTCTGTGTCACTCTCCATGCTACCTATATGTGTGTATGTATAATACAGAACACATACACACACAGGCATATACTCAAACATAACATTTTTAATTCTTTAACAGAAATTAAACTATACAATTGGTAATCAGGTTTTTCTACTCAACAATATATAATAAACATATTTCCACACTATCATAGCTTTTTAATAGCAGGGTTTTAGGTTGCAGTGGAATAATCTTTGATGCTGTAACTAATTTATTTAACATTTTGGGGCAATTTGTTTTCTGACAAATGTTTACTATAATAAGTAACAATACAGTAAATATCCTTGTATTCAATATCCTTATTATTGAATATAAGAGATGATAGACCTTATTAAATCTATAAAATGAATAAAGAACTTATAATATTTAAGGAGTTACTCAAACATCTTATAGCTAGTGCTAGAATATCAGAAAACCTAGCAGATAATGGAACACAGGCTTTGAGGTAGTTACTCAAGAGTGTCACAGTCTGAGAATTAACATTCTCGCTGCAGTGTGTATGCAAGGATGCCATGGGTCACTCTGTAAGGTCATATCAGCGCTATGGGTAAATTAAACAAATTTCATAAATAAAGTTAGAAACCTTTTTATACTTCCAGAACTACAAGACATGGAATGGGAGTTAGTTAATGGGCATAGGATTTCAGCTCTGCAAGATGGAAAGATTTCTGGAGATTCATAGCAAAATAATGTAAATGTGTTTAACACTATGAACTGTAAACTTAAGAATGGTTACGATGGTAAATTTTACCCCAATTTTAAAAAAATTGCACAGCAAAACAAACAAGTGAACAACAAAAAAGCTTACCCGTTCATTCATAGGAAAAATATAGAGAAAACTTCACCCCTTATTATAGAATATGTCTTTTATGGTCTGATCAACTTTCTCATACCAGATGACCCATCACTGATTCAGTTACAGTTGCCAGGGGAATGTCATATGCTGATGCGCTTAGACCTAGATTGACTGCTGAGGAACAAAGCAACAATTCACCTAAACCGTCTAATAACTTTCAGACTTTTTCTTGGATATATTTTTCACTTAAATTTCTTGAGATAAGCTTCAGGTTCTTTTTACGCTTTGAAAACAAAATTATGATTTTTGCTAGAATCACAGTAACCATGCATAATAATAAAATTTTTTGGTTTAAAAAGATAGGATCAAACCAGCCCCTTTCCAGAGAATAATTAATGTTCACTTGTATTTTTGTATGTATATCCATTTATCTTTTAAAAATATTTAACCTTTGATGTTCATGAAAAAAAATAGCAATTGTAAGATACAGGAATGATTTCCACAATATTCTGTATCATATGAAAGCCCAGTAATTGGATTGGCTATGCCAAGTGTTAATCTATGTAGTGAGTATAACTGTATGGATAAAGCCAAGTTCCTGCCCTTTGTGGTTTGTATTCTAGTTGGGAAAAGAAACACTGAACAAACAAGTACATACTGTAATGTCCATCAGTTCTAAATGCAATCAATACAGTCACCTATTACCAGGGTAAGGTAGAGAAATAGAGGCTAATGTGTAGGGTTATCAGAGCTCTGTCTGAAGAGAATAATTCTAAGCAAAAACCTAAAAGGAGTGAATGACAAACCATTTGAGTACCTGGAAGAACAGCACTGGGACCTATAGGGCTTCATGGGGCATGATACAGACTTTGATTTCATTCATATATATATAATTTATATATATAATTTATATATATAATGCAAATTGTCCCCTTGGGAATTCCATTGGGAGACCGGGAGTTCAATCGCTCACTATGATGTGTGCTGGCCATTTCAGCAGGAATGAAAGGAGGCCCCAGCTGGCCCTGATCACCGGCCAGGCCTAAGGACCCTACCTGTGCATGAATTTCATGCCTGTAGTCATAATATAAAATTGTAGAATTAAAAGTAACCTCACACATTCTTAATATAGAAAGTTTTCATAGACAGTTGGGTGGACTTTAGGGAGCATGAATGAGGTATTGGGAAGCCTTTGCAATTGTTCAGGAGAAAAATGATAGTGGTTGAAGGAGGTGTATGTCATCGAATTCCAGTTGTGTTTTAAGGAAGAAGCTGTAGGATTTACTGATGGGTTAGATGAAAGTATAGGGGGGAAAAAGAATCAAGGATGGGCTGAGCGACTGAATAGTGCTGTTATTTATCAAACTAGGAACACTGGGAAGTTTGGGAGGGAAATAAAGAGGTTTTTTTTGTAAATATTAATTGCCAAAAGACATGTAGCAACTTTGAATATTAAAATCAAAGGAGAAAAGCTCTAGATTTATAAATTTGGGCATCACCAACATACAGATGGTATGGTATAAAGTGATGGGATTAGATGAGATTACCTAGAGAGTGAGTATAGTATAGAAGAAAAGAGGATCCCAGACAAAATACTAGTGATACCAAACAAGTGGGTTTGGCTGCGTGCCGCAAATTGAGACAGGTGCTGATGCAAAAGGAAAGAGGTTTATTCAGGTGCAGACGTGGAAGAATGGTGGACTCAAAGATGTCTCAAAGACCATCACCTTTTCCTGCTCATCAGTCTGTGGTTCTTATAGGGATAAGTATGGGAGGGCTTTTTCTTTTCTTTTTTGTCCTATCCAGTTATCTTGCTGGATAGGGGCCCTACCCATTCATCTTTCTAGCCCTTGGTGCCCTCAGTGCAATCCCTTCCCCCATGCCATCTTGGCCAATGGGGAGACTTCCCTGTCTCCCTGATTGTGTAGGTATCAGGGTCAGTTGGGGAGTGGAGGAGGGCCTGCAGGACACTTCAGGAAGTCTGAAGATACTACAGCCTTCAGCCTGCCTTCCCATGCTGGAAATAGCACCCACACATCCAAGGGAGCTGTTGGATCCCGGCGCACCCGCACCCTCTACACAGCCCAACAGCCTGCCCCTCTGACTCTCCGTGGTACCACTAGGGTGACCCAACATTTAGAGGTGAGAAAGAGGAAAAGACAGAGCACATGAATCTGAGAAATATGATCCAGAATGGTAAGAATAAATTCTGAAGAGGTGGATTCCATAGAAGTCAATGGAATAAAGTGTTTCAAGGAGAATGATGCACAGTGTCAAATCTTTCTTACAGATCACGTGATCAGGAGCTTAACCATTGACCTATTTGGTAAAACAGAAGTCAATGTAACCTATAATTATGATTTCAACAGGGAGATGGGAGGACGACCTGATTAGAGTGTTGTAAAGAAAGAAGGGGAAACAGGAAATTGATTTAGAAGTATTAACCTATATACATATATATATGTTTTGCTGTAATTGGGAACAGAAAATTGGGAGGGGTTATAGCTGAAGGGAGGTAGGGTCAAGGTTGAGATTATTTGTTTTTAGTTCCCATAATAGTCTTTTCATTATTTTTTATTTTTTTATTAAATTATTACATGTGTCCTTATCCCCACGTTATCTCCTATTCCCATCACTCATGCTCTCACCCCACTGTTGTCCGTGTCCATTGGTTAGGCCTATATGCTTGCATATAAGTCTTTTGGTTGATCTCTCCCCCTTATTCCCACCCTCCCCTACCAAGATGAAGTATTTATAGCTTATTTGCAATATTTAACAAAAATGAAAGATAAGCTTCATGTGCTTTTAAAGGCAATTCCTATTATAGAAATAAACTAATTTAGATGAAAATTATCTATGCCATTCTGACAATAATGTTAGTATTTTCCCCCCCAGCAAGAACAATTTAATAAGAAAAAATACTGAGTAATAAAATGCAATGCCTGTATATCATGAAAAGTTGATGCCTGTCAAGGATCTTTCATGTTAAGGATACACATTTCTGGCTCTGCACACAAAAAAAGTATTATATTAACCCACCATAAAACTAAGCAATAATAAATGTTTGTTTGGAATTTTATGCACAGACAAAATTTTTATTTACAGACAAAAAAGCAAGGCTTTTGAAAAAATTTCCTAAGTAACAAATACGTTTATTTGGAAATTCATTTAAATAATTATAATTCACTATATATTAACATGTAATTTCAGAAAATGGTTTAAATAAATACATCCACACATATTATTTTTATGTTGAAGGAAACATTTGCAAAGAAAGTAGAATATATAAACACTATGGATTTATGCCATCCAAATTGTTATTACTGGCTGAATGTCTTAGCTTAAACTACCCCCACATCAAAAAAGAAATAAAATGTCAACTTTCAAGTGAATGATAATTATTATCATCCATGAGACAGGATAGCAAGTGAAATCTGTCATAAATGTAATAAAGGTAGCTTTCAGATGTTCTTGATTGTATAAAAACATATGTTTTATTTATACAGGAGAGTTACCTGATTAGAAACCACTAGTAAGATAAATAATAAAGAAGCTAATATCTTATTTTTTACCATTACACTTTCATTTACTTTGACTCCCAACTTCTTCCTTGTAAAATTCACACATTTCTATGAGCTACTTCAAATCCTTTGTAAAAGAAGGCTTGGTATAAAGAGAATTATCTAGTGTATTTCTTAGAGAGCAGAGGTGAATATAGCTCTTTTTATAAATTTTGAAACCAGGTGATTAGAAATACGCTTTAATATAGCTTTATGGCTACGTTTCCTCAAGCAATACTGTCCAAATCCATCAGAAATGGACTCTATTTGGAGAATATTGTTTTCCTCTGACAGTATATCTGGTTTCTTGAAGGTCCAATTTTATTTTACTCAGGTATCAATGGTATTGTTACAGTTTTTAAAAAAACAAATTGCAGGAAACAAACCTTTCCAATAAAAAAAAATCCTTGTATTTGCTCAGAGAATTCAGCTATAGTACAGAAAAGGAGGTGCAATGTGGAGAGGAAGTAATGTTTTAAAACATGGCATGCTTGGGAGGACTTTTCTGTAGCACAAATCACACTATTTGTCAATGCCATTTAAAAATCAAATTATTAAGCTCCTTAGGAAGGAAGTTATTTTGATCTAACTCAATTAAATTAGAATGCCCACTAAAAGCATGCATAGCTCAAATTACAGGACCTGTCCTGGAATTTAATACTGTACCCAGAAATAAACAACCTTGTCTTTCCAAATTAAACTGAAGGCCACAGATGGGCTTCTCTTCCCTTCTTTTTATCTTTCCTATTGAACTTCATTTTCCATTTCCCAGAATTCTGTAGAAGATGCTCTGGCAGCTTGCAGTATTTTTAGTTGATTTAAAGATGATATTGGTGACATGCTGAACTACTATGTTCATACTTTCTGACTTGGCAAATGAATTAGGATACATGAAGGAAATGTGTTTATTCTATTTAAAAATCTCCTTTTAAAGGGACCATGTTAAATGACATATTTCAAAAGCACTCATAAGCAATTGCCCATGCTGCCTATTATTTTCTGCTCATAGAATTTCTCTCAGGGCCTATAAAAATTATATCTCTTGCACATAATAGCCGAATGTTCATCTTTTTTTTTTTAAATGTTCATCCTTAAAAATTTTATCCTGCAGACTAAATTCTCTCACCCTTTTAAAATTTTAACATTTGTTTAAAATTTGTTTTGAAATTTGTGGACTGAGAGGTTTCTCCGAGACAGCAGATGGCAGGCAGGGCCAGACTGGGTATTTCCCTCACATTCTGCTTGGGGATATTAAGCTGGCACAGAGCTTATACATAGTTTTTAATAAGTACATATTAACATTAATATTGTTCAGGGTTCAAGTCATTAAAAACTGTTTTGAGGTTTTAAAAACTGTTGCTTCACAAAGCATAGTGCATTTTGCACATGTTTGCTACTGTATTAATGTGTGAGACAACTGAATAAAGTAAAATATTTGAAATGTTATTCTCATCTGTTTGCCGGCCCATAAATCTATGTGAACAGTGATTACAATTACAATTCAGCATTATATTACATGTATTTTTGAAATGAGTTTGGTGTCTATTTCTTCCCTGGGAGTTAGAGACATGGTTTTAATCCAGGGCAAGACCCATTCTCTAGTATGAAGTTATGCACCCTGGCAGATGTCAATAGTAAGCAAGTCATAGATGCTTCCAATTGTCAAGCACAAAGTCAATGAATATAGTTTATCTAATTATTTTTAGATGCAAAGTTATGCTTGATGTCCAAATAACCAGAAAACAGCCAGTTCTCAGCAGACCAGTTGCATAAAAACTACTGGGGTTGCAGAGTTCTGCAGCACATACCCTCTTTTCCATTTCTGGCACAGCTCCTTGGTGAGGAATTGCTAGGATTTTTTCTATTAGTAATAGTTTGTAAGAACATGGTGGATAGCCACACCTAACTGTCATTTCTTCCAAACAAAACAAAATATATAAGAAAGATGCCAGGGGTATTATGAGAGTCTGTCAAGTTAGTTCTACAGAATTTATTTGACTCCCTTTTCCCTGTTCCCAAAGAGGAGAAAACCCACACAGTCTGTGTTAGAGCCGATTCCATTCACGGTAGTTCGATTTAGGTCCTTCCTCCATGATTGTGGCACATGTTCCTTTCTTGCTTCAGAGAAAATAAGCTTAAAAATCCTCAGAATACACATAGCTATCTAGGACTCTTAAAAAGTGCTTTGGAGGAGTTATTCAAACATATTTTAAGGATCAGACCACCTTGCAAAGCACAGTTTTCAGCATTTACCGGTTTATAACTGGAACCCTTGGAAGGAATTCAACATGATCACCTTACAACATATATTTCTCTGGTCCTTCTTGATTCCTGTGCAGACTGCACTTCTTTTAGATGAACATATGTCTAAAAGTAAGGATGCATGTACTTAATAATGATGCTCTGTGGTTCCTTGGATATTAAAACAAGTTTGATATTGGAGAATCCTATCTAATAAAAGAGAAACATGGTAATTGGCATACGACCGCTACCCTTCCCATTGGCTAATCAGCGAGATATGCAAATTAACTGCCAGCCAAGATGGCGGCCGGCAGCCAGGCAGCTTGAAACTAACATGAGGCTTGCTTGCTTCAGTGATGGAGGACTCCAACGTTCCCCGCCTGCCTTGCCGGCCTCTGAGCCTGCAGTTTAAGAAACATTGTAACAAATATAGAAGCTAAACAAAACCCCAGAAACCAGCTTTCAGCGAGCTGGGATCTCAGGGCTGGAGTTATACATTGTTTTGATTATAGAACCTAAATAAACCAGATACCTTCTTTCAGCAGCAGAGGCCTCAGAGCTGGAGCCAGAGCTAAAGCTGGCCCAGAATTAAAAAAAAAGAAAAAAAGGAGCAATTGAGAGCTTCAGTCCCAGCCTAAAAACAGCCCTCAGCCCCTCACCTAGACTGGCCAGGCACCCCAGTGGGGACCCCCACCCTGATCTAGGACACCCTTCAGGGCAAACCAGCCAGCCCCCACCCATG